>NC_136062.1:458598967-459327508 GCF_964261635.1 Lissotriton helveticus
TAGGGCTGTGACCAACAGATCACTTTAATGAAAATCTGGGCCATGTACAGTTGTTATCCTCCCATGTGAGCGTAAGCAGAGTGGGCTGGCTTGGCTTATGCCAGTCCTGCATGAGGCTGTGAAGAATGACTTTGGAGCTCTGGGTGTGGCTCCGTCCGGGCCGTATGGGGAATTAACTGATGCGGGTGTCCCTGTTGTAGTGCTACCGTCACCCGGGTCGCAAACGCCAATGTGTCACTCTGTGAGCCAAGTCCCCACATCATGGCCAACATTGAAGGTATGGGGGAATCACTGACCCTACATTCATCCATAGTTCCACACATGAAAGATGGTGGACATAAAAAATCTGTGTGGATCTGGATGTTTATTGCACATTCAGTGGAGTGTTGCAGCTGTAGCAATACAGGGCCATGCAAAGTTCAAATTTCAGTTTTTGGCAGATAGAGGGCAGCCCATTAGAGCCAAGCGCGTGGTCGGGGTTAGGCTGCGCCAACATATGTACTTATACAATCGTTCCGCCAATCCCCAAGCACTTATTAATTCACTATACACTCTCCTTGCAGCACTCTAATGATCCAGTCTCTACGTACTCACTTGTACAATGGCCGAGACAAAGTTACATAACCAAAGTTTTTTCCACTGTCAGAGGTAGCATGGTTGCATACGGTGTCCACAGCACAATGTAATGTGGTAGGGCCCAGGGGCAGCATCTTGCATACATTTGTATTTGTATTTGTATTTGTATGTCGATTTATAGAGCGCGATTGCTGCCCGGGGGCGTCCAAGCGCTAAAACCAACAGAACAAGAGGGGGTAGCCAAGGCGTTATCAGACGGCAGTGAAAAGGAAGGTTTTTAACTGTTTCCTAAATGAGGTAAGATTGGGGTTCTTCCTTAGGTGGAGGGGTAGGGTGTTCCATAGCTTGGAGGCATTGTAGGTGAAAGTCCTGCCGCCAGTTCTGGATTTTTTTATTTTGGGGATCGTGGCCGTGAAGGTCTGGTTGGAACGCAGATTCCTGGTGGGTTGATAATGTGACACAAGGTTACGGGTGATGAGGGGACCCGTTTTCCAGAACGCCTGGTGCGCAATGCATAAGGCTTTGAATTGGATTCTTTGGGGAATGGGTAGCCAATGCAGTTTTTTCAGTCCATTTTTGACTGATTGACGTCGGGGGATCTGAAGCAAGGTACGCGCGGCGCAGTTCTGTACTGTTTGTAGCCTCCGTATTGTGTACTCTGGGGCAGCGAGGTACAAGGCGTTGTTATAGTCCAGTCGTGACTGGATAAGGCCTTGGATGGCTACTTGTTTTGCCTCCATCGGTAGAAGATGGAGTACCTTCCTTAGTACTCTGAGCAGGCCAAAGCATGTGGCTGCTAGTTTGGTGGATTGAGTGCCAAAGGACAGAGATCCATCGAGCCACACCCCAAGGCTCTTAATACTGTCTTTTGGGGCAGGGGGGGTACCTAGACAGGGTGGCCATAAAGTGCCAAGGGAGTTGGGTTTTGCAGGGCCAAGGAGCATAAGCTCTGTCTTGTCCCCGTTCATTTTTAATGAGGAGGAGGACATCCAGTCCTTAACTTCCTCGAGGCATTTCTTGAGCCCTCCTTCCGAGGTCTGGCTGGCCTCCTGTGCCAGAGAGACCACTAGCTGTGTGTCGTCAGCGTATGAAATGATCTTAATTCCATACTGACGAACAACTTCAGCCAGTGGCCTCATATATATGTTGAAGAGCGCCGGGCTCAGTGAAGAGCCCTGCGGGACTCCGCATTTTAGAGGTCTGCTGGTAGAGGAGGAAGTTCCGTCGAATACCCGAAAGGATCTGTCCTGTAAAAAGGATTCAAACCAGGACAAAGCTTTGTCTTTTATACCAATGTTTGCCATGCGATCCAGCAGTATGTCATGGCTGACCGTGTCGAAGGCCGCGCTTAGGTCAAGGAGGATCACTGCCACTGATCCTCCCTGATCCAGGATGGTTCTGGATTCCTCGGTGACCATGAGGAGCGCGGTTTCGGTGCCATGTCGTGGTCTGAAGCCCGTTTGGGTGGGGTCAAGGAGCTGGTGGTTTTCAAGAAATTTGATCAGCTGGCTATTAATATGTCTCTCTAGGATTTTGCTAATCCAGGGGAGGAGAGAGATTGGCCGGTAGTTACTGAGGTTCGAAGGGTCCAGTTTGGGCTTTTTTAATAGTGCACGGACCATGGCTTGTTTCCATTGTAGCGGGACTATGCCGGTAGAGATGGAAGCGTTGAGGAGGTCCATTATGACAGGTAGGGTGATAGCCGAGGCTGACATAATGATGTCTGGCGGGGCTGGGTCCCCCGGAGACCCGGATTTGACTTTTTTTGCCAAGGACTCAAGAGTCGAGATATTCAGAAGGGCAAAGTGGTCAAGAGTGGGGGGGGGAGTTCAAGTCGGAATTGCTTGAAGTAGAGGGGGTATTGGATAGGACAGGGAATGATTCAAAGATGGTGGTGATTTTTTGCAGGAAGAAGTCTGCCATGGTGTTGCAGTGATCTGCAGTCTTGGTCTCATCTAAACTGGGTGGTAATTTGGTGAGGCTTTTCACAATACGGAAAATTTCCCTTGGTTTAGATTTCGCCAAGATTATTTCATTGGCGAAGTAGGCTGTTTTGCTGGCCTTGATTTGTTCTTTGTACGTTCTAAGTAGTTTATGGTATTGACTTTTGTTGTCTGGCAGAGAGTCCAATCGCCATTTTCTTTCCGCTTGTCTACACTGGCGTTTCGTAATTCTAAGGGGTTCGGAGTACCATGGAGCTGATTTGTGACAGCGTTTGGTGGTGGATTTTCGTTTAGGTAGAGAGAAGTCGAGTGACTTGGTAATCCAGTCCTCATAGGAGAGGTTAGCGATGCATGGGTCATCGTGAGGCGGTGGTAGGTTGCTGGACAGTTTTTTGGTCCATGTTTCCATAGGGAGGCGGGACCACGGTCTGGCCATTCTTATAGTGGGTATGATGAACATAGTAAGATATAATGTGGAACGGACATAGTAAGATATAAAGTGGAACTGGGTACGGGCACGTGCGCCCGATTCCTTTTTATTACCAGGGTCACATGTCCAGTGACGTCTGTGCTGGATGCGTGTAGGGTGAGTGTAAGCCAGCCCTCCGGGAATGGTTGATGCTGACAACAAGTACAACAGTAATCATTGGATCAGACACAGAGATTCAACAATAAAGGGTCAATGGTTTGTGCTGCACCAAGGTAGGGGCAGCAGATGTGAAATAACACATAGAAGATTTGATCGTAAAGGGTCCACTATTTGTGGTACACTGAGGTAGGGGCAGCAGATGTGAAATTATATACAAAACACTGTCATAAAGGGTCCATGAGTTGTGCTGCACTGAGATAGGGGCATCAGAATCTTTCAGCGTGTGAGCAGCCAGCGATGATGCGTGGTGCGGGCGAGCTGCAATGGGAGCAATGTCTGTTCCCTACTGGACTGCATCCTCTACAATCACAGTTTGATGTGAATTGTAATCCCTGCTATCCGCAGTGTAGATCGAAAGCAGTACAGACATCAAGGAATGCTTTTTGTCACTTTCTCTTGCAAAATCCGAGGACATAGGGTACAGTTCACTCTGAAATTAATAAAGCAAGACTGAATTTGAATTGTGAGCCCTGCTGACCGCAGTGCAGGCTGGAGGCAGCGGTCAGCAAGGGCACACAGCCACGCGGCGTTGACTTGTGTTGTATAGAGTTAGCGGCACCTGAAGCTCTCAGCGGGTGTGCAGCCAGCGATGATGCATGGGCCGAGCAGGCTGCACTGGGTGCAATGTCTGTTAGCTAATGGATTCTGAAATGAATAAATCGAGACTTAATTTTAATGATGAGCCCTGCTGACCGCAGTGTAGTCCGGAGGCAGCAGTGAGCAAGGGCCCACAGCCACGTGGCATTGACTTCAGCGTGTGCGCAGCCAGCGATGATGCGTGGTTCGGACGGGCTGCACTGGGAGCAATGTCTTTTGCCTAATGAATTCTGCCATAATAAGTTCACGTGGCTTTGACTTGTGGTGCACTGAGTTAGTGGCACCTGAAGCACCCAGTGTGTGCGCAGTCTGTGATGATGCGTGATCCGGGCGGGCCGCACTGTGATCCCACTCCAAGATGGCCGCCTCTTTTATATCAACCGCGAGTTGAGTAGGGTGACCTCACGACGCACAGTAAATATATAAAGAAATATGTAAAATATCTTTATTAATTCCCTGATTTTTAATACAGGCCTGACTTTCTTCTTAATGATGGCTGTCCCCATGGAGTCATAGTATGTTTTTGGCAATACTAAGCTGGCAAACTCTTGGTTGTGCTTCTGCACGTGACAGGGTATCCGTGCACATCGCCAAACATATTTAGATTTGGCGTGCAATCTGTGTACCTCCTGCTCGGATCAGACATCTTTGTCGGATGAGTTCACATGGACTATGTGTGAGTTCATATGCTCAGGATCAGCAGTAATATTTTTCTGAACTCATATTTGAGGTTTTTTGAATCCATATGCGAGTGTTTGAGGTCTAACATTTAGCTTTTGGTTGTCTCGTTGAATTTTCTAGAGGAGACAACTCGAATAATTTGAAGTTGGGTAAGACTGGTTTTCTTGGCATGACTTTTATTTATTTTATTTTACAACAAGCCATCAGTATTCTGATTGACTGTAGGTTTTTCTCCACAGTATGTTGGTAATTGTCTTGTAGTCGAGTAAGAAGGAAGTAAGGTATTGATTTAAATGGATTTTGATTATTTGGGTGAAAGGTTTTCAACATTAGTGGTTGCACTAAGTGTCATAAAATAGAGGGCACTAATGGTGTTTGTTTTTGAGTGTTTTCAGCATGTTAGAAGCATGTTTAGCAGCTCCTTATTCCTGAAAGCAATGCCAGCAACCGCAGGAGCTGGGCAGCAGCTGGCAGAGACCGCTTGGGCCTTGAGGCTCCCCCCACTGTCCTAGTTAAGGCCCCGGGAGAGATCCCCTGGGCAGAAATTGGCCCAGAGAGGGGTGCCAAGCAGCCCCCATCCCATTTGTAAATGGCCAGGCCCCAGGGGTTAGTGTCCTCGGGACCTAAACCAGTCCAAGGAAGGCGGCCGCATGGCCCCTTGCCCTAATTTTAAAAAACGGCCAGCCCTGTGGTCGTCGCCAGAGGTCCTGTCCCCTTTCTCAACCACCCTGCAAAGGGGCCTCCTGGTGTGCAACCTGTTGGGCAATGAAGTCTCCTTAGCTGATGAGGGTACTTGGAGACCAACAACACCTCCTGTTACCTCCAGCGAGTCCCATAGAGTGGAATTGCCGAGAGGACAACTGAAGACCCACCCGTCTTCCTCCACTACTATGCAATCATGCCTCCTGGCTCACCACAGAATGTGGGATGAAGTTCCTTTAGATGTTGAGGGTGCTAAGGGACCAAAAACCTCTCCTGTTACCTCCAGAAAGTCCCACAGCTAGATTGCGAGAGATTGTCAAAAGCCCTGCCCCATTCCCTCACTACTCTGCAAATGTGCCCTACCGGTGCACTGTTTATTGGGGGAGGAAGTCCCTTTGGATGCTGAGGGGCCTTGGAGGCCAATAAGCCCTCCTGTTTTCAACAGTAATTCCCACACAGTGGAATTTCTGAGAGCTGGTCAGAAGCCCTGTCCCCTTCTCCACTACTCTGCAAATGAGCCAGGTAGTAAAACAACCCTAGAAATTCACTTAGGCACATAGTTTAGAGGGACTTTTTTATTTAGGAAGTACATTTACAAAAAAAAATAGAAATTCTTTGAGAAAACAAAGGTCATATGGAGTCAGTGGAGAAGTGTGGCTCACTGGTTAGAGGAGGCAGACCCGGACGCACAGGTCAGACCCGGGACCAGGGTTCAATTCCCGACGCGGCAGGGTCTTGAGCTCAAAAATGTCCACGGACTCGATAATTCTCGCCTCGGCGCCTACTACAATCATGGGTTCACACTCTGCAATTCTGGGCAATAGCTTGCTTAATCTCCACAATGGCACCACCGCGATGGGATGCCTGGCTTTCACCTTGGGGATGCCCAGTAGGGGTTATCTCGCAGGGAAAAGCAGGACGGGTTCCCAGATCAAGTGCCTTGAGACCTTACGGTGAAGGGCGCTATATAAGAACGTATGATTTACGATTTGATTTATTCATAGGGACCCTATAGTTATGGAAAATTGAAAATTCTCGATTAAAATCATTGGTTGCAGCCACGTTATAGTTAGCTTCAGATTTCACTCTTACAAAACAATTGAAATTCAGCAGTTATAGTTACGTGACCTAACTATGACTCAGGCCCCAGCAATGCCCTGCTTATGACCTAAAAAAGTCAAAATTCCACTCATTCACCCATAATATATATAATGGTCTAAGGATTCATGACTAAGACCAAGGAGTGCTGTTTCTGTGACGCCATTAATAATGCCTCATATTCTTTGGAGCTTTTTTGTACTCACTTTTCAGAGCTCTAATGCTATAACTGTTTATATCAATCAATCAATCAAGTGATTTGTCAAGCATGACTAATCACCTAAGAGTCTGAAGGCTGTGGGGGAGGAGAGGACTGCTGATCTATCAAGGGCACTGTAGTTCAGTCGTATAGCCAGGTCATGAGGTCCTTCCTAAACTGAGGCAGTGACAGTGATTGCCTGAGGTCAATATGCGGGGTGTTTCAGGTCTTTGCTGTGAGATAGTAGAAGGATATTCCTCTGGCCCTGGTCTTGTAGATACTTGGGATGGTGGCAAGGGCCAGTTGGGCGAATCAAAGGCCTCTGGTGGGTGCGTGGAATGTGAGGCGGTGCTTGAGGTATGCAGGTCCCATGTCGTATAGGGCTTTATAGGTGTGTGTGAGGAGCTTGAAGTTGTTTCTTTTGTTGAGAGGTCTCTCAGGTGACCAGTGATGAGGCTGCAGTGGGAGATATTGAGGATGAGTCTGGTTGAGGCTTCTGAAGGTTCTGCAGTTTCTTGAAGCGTTTCTGTGTGATGCTGGCATAGAGTGTGTTGCCAAAGTCGAGTCTGCTGCTGATGAGTGTGTGGGTGGCTGTCTTTCTGGAATCATTGGGGATCCCCTTGAAGAGCTTTCAGAGCAGGCGTAGCGTGTCGAAGCAGGATGATGAGACGGCGTTGAACTGATGATTAATGGTGAGCGAGGAGTCCAGGATGATGCTGAAGTGTAATGCGTGGTCTGTAGGTGTGGGGATCCAAGATTTGTGGCCACCAGGAAACGTCCCAATCAGAGGAGAAAGGGTCTAGGATGCGGATTTCAATCTGTTCTGAGTTTAGTTTGAGGCAGCTGTCCTTTATCCAGGTGGTAACAGCCTTTATCATGTTGTGGAAGTTGTTCTTGGCAACTATGGGTTTGTTGGTGTGGGAGAGGACCAGCTGGGTGTCGTCAGCGTGTGAGATGATGTTGAGTCCATGGTTCCTTACGATGCCTGGAAGCAGGTCCATGTAGATGTCGAGAAGAGTTGGGCTGAGGAAGGAGCTCTGAGGCACTCCACATCTGATCTCTGTAGGTCCAGAGTGGACCTCTGTGTTTGGCCGGTGAGGAAGGAGCAGATCCATTACAATGTTTTGTCACAGGTGTCAGCATCGTGGAGTCTTGTGCATAGGGTGCGGTGGGAGACGGTGACCCTGAGGATAAGGGTGCCATTTCGCCCCAGTCAAAGAGGTTGCGGATGTCGTTTGTGTTGGCGAGGAGGCGGTCTCTGTTCTGTTCTTGTGTTGTAAGCCAGATTGGGAGAGGTCCAGGATGTGGTTTGCTTTGATAAACTCGGGCAGTTGGGCGTTGATGGCCTTCTCGATGACCATGGCTGGGAAGGGGTGCCTAGAGATTGGTCTGAAAATTCTTGAGGTCTTACGGGCCGGTAGATGATTTCTTCAGCAGAAGGTTGTTCTCTGTGTGTTATCAGCCTTTTCAGTAGATGGCGAAGATGATGAAGCAGTTGATGGTGTGGCAGAGTTCGGGGGCAATACAGTTGGTGGCGTGGTTAAAGAGGTGAGGGGAGTCCAGATGAGAAGGGTCTGCTGGGGTCCTGTGTATTATTGGGTGAGGGGGTTGCAAGTAGGGTGAGAGGATCTTGGGTATGAAGGCTGTTGAAGCTGTCATATATCTCCTTAAGCTTGCGGTGGAAGAAGGTGCTGAGGTTGTTGCAGAGGTCTTGAGAGGGTAGGATGTCTGGTGTCTCTGTGTTCATTTTGATGAATTCTTTGACCATGGCGAAAAGTCCTTTGCTGTTGAGTGTGCTGGAGTTGATTCTTTTTTGTAGGATCACTTTATTTGTTGCTATAATGAGGTGGTGGAGTGCATCAGTTTTTTAGGCTGAGTGATCTTCAGGGGTCTTGCTGCTACTCCATCTCTTCATGAGCCATCTATAGGTGCATCTGGACTCATGAAGGGTAGGAGAGAACCAACTGGCTTTTTTGGAATGTCGCTTGCCTGGCGCTGGAGTTGATCCTTTCTTGTAGGATCACTTTATTTGGTGCTATAATGAGGTGGTGGATTGCATCAGTTTTTTAGGCTGAGTGATCTTCAGGGGTCTTGCTGCTACTCCATCTCTACATAAGCCATCTATAGGTGCATCTGGATTCATGAAGGGTAGGAGAGAACCTGCTGGCTTTTTTGGAATGTTGCTTGCCTGGCACTTTCTTGAGGGGAGGCAATGTGTCAGCGAAGTTGGAGATCAATCTGTGGTGTTTGCGTGCTGGTATTGGCATTCGATGTGTTCAGAGGTGGGGTTTTGCCAAGGGAGGTTTATAGAACAATGTGTACAAAAGTAACTTGGATGATGTCATGAGTAATGTCAACAATGATGTAATTTGAAGTGCCATCATTGATGCCATAAATTATGCAATAGAACATGTCATGAGGAATGTAATATGTGAGGTCGTAAGCAGTGCATGGCGTGGGCGCAAGTTATAGTTAGCTCAGCTTACTATGACAGGTAAATTCCTGTGTGTTTTTTTTTTTATTCAAAACATTAATGTTGTCACTGACGAATTCACCTAACTATAATGTTACTATAACTATTGCTATTTTCAGAGAGATGCTATTTTTTTTTAAACAAAACGGATCTTTTATCACACCTAACTATAACATTATTTTAACCTTTGTTTTTTTGTAGTCAATTTCGATGGTTTTCATAATGTAAACTAATATTATATTACCTTCATTCGTTCACAGTGGGGGGGTTGGCAACAGGATCCCATGTTTTTTAAAGTAATGAGGTGCATGTGCCCACTCCCAGAGCCTTATTTGTCCCAGGTGACCCCGTCCCCCCCAGGGTTGTTGTTTTTAATTAAAGGTGAGTAGGGCTGCATGGCCCCCTTCCCTAAGGATCCCATCCCCCAATGCCTTATTTTATTAAAGAGGAGGTAGTCATCCCCCCTTGAGTCTTATTAGGCTCTGGGAATCCCAGTCCCCAGAGCCTTTTTTTAATTAATTAAAGGGGAGCGGGACCTGCGTGGCCCCCCTCCCAGAGCCTTATTTGGCCCTGGTGACCCCCATCCCCTAGGCCCACTACTGCAATATATGGGGAGGGGCCTGCACGTCTCCCCTCCTCAAGCTATCTTAGGCCTTGGTGATCCCATACCCCAGGGCCTTTTTCTTAAATAAACGGAGGGGCATGTGGCCCTCCTCCTTGAGCCTCGTTAGACCCAGGGGACCCCATCCTTCAGGCCACTCCTTAAAATAAAGGGTAAGGGGTACATGACCCCCCTCCCTAAGACTTGGTATGCCCTGGAGACCCCATACTAGAGGGCCATTTTTTAATGAAAGGGGAGAGGGGCTATGCGTGCCACCTCCCTGAGTATTGTTTGGCCTGGAGACCCCTTCCCCCAGGGCAGTTTGAACAAAAATTAAACAGGACCAGGGGCATGTAACTTCCCCTCCCCGAGTCTTGTTTGGTCCTGGTGAGGTCATTCCCCATAGCTGGCAGTTTTTTGAAATGGGGTGAGGGGCCATGCACTGAGCCTCTGAAGGCCCCCAGGTGACCCACGCCGGTGCTGAAATTATTTAAAATGGCGAGGGGGCTGCGTATCTGCCACCTCTCTGAGCTTTTTGCAGCCCTTGGGACCCAATCTCCTGAGACCACATTAATAAAGGTGTGTGCCCTAATGCATACCCATGGCACTCACCATACATTTTTTCGGTTGATACAGGGGGAGTCCCAAGGACTGTGCAGAGGGAGCAGATGCTAATGCTACTCCCTCCAGGGTGGAGCAATATGTTGATCTGTTTTCCTGCCCTTATCAGTGTGGGCATGGAAACAGATCAAAAGTTTGCACTCAGCTGGCGTCAGCATTTGTAAAGCTCTCAGGGGCTGGCAGTAGACATTGTGTTTGCTCCCACTTGGCAGGAGATTCAGAAAATGCTTCCACCAATTAGGAGTAAACACAGGTTTCCATGCTCATGTACGTGCCAGAAGGGAAACTACTGTGTCTCGGGCTGGGCTCCCCGGGACTAAGCATTTGATTCGGCCAATGGAATGGGGTCCCCAGGGCCATTGATGGCTTTGTGATGGAAGCCGTGTGGGCCCCCTTCCTATTTAAAGCAATTTTAGCTCCTGGGGTGTTCTCCCAGGGTGATTTTGATAATGTTGATCATGGTGGTGGGCTCCCCTGGGTCTTAAGAGGCTCAGGGATGTAAGCCGTGCCACTCACCTCCCCATTTTGCAAACATTCAGCCCCAGAGGTGGACTCCCCAGAGTCTCCTACTGGCTCTGGAGGGAGCCACCCTACACCTGTCTCCTTATTGAATGTTTTCGGCCTCATGGGTGGGCTCCCGAGACCACTGATGGTTCGTGGAGGTGGCTGCACAACTCCCCATACATATTAATTTTGGCACCAGGAGTGGCCTCCCCTGGTCTGTAAAGGCTAAGGGAGGGAGACTGCATGCCACCATCACATCATTAAAGTAAAGTAAAGTGGCCCCTGCCGCCATTATTTTTTATGATCCTGTTAAAATGGCATTCTAATAAGAGTGTCTGAAGGATCTCTTGGACCCAATCATCCATAAATACAATTATTTTCTTACCTTAATTTCTCAAAAACTACTTAATGGATTTACACCAATAACAAAAAACACACTCTGTAGACCAAGATCTAGCGTCTTATCAAATTTGGTGTTATTCCCTATAATAGCCCGTCTTAAAGAAGTTAATGGAAAATGCTTTGGGAGTTTGCATTTTGGGACCCCCTTGATTCTTGGTTCCTGCTTGATGGATCACCCCCGAAACTCTCCATGCACAAACTGGTCAAAATGTAGCACTTTTTTGGATAGTTTTGTGGAAATTCAACAAACACTGTAAAAGTTATTATTAACTCCCCAAAAAATTCCAATGGTACTGTATGTTATGGTATTTGAGTCTTGATATAGCATACAACTCGTGCCCTGAGAACATCTCGCACTTGAACGACAGGCTCCCAGGTAGAGACGGTGTTAAAATAGCCAGGTTTTAAGGTGTTTTCTGAGTTCAGGTAAACTTGGGCACACACTGTTGAACAGAGGAAGTTTGTTCCAGTAAGACTGGAAAAGGCTTTGCCTCCATGTATAGCGTTGTGAAGGCGCACTGGACATAATAGCAATTGATTGAGTGATCACAACTTCCTGTTTGGGATGATAAGAGTGAGTCTGTTCTGAAGGTACTTTGGCCCGAAGCCTGACAAGGCTTTATAAGTTCGGCAAAGCAGTGTGAACAGCGCTCTCATTCGTATGGGATTCCAATGTAGGGCTCTAAATGTAGGGGCTGATGGAGTTCTAGGAGGCAGGTTGTTTACCATATGAACAGGAGTGTTTTGGGCCATTTGCAGTTTTGATAGAAGATATTCATTTGAGGCAAGGAACAGGGCATTGCCATAGTCTACGAGGCTAATAACAAAGGCCTAGATGAGTGTTTTATGTGAGCTCAGCAGTAGCCACAGAAAGATTTTCTTGAGGAGACACTTGGTACCAAAACAGGTTCCACATACTGAGGTGATATGGTCCAGCATAGATACTTGGTCATCTATGAGTATGTCTAGGTTTCTAGAGGCTCAGCTGGGCAAAGAGGAAAGACCATGTTCTGCAGGCCACCAGTCCTCTGTCTGGTAGAGCTGAGCTTTGCCAAACAGGAGGATCTCTGTCTTGCTCCTATTAAGTTGGAGACAGTTGAGAGACATGCAGATAACATCTCTCTCATGCATGTGGGGAATCTCAGATTGACATTCTCCATGTCCTGCCCAAATGAGATGACCAACTGAGTGTCATTTGCATTTGAAAATGTCTCCCACCCAAAGGACTCAACTAGTTGAACTAAGGTAGAAACATAGATGTTAAAAAATGTAGGGCTCAAGGGGAAGCCCTGTGGAACTCCCTTGTCTACTGGGATGGTGCTGTAGGGGAATGTTCCCATAGAAACTGTTTGGACCCTATCTTTGAGGAAGTCCACCAGCCAGTGCGAGATGGTATCATACGCTGCTGATAAGTCAGGCAGAACCAGCATGGCATGATAATAGTGTCTATTGCTGCAAGTGGACCTATTTACGTGCTGTGTGATGGTCGGAAGCCGGTATACGAAATGTCCAGCTTGCAGTAGTTCTCTAGTTGGGCCAAGAGCTGTATGTTAACATGGGCCTCCAGAATATTTCCCTACGGAGGGAGAAGAGATATGGGTCAATAGTTAGTTGGATCTCTGGGGGTCTGCAGTTGGCTTCTTCATTGTAGATAAAAAATATGCTGCTTTCCATAGTCTTGGGAGAGTGACTTCAATCAGGGATTAGTTACACAGTGCTGTAATAGATGAAGCAAGTAGTAGGATAGAAAAGTCATGATCAGTGCAACATCAGTGTATTTAAAATCTACTACGAACACAAAATCGTGTGTGGCTAAAGCATAGGGTGCTAATTGCTCCGTTAGATTGCGACTAACATCCTTTTCTTGCTTAGAAGGACGGTAGAGAAGGGCACCATTCCAGGAGTTGCCGTTCGTGGGAAGTATTTTGAATGTGATCCGCTCAACCCAATTGGTGGGTAAGGAGTCAAGGGTTTTGACTCTAAGCAGATCCTGGAAGGCTACAGCTATGGACCCTCCAGTTTGGATTCCCTGTTTTGCCTTATTCATTTGTAGTTTTCTGTATATGCAATAGGAATGTTTGGCAATGCTAACTGTTGTGGCCCAGTGATGAAACACATGTCTGGTTGTACTGAGGTGAGAGGGTCCCAAATTTCTACTGTGCATTTGAGTATTGATCTAGTGTTAAAGTATATACATTTACGCATGGAGGGAAGGTTCTGTGATTTACTAAGGGGAACAGGTGCCAAAAGGGGGTCTTTGTGCAACTGTTTAGTGCAGGGAGAGTTAAAAAGCTTATCCAACAATGTGGTCGGCTCAGAGATAGAGCATTAAAACCTATGTGTTAGGCATGAAAAAGGACCTTCATATGAGACAAGGAAATGGGGAGGTCAGTGAGAACAGTTAAGTTTTGTTAAATAATTACTGTTGTAACGTATTATGGATCGTTGAATGGTCCCTGAGGGTGAAGATGCAGGGTTCCTGGCGACAGGCTTGCCTATGGCGGGCATTCGGCGCAGCAGCGTCCCATCCTCTGTGTGTCCGTGACAGCCTTGTGCTTTATGGCGCTAGACCCCTGCGTCCAGTGGTTGGCAGCCGTCACCGAAGAGCCGCAACACCGCAGTTAGCCTTGTCTTCCCTGAGCTTCCTCCGCTCAATTGGTGACGCTGTGTTGGACTGGGGAGCTCAGGTGAGGAGTGGGAAAGCTGAGTGAATTTACATTGGCATACTGGTAGATTCAAAATTTCTATTACTACCTTTACGTAATAATGTGTGAAACGAAGAGGAAAATTGATAGCCTTGGAGTTGGGAAGGAATTTATGTAACTTACCAAGTTTTTAACCACCATACCAACATATTGTGCCAAAACCTCATCAAACCTAAAGTAATCATCCCGATTCAAGGGGAGATAAATAGAGAATGCCCTGATACTACTGACAATAGATACAGTAGGTGTTACAAGCATTGACATTCACCAAACTAAGTTAAGAAATAGCATCTGTAGAAATCAGAAAAGCAAAATTGGTGGATCATACAAGTACATATCTTTTTTCAGGTCATAAAAACCCTGGCCTTGGAAAATGAGCAAGCAAGTAGCTCTGCACTATACCTTCAACACTTGAAGATGCATTTCTTACAAATATCTGCAACGATGTGTCCTAATGGCTAGGGTTTGAGTTTCGGCTGGGATGCTAAACAACCTGTGATTCTAGGCAAACCACTTATTCTCCCCGTGCCCAATAAAAATGAATATGCCCGTCTGTAACGCAATGGATGCTCATTTACAGCGCTCTGATACCTTAATGTCTAGTTTGTGCTATATGAAATTCCCCCCAAAAAACCTTAGGAAATAGGGTCTCATCTTTTCATTTTCAGAAGTAAGATGTTATGTGGGACGTAAAGTGTTCCATAGAATATAGCCCAAACTGTGACAGCCAACCACAAATGAGAATTAATTACAAAAACTCTTCTTTCTTTGAATACTTAAAAAATTGCTTCCTCTAACAACATACATTTCACCTCCTGTGTACTACGTTTTGCTTATCTGCATTCAAAAGCAACTCACTTGGAGGAGTATACTGAAAAAGGGGATTTTCTGAGAAATCTAATCTGAAACCTTGGACGGTTTCCCAAAACCCATGGATCCTGTGTAATGGTTTTCCAAACTGGAGTAAAATGAAGTGACCACCCACTCACGGTCGCTTGTTTTTTGCTGCAGTGACGGACTTTGGTTTCTGTGGCTGGAGTGAGGAGGAGAACTACAACCCCAGCATCCATAGAACTCCGCATGTGGCCGCGATGGTGTCTGGAGGTGCCGGAGTGCCATGAATTCCAAAGAGGAGCCCCACTGCCGGGATCCTCACAGCCACTTGTTGTTTTTTACCGCGCTGCCTGCCGCAGTGACAGATTGTGGTTGCTGCTTCTGGGGGCTCAGGAGAACTACACCCCTTAATCCATAGCACTTCCGGCCCTGGCCACAATGATGTCTGGAGGCACCGGAGTGCCATACATTCCAGTGAAGAGTCCGCAGCCATAGAGGAGTCTGTGGCCAGAAAAGGTTGGGATGGGCCATCCCTCTGTCATGAGTAGTTTAAAAATATTGTTTGGGACACTGTCAGGACAGTTTGACAAGCACAGGCTAATTTTTCCATGCTCTATTATCGTAATGGGGCATAGGAAAGCCACACGTATGGCACGGGAACCATAAAAACCCACAAATATTGACACTTTGCTTGAGAGAGCAATAGGGGTGGTAAGCTCATACTGAGAGCTAGCTCTCTCTTGGTCAGAGCAGCAGTCTAAGTGAAACAAGGCACCCAATACACACTATCTCCAACTATGAAACTGAACCCAGGGTGAATCCGGGGGAAGGACAAGAAAGAGCATTGTCTTGCACAACTGATATTCACACAGCCCCTTTCACACATAAAAGCAACACCTAGGCTGTCAATAGCTCTATTTTAACTCCAGAACCAGCAGTAATAAGAAAGAGAATGCCTGATTGTAAGACCCGCTCAAAGGCAAGCTCTATTGAAACTATAAATAAAATGGGGGTGAAGATCTCACTGATAGATTTAATCTCGTGCTCACTTATTGAATCTTTGAAAAAACAATTAACCCCTATCAAAGAGAGCCTAACAGGCATAGAAAAGTGTTCGACATTGTTGTAGAGCCCAGCCATATCGCCTGCCTCAGTGTTCAGCATGGGAAACAGCGTTTACAACACTGGTAATACCACGCGGGTAGGTTACAACGCGAACGTTACATCGTTTGCGTTGTTACCACGCATGGCATTACATCGCAAGTCGTTTCTACGACTTGCGCTAGATGGTGCGCAAAACCAGGGAATGTGTTGGGTTTTAAATCCAACACATTCGCTGCTGTTGCGCTAACTGGAGTAGGAAAAGTCATTTATCCAGCGCGCCATCTAGCGCTAGTCGTAGAAACGGATTGCGATGTAAAGCTATGCGTGGTAACAACGCGGACGATGTAACATCTGCGTTGTATCCTACTGCGGGGTAATGAATGGCGAGGTAACGTCATACATTCGTTTAGCATGCTACTGCACATAACTCCCCACCTCTGACTACTTCAGGTAATATGTCGGGAGTTGCAAGGCAATTGGTGACCCCAGTAAATTAACAGCATCCTTCTAAAAGGGCTCAACACAACAGGCACAACAGACACAGGATGGTGTAAGGGTGGTATGGCAGCATAACCGCACACCGTCTAATAAATTAAAAATGCAGGATAGAGGAGGAGCTACACGTCCATACAAGATGGTCGCGTGAGCCCATTGCTCCAAGCGACCCGCACCTCACCCACACTATCCTGTGAACATCCTGTGGCGCCGAGGTCGGAATTATCGGGCGGAGGGGCAGCAGTGTGGACCGGTCTAACTCCGGACCCCCGAGGCGAGAGAGAGCCGAAGTTGTGGGCTCGGGCAGTTTGGGCCTCCGCCCGAGGTGAGGCTGGGGACCCGAGTGGACGTAGTGGCCGACCCAGAGTTGGACAACACCGGACAGATGGACCGGAAGTCGCCGGTCGCGGCTCGACGTCGAAGTTGGGACGGATCAAAGAGGTTGGTCTACCTGTCGCGGCTCTCCCATTACTCATCCTGCCTGCGGGGGGTGGAGGGGCGATTCCACCGAGCCTCCCCTTCTGGACCGGATGAAGTGGCCCGTGTGGGGGGGGTCCGCAGGAGTTCACTGCTGGTGCGGCGACTGAGCCGCGGTCCTGTGAGTAGAGGCTGGCTCCCTCCTTCCTGGTCGAGTCTTGGGAGGGGCCCCTTTGTGGGGGCGGCGGTCGGATCGGGCCTCCGAATACGCCGGCGGCCCTGTCACGGCAAAAACTGTTGCAGATCCTTGCCCATTGTCGGTGCCGGTGAAGGTGTTGCCCGGCTGAATACAGACCCGCGAGGGGGTGTGAGAGGCCGGGAGGTGCCACGGGGCGCCCATTTGTAGTGGCAGACGAATGCCAATGAGGCCCGGACTGTCGAATTGCACAATCTGTTGATGCGATGCGGCGCCTATGATCATTGGATCCGACACTGGTGCCTGAGCTGCAGTGCTGACCTTTGTGGGACCCGGCCTTCTTGAGTTCCTAACTGAGCCTCTGTATTGAGCGACACTAGAGACCCCTGCTGAGCCGAGGATATGGGCTACGACATTAGCTGCCCGGTAGCGGTTCATGCCCCACAGTTGTACTTTGAGTCACTGCCGGCTTGTGGTGCTGAAGAGGACTGGTTTTTCTCCTGCTACCTGGGGAGTGGCGGCCTGGGACTGAATACTGGGGAGCATTGGTCTCGCCTGCGGACGCTTCCTGGTGCCACTGGACTACTTGTGCTCGAATTCCGCAAGGTTGACTACCCGTCACCTTTGTCCCGAGACAGGTACCCCTGGGAGACAGAGGGTAGGGCTCGGTAATCGCAGCAGCTGGGACAGAGGGGGTTACACTTGCTGACTACGGACTTATAATGGCGGGGCGGTCTGAGGGAGAGAAGCAGCCCCCTAGATTGACTAAAGGATCTTGAGTGGTGCAATCCAACAAGCTGGACCGTTACACACTGCGCAGGGGCTCGCCCTCTGGATCGGGCCGGGTGTTGGAGGAAGGCAGGGAGTCAGTGGATTCGGCGTCGGAGCCTACGCTGCAAGATGTAATGGCTGCTATTGATGGCCTTAAGACTTCCTTGGGGCAGCAGATGACGTCGCTGGACCATAAGCTAGACACAGTGACCATTGAAGTCAACCTGATTCGTACCGATCTCACCAAAACCAGTGGGAAGGTCAAATCGTTGGACATCATAACCGCGAGCTTGACGGATGATGTGTCGCAGCTACAACAGGATGTTCGGGATCTTAAGACGTTTAGCGCCCTGATGCACCACAAGCTGGATGAGTATGAAGGAGGAGCCCGGGGGAATAATGTACGCATCATCGGAGTCCCGGAGAAAGCGGAAGGATTGACCCCTGATCTCTTTGTGGAAGACATTATCCTTAAACACCTGAAACCAAAAGGGTTGGGGAATTTCTTCACCGTAGAGCGTGCGCACAGAATTCCGGGTGTAAGACCGAAGCTGAGGGCCCTGCTGCGCCCATTAATGACGAGGGTGCTCAATTTCAGAGATAGAGACGCTATCCTGCAGGCCTGCAGAACTGGGGGCCCCCTGAAATATGGGAACTCCACCCTCAACTTCTTTCCAGACTTCCCTCAGGCGATTCAGAGGCAGAGACAGAGTTTTCTGGGGGTCAAGTGGCAGCTAAGGATCGAGGATTGAAATATGTTATGCTGTTCCCTGCTAAGCTGCGGATAGAGACAGAGGGGAAGGTTTGGTTCTTCGAGGACCCGGCAATTGCTTCGGACTGGTAAGACAGTTTTTGCCCTCGGGGGGGCTCCCCGGAGAGAAGGGTTTGAAGATGGCCAGGATGTATAGCAACAAGAATGTTAAGTATCGTACTAGGTGGTCTACGTGGATTGGCTGATTGGGAGCCCTGTGCGTGACATTTCCACGAGTCTGCCCCCTCGAACTTTGGGTCGCAGTTGGTGCAAGATATGACCACGATGGGTGGGGGCGGGGTCGCGGAGCTCTGAAATCCTCCTCTAATCTATATTTAGATAGTTGGTTAGTTAGACCATGGGGCGACAGGCACACTGCGAGTTGGGGTTGGCGGACGCCGAGAGCAGGGGTGCAGGGTGGGGGGTGGTGGGATGGGATTCTTTATGTGTGATTGCAGTTGTGATTTTCCTTTTTTGATTTTTGCTTTCTTTTCTTATATGTCAGGTGATCACGATGTTGTGAGGCTTTCAAGACGCGGGTCGAATGGCGCAGGGAAGTCTAGGATCGGGGATGAAAGTGCTGAGTTGGAATGTGAATGGGTTGGGAGACAAGATTAAAAGAGGGATGGTCAGCCAACTTATCAGGAGACACTCCCCAGATGTGGCGTTGTTGCAGGAGACACACCTGGTGGGTAACAAGTGCATGGCCCTCCACAAGGGAGGATATAAGTTAGTGTCACATGCTGGGTTCACATCCTGATCCAGGGGGGTTGGGATCCTCATCAAAAACTCCTTTCCCCTGTCAGTGCAAGCTACATGGTTGGATCAAAGAGGCAGATACGCGTGAGTCGCTGGGCTTATAGGGGGTAAGATTGTCACCTTTTGTCGGTGTATGTCCCTCCAGGCCTCCAGTCAGACACCTTTCGAGATCTGGGATCTATTTTTCTTGCTTTGCCCCTGGGTAGTTTAGTGATAGGGAGGATTTTAATGCTGTGCTGCACGGGGAAATTGACCGCAGACTGCCGCGTGTGCTCAGGCAGTCACAGAGATGGCTCTCAGAATTTTTAGAAACGCTAGGATTGGTCCGAGAGGCCCGCGGCGGGTAGTATTGCCCCGATTAGTGCTTGGCAGGGGAAGGATCCAGCTATCAAAAAGGAGGTGCTTCGAATGTCTGACCGCTACTTCCTGGAGAATGTAGGATCAGTAGACTCGGCGCGGTCTCTCTGGGAAGCATATAAAACAGTAGCGAGGGGGGAGGTTCTCTCCTTGGTTGCAGGGAAAAAGAAGAGAAATCAGGCAGAAATGGCGCGGAAGGAGGCAGAAGTTGTGCGCTTGGAAGAGAGGGTGGCCGGGTCGCACACGGCTGCGGAGCTTCACCACTTGAGGCTTCGGCAGGAGGAATACAATGGTCTGGTGTGTGATAGGGCTATTGCTCATAAAAGCGCTGTCCAGGGTTGAATATATGAGCATGCCGACAAAGCAGGTAAATTAATTGCATGGCTGGAACAAGGTGAAAGAGCCTCCAGGCTGATACCGGAAATAGAGGGATCGGAGTCGCAAACGATTGTAGATCCACAGGCGGTGGCAAACGAGTTTTCAGTGTATTATGAGAAGGTTTATGCTGCTGGTAGTGGGTACTCTGAGGCTGAGAATAGCGATATGATTAGAGACATTATTATGCCAAGTCTGTCGGAGGAGGATAGGAATTATCTTGACTCCTCAATCTCCGATGATGAGGTGGCGCAGGCCATAAGGCAACTAAAATCTGGCAAAGCGACGGGCCCTAACGGGATACCAATTTAACTGTATAAATTGAATGCCAGCCTAATTGCCCCATATATTCGGGCCATGTTTTTGGAGAGTAGGGAGGAGGGCCAACTTCCATATGACCAACGAGTGGCGAACATAGTGGTGATACATAAAGTGGGTAAACCCAGGACAAAATGTTCTTCCTACAGGCCTATTTCGCTTCTCAATGTGGAGCACAAGATATTGGCAAAATGACTTGCTACTCGGCTGGTCAAGGTGATTATGCCCTTGATTCATCCGGATCAATCCGGCTTTATGCCGCGTCACAACACGGCACTAAATCTGCGATGGCTTCACGGTGTGCTCGGGGGCTCTTCGCAGGTACATGAACCAACAGTGGTGGTGTCGCTCGATGCCACCATGGCGTTTGATAGGGTAGAATGGCAGTATCTGTTTGCAGTATTGGCAAAGCTTGGCTTTGGGCGAGAGTTTGTTAGTTGGGTACGACTGCTGTATGAATGAATGAGGGATGTCTTGTATTGCGCAAACTTACCCACAAGGGCATCAAGGCGCATGCAACATACAAACATGAAGTAACAAAACGGCTGATACCACAGAATTTAGTAAGCCTGGGAGAAGAGCCAGGTCTTCAAAAGTTTACGGAAGATCGCCAAAGATGGTTGGCTGGAGAGTTCCGGGGGGAGCGAGTTCCATTACATGGGTGCCAAGGTGGAGAAGGCTCTTCCTCCCCACCTCGTCCTCCTGAATATAGGGACAGTGAGCAGATTTCTGGAGGCTGAGAGGAGCGTTCTGTTAGGGGTGTAAAGACTAATTAGGGACCTGGGGCCAGATGTAGGTACTTCATATTTACCACTTCTTAAATACCGAATTTTACCGATTCTGTATTTAAGAAGTGGTAAATATGAAGGGGGGAGATGTAGGTATTTCCAGATGTGGAAATACCGAATCGTTAAGATTCGGTATTTACCGAATCTGGAAATACCGAATCAATGGGCAATACCGATTCTGTAATTACAGAATCGGTAAATACCGATTTTTAGCAAGGGTGCAGGGGGTGTCACTTTGACACCCTCTGGCACCCCTGTTGTAGGCTTGTGTGCCATGTGGCACACATACATGCCCTAAGGGCATGTATGTGTGCCACATGGCACAGGTGTACATGCACAGATGTGCATGTACACCTGCATCGGTATTTTACCATGCAATTGTATTGCATGGTAAAATACCGATTTTCAAAGCCCTGTGTCAATGTGCAACTTGGCACCTACATACCGAAAATGCATTTTCGGTATTTTTACCGACCGGTATATTTACCGATTCGGTAAAATTACCGAAAATGCCTGTTTTTTCCACCTACATCTCAAAAACCAATTACCGGTCGGTAACGGCCGAATTCGGCCGTTACCAACCGGTAATTGGCCACCTACATCTGGCCCCTGATCCCTTCCGAGCCTGAACTGTAGACTGCCCTGTGAGCCAAACATAGGAGCTTAAAAGAGATCCTGGCCTGAATCGGCACCCAGTGTAGATCTTTCCTGGCCTTTGTTGCCGATGAACGCCTAGGGAGGTTTAAAACCATCCTGGCTGCGGCGTTCTGGACCACCTGGAGACGCTGGAGTGATTTCTTATTTATGCCCGCGTATAACGCGTTACAGTAATCAAGTCTGGAGCCAACCAGGGCAACCGTTGATTGTCTACGGGCATCAGGTGATAGATAAGGGGCGATCTTTTTTAGCGTCCGGATGATGTCGTAGCATGTAGATACTGTTTTGTTGACTTGGAGGTCGAAAGAGAGGTCAGGGTCTATAATTACTCCCAGATTCCTGGCCAAGAGGGTCGGCTGGGGACAGTCTCCTAAGGAAGTCGGCCACCAGTCTCCCGACCAGAGATCGTGACCCCCTCCAAAGACCAAGACTTCTGTCTTTTCTCAATTCAACTTTAGGTAGTTGCGAATCATCCATTGCGCAACTGCCTCCATGCAGGATCTAAATTTGAGGGCAGAATCTTTTATTGACCCGGTGGTAGAGACGATAATCTGGGTGTCGTCGGCATACGACAAAACCTGATACCCAAACGATCGTATAATTTCAGCAAGTGGGGTCACGTAAATGTTGAACAGAAGAGGGCTCAAAGCAGAGCCCTGCTGGACCCCACATTGCACAACCTGGGAAGATGACAGAAATTTGCCCAGTTTTATTCTCTGCCGTCTCTGATGTAAAAAGGAGGAAAGCAAATTCAAGGCACTGCACTCCACCCCTATCCCCTTCAGCCGGTCAACCAGAATTGAAGGGGACAGGGTATCGAAAGCTGCCGTTAGGTCCAGCAGCACCAGCAGCGTGGCCCGTCCTCTGTGATATTTGTGATATTTGTGTGGTATTTCTAGAGCGCGACGTTCGCTCCGGAGGGAGCATCTTGGCGCTTAGAACCTAAATGAACCAGTCCAGGAGGATTAGATGGAGGTTTTGGAATAGTCATCCGGGAGGTTGAAGATCCATGTTTTTAACAGCTTTCTAAAAGATTTTTCCTGGGTTTGCTGTCTGAGAGTTTTGGGTAATTTGTTCCAGGCTTTAGAAGCAAGGAAGCTGAGGGTCTTTTCTCCTTTGGTTTTCAGATTGTATTTCGGGATGAGGATAAGGTTGTCATTGGTAGAACGAAGGTGCCGTCTAGGCACATAGTGGGGGAAGCGCCTGGTGAGGTATTTGGGGCCTGTCTTATTGTAGGCACGAAAGGCTATAATCAGGATTTTGAATAAGATCCTTTTGTGAAGGGGGAGCCAGTGAAGAGAGTGAAGTGCTGCGGAGATGGAGGATCTGCGGGGTAAGCCCAGAACGAGACGGGCAGCTGTGTGAAGAACGCTTTGCATTTTTAGGAGGGTGCTCTTTTTGACTCCAGCAAGCAGACCGTTACAGTAGTCTAATCGCGAGATTATGAGCGCGACTGTCACCGTCTTTCTGGCATCGATGGGAAGGAGGTCGAAGAACTTTCTCAGGGATCTGATCATTCCGAAGCATTTGCCTGCGACGGTTCTGACATGTAGATCAAAGGAAAGGTCAGAATCAAAGATTACGCCGAGGTTCCTGGCCGAGGACACAGTCTGGGGGGGGGCAACAGAATTTTCCGGCCACCATAACGCTGGACAAAAGGAGATATTAGTGCCAATGGGGAGGATCTCTGTTTTGTTTGAATTACATTTCAGGTGGTTTGTGTCCATCCATCGGAATACTTCGGTCAGGCAGTGTTTCAGGTTAAGCTCGGCTTTAGTAGAAAGTTTGTCCAGGGGCACAATGAGCTGCGTATCATCGGCATACGAAGTGACAGGTATGCCGAATGATTCTATCAGATTGAGGAGAGGGATGAGATAAACGTTAAAAAGGAGAGGGCTTAGGATAGATCCTTGTGGGACACCTGAGGGGACCTGTTTGTCTTTTGGAATGGAACGGGCCCAGCGTGACAGTTTGTGAGCGGTCGGAGAGAAAAGACGTAATCCAGGCTAGGGCGGAGTCGGAGATCCCGATGTCCCTGAGTCTGTTGATGAGGATGGTGTGGGAGACGGTGTCAAACGCCGCCGTTAGGTCGAGAAGGATAAGGATGGAGTTTTTTCTCTGGTCTTGTAAGGTTTTAATGGTGTCTGATAGTCCAGTTAGAACGCAACAGGAAAGAAAAAGACGAAGCACCAAAATGCGGCTTTAAAGGTAGAAGGGAAGGAGGGTTACGTTTATAACTGAAGGGGCCGTTACCTTGTAGAATCCTTGGGGAGAACAGGGGAGGTAGCAGGAGAGAGTAATAGAGCGCTCATGTAATTTTACAAACTGTTCTTGTTAAGGGGTGTTCTTTGTAAGATGCATTGACCAGAGATTAATGATTACGAGCGTCCACTGTCAGATAGTACTGTACATCAGTAGCATTGAAGAACTAGGTTAATTTCTGTGTAACAATCATGACAACAACGAGGGTGGGTAATTAAGGGTACACATATTGTTTGTATGATTTTGCAATAAGTTTATCGTATATATGACATAGTTACTTGTTTCATTTTCATTTTTGTAGTAACCCCTGACGAAGAACCAGATAAGGTTCGAAATGCATTGGGTGGATTGTACAATACCTGCTCTATATGGATGCTTTGTGAACACGTGCTGCTTGTAAAAGTCAAGATGACGCCAGGTGGCATTTGAAAATGATAAATAAATCATTCAAGTGGAACTATGCAGTCTCTGTGGTGGTCTTAAATACATGATGTAAGATTTGGATGAAGATGGATGAGTAACAATGGTTCATGAGAAGTATTTTGACAAAATTATAAAGCTCAACTTATTGCAAGGGACAATCCCGAAACTAAGCAGTGCGACGGATGGGTGCGGAATTGACCGCACCACTTTCGCCCATGATAGTTCGATGAGAGCAGTTTCTGTCTGTCTACTCTGATTTGATATTATTGATCACGACAGTGAGGGCAGACTCAGTGCTGTGGGCAGCACGAAACTGATGTTGGGAGCAGTCCAGCAGATTCACACTCTCCAAATGTGCGGCTAAGTGGCGATTTAAGTAGGCCTCAAGAATTTTAGCCAGGGCTGGGAGCAGAGAAATGGGTCGGAAATTTTTTAAGACTTCCGGATTCAGAGAAGCCTTTTTTAGAAGGGGTTTCACCACTGCTGTTTTCCAGGATTCTGGAAAAATCCCTTCTGTGATGGCTTTATTCATGACTTCCAGCAGAGGTGGAAGGACCACCTATCTGCATGCCTTGAGCGTTTTTAACGGGCAAGGGTCAAGGGGCGAACAGGACTTAGTAGCGTCAAGAAGACGATTAATCTCTTCTCGTGACAGCCGAGGGAAGCTTGCTAAGCAAGGGCGGGAGCCCTGTTCAAAAACCTCAACCTCATGGACAGAGACTGCAGATTGAGGCAGAGATGCCTGAATGTTATCCAACTCCAGATTTAGGAATTCAAGGGAGCTGTGTATAGCAGCAATTTAAGTGAGAAAAAAGCTTGCAATGTTGTCACAAAGCTCTTGAGTCTTAACAACGGAGTTAGCCGTTTTGGGAGTAGACAGAGTATTAAGGATTTTAAAAAGTTCTCTAGATGATTTAAGCGAGGCGGTGATAGTGCTGAAATAGCTCATCTTTTCCTCTGCTATCACCTTTTTGTATTCCTTTATTGCCTGTTTATGATGGATTTTCCTGGAGGTTTCTGGATTGGCCATCCAGGATCTTTCCGTTTGTCTACACTTTTGTCGTATGTCAGAATACCATGGTGAGGAGGGACTTTTCCTGGCAGAATAGTGTTTTTTCGGCGGTGCCAGAGTGTCTATAGCATTACCAAGGGCTTTGAACAAACAACATGCAGCGGCATTGGGCTCTGACGGTAGGGAGAGATTGGCCTCCGCTAGATATGGAGCTAGAGAGCTGTTACAGACCGCTCTATAATTTCTTCTAGTTTCCAATGTGTTTCTACTAGCTTGGTTAGGGTCAGGAGAGATGATGATGTTAAGGTGGAAAGGGACTGCCCGGTGATCTGACCAGGATAGAGGAATCGAAATTCCGGTCACTAATCTGGAATCGTTAGAGAAGATGCCATCAAGCGTATGTCTGGCTAGGTGTGTAGGGCCGACAACCAGTTGGCTAAATCCACAGGCAGTCAGACCATCAACCAACGACATCGTGTCTCTATCATCTGTCGCTTCCAAATGAAAGTTAAAATCGCCAAGTAGGGTTAAATTAGGCATGTTAATAAAAGGCTCTAAAATTTCGAGTAAATCCTGGGGAATGGAGGCCCTGGGACCAGGGGGACTATAGGAGAGAATGCCCGAGAAGGAAGCAGTAGGGGCGAACTGTATGGAAAAGTAAAGTGCCTCAAGTTTGTCCGAAGGTGAAGAGAGGGGGTCAATGCGACATGGCCAGCCGTCTCTACACAAAATTCCCAGTCCTCCCCCTCTGCACCCAACTCGGTCCATTCTAACCAGGGCATAGCCCTAGGGGACAGCTTCGGCCAGATCAGGGACAGCTTCGGCCAGATCAGGGCCAGCGGACTCCGATCCCAAGGTCTCCGTGATGAATACCCAGGGAGGACTCCTCTGTGATACAAAATCATTTAGGGCTACATTGTTCTTAATCAGTGACCTGGCATTAATAAGAAATCCAGCCTCCATTACCGAACTGTTAGGCACCCTAACTGCTGATGCTCTAGTCTGATGTTTTCTGGACTTTCCTGTACCAGTGGGTATATTACAACCACAGGAGGTATTATCAGGAGATCTGGTGTTGTGGCATGGTAACGGGAGGGGTCTGACCAAGAGTAGGGTAGAAAGGGAATATAAATCACAGTTGGATGAAGTAAGAAACGAGGTTCATTCTTCCTGGGCCCTGGTGCATCCTTGGCGCTGACGGGCGCAGACGGGCAGGACTCAGGCACGACTCCGGCGCAGGTCCGGCGCGTCCGCTGCGCGGAGGCATGCCCGTCCCCTTTTATGCTCCGAGCTAGACTGCACCAATGTCTTCCTCCCACCCCAAGATGGCCGCTCCAAATGTATCCCCGAGACTGGCCGACTCAAGCACCTAAATTGTCTGAGAGCTAGCCCAAAATGCGGGGGATGCAGGAGTGCTAGCTCCAATATTGTGAGGGCTCAATATAGGTAGCAAAGTGCATGTGCGCGGGATGATTAAAATTACAAAAGTAAGTTTTAAAATTCGTGGCACAACAGGGGAAGGGTACACAAAGATAGGCAATTAGACAACAGAGCAACCTCCCGGCTTCCGCCTCAGGAGGAGAAACAAACAGCAAGGATTGCGCCCAGCCGGAAATGCCCCTTTTATGCTCCGAGCTAGACTGTGCTAATGTCTTCCTCCCAACCCAAGATGGCCGCTCCAAATGTATCCCAGAGACAGGCCGACTCAGCACCTAAATCGTCTGAGAGCTAGCCCAAAATGCGGGGGATGCAGGGATGCAGGAGTGCTAGCTCCAATATTGTGAGGGCTCAATATAGGAAGCAAAGTGCATGTGCACGGGATGATTAAATTACAAAAGTAAGTTTTAAAATTCGTGGCACAACAGGGGAAGGGTACACAAAGATAGGCAATTAGACAACAGAGCATCCTCCCGGCTTCCGCCTCAGGAGGGGAAACAAACAAACAGCAAGGCTGTATGCTGAGCCTTTGGCAAGAGTGGTTGTGAACAACTGCAGGTCCAGTGACTTCTCCCTGAAGAGGAGCAAGAGGCAGGGATGCCCGTTGTCCCCGCTGCTTTTCGCGATCGCTATGGAACCCCTGGCGGCCTGGGTCCGATGGGAGAGGTCGATACGGGGCTTAAGGTGGACGCCTGAATGGGAAGAGAAGATCTCGCTTTATGCAGATGACGTCTTGCTCTATCTTACCAATCCCAGTGACTCCTTGAGCAACTTCGTAGATGTCCTGGATATCTTTGGCAGATACTCTGGTTTGGCCATAAATTAGACGAAGTCGGTGCTGTTTGTCCTGGTTGGTGGCCCGCCAGCAATCCCGCAATCATGTCCAATCCAGATTGAGACGATAGGATTCAAATACTTGGGTATTTACATCACGCTGGATCCGCGGCTGCCAATGTCTTCCTCCCACCCCAAGATGGCCGCTCCAAATGTATCCCGGAGACTGGCCGACTCAGCACCTAAATTGTTTGAGAGCTTGCCCAAAATGCGGGGGATGCAGGGATGCAGGAGTTCTAGCTCCAATATTGTGAGGGCTCAATATAGGTAGCAAAGTGCATGTGCACGGGATGATTAAAATTACAAAAGTAAGTTTTAAAATTCGTGGCACAACAGGGGAAGGGTACACAAAGATAGGCAATTAGCCAACAGAGCAACCTCCCGGCTTCCGCCTCAGGAGGAGAAACAAACAGCAAGGATTGCGCCCAGCCGGAAATGCCCCTTTTATGCTCCAAGCTAGACTGCGCTAATGTCTTCCTCCCAACCCAAGATGGCCGCTCCAAATGTATCCCAGAGACAGGCCGACTCAGCACCTAAATCGTCTGAGAGCTACCCCAAAATGCGGGGGATGCAGGGATGCAGGAGTGCTAGCTCCAATATTGTGAGGGCTCAATATAGGAAGCAAAGTGCATGTGCACGGGATGATTAAATTACAAAAGTAAGTTTTAAAATTCGTGGCACAACAGGGGAAGGGTACACAAAGATAGGCAATTAGACAACAGAGCAACCTCCCGGCTTCCGCCTCAGGAGGGGAAACAAACAAACAGCAAGGCTGTATGCTGAGCCTTTGGCAAGAGTGGTTGTGAACAACTGCAGGTCCAGTGATTTCTCCCTGAAGAGGAGCAAGAGGCAGGGATGCCCGTTGTCCCCGCTGCTTTTCGCAATCGCTATGGAACCCCTGGCGGCCTGGGTCCGATAGGAGAGGTCGATACGGGGCTTAAGGTGGACGCCTGAATGGGAAGATAAGATCTCGCTTTATGCAGATGACGTCTTGCTCTATCTCACCAATCCCAGTGACTCATTGAGCAACTTCTTAGATGTCCTGGATATCTTTGGCAGATACTCGGGTTTGGCCATAAATTAGACGAAGTAGGTGCTGTTTGTCCTGGTTGGTGGCCCTCCAGCAATCCCGCAATCATGTCCAATCCAGATTGAGACGATAGGATTCAAATATTTGGGTATTTACATCACGCTGGATCCGTGGCTGCGATATACCAACAATCTCGCTCTCCCATTGGACAGATGCAGGAAGGACGTGGAACGTTGGAAGGCTCTTCCGCTATCCATGCTCGGTCGGGCCACTCTTTTTAAAATGATGGCCCTTCCTCGGTTTTTGTATGCCCTACAGAACTCAATGGACTCTGTCCCAGCCTTCTATTTTAAAGAGATAGAATCTCTCCAGAGACAGCTCTTGTGGGACGGTAGAGCTCGAATCGCATTCGTTAAGTTAACTCTCCCGTGGTACGATGGCGGGATTGGTCTCCCAGACTTGCGGAGATACTATTGGGCTTCGCAATTGGCTGCAGTGAACCATATTATTTATGGACCCCCCCCGGCAATCCGGGATTTGTTATGGAACAAGGTCAGGCACCGGGAGGAATGGTAGACAGAGCATTATATGCCAAACCGGGAAAATTCGCACTAACTGGCCCGACTGCACATGCAGTGCAAGTGTGGCATGTGGCAAATAGAAGTTTAGGGTGGGAAGGTAGACTTACATTGGCTACTCCCCTGTTGAATTCAGAGAAGCTGGGTAGCCTATGGAAAACTAAGGGGTTCGATAAATGGGACCCTATTGGCATCACTCATATAAAAGATGTCTGGGGGAGGGATGCAGTGCTTCCATTTGAGTCTCTCCAAAAAACTTATAGTCTGCATAATAATGAGCGGTTATGGTACTTGCAGGTGAGACACGTTCTCACTACGCATATACCCAAAAACTCAGTTCTCCCTGAGTCGTCTCCCCTTGAAGACCGTGTGCTCGACGGGCATATTCCGGAGAAAAACGTCTCCTTGATATACAAGAAACTGGTCAATAACATGGATAATCCACTGGGGCGCATTAGAGCCCGGGGGTGTATGGATGGGTTAGAACTGGATGACGAGGACTGGGTGGAAGCGGTCTCCTCTCCTAAGGTTGTTGCCATTCAGATGAGGCTCCGACTTGTGCAATTTAAGATACTGCATAGATCGTATATCACAGGGCCCCGACTAGTACGTATGGGACAGAGAGGGGTGGGGAGTGTAGGAGAGAGTGTGGAGAATCAGGCACCCTGATCCATATAATATGTCATTGTTTAGCGATACAAACTTATTGGACCAAGATTCATGATGTGTTGAGAGATGTTTTGGGAGTGGAGATATTACCTGAAGTCCGGCGGTGTCTGTTGAATGTTTGGGAGCCTACTGACCTGAATGTATACCAGAAGCAGTGGGTCACTCTGTCGTATATGGTGGCTAAACGGAACATACCCCGAATCTGGGGTGCTAGCCAATCGCCCCGAATCACGCAGTGGGCGGAAGACTTTGACTGGTGTATGCTCAGGGAAAAGTCAGTGTTCATAGCCAGGGGATGTCCGAGGAAGTGGAAGAAGGTGTGGGTAGCTTGGAATACTCACCGGGGAAGGATTTGTGAACCACTGTTACAAAGTTTGGGACTGGCAGTGCAGGACTCCCTCTGATCATAGCATTGTATATTTTTGCTTGAGATTCTGTACCTGACCGAAATGACCTGTGTGTACTCGATAGTAGATGATCACCTGATGTCCTTATTTTTCTTTCTTGTATTGTCTTTGTTTATTAATAAAAAGAGTATAAAAAAAATGCAGGATAGAAAACCCATTGCTACTACTTTACACCTCTCACCAGAACCCTCGCCTTTTGTTCTGGTCATCACTGGGGTCCCCCTATTGATGAAAGGTCAAAAGAGTAATCGGAACAAGCGTGGAACAAGGTGATACACTGGCTCAGGGGTAACAGAACCCTTAAGCTGTTAGATGGGAACCACATCTTTATGGTGCAGTGAATAAACTCGGTTGGGACTGCTAAAAAAACATACCTGGTGACAGTATTGTAATCAACTTTCAATGACCCGGCACCATGGAGCATCTGCTGTGTTATAAACCCCTAAGGCCATCTGTGAAATCAGTCATTGTCACATTTCCATTGGGTTATATTTAAAGACCCCCTCAAATGCAACTTCACACTCTGTCTCGTAACTATCATTCTAACTCTCTGGGGCTCTGTGGGGCTTAACAAACAGCAACTCAAGGCTCTTCATTGGCTTTCTGTTCAAGAACGCATTTCCTTTTAAGCCTTGTGCATCTTCCATAAAATCTTACAAGGCAAAGGTCCACCAATACTGAGACCCCTCATCAAACCACACAAATCATCCCGTCAGCTCAGATCGGACACCCTGTTTCTAGCAAGCGTCCCCAGAATAAGGAAAGCTTGTGCTGGCGGTCGCCGCTTTTCTTATAATGCTTCCAAACTTTGGAACAGTTTACCCCTCAACATCCGCAAAGAAAACAATCTTCTTGCATTTCGCAGATTATTGAAAACCTGGCTGTTCCCCCAATAAACCAGCCCCAGGAGTTCTGCCAAGCTTCATGTTTAGTGCTGGGACGCCCAAGGGTAGCTACGCGCTTTAGAAATCCTAAATCAAATCAAATCAAATCAATAGATATAATCCACTGGTTGACTGTATTGAGGTTGATAGACAGGGTGCACCTAGGTCAGCTAAATTGGACGTCCTGACAGTAAGGCTTAGGATTGCAAGCCTTTTAACACCCTTGGATTTGACATCACAGGCAGAGATGGCCCACAAAGTTTTAACCTTGTTCCTGAATCCAACTTATTTTTAAGTGGTTTGTTACTAGTAATTTATGCTTATTATCTATTTTAAGTTGGTACATTACTGAAATACGCACCAAGATCTGCAATCATTCATAAAAACCTACAACATTTTGCTATTCCTGGAAATGTGGAATATTGCTTTGCCTCTGCTCGTGCACCTGCACGGCGGCAGCTTCATGGACGCTGCACTGCTTGCACATTTTGGATTTTCATTGCTCGCTCAAATGCAGCATGTCTAATGCCAAGTTATGTATTTATGAACGGTGCTGCTTTGACTTTAAGCGCAGGCCTTTATTTATTTACAAATTGCGCCACTTTCGATTTAGATTTAAGAAGCCGAGGTGAGCCTCATGCTTCAAAATAGGCTTTTGTTTCTGCATGGACCTGACCAGCGAGTGTGGATTTACAGCCCAGCCCCTCCCCCTCCTCGCTGCCCTGCCAAGGAGAAGCGTGCAGCAAAAACAGAAAACAAGCATTTGTAATGCAAGAGGTATCGCATTTACGTTAGTTTAAGCTATCGGCATTGCAGATGACAATGTTTTTTATTTATGTTTTAAAAACCAGGGGCCTCATTTATGAGGCCGTGCGTGAGTTTTGCGCTTCCGATGCGTCACTTTTTGTGACGCATCGGCGGCGTAAAACATGCCTCCTGATGCGTCACTTTGTAAACCCCTGCGCTACATTATACCTGCGTCAGGTATAATGTATGCAGAGGGGGCGTACCCCCGGCAAAAAGCATCGTAATAGTGACGTAGTGAAATCTATGAGATTTCACTGCGTCACTTTTAGGACGCTGTTGCGTCAAAATCTTGCACCTGCCTCACAGCAGGCGTCAGACTGATGCAAGCCCTTCACATGGGGCTTTCCCCATGTGAAAGGAAGCATTGCTGGAGTTGCATCACTTTTGTGACACACTCCATCAATGCGTCACTTTTGCGCCTAGAGATACGTCAGAAATACAGACGTATCTGTAACTCCTTGCGATATGATGCGTCATATTATAAATATGACGCATCAATCATGTCGCAGGGAAAGCGCAGTGAAAAGTGACGCATCGCTGTTTTCACGCAGCGATGCGTCACTTTTCATAAATGAGGCCCCAAAACATTAATAAAAAGGCAGTCATATACAATGCAATAGCTCAAACTTGCGTAAATGTGAGATCTACAAATGCTTGTTCTGATACTGCCTCACATGATTCCATCATTAAAAAACATGCGTCTTCACTCCTGTTAGCTCAATTGCATGGAAAGAGAGTCGAGGATAAATGACAGAAAACAACTATTGTAAAGTATATGTCCTTGAACTTGGAGGCTATGTCTGATAGTTACATATGGAAAACTAGAAGTACTTGGGAGAGCTCTTTGATATTTATATTTAAAGCAGACTCTGTAAAATACCTTCTCCGTTTTCCCTTGGGGTATCAAACTACTTGAGCAGTTAAGAGCAGTGGGGCGGTGGGCAGGAAGGAGGTGTGGAGTCGACAGAGGACAGAATAGGAAAAAAGAAAATGTAAGAAAAGAAAACCACTTACCTTGCTCTTGCAGCATCGCCAACTCGGCAAGGTAAGTGGTTTTACTGACACATCACCCTGCATTGAAATCTCAGTAGCCAAGTATCTGAGCTGGATGTGGATTATTAGATCGCACACACTCCCTGCAACCTGATGAACCCCCAAGTTTTTCCTTGTCTGAGTCATTGAATTCCCAAATAATGAGTCCGATCTATTTTTATTATACATATTTGAAATGTATGGGGTGCCCTTTTATGTATAAAGCTCCCGTAGCTATTCTCTTGAGTTATTGTTTTACTATTTGCTACGACATGTATTCGTTTTTTATCTCACCAATGTGTTTTAACTTTTGATTACCTTTGTATATAATTCCAAATGTTTTTTGTTCCTGTAATTGCTATGTCTTATGGCTGGAAAGTATACCATTTTATTGTAGATCTGTTTTTATGACACATGCTGTTGAATAAAGCTTTTTTGGGTTGGATTGGTTTTATTTCTTTTTATTTAACCTATTCCGCCATTGTCAACTTGCCCCCCGCACCACCCACCGCTCTTACCTGCACCGGCCATTAGCATAACTTAGAGGTGATTGTCTGTTCGTGCAATAATGATGCTACTAACTTTATGATTCATTTTCTCTTTTTTTGCAAATATTATGTATTATACACTAAAAGTTTGCTAGCTGCTCATTGGGGCCCAGATGTACAGCCATTGAATTATGCGACTCATAAATTAAGACAAAGCAGTCAGTGGTCCCTAGGACCACTGCCTGCTCTTGAAAAATATTTGTGCACCCATTTACAAAGGGAAAGGGGTCACCAGGGGACCCCTTCCCATTTGCAAATAGTTTACTACCTAGTTGAAGTAAAATGTGAGTTTTTTGAGACCGGAAATGTGGTCAGCAAAACACTCATACATGGCATTTGCACTCGCTATTTGGAAGGGACGCCCTTCCAAATAGGGAGTCGCTAACCCTATTTTGCCCTCGGTTTCTGGATTAGTAGGGACCATGGGGAACTGTGGAGATGCAATTATGGTAAGCTCATGGAGTGGTTGGAAAGCAGACTGCCCCGCTGGAGAGGGCTCCCTCTCTCCCTGGCTGGCAGGATCGCCATTGCTAGGATGTTGGTTCTACCAAAATTCCTTTATGTCTTTGTCCGCATTTAGGAGGAGGCGGCATTCAAACCTGATCTCCCTCGCATGGGCGGTCGGGCAGCCTTGTCTAACCTGGGAAGCCCTCACTCTCCCATTTGAGTAGGGGGGCTTTGGGGCGCCCGACATGTAATTGTACCAAAGTTGCGCACTGGCCCAATTTGAGTTTCACTGCATCCACCCGAATCTTTTCATGGCACATACTGCTACCGAAAGCGACCAAGCGGAACTATTTCCACTCCACATGGCACTATTTTGTGCACAGCGTCGTCCGCGGCCTGGGATTGACACCATAGGAGGTACGGTTTGGGCGTGGCAGCAACTTTGTTGCAGAGCACGTCTGGATGTCATGTCTGCACCGTTGGTGCCGCCCACGAGGGATCCAGCACTACCTTTCATGACTGAAGGGGGGGTCTGGCAGCGTCTGTGCAAGGTCCAGTTACATACACTTGGGCATCCTTTCCCGAAAGGCATCTTTATTGATCTAGATGGTGCACTAGGAGAGAACCACACTTGATTCCTTGATAGGATGACCTACTTCCAATTGCGGGCGGCGCTTCGAGCCCAATATCCATCGTTCCTGATCGTGCCTTGAAAATCTCAAGTCCTGGAAGCGTTCTTTACTAATCCCTTGCCACACAAACATATCTCACATATTTACTCTGGCATGCAGCATGAATCTCCAGTCAGCGTGCCCCCCACTCAGCGCCAATCGAAGACTAGGGGTATGGGCCTACTGCTGAGCACAGTCAAAAGATATGTCACCCAATTATAGTTTGCAGCTAATTCTTTTTACATTTTTTCATCAGTTATGTAGGACTTGGCCCTTTTTGGCTAAAGTTCCCTAAACTTTTTGCTTTCCCCCTAGACCTTTTTTCTGACATGGTGTTGCCAACTTAGAGGCTGTGGACACTTTGCCACAGCTAAACAGTGTCAAAGTGCAAGTGTTTATGTTTATGTTTATGTTTACAGATTTGTAAAGCGCTTGGCTGCCCGTGAGCGTCCCAGCGCTAGTAATAGAGCAGAGGGGGTTGAGGGGAGAGTGAATTAGGGAAACAGCCATGCCTTAAGGAGTTTGCGGAATGGAAGGAGATTGGGCTGGGCCCGGATATCCAGAGCCAGTGTGTTCCACAGTTTGGAAGCATTGTATGAAAAGAGTCAGCCTCCGGAGCGGGCCTTTCTGATCCTAGGTATTGTCGTCAAGTGTAGGTGTGAGGAGCGGAGAGTTCTATTAGTTTTGTGGGGGGACGATGAGGTCCTTTAGAATGGGTGGGGCATTTCTATGCAAGATTTTATGGATGGTACAAAGGGCTTTGAAATGCACCCTTTCTTGGATAGGCAGCCAATGTAGTGACTTAAGGGCTGGTTTGGCTGAGCACCGGCTGTGTGTACCCGTGAGAAGACGGGCGGCAGTGTTTTGCACAACCTGTTGTTTTGCCAGCACCTTATTGGGAGCCCCTAGATACAAGGCATTGCCATAATCCAGACGGGAAAGCGCAAGGCCTTGAATCAGGAGTTTTTGAGATTGAGCAGGAAGTAAAGGGAGAATTTTTCTGGAAGTTCGTAGAAGGCCATAGCAGGTGCCGGCAGTTTTCCTGGCTTGGGTGGAGAAGTTAAGACCAACGTCCAGCCAGATCCCTAAGCTCTTAATTTCACATTTAGGGATTGGGGGTGTACCCATACAGGGGGGCCACAGGGACTCAGGGCGGAAGTATGACTGGTTGCCCAGTACCATGATCTCTGTCTTTTCCCTGTTGAGCCTAAGATGGGACTTATCCATACATTTGGTTATGTCTCCAAGACAGGTATAGAGATTGGGGGAAGGGTGGTCATGCTGACTAAGGGATACCACCAGCTGGGTGTCATCCGCATAGGTTAATAGCTTGATCCCAAATGGAGTGACGATCTTCTCAAGTGGGGACATGTACACATTGAAGAGGGTTGGGCTCAGGGAAGAGCCCTGAGGAACCCCACAGTGTATGGATGTTTTTTTAGAGGTGAAATTACCGTCCGCCACCTGGAAGGAACGGTCACTCAGGAAGGATTCCAGCCAGGTCTGAGCAGACCCTGAAATGCCCAGGTCCTTAAGCCTGTGGACCAGTAAGGAGTGGTTTACGGTGTCGAAGGCCGCACTAAGGTCCAGGAGGATCACTGCCACTGATCCTCCTGAATCCATGATCTTTCTGGCCTCTTCGACCACCGCCACCATCGCGGTCTCCGTGCTCTGGCCTGGCCTAAAGCCCGTTTGTGAGGGTTTGAGTGGGCCATTGACTTCAAGGTAGTCAGATAGCTGCTGGTTGATATATTTTTCAGCGACTTTACTGATGCCTGGCAGTAGGGAGATCGGCCGGAAATTGTTTAACTCCAGGGGGTCTAGATGAGGTTTCTTAATCAGGGCTTTAATGATTGCCTTTTTCCAGCTCGGTGGAACGATACCATGGGAAAGCGATGTATTAATCAAATTCGCCATGTGGGGCAAGATGGTAGGGGTAACTAATTTTAAAATGTTAAGAGGTGCAGGGTCTAATGGGGATCCACTTTTGATTGATTGTAATACTGGGGATAGCGTGTCTAATGTCGTGGGAGCAAACTGAGTCAACTGGGGCTCCGGGGTTAGGGAAACCAATCCGAGCGAGTTGTGTGGGCTAGAGCTGTCTGGTGAATACAGGGGGAGAGAGTTGAGAATTTTTTAAATCTTAGAATCAAAAAATTCTGCTAATTCGCCCTCCTCCCCGCAAGAGACGACATCCGCACCCTACTGGACAAAGGAGAAACAGTAGCCCTCATCCTCCTAGACCTATCAGCGCCGTTCGGCACAGTCTCCCACCGCACCCTAATACGCAGACTCTACAACGCAGGAATCCAGGACAAGGCCCTCGACTGGATCTGCTCCTTCCTCTCCGGCAGGATGCAACGGGTCAGACTCCCCCCTTTCCTCTCAGACCCCACACCTACCACCTGCGGAGTCCCCCAGGGCTCCTCCCTCAGCCCGACGCTCTTCAACGTCTACATGGCTCCACTTGCCCCCATCGTCAGAACCTACGGACTCAACATCGTGTCATACGCAGACGACACCCAGCTCATCCTCTCCCTACCCAACGAGCCCAACACCGCCAGACGCAACTTTCGAGGAGGCATGGAAGCCGTCGCCAAATGGATGAAAAACAGCTGCCTACAACTAAACACCAACAAAACAGAAGTACTCATCATGGGCCCAAACCCCGATGCCTGGAGCGACACCTGGTGGCCCACCGCCCTCGGAAACCCGCCAACCCCCACAGACCACGCACGCAACCTGGGAATCATCCTGGACTCTGAGCTCAAAATGGACCGCCAGATCAACTCTGTCTCATCTTCCTGCTTCAACACCCCCGCCTCCTTCGTAAGACCTTCAAATGGATCCCCCTCGAACATCGAAAGACAGTCACTCACGCCCTGGTCACCAGCAGACTCGACTACGGCAACGCACTCTATGCTGGAATAAACAAAAACCTCATCCGCAAGCTACAGAATATCCAGAACGCCGCCGCAAGACAGGTCCTCAACCTGCAAAAACACTGCCACATCTCCCAGCACCTGCGCACACTCCACTGGCTCCCCGTCGAGGCAAGAATCACCTTTAAGATGCTCACCCACGCACACAAGGCCCTCCACGGCACCGGACCAGCATACCTGAACAGCCAGCTCAAATTCCACGCACCCCAAAGGACCCTACGATCAGCCCAGCTCTCCTACGCCGTGGTCCCCCGCACCAGAAAGACCAGATCGGGAGGCCGCTCCTTCTCCTTCCTCGGGCCAAATCATGGAAACGCCCTTCCGCTCCACCTCAGACAGACAACATCACTCCCCATCTTCGCAAGAAACCTCAAAACCTGGCTCTTCGACAGACCCCCTCCTTGATGGTATGGATCCTGCAACCCCCACCCCTAGCGCCTTGAGACCCTTATGGGTGAGTAGTTGTGCTTTAAAAAACTCCTGATTGATTGATTGACCGACTGACCAATGGTTCCACAGGGGAAGGAGGATCAGGGGATTTTAAGAGTTTTTTTGCAATTTGAAAGGTCTCCCTCGATGAGTTGGCGGATGACCTGATTTTTTCTTCAAAGAAAGTGGACTGTGCATTTTTAAGGGCCTTTTTATAGTTAAGGATCATGTGCTTGTATTCTAGCTTATTGATGGGGTCAAAGTTCTTCCTCCACTCCCTTTCAGTTTTTTTACAGAGCTTCTTTAAGAGGCGTACTTCCTTGGTGAACCAGGGCGAGGTGATTTTGCCTCGAGGTTTGCAGGTAGATTTTTTCGGCAAAGTTGTATCCAATGTCTCTCCAATCCACTTTGAGAATTCAGAATCCGCTATTGCAGGATCTGAGACTAATAGTGGAGGAGAGAGCTCTAAATTGTACTTCCATTTTTCCGGGTCCAGTTTAGCCCAAGGACGTGTGGGTCTGCTGGGTAGAGGTCTAGGGTGAGAGATGGTAGAAAACCGCCAGCTCAACGTTATTAAGAAGTGGTCTGACCATGGTATCGGGGTGGGAGCTGGAATAATGAGGTCAGGGATGTTGGAAAAAATAGGGTCCAGGAGGTGACCCAGCATATGGGTGGGATAAAGACTTTCCAGTCGAAGCTGGTGGGTTGCAAGATCTCATAACAGATCAGAAGCCAGCTTATCTTCGCCCTTGTCGAAGTGGATATTTAGATGTCCTAAGATCATGAAGTTGGAATGGGTAGCAGCCAGCATACGTGAGTGTTCCAGGAGTGAGCTACAGAATTGTCCTATAGGGCCCGGTGGGCGATAGATAAGAAGTCCTGATATGGATTTACATGAGGAAACTTGAATCGTGAATAGAACATTTTCACAGTCAGAGAGGGGGCTACCTTGAAGACGGCAGGAAAGGTGGTCCCTATCGATTATAGCAATTCCCTCTCCCTTTCCTTTTGATCGGTCAACATGCTGGATAAGAAAGCCCGGTGGAAGAGACTTAGGGCCAGATGTAGGAGCCATTTACCGACCAGTAACGGCCGATTTCGGCCGTTACCGACCGGTAAATGGGTTTTCGGTATGTATGGGCACTTTTTTACAGAATCGGTAAATTTACCGATTCGGTAAAATACCGAATCGGTATTTTTACCGATTCGGTAAATCTCAGATGTAGGTGGGACTCTTCAGAGTCCCAAAGGCCCTACAAATTCGGTATTTTACCACCCAATCCAATTGGGTGTTAAAATACCGAATTCAGGTGTGCATGCACATGTGTGCACGCACACCTATGCCATGTGACAGACAGACATGCCCTTAGGGCATGTCTGTGTGCCACATGGCGCACATGTCAATTTTTGGGGTGCCAGAGGGTGTCAAAGTGACACCCCCTGCACCCTTGCTAAAATCGGTATTTACCGATTCTGTAATTACAGAATCGGTATTTCCCATTGATTCCTATGGACTTCACAGCCCATAGGAATCAATAGGAAATACCGATTCGGTATTTACCGAATCGGTAAGTACCGAATTTTACCGATTTGGTAATTCCACATCTGGAATTACCTACATCTCCCCCCCTCTATTTTACCACTTCTTAAATACAGATTCGGTAAAATTCGGTATTTAAGAAGTGGTAAAATAGATTTACCTACATCTAGCCCCTCATGATGTCTGGGTCTGAGTCAGGTCCTAACCATGTTTCCGTCAGGAAGTGGATTTCCAGCTGGAGATCTTCTAAGATTCGATACATTTCTACAGCATGTTTTGGTAGCGATCTACAGTTAACTAGGGCCATACGTACTACAATGGAGAAAGCTAGGCAAGGCTCATTCATCTCTAGCTTATAGGGGCAGTAAAGGCAATGGTTGGAAGGACCATCCACTGACATAGAGTGTACGCAGGGGATTACTGCCCTCTGTCTCATTTGCAACAGAGCGTCTCTAGAGTATTCTAGTGGGACCTGGTGGGCCACTACCGTAGTGCTGAGCTCTGAGCTCTGCCTGGCGCAGACGGGCTTACCTCTGGCGCACCTCCGGCGCGCCATCGTCGCGCCCGCTGCGCTCGTCCGCTGCGCGGCCGAGGTGGGAGGAGCATTTTGTAGTGTTGGGCCTAATCGCCCTGAACACTAGCCCGCTGAATCTGCGGTACGCCCAATATGGCGCCTGAGGAGAAATTAGTCGTTCCTAGTCCCACGTTCCAAGAGCCATTAATCGGCCACTGTGAACAGCGTGGACTCTCTGGGTGAGCAAAGGAGGAGGTAGGGACAGAGCGCGATTTAAAATCAAAACGCAGCAATACAGCGTTCAGTGATTTTTAAAAATGCCACACAGATTAGGTTTACGATCTACTAAGCAGTGCACATAAATGAATTGAAACAAACTTTTAAATTATCACACAGATTAGATTTTTGTGCTCCCTGTATAAAGTGGAATGTTAATTGGTTGTCCATGATTGGTATGTTTGCCTAACTAGTAAAGTCCCTAGTAAAGTGCACTATGTGTGTCAGGGCTGGTAATGCAAATACTACTAATTGTGCCACACACACAAGTAGCCTTAAAAAGGAAACTCAAGCCTGTCATTGCAGTGTCTGCATGCAGTTTGTTAAACTGCCATTTTGTTCTGACAAAAGCACTCACTTGCCAGACCTTACCCTACCCTTTCTCTGCACATCAGACACCCCTTTGGTAGGTCCAGGGTACCCCCTGGGCAGGGTGCAGTCCATGTGAAAGGTAGGACATGTACTATGGTGTGTACCATGTCCTGACAGTGAAATAATCTCCAATTAGTTTTTCACTGTTGAAAGGCCATCTTGCCCATAGGATAGAATGTGAAGGCTGTGTAATATATTTTCCTGCCTATCTTCCCAAAGGCTTAAGATGGAGAGGTGATGTTTAGTATGCCCAAACTCACTATGTAATAACACATCTTACTATGAAATGGTTTGAACAGGGGTCAGTGCCCCCTGAACACAAAGACTTCAAAGCCATTGAGGGGTATAACTATGAGAGCTGAAGCCCCTGAACTTTGGAGAATGGCTTGATAAACGTTGAACTAGACTGGAGATACTTCGTGGTCAAGAGGAACCTGTGCCAAGGAAGAAACAACTGAACAGACTGAAGGAAAGGACTGGCCCTTGCTGTGTGTTCTGGAGCTGGCTTGCAATTTGCTGTTTTAACCAAGGAAAGGTGAAGTGACTTTGCTGTGTGCTGTGTCCCCCTGCTTGAAAGGACTTTGCTGTGCTGTGTCCTGATGTAACTTATCCCCAAGGGCCCAAAGTGAGCTGGCTCCCTGTTGCGGAAACTCAGGAACACAAACGTTTCCAGTAGAGTCTCAGCGGTGCTGTGTGTGTGTGCTTGTGCAGCCTGTGACCCTCGTAAGCAGTGTCCATGGGCATCTGGAGTCCAAGAGAGGATCAGCAACGCTGTGTGCATGTGATTTTTGCAGCATGAATCTTTTGTGAGGATTGTCCAGTTATTGTGTACACCCGAATCCAAGTGAGTCTCACTTCGCTGTGTGTGTGCTTTGTGCAGCGTGAGACCTTCGTGAGGATTGCCTTGTATCGTGCACCTGGAATCCAAGTGAGTCTCCACGACGTTGTGTGAGTGTGCTTTGTACAGTGGGAGACCTTTGTGAGGATTGCCTTGTTAACGTGCACCCGGAGTTAAGGTGTGTCTCAGTGACGCTGCATGCGTGTTCATCGTGCAGCCTGAGACCTTCGTGTGGAGTGCCTGGTGATCGTGCACCTGAAACTCGAGGGAGTCTCGGCGACGCTGCGTGTATGTGCCCTGTAGCAGCATGAGATGTTCGTAGCAGTAGCGGCCTGAACCGGCAGCCCCGGAGGAGTTGAGCCACCAGCCCTGGCCCGCCGTTGCCTAGTCCCCAAGATTGCATCGGAGGCCCAAGTCGCTGGACAGGATAGGAGAGTGAGTTCGCGCCCCCCAGGTAACGTGTGTCGACACCTGGCGCGGGGCACTGGCTCGGAGGTAAACTCTCTCGGCCTCTTTCTCATTCCAGCAGTGCGAACTTTGCTTCGCCTCGTATCGCAGCCCGTATTGCCAAGGGAGTGGCAGTACCGGAGCCGAAGTGCTGAGTTGCAATTCTTGTTATACCATACCCATGTGGGGGCAACTGTTGTCAGAGGCTACCTGCAAGTCAGCACGAGTGGCGGAGAGGCCGCCTAAGGCACCGTGATCGGTGCCGGGGTGTTTTACGGATTACTTTATTTCTGTATAATGGAGTACCTGATTAGTGTATCACACATTGCAATATTCCTGCAAAACAAACTACCTCATTAGTGTATGACGCATGGCATTTTTTCTGCATAACAAACTGCCTGACTTTCGTATGACGCATTGTTTCTGCATAACAAACTACCTGATTAGCGTATTACGCATTGCATTATTCCTGCATAATGAACTACCTGTTCCTATTATTTTTACATTGCAAAGTACCTGATTGTTGCGTTAAGCATTGCATTATTTTTACATTGCAAAGTGCCTTATTGTTGTGTTACGCATTGCATTATATTTCCATTGCCAAGTGCCTGATTCTTGCATTATGAACTGCAGAACATGGTATTAGGATTACAGTGGAATGTTTAGAAAAGCTCATTAATATCGCCAGAACTTACAAGGGCTCGCTGGCCTAACAACCGGTCAGGAGGAATATTACAAATACGCATATGTTGGATTTATATTGTGTGGTCTTATCGTATATCTTTTTATATATAGTTTATACTCGTTTTTATAAAACTTGCATGGAGTCTATTTGTGGTGTTATCATTGGGTTGCTGTGAGTGTGGTTGCAATTACTTTACACATGTGCCTTGAAGATAAGCCTGGCTGCTCGTGCCAAGCTACCAAGGGGGTGAGTGAGCGGGCCATCTCAGAAGGTGTCCTTCCTTTCCCTGACGTGGAAACGCGGGTCCCTATTTGGCCTAAGGTACCTACCTCAGCCAAACAGGGATCCCGGGTCATACAAGTTATATAGGACTCCTGCATGGCTGCGCAATGAGGGATTGAGTACGGATGCGAGGTGTGTGCGGTGTGGAATGCCCGAGGCCTCCTTCATGCACGTGGCCTGGAAATGGTTGGACGTTGCTAACTATTGGACCTGCATTTTGAGGCACTGAGCGAAATACTGGAATACAGGCAGGAGCGCTCCCCGCTCATTGCCCTGCTAGGACATGTCAAGAACCTTCCGGCAGACATCAGGAAACTGGCTGCCATGATACTACTGTTGGCCAAGAATCGGGTGGCTATTTGCTAGGCCCTTAAGCGTAAACCAGCGTAGGGATGACTGGCTTAGAGATACTGCTTTTTGCCATAACCAATTGTCAGAATTCTGGGAACTCATGCCGACACAGTCACACCCTCACGACATCTGGCATCCCCTGCAGAGTTTTCTACAGTTTCACTCTGCTGACTGCGCGGATCCTCTGATGTCTGAGGTGTGAACGGCCATGACTCTGCGCGATCTACATGTAGCAAAACTTGCCCCCCAACTCGATCAGAGAGACACTCTTTTTTCCTTTGCCCTCCCCTGTCCCCCCTCCTGTTCCTCCCTCCGCTGATTGATGCTCCTGATCCCCTTATCCTTCTATCTTATTTCTTTTGGCTGAACAACGACTGCTGCCCTCTGAGATGATGCACCAGCTTGCTGGAATATGGGCAACCACAGAACTTTAAATGCCAATTACCAACGACGTGACTTGCTGGTTGTACAGTGGAATGTATACACTTGCTGTGCAAAAGAGAAACTGGTAGTAGTGTTCCCTAGTAGGGAAAAACCGCACATCAAAACATAAATAGATGTAATATAGCAAAGTTATAAGGCGCTCAAAGTTAAAGATTGCTGTACATACATCAGGGGTGCTCTATGAACCAATGCCACTCACTACCAAGAAAAGGGTGATAGCAGATCAAAATGAACTACTATTGCAAAGTACCAAAACAGATAAGGTCAGCGCAGCACACCCCAATTCAAATTATGATAACTCTGGACAGTCACAAAAGTATGCAGTCAACTGGAACTATGTTATATATATGCAAAAAATGCAATCAAAGACATAAAACAATCCCGAATTTCATCAGGACAAGATGTGCAAATCACAATGGTTTGGAGGTGTGATTTTACCCCAGTATTGGAACTTTCATAAATTCCCATGCTTTTGTATCATTCCCCGTCGTCGGAATGGGAGTCTCGGTAACAAAGATACCATAGCTGTAGGTACAAAAGACAAAGGAAAAAGGCCTAGTCCTCATTCCCTTTTGTAGCATATCACTCTCTTTGTGTAAAAGAGACCAAACCTAGGCATCAGCCAATCAGAAGTGCCTCAACCCTTAGAACCTTCCTGAAGGAACCTCAGAGCCTCAGATTTTCTACCGCACGTTGTGCTTAGTGAGTCTCCTTTGAGCTCTGCTCAACTTCTACTCTTCAAAGGAATTTCTTTAGGATTTTTACTTCAGAATCTTTCAGATTCACTTGAGGATTGTTAACTGCCTTCCAGGATGTCTGAAATGGAGAAGAAAAAAGCCCTTTTCAAGACATGTTCCACCTGTGGCAAGAAAAGGCTTTTTGTGGAGGATAAGCACAAAGACTGCATCTATTGCCTCTATCCTGACCACCAGGCTGCGGACTGCAAGATCTGTCGCACCTTTTCAACCAAGACCCTCCGGGACCGTGAGGGTAGACTTTTGACATGGCTCCAGAAGCTGAAATCCAGGAAGGATACTGTCTCTAGCGACAGTGAGGATGCAGCGTCGATGTCTTCCTCATGAAGGTCAGTGAAGAGGGGTAGGGTTTCCCCTTCTCCATCTGTGGAAAGATCTTCCAAGGCCTCAAAAAAGACCCCCAGTGAGTCTGAGAGCCTAGGTCCCAGCAAATCTCCTCACCGAGGTGAAAAGGAGAGGGTAGGACCTGTTATGCCTTCCAAAGGTGAGAAGACTGCCTCAGCCTTCAAGAAACCTTCTTCCCAGTCTTCTGAGAGGAGTTCTAAGTCCTCGACGACGAAGACGTCAACGACGGAGGTTCCGTTGACGAAGAAATCGACGTCGAAGTTGATATCGTCGTCGATGACGTCGACGGGAGTTTCGTCGACGAAGGTACCGTCGACGGCAGGTACATCAGCGTCGACGGAAGAGGTGCCGACGACAAAGGCGTCGACGACGAAGACGCCGCTGACGACGAAGGCGCCGACGACGAAGGCGCCGACGACGAAGGTGCCGACGACGAAGGTGCCGACGACGAAGGTTACAGTGTCGCCGACGACGATGGTGACAACGTCGACGGTGACGACGACGACGGTCTCGTCGACGAGGGCATCGACGGCGACGACTCTGACGATGACGACAGCTGGAGTGTCAACAGTTTCCTCGTCGACGACTTCGACCACCTCGATCTCGTCAACGCGTGTACAGCCGTCGACGACGGAACCGTCGACGATATTATCCTCTGAAAAAAGGATTACAATTTCTGTGACAAGAATCACGCCGGAGCTGACTTCTCCGAGGAGTGTGTCCCCCCTACTGCCAACCATGCTTTTTCAAGAAGGGGAGTCAGAGGAGAATGACCAGGACGCTTACAGCTATGCCGAATGTCCCTCCCAACTTCTAGTCAAGTGCCAGGAGAGGGACTCCAAGGGTGAATACGACCACGAGGAGATTGGTCATCATCACACGGCCCAGTCACAACCTCATTCTGGGCAAGATTTGGTTACGGTGCCATCTTCTTTTCTCCAAGATCTGCATAAGATGCTGCAGGACTACAAATCTAAGGCAAATAGGCCAGTTCAGGTCCCGACAACACCTGCTGCGCCTACAGTGATTTCGGCCTCACCAGTGACGCCAACTTTACCGGCTCAGTTTTCTCCTCAGCCTCAAACATCCTTCTAACAGGATTCCTCCGGGCTGCAAGAGGCCCATGATGATTCCTCGGATGAGGATCAGCAGTCGGATCATGACTCTATTCCTAACACTGAATATGATGAATATATAATTCCTGATCCTGCTTCACCAGTTCCGGATCCGGCAGATTCCCCACCAGCAGACATTGGGGGCTTCCATCAGTTGATGGAGAGAGCGGCTGGCAGATTCAAATTGGCCATGCCTAAGGTTACTACTGATTGTTTCCTATATGATTTCAAAGAACCTTTTAGGAAATCAACTAGGTCCATTCCTATCGTCGAGCTTCTGTGAAAGGAGGGCCTTAAGGCTATGAAGAACCCGGCGACGGTGGTCCCTGTGCTACCGCGTCTGGACAAGAACTCCAGAGCACCCGACGATGGTCCGGCGGCCTTAACGGGTCATCCAAGACCAGACTCCGTTATCTTGCAGTTAGCGCAGAGAAAATCCCGTAAGCCCTCTGCTCCCTTAACAACTCCTCCGGACAAGGAAGGGCGGAGATTGGACAATGCGGGGAAAAGATTCTCATCGATGGCAAGTTTGCTTGTACGAGCTGCTAATGCCTTGGCGATCTTGGGTAGATATGACCGCCAACTTTGGTGTGATATCACCCCGTACATTGATCAGCTGCCTCCGGAGTCAACATCTGAAGCAAAAAAGATCTTACAAGAGGGAGAAGCGACTTCAATGGAAATCATTGACTGTGCAATGGACATTGCAACCACAGCGTTTCGGTCCTTAGCTGGGGCGGCAGTCCTCCATCGCCAAGGATGGCTCAAGGCTACTTGGTTCCGGCCTGAGATCCAGAACAAGGTCCTTGATCTCCCTTTTGATGGGGAGGCATTATTCTGGAAACTCATTGACGATACACTTCAAGAAATAAAAAAGGACACGGAGACTGCCAGGTCCTTGGGGACCCTTCAATACCGCAAGTCTCCTTTTAAGGGATCCAGAGGCAGAGGTAGTACCTATAGGGGATCCTACCAACAGCAGCGCTATTCCTCCACGGGCTCAGGTTCCCAGAAATACCGTCAGCCTTATCAACAGCGGGAGTGCCAGTCTATAAACTTTTCCAGGCCTTACAATAAGGGGAAACAGGCTGGACGAGGACGAGGCTTGTCCAAGCGCCAATAGCGGCCTCCTGGCTCTTCCTACTGGACCCTCCTTCAAGAGATCTTCAGTTGGAGGCAGGGTCACCAAATACCTTCAAAACTGGTCCAGGATAACATCGGACCGTTGGGTGCTCAACATCATTCGGAAAGGGCATACTTTTGAATTCACGCAAGTCCCTCCACCCAAGCCCCCGGCAGTCATTCCATCGAAACACCAGCGTCTCCTGCGGCTCGAGGTCCAATAGATGCTCCGGAAGGGAGCAATAGAGCCGGTTCCCTCAAACCAAAAGGGACAAGGATTCTAATCCAGGTTCTTCCTGGTGAGGAAGACGCTAGAGAAATGGCGCCCCATTTTAGACCTCAGGGAGCTAAACACCTATCTCATCTCCCTGTCCTTCCGGATGGTCTCTCTCCAGGACATCTTGAAGCTCATCAATCCGGGGGATTTCATGGCCACGCTCGATCTCGAGGATGCGTATTTCCACGTTCCGATTCACCCAGCACACAGAAGGTTTCTGCGATTCACAGTAGCCAAGAGCCATATTCGGTTCAGGGTTTTACCCTTTGGACTCCGCTCAGCCCCGAGAATTTTTACAAAGGTGCTGGCGCCAGTAGCAGCTTTCTTGTGAAGGAACCATTTCCAAGTCTTCCCTTACCTGGATGACTGGTTGCTGAAAGCTCCGTCCAGGGAGGCAGCGCTGGAGGCTGTTCAAGCTTGTACGAATTTGTTTCAGAATCTGGGCCTCACTCTGAACAACGAGAAGTCCTCCCTGGTCCCGTCCAGAAAGGCTCGCTTCCTGGGAGCCATCTTGGATTCATAGCTTTCAAGAGCCGTCCCTACACTGGAAAGGAGGGAGAAATTACAGGCCTTGGCTCGGGACTTACTGGCAAGAAGGTGTCTTTCCGTACGCCGCTACAAATCTCTACTGTATCATCGTGTATTCCCCTGATTCCCTATTGCAGACTAAGAATGCGTCCTCTGCAGGAGGAACTAGAAAACCAGTAGCAACAGGTCCACGGTTCATTTGAGGACAAGGTGACGGTCACTCCAAGGATGAAAGAAGCAACCTTATGGTGGACAGATCAAAACAACTTGTCCCAAGGTCTATCCTTAGTAAGCGACCCGTCCCCACAAGTAGTGACAACAGACGCGTCATTGGAGGGTTGGGGAGCAGTGATGCAAGACCTGTATGTCAGCGGTCATTGGTCGCCCCAGGAGAAACTTCTCCACATCAACCTTTTAGAGCTAAGGGCGATAAGACTGGCACTGCAAGCTTTTCTTCCTCGCCTGGAAGGTTCGCAAGTGCTTATCAGGATGGACAACACCACGGCCATGCACCATGTGAACAAGGAAGGAGGAACCAGATCTCGTCCATTGTCGCAAGAAGCTCAACATATCTGGGAATGGGCGATCCTTCAGAGGATATCGCTGAAGGCAGAACACTTGCCAGGGGTCCTAAACGAAAACGCAGACAGACTGAGCAGGTCATCCTCAGTCAGCCACAAATGGGAATTGAATCACAGAGTTTTGGAGGAGGTCTTCAGCCAGTGGGGCAGACCGGAGATCGATCTTTTTGCCACTCCGACCAACAAGAAATGCCGGTCTTATGCAAGCAGGCTTCACCATCGAGGTTCTCTGGGGAGTGCGCCTTCGATAGCATGGTCGAGGACATTTGTCTACGCCTTTCCTCCCATACCTCTGATCCCACGGCTTATCAGGAAGATCAAGGTGGAGCCGTGCAGGATGATCCTGATAGCCCTGGCTTGGCCGAGGCAGTTCTGGTACACGGAGCTCCATCTGTTGTCGATAGCTCCTCCTCTTCCTTTGAGGGTTCTGCCGGATCTTCTCACAACGACGGACAAGTTTGGCACCCAGATCAACAGTCGTTACACCTGACTGCATGGCTCCTGAGCAGCGAGAGTTTATGAATCTACCCTTATCAAGAGAGATTAATGAGGTTCTGTCCCAGGCAAGGGCTCCTTCAACGAACAGGACTTACCGTCTTAAGTGGAAAAGATTTTGTTGCTGGTGTAGGAAAGAAAGCATTGATCCTTTCTCTTCCAAGCCCCATCAGATCCTACCTTATCTGCTGTCCTTGGCTAAGTCGGGACTAGCCCATTCATCGATTAAGGTCCATTTGGCTGCATTATCAAGGTTCAGAAGGACTGGGTCTGGTCCTTCCTTGTGGTCTTCCAGAATTGTCAAGCAATTTCTTAAGGGCTTGTTCAGAGTCTATCCACCAGTGAGACCGCCTCCTCCTACATGGCATCTAAATCTAGTCCTTTCTCAACTCATGAAGGGCCCATTTGTACCAATCCATCGTTCTGACATGAAATACCTTTCGTGGAAATTGGCTCTCCTCCTCGCTCTCAAGTCGGCTAGGCGTGTTGGAGAATTGCAGGCTTTGACCATCCAAGAACCTTTCCTTCAATTCAAGAGAAACACTGTAATCATGAGAACTAATCCTAGGTTTATGCCTAAGGTTCCCTCGGACTTCCACTTGAATGAGCCGGTCATTCTGAAAGCATTCATTCCTCAGCCGGCTACGCCAGCAGAAAGAGCATTGCATTCGCTGGATGTACAACGTTGCCTGAAATTCTATTTGGAACGTACTAAGGGTTTTCGAAAATCCTCACAGCTATTTGTTGCCTTCGGAGGTCCAAGTAAGGGCTTTCCGCTATGCAAACAAGGTGTTTCAAGATGGATCACGAGTGCCATTCTGCATTGTCACTCTGCTGCAGGAAAATCTCTAACTGGAAAGATTCGAGCACATTCCACAAGATCTGTGGCTTCCTCAACAGCCCTCTTTGCGGGGGTACAAATTAGGGACATTTGCAGAGCTGCTACCTGGAGCAGCTTTCACACCTTTGCCAAGCATTACTGCTTAGAATCCTTGCAACAAGATGATGCTGCAGTAGGACAGGCTGTCCTGAGGAACCTCTTCCAATAATTGGTGAGCTTTCCTTTCTATCCCACCTTCTCTATTGCACATTTTGTTTCTTTATGTCATATTGCCTATTGCTACAATTTTATGATGCAAAATGTGAATTTTTCTTGCTAACTGCTTACTACGCTGATACAAAAGCATGGGAATCTATGAAAGTTCCAATACTGGGGTAAGAAAACAAGTTACTTACCTGTAACTTTGGTTTCCCAGTATTGGTAACTTTCATAGATTCCCATGCGCCCACCCACCTCCCTGAGGAAAGCTCAGCCTACAACAGATATGGTGTCTAAGTACACAACGGCTACGAAAATCTGAGGCTCTGAGGTTCCTTCAGGAAGGTTCTAAGGGGTGAGGCACTTCTGATTGGCTGATGCCTAAGTTTGGTCTCTTTTACACAAAGAGAGTGATATGCTACAAAAGGGAATGAGGCCTAGGCCTTTTTCCTATGTCTTTTGTACCTACAGCTATGGTATTTTTGTTACCGAGACTTCCATTCCGACGACGGGGAATGATACAAAAGCATGTGAATCTATGAAAGTTGGCAAAAACAAAGAGAGGAGTATCCACTATGATTTTGAAGAACAGACGTATCTGGAGGACCGGTTCTTGGCAAAAAGAAGGAAATTCATCCTTTTGATAGAAACCCCTCACTCACCACCTAGTGGTGACATGCTTCATCATCGGGGTCCACCTTGGCGTCCTAGCGACACCAAGGTGTGCTGCAACACCTGGACTACAGTGGAGCGGGTTGTGGCTGTAGGTGCAAAAAAATGTTAAAAATTGTCCTGGTTGTACTCAGAAAAAGTAGTTTTATTTTTAGAGCAACTGAACAATGTTTTAAAATTAATACTGGCGAGATCCTGGTAGGGAGGGTTACGACCCAGGGATCTCTATATGTGTTGAGTGGTCAACATGTTTCTACCATAAGGGCTATTGCCCGGTATTCGTCAGGACCAGAAAAAACAGGTGGACCGGGGGTGCGTGCTCCCTAAAAAGCACACCCGTCCTTGATCCCCTGTGTGCCTACTGGCAAAAATTGCCAGTGGTGAGTGCCGCTCAATAAAATAAGTGAGCTGGCGGGTAAAAAAGAGACTCAAATATGAGTGCTCTGCGCTTCAACGGGCAGGGCGTAGGGTCAATGCCTGTATAATAACAAATTAGTTTCAGGCAGGTAAGATCAGAGTCGACCTACTCCTCGCGTCCACTGCTCGGCTAGTGCAGTGGACGCGAGGAGTAGGTCGACTCTGATCTTACCCGCCAGCTCACTTATTTTATTGAGCGGCACTCACCACTGGCAATTTTTGCCAGTAGGCACACAGGGGATCAAGGACGGGTGTGCTTTTTAGGGAGCACGCACCCCCGGTCCACCTGTTTTTTTTTTGGTCCTGACGAATACCGGGCAATAGCCCTTATGGTAGAAACATGTTGACCACTCAACACATATAGAGATCCCTGGGTCGTAACCCTCCCTACCAGGATCTCGCCAGTATTAATTTTAAAACATTGTTCAGTTGCTCTAAAAATAAAACTACTTTTTCTGAGTACAACCAGGACAATTTTTAACATTTTTTTGCACCTACAGCCACAACCCGCTCCACTGTAGTCCAGGTGTTGCAGCACACCTTGGTGTCGCTAGGACGCCAAGGTGGACCCCGATGATGAAGCATGTCACCACTAGGTGGTGAGTGAGGGGTTTCTATCAAAAGGATGAATTTCCTTCTTTTTGCCAAGAACCGGTCCTCCAGATACGTCTGTTCTTCAAAATCATAGTGGATACTCCTCTCTTTGTTTTTGCCATATCTCCTCCCAGGGGAATAGGAGAAGTCTCTAGTTCACTTTTGGGTGAACGAACTCCCTTACTCTCTTCTTTGTTTGGAACAATCTATGAAAGTTACCAATACTGGGGAACCAAAGTTACAGGTAAGTAACTAGTTTTCTTCTGTATTCTTTGTTCATAATAGACGTGAAAATGCAGCCAACTCGTGTTTCGTCTGTACACAATTAGTACAAATGGACTTTCTCAAGGCAATATGGCGGTCCAAAATATCAGTTTTTGAGGGAAAGAGGAGCACTCTCTTCTATTAATCAAGTAAACCACTTGTACTAGATAAACCAAGGTTGCAAACTGCTAAACTGTGCTGGCTACACAGTGAGTCAAACTATGTAACAAAATGTAAGTGAAGCCTACATGCAGGATGCACTGTTCCTAGAGAATATAAATTATCAACAACTTAAATAGTTTTTTCGTACTCTAGAAGAATGGTTAGTCTAACAACTTCACTTGCATTCAGTGAATTTATTATTCAGCATTGATCATTAAGCAAAACAATACAATTTTTCTTCATGATGTTATCATAATACAATATAAACACAACGTCTGTGTATATTATTTCTATTAATGGTTATGTGAAAATGATACATGAATTCATAGGTACATACGTTCAAATCGAGCGAAGTGAGGTATTTAGCTTGATGTACGATGTTTGATTAATACTGGACAAATGGGTTGTGGCTCATGAAAGGGGATGTGTTGTTTGTTTTTACAGCTAAACGCTGACTGAAAACTGTGGATAGAACCTTATGTTTCAACTGGACCTTATGTGGTAGGTTGAATAGATAAAGATATATTAGCCAATATTGCAAGTCTGAAATCTATATCTGGGTTCTGCCCATCTGGTAACTTTATTTCTTTTATAATTAATTAACTTAAGTTCTATTACACTTTGGTGACTTTAGTTTCATACTTGGCATCAGGGCCTATAAGAGATGTCTTTACTATACTTCACAGTAATTCGGTGGTAGTCTTAAAGACAAGAAGAGTTTATTGTTGTACAACATATGAAGTGTATTTAGGTTACAACTATGAATATTGTAATTGTTTACAGCCCTGAAGAAGTCTGTATGTCAGAGACTGACTAAGACGAAACATGTGTTGGCTGTTCTGTTGAAATAATAAATTGAAAAAGAAGAAAAGTTAAAGAATAAAGAAGAAATAACCTGAAGAAGACAATACTATTTGTGGACTATAATTGACTATTTGAGTGCGTGGTGGATCAATTTGCTATTTGGTCGGACCACCTTGGTGGTTTTGTTTGGAGTCAAGGCAACAGGCTCGCATCTACCTTGAGCACCAACTTACTTTTGCGAATTACTTTTCCTAAATTTGCTGTGCGTTCCCGGGACTGTTGTCATTGTGGTGTTGTATGTATCGCGTTATACACCACAGACACATCTATGATGGTTTATCATGGCTGAACAACAGCGCTTTTGAGATAGGTTACGAGCGTTTAAGTATTTGTTGAAACATTTATTTATTTTCGTATTCGCATGATGGCACGGAATATTATGTACGTGCTTTGTGTGTACGCTTACATTTTGTTCTCCCGCAGTGATAAACCTTTATTCAGTGAGTGGACTTCATTTCCCACAACTCCACGTTGGGAATCAGGTGCATGTTATCAGCACCGGGACTATTTTAGGTTTGTATTGTAGCCTTCCGCGAGTTTTATCGGTAGGAACATACAGGAGATAGACACGAAGATTCATTGGTATCTAAACGGTAAGATATAGCTGTATACTTGTGATATTTGGGTAATAGTCATTATGATCGTGGGTCTAATACTTCCTTTTTTACCCACTTTTTTACCCGCTTATAGACTCTGTCAGCAAGCACAGTTTTTCATCGTGTTATATTAGCATTGAAGTCTCCGTTATGCCGGGATTAAAATCCGCAACACCTTTGAAAAGCAAGACACCATCGTGTGTTACGGGTACAACTGCAATTACATCTAGGTATAGTAATTTCATAGTACACTGTTGTTTCAGTATAATGAAGCTACCATCTGTTCACTTGGTTTTTTATGTGCACGTATCACATCATTTACGGACATTATTCTTATAAAACGATGAGTTAAATGTAGACCGGGCTTGTGATCGTGTCAGTTACGTTCATTTCTTGTGTAGTCTTGTAGATTTTGGTTAAGTGTGTTTTACACAAATAACTATATGTTATTTTTCATCGGTATTTTTTTCAGTCGCAACACAGACGCTAAAATTGACAGTGATTACTCGTATGTCCATTCAGTTACAGCAGTGCACCAATAAGTATGATTAGTTAACGAATATTTCCTCATTTACTGTAACATTAATTGATTTTTTGACCATGATTATTAGATTTATTTCTAACACATAAGCTCTATTCTATGAATGTGAAAATGAAACGAATTATTTGTTTGGAGAGTATGACAGAGGTCGATGTTTAATAGAATACTCATCTCTAGGAGGTTGATTAGTGCTAATCGTATTTCTCACCTCTTTTACTGAGCATTATATGAACAGTTTGTGTTTACCAACTTAATTGATGTAAGCTGTATTATTATTACCAGATTATCATCTTTTTTCATGATTAAGTTACTCAACCAGTTTGAATACCTTTACAACATTTTCTGTAAGTGTATATTAAGTATACCATTTGCTATGTGGGTTCGTCTATTATCACTTGACCAAGAAATCCATATATCCAGGTACTATGCCGGAATGCTTTTTTGCTCATGTATTGTGTGTACAACACATATTTTGGAGTTTTTTATCTAATAGCCATGTTATAGATGATGTTTTTTCCCCCTGTGCACAGAATATTATCGCTTCAAAAGTTAGATCTTGTATTTATATATATTTTCATATTACATCCTTCTAGGTACTCGCCCCTGAAGAAGGGAACAGGGCTTCCCGAAATGCATTGGGCGACACTTCTTCATTACTTTGGTGTCATTGTGCTATGAAAACAATCACTTTTCAAAGATAGTTATGTATATAAATCTATGAATTCATGTATCATTTTCACATAACCATTAATAGAAATAATTTACACAGACATTTATGTTGTATTATGATAACATCATGAAGAAAAATTGTATTGTTTTGCTTGATGATCAATGCTGAATAATAAATTCACTGAATGCAAGTGAAGTTGTTAGACTAACCATTCTTCTAGAGTACAAAAAACTATTTATAATAATAATAATATTAATAATAATAGTGGGCCTAGTGGGGCGCTTGTTGACGACTCTGATTGTCCCTGTTGCTTTGCCGGTGGTGGTTGTCCTGTTTGTGGAACCTGGACTAAAAAAGATATCGTGGTAGTTGATAAACCTGCTCTAGATGTACCACTAGTTTGGTTGTCAGATGATATTTGACTACCGGTAGGTAGTGTGGATGTAGAAACTGGAGGTCTAGTCGCGGCTATATCCTGATCTGTGGTGATACTCTCTTCACTAGATGCGTTAACCCTAGATTTAGTATATCTTTTCTTGGCGTAGATTTCAGCCCACGTATATACCTCATTAAGTTTATAATCAATGGTATCACGACGATACTTTCTGATCTTGCCTTCTTGTAGTTCTTTACTGTATCTGTCTAATTTAGCATTTAGGTCCTCTAGTGTTTTTTACAAAGTTTGAACTTCAATACAAATTTCGTTAAGTTGTTAAGTTGTTGAGAATTTATATTCTCTAGGAACAGTGCATCCTGCATGTAGGCTTCGCTTACATTTTGTTACGTAGTTTGACTCACTGTGTAGCCAGCACAGTTTAGCAGTTTGCACCCTTGGTTTATCTAGTACAAGTGGTTAACTTGATTATTAGAAGAGAGTGCTCCTCTTTTCCTCTAAAACTGTATTTTCACTTTTGGCACTCTAGAGGTAGCACCTCATCCAGTTGAAAATTGCACTTATTGATTGAATTATGGCATCATTCGACAGCATAACTCGCATTACTGAAAATAGAGCCAACACAATGACTTACTCTAATGAAGAGGCCACAGATATCTATGCTCTCATTAATGAAATTCAACTAGTAGATACTCAGGGGGGATCTACTATACAAAGGTTAAAACAACTTGAATACCTTACACGCAGACAACTTAATCAACGGCTACATGCCTCTACGCTTGTACAATATCACCGAGCTAAAAGAATTCCACGTGGCCTGAGGATAGCTTTGCGACCTATGTTATTCAGGTTCCATTTAAATCCTAAGTTTATGGACAAGTGGTTCTCGATACTCAATAAGTGCTCTCTCGATCTTATTTTATTGATTATTGAGGAGCTATCGAGTACAATTAGAGAACTTGACAAAGAAATATTCAATCTTAAGAAAGAACTGGAAATTTGTATTGAAGCTCAAACTTGGTAAAAAACACTAGAGGACCTAAATGCTAAATTAGACAGATACAGTAAAGAACTACAAGAAGGCAAGATCAGAAAGTATCGTCATGATACCATTGATTATAAACTTAATATACGTGGGCTGAAATCTACGCCAAGAAAAGATATACTAAATCTAGGGTTAACGCATCTAGTGAAGAGAGTATCACCACAGATCATGATATAGCCGCGACTAGACCTCCAGTTTCTACATCCACACTACCTACCGGTAGTCAAATATCATCTGACAACCAAACTAGTGGTACATCTAGAGCAGGTTTATCAACTACCACGATATCCTTTTTTAGTCCAGGTTCCACAAACAGGACAACCACCACCGGCAAAGCAACAGGGACAATTAGAGTCGTCAACAAGCGCCCCACTAGGCGAGGACAGGGGAAAGGTGTTAAGAAGTGGGAAGAATGTAGTATGATCATTAACATCTCATCCATTGATTTAACTAAGCAACAACTCATGACCCTGAACAAGGGGATGAGTTTTGTTCCCACTAATGACACTACCTTGTTAGACACTAAAGTGTCTCTCTATAAACTGATACGTAAGTTAAGATTGCGTCACTATTTCTCTAACGTTGTCCAAGTGTGTGAAGATGTCAACGTAGATGCACATGAAAACATTTTTCACCCTAAAAGTACATACCAAGCTCCGGTGTCTCACAAGATTATTGACTTCTTTGAAGAAACAGTCAAACGTGATCTAATGAAAATTCAATACAAGTCCACAAGGAGAGCTAACTTCAGTCAACATGAACACAGGATCATTCAAGGTATAACACAGGATGATAAGCTCACCTTGAAACCTGCTGGCTGACAAGGGAGGAGCCCTTGTTGTTATGGACACTGAATATTATGAACGTAAGGTTGATGATCATGTAAATGACATCAATACCTACATTAGCCTGGGCAGTGACCCAACGAACATTCTACAGGGTATGTTGCAAGAATATTTGCAGAAAGCCAAAGAAGACGGTATCATCACAGATGAACAGAAGTCTTATTTGACAACCTTGAACCCTCAGAGACCTCATTTATATATGACGCCAAAATACATAAACACCCGACTGACCCACCTTTCCATCCCATTGTAGCAGGGTGCGGATCAATATTTGATCCTATTGGGAAATACTTGGACTACTACCTCCAAAAATTTGTTCAATCATGGTGTACGTACACCAAAGGCACCACACATTTTCTCAATAAGATTTAGACAATCCAAGAAATGTACAGTAAAGAGTGGACATTTTGTACAATTGATGTCACAGCATTATATACGTCCATAAATCATGAGGAAGGAATGGAAGCAGCAGAATGGGCACTACTTAAATTAGATCTCACAACAGAAAAGAGCATATTCATTTTGAAATTACTTCACTTCTGCCTCAACAATAGTTATTTCAGATGGAAGGACAAATTCTATGGACAAATGACTGGCACAAGTAGGGGTTTTTCTGGGTCACCATCTTATGCTAATATATTCATGTCTAAATTTGAGGAAGATTATATTCTCACCAATGAATCATGGCAAACAGGTCTAGTGCAATATTGTCGTTATATCGATGATATATTTCTGATTTGGAGTAAGGAATCTACTGAATTACAAAGACTGATAACTCAACTCAATAACAGGAATCCAAGAATACAATTTACACACACCTTGAGTAATACACATGTCAATTACTTAGATGTGATGATTGAGAAAGATGATCAGAAACACAGGCTTCAAACAGATATTTACACCAAACCGACAGACCGCAACAGTACCTTACTATTCACCAGCTTTCATCCTAAAAGCCTTCTCACTAATTTACCGTATTCTCATTTTCTAAGAATTAAAAGGATATGTGCCAATGAAGAAGTATTGAATACTCAAATACAAACACATCGAGCTAGGTTTGAACATAGAGGGAATCCTCCAGAAATCTTGGATAAAACTATTGACAGATTGGCGATTGTGGATAGAGACATGTTGCTTAACCCATTACCTAAACAACAGAAGAAAGGCATCACATTTGTGTCTAAATACTCCACATCTTCCAGCAAAATCAAAAGGGTTATTTTGAACAGATGGGAATTGCTACAAAATGAAAGTGATTTTAAGGGAATCTTTTCTGAGCAACCTATTTTTGCTTACACTAGAGGTAGGAACCTTATGGACATGATGAGAACCCCTAAGAAAATGGGCACTATAGAACTTCATAAAGGCACCATACGGTGCAGTAATTGTGTTCACTGTAACAATATCATAACTGGTAACACTATTACACATCCGACATCTGGTAAAAAGAATCAGTTACGTCATTCTGGAGACTGTAACACCACCAATATCATTTGCTGTCTGAAATGCCCATGTGGTAAGCTTTACATATGCAAAACTGAACGTAAATTCAAGATACGACTTTCTGAGCATAAAAGCAACTTTAGATGTAAAAATAGATCTACATCTGTAGCTAATCATTGGCTTGATGAAAAACACAACATTGCCCAATTGAGAGCTCAAATAATTGAAGTTGTACCCAAACTAGAAGGCCAGGACAATCACGCTAAATTACTCCAAAGGGAGGTGTTCTGGATTGAACACCTCGCTACTCTTATACCAACAGGCCTCAATGACAGGATTGATTGCAGTTGTTTTCTCTAGTCACATAATACAGAGAGTAATACTTCTCCTCTTAGTATTAGCACATAATAAGTACATGATATGGTATACGGTCAGCTACAACGTAGCGTACAGTACAGTATAGATGGGTATCACACATAGCTTATATTAGTATACCTTTATATTTATGATATAATTGCATTTGGTGTGAATATTCAATTTATGCTTTGGATCTGAAGATACATGTGTATTTATTTTAATTAAGAGTTTTTCTTGTATGTACAGTAATTTGTACTCTTTTGAATTGGTATTATGAATCTAACAGTGTAACATTGTTTATTGATATACAGCTATATTTAGAGGTATTATAAAGCAGTTGTTAGTTCTTTAACATGTTTTTTTAGTGCTGTTGCAGTTATAGAATGTAACTACCGTAGGTAGAGGGCATGTCTGTGTCTAATGATTCAGTTATTCAGGAAATGAGGAAATACAATATTATCAGTTGTTACTATTAATTTAGATAGTCCCCACAATAGATTTTTATTTTAATCTTTATATTCACGATAAGCTCTATCATCTTTTCATTTTTTCATCTCTTTCCATTTTCTATTGTTTACCAGTGCGAGTTCTTCAATATTTCATTCTTCTTAACATCGCGTTATACACCACAGACACATCTATGATGGTTTATCATGGCTGAACAACAGCGCTTTTGAGATAGGTTACGAGCGTTTAAGTATTTGTTGAAACATTTATTTATTTTCGTATTCGCGTGATGGCACGGAATATTATGTACGTGCTTTGTGTGTACGCTTACACTTTGTTCTCCCGCAGTGATAAACCTTTATTCAGTGGGTGGACTTCATTTCCCACAACTCCGCGTTGGGAATCAGGTGCATGTTATCAGCACCGGGACTATTTTAGGCTTGTATTGTAGCCTTCCGCGAGTTTTATCGGTAGGAACATACAGGAGATAGACACGAAGATTCATTGGTATCTAAATGGTAAGATATAGCTGTATACTCGTGATATTTGGGTAATAGTCATTATGATCGTGGGTCTAATACTTCCTTTTTTACCCACTTTTTTACCCGCTTATAGACTCTGTCAGCAAGCACAGTTTTTCATCGTGTTATATTAGCATTGAAGTCTCCGTTATGCCGGGATTATAATCCGCTACACCTTTGAAAAGCAAGACACCATCGTCTGTTACGGGTACAACTGCAATTATATCTCGGTATAGTAATTTCATAGTACACTGTTTTTTCAGTATAATGAAGCTACCATCTGTTCACTTGTTTTTTTTATGTGCACGTATCACATCATTTACGGACATTATTCTTATAAAACCATGAGTTAAATGTAGACCGGGCTTGTGATCGTGTCAGTTATGTTCATTTCTTGTGTAGTCTTGTAGATTTTGGTTAAGTGTGTTTTACACAAAAAACTATGTTATTTTTTATCGGTATATTTTTTCAGTCGCAACAGAGACGCTAAAATTGACAGTGATTACTCGTATGTCCGTTCAGTTACAGCAGTGCACGAATAGGTATGATTAGTTAACGAATATTTCCTCATTTACTGTAACATGAATTGATTGTTTGACCATGATTATTAGATTTATTTCTAACACATAAGCTCTATTCTATGAATGTGAAAACAAAACGAATTATTTGTTTGGAGAGTATGACAGAGGTCGATGTTTAATAGAATACTCATCTCTAGGAGGTTGATGAGTGCTAATCGTATTTCTCACCTCTTTTACTGAGCATTATATGAACAGTTTGTGTTTACCAGCTTAATTGATGTAAGCTGTATTATTATTACCAGATTATCATCTTTTTTCATGATTAAGTTACTCAACCAGTTTGAATACCTTAACAAAATTTTCTGTAAGTGTATATTAAGTATACCATTTGCTATGTGGGTTCGTCTATTATCACTTGACCAAGAAATCCATATATTCAGGTACTATGCTGGAATGCTTTTTTGCTCATGTATTGTGTGTACAATAGATATTTTGGAGTTTTTTTTATCTAATAGCAATGTTATAGATGATCTTTTTTCCCCCTGTGCACAGAATATTATCGCTACAAAAGTTAGATCTTGTATTTATATATATTTTCATATTACATCCTTCTAGGTACTTGCCCCTGAAGAAGAGAACAGGGCTTCCCGAAATGCATCGGGCGACACTTCTTCATTACTTTGGTGTTATTGTGTTATGAAAACAATCACTTTTCAAAGATAGTTATGTATATAAATCTATGAATTCATGTATCATTTTCACATAACCATTAATAGAAATAATATACACAGACGTTGTGTTTATGTTGTATTATGATAACATCATGAAGAAAAATTGTATTGTTTTGCTTGATGATCAATGCTGAATGATAAATTCACTGAATGCAAGTGAAGTTGTTAGACTAACCATTCTTCTAGAGTACGAAAAAACTATTTAAGTTGTTGAGAATTTATATTCTCTAGGAACAGTGCATCCTGCATGTAGGCTTTGCTTACATTTTGTTACGTAGGTCCAAAATATCATTAATGGTCACGCAATGGTAGAAACTGTGAAGCGCAGTATATTAGGAGCCAAAACTTGAAAAGGTATCATCATTTTTGGGGTGATCAAGCCCCCAAGTGAATACAAAAACGAGCCCCCTCTGTTATGTGGAGCTTCTAGTGGTACAACAATCCACTCCAAATTTGGTGAGAAAACGCTCCAAGAAGAACCTCTGCACAAGCAAATCATTGGTTATAAACAATCCGTATAGATATGGTCCCTAATGATGACCAAATTAGTAAATAGCGTGACCCGTGAACTGAAAATTACTTTATCACGGTCAGAATATGGTCCTCAACCTGTTGTGTTCTCAAAAAATGCGGGACTAAATGCCTAATAACGCGGCTTCCAGTTTACAGTGGCTGCCTTATCTTTTCATCGATTCTTTAGTATCTTGCCTCCCGGGGCAGCCTGTCATTGCTTTGTATTTGCAAAAATCTATAAATAAAGTGTATATAAAAACTATTTTACAAGTCGCTTACAGATTAGCAACTCAAAAAACAGGGTTAGTACATTGTGCATCCATTTTTTGTTGTCGCAAACAGACCAAATGTCTCTTTGCGACCACAAAAAATGGTCGTACATCTGGCCCTTGAGATCTAGAAACTTGATACATTGTGCTCAAGCTCACCTTTTTCTTCAGCTCTTTCTGGATGAGGAAAATGGACTACAGTAACTTGTTTCCTTAGTGCTGCTGTACGATCACATAGAACTATGCAAATAATTTAAATTATGACATGCTGCGAGTTATTCTATGGGCTACATTGAAATGAAACATGCACTTTACCTGCTTTCAATACAGAATTTTAAAATCTGATTTTGTGCAAGCCATTTTTTTTATATTTATTAACTATGGATGTATTTTACTGAACTTTATTTGTGTTATCTTTTCTTTGCTTTTATGGTTGTACTATCAACCAAATGCAGTTATTCTGAACTTAACAGACCACCCAGTCTTCCCTGAGAAGAAGAAGAATGAGAAAGCATAATACTTTCCCTGGTATCCGACATGACCTTGGCTCCTTGCCCACGGTTTTCACCATTTCTTCGCCAAAAGCAAGCCCCTCTGGGTTCTCTGGGGTCTCTTTCTCTGCGAAATCTCCCAAATTGGGGTTGAATTTCTTTAGAGCTGCCTTGAGCATTTGCCATCTACTCCTGCATTGGAGTTCCCAAAGAGAATCATAGCATGCAGGCACCAGCCTCAAGCCTCCAAGTCTAATGGGAGCCACTAAAATATGCCTCTTCCGACATATCAGTGATTCTTGTCAGGAGGACGACAACAACAGGGAGGCTATCTTGACATTTGTTGAAGAATCTCTCTAGACCCTTCCTGGAGACCCTATTGATTGGGTGTTAGGCATACTTGTCAGGGATGACTGGCATAGAACATTCGTGTTGAGAACATTCTTTATTTCTTTCTCTAGTGAAAATCCGATGTATCTCTCAATGAATTTGCCCACATGTTCTACTGGCTGCCTTTCAGCACTTCTGTGATGTTTAATACTTTGGGTCAGGAACATATTCTCGCCCCACAGGCATCTTTGGAGGTAGAAGGAACTAGATCTTGACCTCACTGAAGAGGTCATCTCCATCAACATCCCCTTGGAGCCGAGAACATACTTCTCATAAGGCTCAATATTATCTCTCTGGCGCTCCTACTCCACATTCTCAATTTTTTCGATGCCAATGTCTTGGCTCATTTCATCTTGGTGACAATTTTGGAGATTTCTGCGCACCCATCAACTAATTTTACTGCAATTTGTTTGATTTTCATGGTTCCTGTATTTCCCAGACGTGCCTACCACCAAGATGCACTGGAGCTCTTTATCCCCTTCAACAGAGGACACTCTTCCCTGGAGCTCATAATCTCCTTCATGTACCCCTGGACAGCCCTCGGCTTCCCGGCGTGCCTCTTTACTGCCTCGCACGTCATGGCCTTGCACACGCGCTAATGGTCGCAAGCAGTATCCAATTGAAGCTCGTAACGGCGGTTTCCTATTACAATTTGGGATTTCCTCAGCACCCTCACATGCCTGTCTCCACTCTGCAGCTACTGAGAGGGTGCGTGCTTGTGGCAAGAAGCGTCCAATCGGAGCGCGCCCCTCGCACCTTCGTTGCACATGTTTTCAGCTGAGGATTAACCGATGCACACAGGCACCCCGCTAACTGACCATAGTGCCATTTTACAGGCTTATTCATTCTTCTGATCCTGTATTCCTTGCAGTAATTAGGCAGTTCTCAACTTCAAGATGTACAGGTACCGATTTTAATTATTTATTTATTTTGTGGTACATTAAATTTTTCAGCAATCTGGCAGAAGTCAACTACACGATATGCAGGTACTGATATTTATTTATTTCTTCACTGGTATTTTGACTTTCCTTCATTTGCTTGCCCTGACTGGTCAATTTGTTTTTTCATGCTATTCTCAAAAACATCAAGAAAGACTTCTAAGTTGCAGGAATCCGACTTTACCTGAAACTATTGATCTGGCTAAAGCAATAAAACGTTCAATGGTTTCATCCACAGCTATCCATGTAGGCCAATCTGTTAACTCAGTTAACGTACAAGTGGTAGTCACTTTCAGCTCAAGATCCACTGGTAACAACTTGACATGCTATAGATGTGGGTCTAAATCTCATGTTAGCAACTCTCCGAATTGTCCAGCCAATGCCTTAAGATGCATGTCATGCAAAAAGATAGGTCACTTCCAAGCCGTCTGCAAGAGTACCACGAGACGAATGAAAATCAACAGCATCGATGTTCCTGAGGATGCTCACACGTGTTCTGAAATACGTAGTAATGTTGTACTAACAATTTAATTTAACACGATAATTGGAGTAGGTAAAGCTACAGGTCCATGGCATGATGTCATAGTGGCTGATGTACGACTTCAAGTCATGGCTGACTCTGGTTCACCAATTACAATTTTATCTGATGTTACTTTTCAGGAAAAATGGAATGGTACCATAGTACTGTAGTGCTCTCTCAATCTGATGTCAATTCCAAAGCTTTTGGGGAAACTGAGATTGACATGCTTGGTTATTTCAAGCCAAACTTTGTATGTCTAGGTCGTCATACCATCACCACATTATACGTTGCCATTAAAGGTAGAAATATCGTAGTTTGGCAAGATTTAGCAAAAATGGGAATTTACTTGAAACCAGGATTGAATAATCCTGTTGTACTGGGTGATCTACCAGAAGGTTATGTACTGGGTGATCAACCAGCAGGTTATATAGAAGATGACATATGTAATGTTGATACTGTAATTGACGCTAACAAACTTTCTTTTCCAGATACCTCTCCAGGGGTGGGCCGGCAAAATATCGAAATTTAAATATCGACCTACAATTATATCAAAGTTAAAATATCGAAGGGACAGAATATAGAAGGTACGTAATATCATTTTTTTTAATATCGAAGTGACAGAATTTTGAAGGTAAGTAACATCGTTTTTTTAATATCGATGTTAGTAATATCGATGTTACTAATCGATTTTTATATGATTTTTATGTATAATATTAAGTATATGTTTTTGTTTTTTAATGTTATTTTAAGTTAATTTTGTATTTTAGTACTGTAGCGGGTTGTGGGTTTATAGGGGAATAGGGTGGCAAGTAATTTAAATGTAATTAAGTAACAAATTATTTGTATTCATTGTTATTGCTAATTATATTATTGCTAATTATTAATTGGTAATTCATTTTTAATAATTGGTAATTCATTTTAATTGATTTATTGATAATTATGTTCTGTAGCGGGTTCTGGGTTTATAGGGGAATAGGGTGGGAAGTAATTTAAATGTAATTAAGTAATAATGTATTTTTATTAATTTGTATTGTTAATTATATTATTGTTAATGAATTATTAATTTGTAACTAATTTTAATTAGTTGGTAATTAATTTTAATTAATTGATTAATTGATAATTGTGTTGTGTCTTATTTTATTATTGGAGTTTGTTGTGTGTTTATAGGGAAATAGTGTGTAAAGTAATTGATATGTAATTAAGTAAATATTACATTTATAGTTGGGTATTGATAATTAATTTATTGGATATAAGTTATTAATTGGTAATTATTTAAAAGTGTAATTTTTTGGTTATGTAAATTCATTTATTGTTGTATAATCATTAATTGATAATTACATATTACTAAATAAAATTCATTGATATTTTTAAATCATATATTATTAAGTCATGATTATTTGGTAATTAATGTTGGATAATTAATATTTTTGGTTTAGTAAATTATTTAATTGTTCAATATTAGTTATTTGTTATTTTTTTATAAGAATATGCTTTTGTTATAAGAAATATGTTATTGTTCAATGTTTATTAATTGGTAATTATATTTATTAATTATTATTAATTGGTATTTATTATTAATTTATTGGTACTTAATTATTCATTGGTAATTATGTTTTAATAACTATTTATTGGTATTTGTAAATAGTTTAGATTTATTTAATAATTAATTTTTTTAATATTTAAAAATATTAATTTATTTATAAGTATGTTGTTCTTAACTTCTACGCTATCCAACACTTTCCCTACTGTTGCACTCTCTGGAGTGGGAATAGTAATTTTTACCCCTACGCTATCCAATACTTTCCTACTGTTGCACTCTCTGGAGAGGGAATAGTAATGTTTACCCCTACGCTATCCAACACTTTCCCTACTGTTGCACTCTCTGGAGTGGGAATAGTAATTTTTACCTCTATGCTATCCAACACTTTCCCTACTGTTCCACTGTCTGGAGTGGGAATAGTAATTTTACCCCTACGCTATCCAACACTTTCCCTACTGTTTCACTCTCTGGAGTGGGAATAGTAATTTGTACCCCTACACTATCCAACGCAACAACATCAGTAGGGTAAAACTAACCTGTCTCTCTGGAGGGGTAATAGTAATTTTTACCCCTACGGTATCCAACAGTTTCCCTACTGTTCCACTCTCTGGAGTTGGAATAGTAATTTTTACTCCTACGCTATCCAAAACTTTCCCTACTGTTGCACTCTCTGGAATTTGAGTAGTGATTTTTACCCCTACGCTATCCAACATTTTCCTTACTGTTTCTTTTTTTTTTGGTGTTGGAATAGTATTTTATTCCCTCTGTTACTTTATATTTTTTGTAATGTTTTAGGTAATGTTGTATTTAATTATTTTTTTAAATATTAAAAGTAAATGTAATTTTTTAAAATTTGTTTTGCATAATTATTTTATGTTTATTTTTGTTATTATGTTATGTGTATAAATGAATTTGCAATTTATAATATTTTTAATCATTTATAAGTTACTAAAATAATTATTGAAACTGATTATTAAGTATCTATATTACATATTCTATGTATGTTTAATTAATTTTTATTAAATTATGTATATTATTTATTAATTTTAATTAGTATAACAAAATTATGTTTATTATACTTTTAAGAATTATTTGATTTATTTTACATATTTTTTTAAATTTAAAAAAACTATATTTATTTTAAAGCTATATTTTTGACATCAATATTTTTTCTCTCGATATTTTTGTACTTACCATGTTGTAGATAGAATGTCGATATTGTTGACATCTATATTTTTGCTCCAATATTTTTGTAAGTCGATATTTTGTCTTTCTATATTTTGTCAGACATTCCTCTCCAGGTATTTTAACCATCATTAGCCAATTTCCTATGGCCCTTACTGACAAAATAGGTACTGTAATAGGTTTAGAGCACCACATTAGGCTAAACCCTAATGCTCAACCCATAGTACATAAGGTTCGACCTTTATCCCTGAGCATTAGGGATGATTTTAAAAGTCCTGAACAATCTTTGCTCAGAAGGAATCATTGTTCCATGTGATTCTTTATATTGGGTTTCTCCCATTGTTGTCGTACAGAAAAAATCTGGGGAGGTCCGACTTTCGAGCTGACTTGCACTCTTTAAATATGAACATCATTATAGACAGTCATCCTCTCCCCAGAATTCATGACCTTTTGGCTGGTCTTGGAGACTCCCTCATTGATTTGCGTTCCGCCTATCACCAAATTCCCCTTAGCATTAAATATATAGGAGCTTACCACCTTTGTGACTCCATTTGGTGCATTCAAGTACCTCAGACTTCCATTTGGTTTGACATCCACTGCTAGCATTTTCCAGAGGCTCATGGACACACTTTGAAAGAAATTCCTGGAGTTCAAGCTTACCAGGATGACATTGCAGTGCATGCTAGCAGTTGTGAAGCACACAACATCACCTTGTTTAAAGTTCTCTCTAAGCTTAGCACAGCGGGTATGAACATTAGACACGAGAAATGTAAATTTGGCATACAAGAACTTTACTATTAGGACATACACTGTCTCCACAAGGTATCAAAACTAAATTGTCTTTAATAAAGGCTGTTTGTGATGCTTCACCACCCAAAGATAGATACAAGCAATTAAAGAGGCAACAAAGCAAATATCTTTAAAAAATGATGTAGCACGCTAAAGAAATGAAAATGTCCTTCAATGATGTCGAGCAGATGATTTCTTTAATACATCCTGGAGATATTCTTGACGAAAGATGGTCAAATTCAACAAATTCATCATAAGGGTGTCCCATCCAACAATAGGTAATAATCACTCTGGGGGCGTTCAAATAAGAACTGCACGCTTTGTTAAAAATAAATCACGAATGCTTAAATGCTCCAAGTTTAGGAGATATCAATATTCTTCAGGAGAAACTGCGTACACTGTGACATGCGACACTTGGTAAACGTAGATACTAGTCAAAGTGGCCCCTGTATGATGCCGTATATCGCAATCCGCCGTCCGTCCGATTCAAATCCTGACAGGAGACCACCCATAGATAGGGATGCTTTATATTCATACTTAGGGTTGGTTGAATATTATGCTCGTTTTGTGCATGGGTTTGGTCAGATTTTGGAACCTTTGAGAGCATTACTTAGGAAGGGTGCTAAATTCAAATGGAATGGAGAGTTACAAAACACTTTTGACAGAGTTAAAGTCACCTTTGAGCAAGCTCCTGCATTACAACCCTTTCAAGATAAATATAAATGTTTTTCGAATGTAGATGCAAGTTTATTTAGATTGGATGCTGTACTTGGGCAATAGGTAGGTGCAAAAGAACACACCATTGCAGTTGCTTCCAGAACATTACAACCTGCAGAAACACGTTACAGTACCATTGAAAGAGAAGCACTTGCATGTGTCTGGGTGATACACAAGTTTAGATCATACATTTGGGGGTCGATTCCGTTTCGGTAAAAAGCACTCCGAATAGCCGTACAGAGTCTTTTTCCCATATGAATCATACCCTGCAACTTCCCCGTACGTACGACGTAGTACGATTCTCACCCAATGCAGCTCTCTGTACGTATCGTACCAGGAACTGTACGACTCGAATTCCCATACGAATCGCCGCCGGAACACGCAGCAAGCGACGTTTGTACGGTTCAAAGCAGATTTCCCTGACCCAGCAAGTAGGATTCGTCCCGCCGACCCTCCGTACGACTCTCTCCCTACGGGAGCTGAAAACTGTTGGAAAAGCAGAGTACGCCTCGAAACAGGTACGGAACGGACCACCCCGGGTACGATGCGTACACCCCATGATCGCAGGGGTACGGTGCGTACCCCGGCGATCACGGGGTGTACGCCCCGTACCCCATGATCGCAGGGTATACGGTGCGTACCCCATGCTCGCAAGGTGTATGGTGCGTACGCCCTGCGATCATGGGGTACGGTGCGTACACCCCATGATCGCAGGGGTACTCACCGTACCCCTGCGATCATGGGGTGTACGCACCGTACGGTGTGTATGTAAATGTGTGACCCTCCATACGAATCGCACTTACCTGACATGTACCGAATGAATCGCGTCTCCATTCCACGGTCCGGTCGTACAGCATGTGTACGAAACGTACGGTCCACTGTGAGGGTCCGAGTCGTACGGAATCTCCGGTGCAATTCGTATGGGTCGCGACGGTTCGGACGGGAACTGTCCGTACGAATCGTACTACCCGATTCGGACGGACATGTACGATTCGTACGGCGAGGGCTCCGAATACGATTCTGACCGACGCTTTTTTCCCCGAATCGGAATCGACCCCTTGGGGTCATGAATTTGATGTGCTTACAAATCACAAACCACGTTTGTACATCCTCAGTGGTGGAGGAATAAACAAGGCACCTGCCAGACTAGTACGCTTACTTTTTATGTTGCAAGAGTATCGTTTGGTTATCAAACATCTGCCTGGTGGGAAGATTTGTATAGCAGATTGCTTATCTCGTATGTCCTAAGAGTGTGAAGAAAATGATACAGGAATTACTAAATGTGTGGTTGCTTCTGTGGATGTTGTATTGTACCCCATTTCCTAATGCACATGGAGAGATGAGTATGCCAAAGATCTCAACTTCAATAAAGTCAAAGAATTTACTGTTAAAGATTGGCCAGAGATTAGAACACTTTCTGGTGAAATTAAAAACTTTTCTTATATGGCTAGTTCGGTTGTTAATGAGATGGTGATGCGTCATGATTTGTTAATTCCTCCAGAAAGATAGCATTGCAGAAGGAAATTATCTAGGCAGCCCATCATGGTCACCTTGGTATAACAAAAACTTTTCAGTGCCTTAAAGAATATTATTGGTGGCCTTCTCCGGAGAGTCAGGTTTAAACAATCATTGAAAGTTGTGCAGAATGCTTGCTCTCTAACAAAAGGTGGAAAACCATTAAAACACCTCTACATCATGTACCGTTTCCAAGAGCCCATAGGATAAAGTTGATCTTGATTTCTCTAGCCTTTATAAAGTTTTGCCTGCTGATAACAGGTTCTTCACTTTAATAGTAGATTACTTTTCAAAGTGTATGTTTTATTGGTTTTGTGATGGTCCCACTACTGGCAATGCCATAATATTTTAGAACATACATTCAAATTGGAGGGACCACCTAAATCAATCGTCACAGAAAATGGGGATCAATTCATTTCTCATTGGATGTGTAAGTGTTTAGAGCACCATGATATCCAACACCTTAAAGTAGCTCTTTATTCACCTTCTCCCAAATACCTAGTGGAAAGGGGAACAGAATGATCAAGGAGGCTGTGCAAACTACAATATTGTTAGGTTTGGATGTTCAAGACTTCTTGAAGAATAAGATTTGGTCCTACAATATCACACCTCATTGTACCACTGGGGTTGCACCTTTCACTTTGCTCAGAGGAAGAAAAGTTCACCTCTGACTTGTGTCCCACCTGGCTTTTTAGCAATGTTGGGCAAGAAGTTAAATCTCTGGATTCAATTAGATCTGGGGTTGAAACTAATCAGAAAAAAAATGAAGCTTCTTTTTGATTTTGGCAAACATTTTAAAAGTAACACTTTGAAGGTGGGTGATTGGGTTTTAATCAAAAATCCAAAGAAATTATTGAGAGCTGTATCTAGATTCTCTTCACCTGCGCTGGTCAGTCAGGTAAGCAAAGGCTCTTCTCTTTTATAAAACAGGGATTGGTCGAACAATAGGAATTTGGTCTTTGTTACTGATTCATAAGCAGAAATCATTATGAAACATTTTGCTTCTAATGCAGTTTGTATTCAGTATTAGAGTTGGTTACATGAAACTGTTGCTTCCAATCCAGTTGTTGGCTCTGCAATGTCTAAAGATGTTTCTAGCTCTCTCCAAGATATCTCTTTTCCAAAGACTTACTTGAATGAAGTGACTGCCAACAGAGAGGATGTTTGCTTGAGGAAATTACCTTTTAAACTCAAGGATTATGCACTGAACTAACCATGGGTACTTACATTAGAGGTTGCAAAATGTTATGCTCTCCTGGTTGTATTCTGCATAGCTCTGTAACTGATGCCAAGTCTATTTATCCATTTTCTTTGTGTCTTGCTAGTGTCTGTTGAAGGGGAAAATGTTGTGACATGATTCTTGCCTCGCTCCCCGCGAGGAAGGCACATGCAGCTTCCCCAGGGACAAACATGTTGTGGTTTAATTTATGTTCCACGCTCCGTGGCGGATCACCAACTGTTGTTCTCCCAGAAATGTTCAGGTGTGGCGGAGATCTACAGGGGTCCAATGTCCACGGTCATGGGTACTATTCACTTGAGTAAACAAAGTCACTTGGACTTACCGCTTCTGTCTTGTATGACTCATTTAACAGAACCACTCTTTGCTTTCTTCTTGAGCATTACATGCCAATGGTCTCACATACACAGAGGCGCTTCTCATGTTGGAATAATTACGTAAAGATCTCCTCATTAACTTTCCCCTCTGGGATCTCAGGAGATGCTCTGTCCTTCTCTGGCAAACTGTAAATAAGGTGTAAGCTTATAGGCTGTCCTTCTCGGGCATAATGTAAATAAGGTACATGTTTATAAAAATAGGCACAAGTTATAGGCTTAACGGAAGCTAAGTAAATAAACTCTCCAACATAGTAAGAGGCTTTAACAGAAAGTTTAAAAGGAATAATCTCTGTAAATAGGGTTAATGAACATATATTAGCCATATCACATCACCAATTTATTCTATGGCAGTAAATAGAGATTAATCCCCCTGTGAAACAAAGTTGCAGGATGTCGCCTGTGATGCTGCTGGATGATTAGCTGCTCGGGAGGATAGCTGAAACTATGATTTGAAGGTTCGTTTTGGGGTTTCCCAAGCTTTTTTTGTATGAGTTATGCATGCGCTGTAAGAAGGTCACATATATCTGTCTACATAAGTAAACACAAAAATAATAATTTCTCTAGTACTTACTAATAAGTACTTATTACCATCTAAAGGAGCCATTTTAGTAACCCTAAATACAGTTTAAGGAAAAAACTGTATGTTTCTACTCGTAAGCCTTATAGTTTGCATGCATTTCTTTCACACTGGTTTACAACTCATTGAGCAATATATCAATAATTATAACTTATGACCCACGGGTAACACACCAATCTCTGCAGCAAAAGTTTGAGGCCACTTACCTGTCCACATAAAATACAAATCTTAGGGCTTGATGTTGCACGTTGTGCTTTGTGACAGGCTCAATAATGCTCATTGCTATATTATGTAACACCTTAGCTACTGGGTATATAAACACCACAACGACTGGGAATGAATGGGAAGATGTTTCCATAGACTGGTAACCAAAGTAATGTAAAACAAATCAAGTTAATAGTAATAACATTATGAAAAACTTGTTAAGATACAGAAGTACTTATCTGAGCTTGGAGCAGCATTTAAAAGAGTAAGATTGTTCCGTGCGTACTCATACTGTGTGGAGGTTTTATTCCTGATTGTTTTTGTATTATGATGTAATGTTCTTTCAAGAGCTACGTGAAGTGGCATTAAAGGAATAATGCATAATGGTAGCCTTCAATCTTGTAATGAAATTAAACGTAAACCTCAGTATCTACATACAGAGTATCATCTTTATACAAATGATATCAGATCACTGCTACTCAATAGTAACTTGACTCCTATGGATGAATGGGCTAAGCCTTACAATCTCACACTAATATCTAACAAGCCACTTCCACCACTGGGCAATCCCCTCTAGTATGATTTTATTAATCTATTAGTCAATATGCCCCGCCACACAGACCACTAACCCACCAACAATCTAAAAGTAATTGTACTCTCCTCTCTTATCTTCACCACTTCCACATTGACTCTACACATACAAATACCCAGGTCAGATGGGAGGCTACTGATTTTGTAAGCCAAAAATTGCTTTATTGTGCCAGTCTGGAACTTGAAATTGACTCTCCTACAATAAAAATCAATGGAGGATACACATTCTTCATATATATATATGTTTTAATTCTCCAGATTTCCTCTTCTAAAATGTTGGCGTGTGTGACTTCACCATGTGGGAAACGTGCTGTTCTTGGTACTCAGTTGCTCCTACCTCTTCATATACACAAGCCTTGATTTTGTAGTGTGACACACTCAGTAGGAATGGGCAGTAGCTGTGGGCTCCTCCACAACCATAAAATATAGACTCTTTAAGTGAAAGAATATTACTTTCTGATCAACAACAGGATCGTTTTAAGCCATACACACAAGAATTTAAACAAAGCATTCAAAATACTTCAAGTAAATCTATTTTCTATCATGATCGTCCTCTCACACCCCTAATAAAGTCTGCTTCATTATTGAAAGTATATTATATTTTCAAAGGAAATATTTCCTTTAAATACCAGAACAACCTCCTGTCCTCTCATTGCCATTTACATGGTTGATGATTATTAAAGCACAGATCTCTGCTTAGTGACTTACCGGTCAATATAGGTAGAGGTTTTAACTGAAAGTAAAAAGAAAAGTACATTACCGTTAGTAACACTACTAACAAACTGATTTTCTTGTATTAAACAGTTTACTTTAAAATAGGAAAATTCCAGTATTGACAGAACTAAAACAGGTTCTTCATACAGATGAAGCAAACTGTTGTTTATTATAAACACTTAAATAAACACCCACTACTTAAACCATTCCCTTTCTGCAGCAGTCTGTGGGCCCACCAGCACATTAGGTGCTTCATGAACCATTTTTCAAAATAGCGTCATTAACAAATATAATGTATCTCAAGGAAGATCTCTGTTGGACTCCCTCCAAGAATGGTGTAATAAATGCTACCTCAGTCCACTGCACGCCTGCTCTTGCCAGTTTCCCCACCGCTTCGCTACACAAAAGCAGAGTTGAAGGAGGGAGGTTCAGCCTCTTAAAGGGAAAGCAGTGTTATCAGGTTTTCTCTTCAGATTTAAAGTTACCAAGCGCACGCTATTTCTTTTTGGAAGAATCTGTTAATAATTAGGGGTAAGAGCGTGAGTTATATAAACTCGGCTCCTTCAGCGATTGATGGATTTGTTTTTTCAGAACTACATACAACCCCTCCAACAGAGAGGAGATTACCGCACACACATAGTTCTATAGCCTTATAGCCCACTGTAGCTGGGCTATACTGCCAATTAAAGTCCTACTTCCTTGTTAAAGGCCCTCAGCTTTGGGTCGGGGCTTTAACCTGGAGCGGGCCTTTTAATGGCTGGTTAAGTCCATGCCAGGCTACAAAGCTATATTAGAAGCACTCCATGGAGCGCTCAATATTCCAATGTTTTAATTATTACATTTGCTTCACAGATAGCTCAAGCCAAAACATGTTTCATGACTTAACTCCAGTGTCGCCTAATCAGGGCTATTACTTTATCATATAAATACACCCGTAGTGATATATAGAGAATAGTTAAATATTGGAATTTCAAACTTGAGCATTAGCGATAGGTAATTAGACAGGTAGTTGGATTGTAAGCCTGTAGAGTAATATGTTGTTGTATCGAAGAAGCAAGATTTCAAAGCTATGTGATAGCTGCATGATAACCGAGTAGCATTATGTCAACATTCCCAATAGTGATGGTGGTTTGTGTATTGACTTGAGCTATCTCTGAAACAAATCTCATTAATATGAAGTTCAAACACTTATCGTAAACTTTTGAGATTATCCTTGATCTACTGACTTCAGAGACTGTCTTTTATACACCCCTCTGTGCTCACTCACACACACTGCATGCCCGCTCAAGACAGTCATCTTATGCGGGATAAGTGGGTGAAGCAGGGACAGGGGGTCTTCCTCACTGCTACAGTCTTTTTATCTGTTTGTTTGTTGTATAAAACTTAATAAACAGAATTTAAAAAGCCAGTCTTCTTGCTTTCTTCCCCCAAAGCACATAGATACTTTAAATCTATCCTTACACGCCCACACAACAACCCACGGATAGAAATACACTTAGACTGTTATAAAGTTAACATATGTAGAATATGTTTCTTTCCTAATTTATGCGCAAAATTATATGCATATGAAAAAGAATGGACAATGGTCCTTTCGTTTAATCTTAAGAATTCTTTCATAAAGGAAATATTGTTAAAACCCACCACTAACCCTTTTAGGACCAACATCATCCTGTGATGCAGATATATTGATGATATCCTCATCTTTTCGACAGGTGAGAGGACGAACTTTGAGGATTTTTGTGATTGGATTAATTCATTGAATCCCTTCTTATGTTTCTCAGAGAACATCTCTAATAAGGAACTCCCTTTTCTCGACCTTATGATCAGATGGGTCGGGAATAAATCACTGACTAGTACCTACAAAAAACCTACTGACAGGAACTTTATATGTGAGTCACTATCCCAAATCCCTTAGGGATTACTTACCCTACGGGCAGTCCTTACAGCTCCGCCGTAACTGTAGTACATTACAAGAGTATGAAAGCATGCTATAAACTGTAACCAGGTATTTTTACTAGAACCCCGTAAAAGACAACATATTGACTTGCTGACATGCGTGACCACTTCCACAACCAAATAAAATAGGAAGTATTATGAGAAAGCATTGGTCCATTTTGCAGAACGGGGATTTGTCTTTCAAAACCCCTCAATTTCCGTTTAAAAGCACTTCTAATCTCAAAGATATGTTGGTGCATACAAGACCGCGTGCTCTCAAACAACCAGAGCAATGGTCACTCTGGGACATGCTCCCTGTTAAGGGACATTATCTGTGTGGGTCATTTTCTGTTTGTAAGTTCACTGAAACCACAAAAGAAGTCCAATTGGATATCTATTTAATTTGGACACAAACAACACACACCACCCGCATCTCAAAAAATGGTGTCTAAAATATACCTTGTCCCTGTGGTATGAGATATGTGGGGATGATCACTCAACCAGTAAAATTGAGAATAAACTAACATACGCTATAATGTTGAGGACAAAAATAAAAACCGATTATCTCAATAAGGGCAACTCCCCTGATGACATAAAATGGACAATTTTGGAGGCACATCCCAATATGAAAAAAAACACATTGTTCAGAAGGCATCCTGCCTGGGAACTGGTGGCATAATTGCAGTCACTGCCCTTACACGTTAGTATGTTAATTGAACGTCAGAATGGGCGGCCAACTGCCGGTCCCTGCAGAAACATAAATTGGAGGTTTATGATTTTTTCAAAGATGCCCAGCCGGACGTGCTTTTTCTTACAGAGACATGGCTAAACAAGGAGTCTGCTCCTGACATCATGGAAGCCCTCCCTCACCACTATGGCATTGTTAGGGTTGACCGAATGAATAAGAGGTCGGGGAATCGCTGTTATATACAAACTGTCTATCCAGTGCACCTTAGAAGCCACTGAGATCGAGGATTGCGAATCAGTTTTTTTTCCCATCTTAGCCTCTTTAGATTGTTGTTTAAAGGGTTTCCTCATTTATCGTCCCCCTGGCCCCAACACTGGTTTTGCCCTCAGTTTGATCGAACGTATAATGCAACCTGCTTTGCGCTACTCTAAACTGATGCTGGTTGGAGATTTAAATCTGCACTTGAAGGATCCAGATGACAATGGCGCTCAGGATGTCCACCAGGCGCTAGCAGATCTCCATCTATTGCTAAAATCAGACTCCCCTACCCATTAACTCGGCCATTTACTGGACCCGGTTTTTGCCAACTGGGACGCTCTATATATTAAGCCTCCCAACCTGATCCCATGGTCCGATCATTTTATTGTCTCCTTTGAGATTATGCGGCCGCAGTCTGCCGGTCCATATACAATGAGTACCACCATACGGAGTAGGAAATGGGCGAATTTCTCCGCGCCTAGCTTTAATATGGCCCTTCTGAAGGGGGGCCACCCGGGGGCAGTCATATTGTTTCGACATGCGATGCTCTTGATAATCGCATCTTAGAGGAACTGGATATCATGGTTCCTTGGTCCTGTAAAGCATCAGGCAGGCAGGGAAAGACCGCGCCTTGGTTCAGCAATGATCTTAGAATGGCCAAATATGCCTCTAAGCGCCTCTAGAGAGTTTGGAGGAGAAAGTTCGATGATCCAGCAAAGCTTGAATATAAATCCTGCCTAAGAAAATACCGTGCCTTGATTAGGAAGGCTCGGGCTACCTTCTATAATAACAGGATTGTAACAGCTGAGAACTCCTCGAAAGAGCTTTTCTCTATCTTTAATGAGATTACGTCTTTAGCTAGAGTTACAGCACCTGATGTGTGCTCAGTTGAGTCCTGTAACAAAATAGCAGATTTCTTTGCGGAAAAAGTGGGGAGGATTTATGCCACCTTCCCTGTTTCAGCGCAACAGGGTCATGCCAGTAGCAATGTGGTTTCCATGATCCCAGAGGCAGATTGTCTCCGTGATTTTGTGGTACCTAGCAAGGATAGACTCATAGTAGTGGCTACCAGTATTAAGTCTGGCTCACCCAGAGATCCGGCCTCCCCAAGGATCCTGAGGGGGAGTCTTACTTTATTAGAACCCTACATTAGACATCTTCTGGAGCTTTCCTTTTCCTCAGGAAAAGTCCCAAAAAAATGGAAGGAGGCCATTGTTATCCCCCTGAATAAGAAATCAAACATCAGTATAAGTCAGATGGAGAATCTCCGCCCTATTTCCCTCTTGCCTTATTTTGCGAAGGTAGCAGAAAAGGTTGTTAACATGCAACTGGGTGCGCATATTAATAATCACAACATACCCCATCCTACTCAGTCTGGATTTCGCGCCACTTACGCTACGGAATCGGCCTTGCTCTTATCCACCGAGCTTATCCGTAAATTATTGGATGCGGGACAGACGGCGGCATAGTTCTTCTAGACCTGAGTGCCGCTTTCGACACTGTTGCTCATCACACTCTATTGTGGCGCCTGCAGGAGGGCGGTGTGGGCGGTAAGGCAATGGAATGGTTGCATTCCTTTTTAAGTGACTGCTGCTTTCAGGTGTCACAAAAACCTTTCCTTTCGGAAAGTGTCAAGCTAGATCATGGGGTCCCACAAGGCTCCATTCTTAGTCACACTCTTTTTAATTTGTACATCGCCCCATTGGCAGAGATTGTGGACAAGTTTGGAGTAAGTGTGGTGTCATATCCTGACGACACACAACTTGTGGTAACCCTGACTCAAGAGTCAGCAGAGGCTGCACGGAATTTTTCACTGTGTCTTCAAGAGTTGGCGTCCTGGATGGCCTCGAACTGTTTGAAATTAAACAGTAATAAAACAGAGGTTTTATTCATAGGCCAGGCCCCCTCGATCTGGTCATCTGCCTGGTGGCCATCCACCTTGGTCCAGACCCCTTCCCCTAAAGATCAGGTGAAGAACCTGGGGATATGGCTGGATCCTAAACTGTCCTTTGAGACTCACACCAGGCGAGTGATGGGAAACTGTGTGGGGGTCCTACGCACTCTCCGGAAGACCTCAGATGTACTCCCAGTGTCAGCAAGAAAGTCGATGGTCCATGCCCTTGTGACATCTCGGCTGGACTATGGGATGTTCTGTACCTGGGTGCTAACACTTAGTGGGTTCAGAGACTTCAGCACATTCAGAACGCGGCTGCTCGTCTCGTGTTACCCAAGAGAGCGTCATCCAGCAAGGCTCTTGCATCCTTACACTGGCTTCCGATGAGGAAATGTGTTCTGTTTAAGGCTATGTGCATTAGTCACCAGATCCTGCAGAAGGAAGCCCCTTCTTACGGTAAACAACCTTTACAACTAAACTATTACAACGCACTACCATAACAACGCGGTCATTACAACGCAAACCATTACAACGCATTGCGCTGGGGGGCGCTCTAGGATAGGGAATTAGTTTAATTTTCTATCCAACACCTACCCTAGTGTCCACGGGGACTGGAGTTGGAATAGAAAATTATACTTACCACTATCCAGCACCTCTAAGCGCTATGCGTTATAAAGGTTTGCGATGTAAAAACCGCGTTGTAAAGGCAGGCGTAGTAATAGCCTGCGTTGTAACGTCATACATACCCTTCTTACTTACATGATCTCCGCACCCCGTATGTTCCCATGCGAGGTTAAGATCCAGTGGTACGGGTCATGTATGCATACCTATTATTAGAAGAGCTGGGATGGGCGGACGTTCCTTCAGGTTCCTAGCGGCATCTTACTGGAACAAGCTCCCAGTGGGGCTCCGACTGGAATCGTCTGAGACGATCTTCCGGGAAAAGCTCAAGACATGGCTTTTTCCATCTGATAATTCCATTGTTTGATTCTATCTCTTTCCCTGGCATGGGAACTTGTCGCATCGCGGGAACGCACAGATTAGTGCAACCAGGCGCTTTATAAGCTTAAATTGATGGATTGATTGAGAAGGGAACAGAAATGGGTTTTCTACCTTGTGACACATATACATGGATTGAATGGTAATATTCCATGAATTGAAATGCTACACTAGCTACACCACATAAGGTTGAGTTACCAGTCCTCTTCCACGTTAGAGAAGCATTTTTTCCACCTGCTGACGTACTCTTTTGTATGGTTGGTTCCAGAATCCACAGCCATTTTGCATTTATTCAGTATAAATGGAAATAACCTCACCTTCCCCCCCACCTGTGGTTTACACCTAGGTAGGAGTCCACTTTTTTTAACAATGTGTGAGGGACTTTCGATGTCCAACCTTTTAGCTGGCATGACATTGACAAGTAGTCTTGCAGAGTACCGACCTCCATACTGCTGCAACATCAACATGAGGGACACAACATTATTGTGTTGTGCAAATACCTTTTGACCGAGGTCAGCCTTTTCACTCACTTAGTGGAAGATGTTCCAATTGCAAATTGTTACATTTTACCGGGGCCTGGGAGCATCTCTTTCATTACAGCACATTACATGTCTTGAACATAAAAGATGTATGCACACATGGTTACACCAAGATCAGCTCACCACACATCTATGAGGACCACTGAATTGCTATCACCATGTTCTGATGCAGGGAATTGTCTACCCCATTGTTTAGTGACTCTCATGCCCTGTTATTTTTTTTGCCTTGAACAAAAGTTTTTGGAGTACACTCCCCAATGTGTATATTACGGGCAAGATGGAGCATGCGCTTTGATTAACCTGGAGATAGCTAGCGTTCCAAGGGGTTAATTTACAAGGCTTTTGCGCCACTTTTGCGTAATAGCTAACATGGGAAAAGTGATGCAGAGTGGATCAAGGGCCTTGTAAATCTGCCCCTAAGTGCTTCGGGTTTATCTCACCTTTATCCAATTGAATACAGGAGCCACAACACTTTAGACTGCTACCCGGCTTGTGGCCTCACTTCCGAGAAAGTCAAGTATGGGTAGGTCGTCCGACACATTGTAAGTATTTACTTACTTTACAGGTGTTCCTGACTCATATGCCCTGTACGAGACTGACCGTATATTTGCTCATCATGCTCACCATGTTTAGATACCCCTTTTTGTTTTTAGCATGCATAGTTTGGCTGCACCATAATAGGATGAGTTCAACGATTGGGGTCACAGTGGTTGAAATTTTTTGTGGTGTTTGCCACATCTATTCTCATCTATACTAATATAATAAAGAGAGAGCCCAAACCTTTGAGGAGGGTAATCTCAAGAACCACAGCACCAATCACAACACCCAATACAGCGTTGGAAAGGGCAGTTGCAGCAGAAGGACATAGGCTATGCAGACGCCCACCATATACATTTAAAAGGTATAAGAACCGTGCCAGCAAAGTAGTCCCTTGTGGGCGTGTCTGCGTTGTGCTGTGGGCGTGTGCTGGGAGCGTGACAAACGCTGGGGGCGTGTGGTACGTTCCGCCCTTCATGCCATGTCTCATATCGTGTGCTGTGGGCTTGTGCTGGGGGCGTGGGCATGTGCGGGTGCGAGATTACGGAAAAAATAAGCGAGCGTTGTGCCCAATATTTCATTGTTTTTTCTTCCCAGGTTCTGTACATTCCAGCTCCGGGTGGCTTGCCCCGCGCTCCCAGTGACATGCACCTGCTTTACTGTATGGAGGTCAGGCATGGCGCTATTCCCAAGGGCTGGAAAGAGCGCAAACAGGGGCCATTGTGCAGGATATGTAATCTCGCCTTAACTTACGGTGACGCCTGAAGCGCACACTGGAGATTCTCCACTTCTGTTGTGCACAGGCCTCGCGCCACGCACATCCGGACATAAGGCCCGCCTCAACGGAAATAGCAAGAAAGGGACTATCCCTCCTCCGGAAATATGTGATGATATTCCGCAAACCAACATCCCGCATACCATCACTCCGCAATTTTTATATCGCGGGACTATTACTCCGCAAAGACATCTTTTCTAAAACTTTTACAACGCATATGACTTTATCACGCATGCCATTATAACGTAAACGCATGTGTGGTAAAGTCATATACATTGTAAAAGTACATTATTAAAACATCAAATATATGTTTTTATATATGTGTATTTATATATATATATATATATTCACTGAAAAAACCATAGGTTATAGACCAAATATAGTTAGGAATTAGCATTTACAAAACCTTGAAAATTCACTGAAAAAACCATAGGTTATAGACCATATATCGTTAGGAATTAGCATTTAAAAAACCTTATTTTACCCACACAAAACCATTGAAATTCCATATATAGTTAGTTGCACTAACTATATATCGCGCACCCGCAATCCACTGCTGATGATGTCACATATTACATCATTCATGACATGGTCAGTGACATCACTGATGACATCACTGATGACATCTCAAATGACATCACTGATGACATAACTGATAACAACATCCAGTGATTTTTTGTTTCTGTAAAGTTTAAATATGTCTTACATATTGAAGAATGAGTGGATGTGTTAGTGTCTGGACGAAGGATTTAGTAGATGCAAGACTGACTGTATGACTGAGTGATTAAATGTGTCTCACTGAGTGCATGGGTTAGTGACTAAACTGTCTTAATTTGTGCATCATTATGTCTGTTGTTCTATAAACTGCTGCATGTGTTGATCAGTAGCTATATGAGTAACTATATGGGTTATTGATTGATTGCCCAAGTATTTGTATGAGAGACTGAGTGTGTGTGTGGCTGGCTGGGAGGTGTATGACTCTGTGCAGATCAATGTGTACTTGTATCAATGATTGTATAAGAAGGTAAGTATGTGTTAGTATATGTTTGAAAATGTAAGGTGCTCTATGTTTAACTGTATAGACAAGAAAATGGAAGTGTCATTGATTCTTTACAGGACTGACTAGGTGTGTGAGTAACTCCATGGATGAGTGGCAGACTGTGAGTGTCTGTATAGGTGTATGAGTTCATATGATAGTGTTGTAAAGATGAGTGATTGTATGTATGAATGATTGTATGGGTGAATGAGTGAAGGTGTGTGTAGACGTAGGAATCAGTGAGTGTAGTAACTAGTATTGGTGTGTCAATGGTTTCAAAAATTATACTCTGTATTTAACACTGGGTGAAACAGAGGTTATATTAAAATGTGAGGAGATGCATTGTATTGTCACATGAATGATATCATCAGTGATGTGGTCATTGATGTCAAATGAGATGTCATCAGTGATGTCATTTGAGATGTCATCAGTGATGTCACTGACCATGTCATGAATGATGTAATATGTGACATCATCAGCAGTGGATTGCGGGTGCGCGATATATAGTTAGTGCAACTAACTATATATGGAATTTCAATGGTTTTGTGTGGGTAAAATAAGGTTTTTTAAATGCTAATTCCTAACGATATATGGTCTATAACCTATGGTTTTTTCAGTGAATTTTCAAGGTTTTGTAAATGCTAATTCCTAACTATATATGGTCTATAACCTATGGTTTTTTCAGTGAATTTTCAAGGTTTTGTAAATGCTAATTCCTAACTATATATGGTCTATAACCTATGGTTTTTTCAGTGAATTTCAATGGTTTTTTAATAGCAAATATCATAAGCTGTCGAATGTCAAGTACGTGGTAAGTAAAAACATTTTCGTGTTTATGCACACTGATCTGCTTTGAATGCTGCCCCCCCCTCATTTCTATTAGGAGTACTCTCTCTTTGCAGATAGTGAAAGGTAGTTAACGCAGGCCTTTTCCCCCGTTGTAATACGTCGTGCCTGCTTCTCTCTCCATTGGATTGATTGTTATCCAAGCATTTACTGTTTTAGAATTGGTTCTCTTTGGTTCATTCTCTATTTACAAACAAACACAGAGTCGCAATACTCTGTTTAGTCTTTGCAGATAACGAAAAATCGTGTAAAAAAACAAAAGGAATCGAGCAAAATCAGTAGGCCACTAATGGGATCTCTTTTTGACCTCGCTAAAATAGAAACATTAAGAACAACCCCTCATGACAAATACGAAACTAGTGAGATGAACTGAACTCCACACCATGATGGCTGCAATACAGCTCGGCTCCGCCACCCACCCCGCCCAAAATAACGATAAAGAGCGGCTGCCATGATTGCTCGCGGAATGGCCACGACGAAGCTACGAAATGGTGGTGCTCTCATGCTAACGCCAGCTTCAGTCTGAAACATCCAGAAACACTGTAGACTACCAATTCGATCAGTTCCGGTAGCGCCCCAATGTAACCCGGTAGAGAAGAACTAGCCCTCCCCTCTTTGACTGATGGTTCTTGTTGCCTGTCCCTTCTGTTGTCATTTAACAGAACTATTTAGCCTGCTGAAAGGGGTTGTGTTCCGACCGCTGGTTGGTGGAGACATTTTGACTATATTCTGGACCTGCGTTGTCGCGTAATGTGTCATATGACGCGCCGCGTTAGCGCATCTGGAAGTCATCCGGGGCGCGACGCGCAGCGCGTAACGTAAGCATAACAGGTCATGTGACTTGTTAATAAAACTTTTCATTGGTTCATTTTACTTTTCTTATTCTAATGATGAAAGGCTTGGTCATATGACCTAAAAATTACGCTTTTTATTACTTCCGAACATTATTTTTTCTTAAATATATGTTATAATGTTCCAGGCTAATGTACTTTCCCGGAAAATTTACAACTGTCCTGCAAGTAAAATATATTCTTTTTTCGAGAAAAAGGGCGTTTCTTCGTCCCATGACGGAGCCGTTGAGCAAAAGAGGGTCGACCTGCTGTCTTAGTCGCCGATACGCCTGAATATGAGATTCTTATCGATCACTTTATGTTGCAGGAGTAGAAAACACAACAGCCCTTGACCATTTATCTTTACTGCGTTCCTGCGTATTATACCTTTTACCCTTCATGTAATTGGTCTGCTTTATTTCACTTGCCTTTTAATGATTCTAAAACAGTGACTATTATTAAAAACTTTACCAATGTATATACTACTACCATGTTTTCTTTTAAAAACCTTTATTGTGAAAATTTCATTATACAAATACGAGCCTATAACCACGTGGGCCGGCCACGGAGCAAACTGTAATCGTATATGATAGACATTTACACTGTAGAAGAACGTAACGGGCGGGCCATTAGGTTGCAAGAACTAAGGTGTCTAACAGTTGCGGAATCGGTGGACGTACATTTTATAATTAAAATACGACAGGGCCAGTTACAATAAAATTATCTAGATATACATTTGCGGGCAAGTACCATGCGTGACGTTAATTCGAACTTTCAATAGTACAGTAATCAATAACACATCAGAACTTAATATCAATAGGGATGTCAAAATACTCAATCAATTCTCGTCCCCGCCCGCCATGTGCTTCAAAACTGCATACGTATCTCGTGATTTCAAGGTTCTGCAACCAGTACACAACAAGGAGTTACGAGTCCCATTTATTCCGGCGCCATTTTGGGCGAGGACGGGCAGGTCCAGGATATAGTCAAAATGTCTCTACCAACCATCGACTATGATGATGTTCATATGCTGTATTTATAGAGTAACACTCATCTGTCCACATGAAATTAATTTGCCACAATCTAAACATGTCATTTTAATCTTTCCAAAGTTCTTCTAAATATTTGGGACCTTTTCCCTTGCCTCTGATGCTCTCAGTGCCACTTCTTTGATGAATGTACTGGCAGGTCGGGGGTTCTCCTCCAAATCTCTCTTTTATGCAGCACTATAATTAATTGGTGCCACCTCTCCATATGACGATGCATGGTATAGTTACCATAACTATATTTTTTTTCGGTTCCTCTGGAGAGTACATCGTGGCAGATGAAGCGTATAACGTACCGGGCATTTACCTTTTTTTGCATGTAGAGGAAAGGAAAAAAAAATCGAGCGTCCGAGTTCTAAGGTGTCCCAGGGCCATTTTAGTGGACCAGGCCCAAATCCAAAGAACAGGCCGCCATTTTGAGAGTCCTGTTGCAGCCGCCTGTCGCTGTAGCATCAAGAGCGGCCAAAACTCAGCTGAATGGCAACTGAAACGGTAAAGGGGCGCCCCACTACAGCAGACGAGCCTCCACCTAGGAAGGCCCGTTCACGCCGCCTCCCCCCCCCCCTGCGGGCAACCCACGCCGTTATTTGGAGCAGTATTGTAGGATGGCCACACCAGTGCAGCAACTTGCTAGACACCACCTCGGTGGTAACCGAATCTCAGCGCATTGTGGTGTCTTCTATTCAGAAAACATTGTTGTGCTGCCTTCGACCTATTCGCCGCAAGTGCGCACGCAACTCAGCTGCATAGCTTGCTAGACACCACCTCGGTGCTAACCGAATCTCAGCGCCTTGTGGTGTCTTCTATTCCAAAAATATTGTTGCGCTGCCTTTGGCCCCATTCGCACATCGGTCCGCTACTGCCGCCATCTCACAGGCCAACGGGGCGCCCCACGCCGACTTTCAGCATTGTAGGATGGCCACACCAGTGCACCTTACTAGACACCACCTCGGTGCCATCCGGATCTTGGCATCTCAGCGCCTTGTGGTGTCTTCTATTCAGAAAATATTGTTGCGCTGCCTTTGGCCCCATTCGCACATCGGTCCGCTACTGACGCCATCTCACAGGCTAATGGAGCGCCCCACGCCGAGTTTCAGCATTGTAGGATGGCCACACCAGTACAGCAACTTGCTAGACATCACCTCGGTGCCATCCGGATGTTGGCATCTCAGCGCCTTGTGGTGTCTTCTAGTCAGAAAATATTGTTGCGCTGCCTTTGGCCCCATTCGCACATCGGTCCGCTACTGACACCATCTCACAGGCCAACAGGGCGCCCCACGCCGACTTTTACCATTGTAGGATGGCCACACCAGTGCCACAACTTGCTAGACACCACCTCGGTGCCATCCGGATGTTGGCATCTCAGCGCCTTGTGGTGTCTTCTATTCCGAAAATATTGTTGCGCTGCCTTTGGCCCCATTCGCACATCGGTCCGCTACTGACGCCATCTCACAGGCCAACGGGGCGCCCCACGCCGACTTTCAGCATTGTAGGATGGCCACACCAGTGCACCTTACTAGACACCACCTCGGTGCCATCCGGATCTTGGCGCGTAGTGAAGCTGCAGCAGCTGCAAATAAGCTTCAGACAGTGTTACAACCGCTGCTCAGAACTCTCAACTATGACACCACCTCGGTGCCATCCGGATCTTGGCGCGTTGCGCTGCCTTTGGCCCCATTCGCACATCGGTCCGCTACTGACGCCATCTCACAGGCCAACGGGGCGCCCCACGCCGACTTTCAACATTGTAGGATGGCCACACCAGTGCGGCAACTTACTAGACACCACCTCGGTGCCATCCGGATCTTGGCGCGTTGTGCTGCCTTCGGCCTATTCGCACATCGGTCCGCTACTGACGCGAACTCACAGGCCAACGGGGTGCCCCACGCCGACTTTCAGCATTGTAGGATGGCCACACCAGTGCTGCAACTTGCTGGACACCACCTCGGTGCCATCCGGATCTTGGCGCGTTGTGTTGCCTTCGGCCTATTCGCACATCGGTCCGCTACTGACGCCGCCTCACGTGCCAACGTATTTTCTCCGCATTTTATACCCTATGCCGCATAACAGGTCATGTGACTTGTTTATAAAACTTTTCATTGCTTCATTTTACTTTTGGTTTCCTAATGATGGAAGGCTTGATCATATGACCTAAAAATAACACTTTTCATTGGATGAAAACTTTTTTTTTCCCCAAACGATGAAAGCCCCACCTTGTTTCTGGATGTTTCAGACTGAAGCTGGCGTCAGCATGAAAGCACCACCATCTCGTGGCTCCGTCGTGGTCATTCCGCGAGCAATCATGGCAGCCGCTCCCCACCAGAAGCCTGCAGGAGTCGGGGGCCCCCAAAACTTTTGTTGAATCCTCAAGGCGGAGGGGACGCTTTCGAGAATGGGGTCCAAGACCTAGCAGACAGTCGTCCGATTTCCAAGGTGTCCCAGGGCCATTTCAGTGGACCAGGCCCAAAAAGAAAAGAGCCTGCCGCCATTTTGAGAGTCCTGTGGCAGCCGCCTATCGCTGCACCGCAAGAGTGGGCGCAACTCAGCTGAATTGCGGCTTTTGACACAGTGGACCAAAAGCGGACGGAATGGCAACTGAAACGGTAAAGGGGCGCCCCACTACAACAGACGAGACTCCACCTGGAGAGGCCCGTTCACGCCGCCTCCCCCCCCCCAGGGCGCCCCACGCCGTTATTCGGAGCAGCATTGTAGGATACCAAAACCAGTGCGGCAACTTACTGGACATCACCTTGGTGCCATCGTTCTGCAGCCTTGGAACTATTCGCACAACAGTTTGCTACTGATGACCCACCCCCCGCGACGCCCCACGCCGGATGCCGAAATCAGTGCGGCACCCAGGCAACATCACCTGGGTGCCGTCCAGAAATCTGGACGTTGTGCTGCGTTGGGACTATTCGCACAGCCGACCGCTACTTCGTTGTTTTTCCCTAAAATTTTTTATATGTTTTTACTGTTTTTGTTTTGTTGTATATATTTATAAGTTATTAAAGTTTTATAATCTTACTACTTTGTTGGAGTGCTATATATTTTTAATGTGACACATAATTGTAAAAACTTTGATGTACAAAGAGTCATCCCTGGAATCTTCCGCTTCAGGCTCGGTCCCCTCCCCAATCACAATACAGGATGGTTTTCAGATAGTAGGACCGCGTGTGCTGTGACGGATCTCATCGAGTGTGGGCCTTGATCTACTATAACTCCTTTGAAGAGGGGTGATTCTTTACAGCTGGGGCCATAAACTACATCTGCAGGGCTAGGTGATAGCCTAGGACCGGCCTGGACAATCAGACACAGAGGAAAAGGAGTGTCAGAGGGTGCGGTAGTGAATAGAGCGAAAGGGAGGTGTCGGGCGGGCACAGGGTGTGATTCTCAGGGAAGAGCAGCGCAGATGGGGGGAGGTTTATTACCCATGCATAAGACAGAGAGCGGGGGTGACCAGTGTCTGGGGGAGATGCTTGCGAGGGTGGGGAGCCATGCTAAGGATCGACAGCGTGCAGAGAGTGGGTCTGGTCAAGGCATCTAAAATGACTGCCGTGCACGACAAAAGTGTGGCATTTGAAAAAAGGCAAGATGGCGCAGACAATGTTTTTCAACACTTCCTGATTTCCTTCGAATCGAACGTTAACAGACGTTGGGGCATATTACCAAAGTTAAGCGATATTTATCCCTAACGATGCTTAGCAACGAATTTTTTACTGCTAAGCATCGTCAGAAATTATCGCAGATAAACCTTGCTATTATCAAGGTTTATCGCAAATGCCATAAAAAACGACCGCAATGCATTAATATCGCTGAAAACTCAGCGATATTCATGCATTACCGAGCTAATGCTCTTAGCCATGTTATCCACCTCCCATTGGATAACATGGCTAAGAACTGCTCAGGGCAGGTGGTAGCTTTTGGAGATATTCGCGCTTAGCGCGAATATCTCCAAAAGTTGGTAATAGGAGATAACGATGTTAGCGACTGTTTCAAGTCGCTAACATCTTGGCATGCCCACTTTGCATGTCATTAGTGATAAATATCACTGACATGCAAAGTGGGGCCCAAGATGGTCGCTATCTCCTACTAGCGGTCGCTAACTGGTGTTAGCAACAGCTAGGTAATACAGAGATCATTTTATCTCCGCGAAGCGGAGCGCTGTTACAGATATATATCTTTTTTTGAACGTTAATTTCTCAAAATCCACTGAAGCACATATATTGAGACCTAGCAAAGGCACATCGAGCTACCAGTCCCTACAATTTTGCCAAGTTTCGTGCAAATCCATTCAGCCGTTCGATTATTATTATTATTTTATTTTTTGCCCCGCGGGGCCCTTTTAAAACCTCCACACAAACCTAGGGGGTCAGGGAGGATCTACTATGCCCCCTTATGGTCATTTGCCCCTTCGCTTTGGCCTCCTCTTGTCTCTCGATCCTACCGAGAGACAAGATGGCGGCCGCTACGGACTGTTTGGAATGTTTACAGACGCCGGAGAACCAATCAGCTTCGCAAAGCTCCGTTACGCGAAAAGTACGCGAAGCGGAGCGCTGTTACAGATATATATCTTTTTTTGAACGTTAATTTCTCAAAATCCACTGGAGCACATATATTGAGACCTAGCAAAGGCACATCGAGCTACCAGTCCCTACAATTTTGCCAAGTTTCGTGCAAATCCATTCAGCCATTCGATTATTATTATTTATTTTTTTTGTTGCCCCGCGGGGCCCTTTTAAAACCTCCACATCAAACCTAGAGGGTCAGGGAGGATCTACTATGCCCCCTTATGGTCATTTGCCCCTTCGCTTTGGCCTCCTCTTGTCTCTCGATCCTACCGAGAGACAAGATGGCGGCCGCTACTGACTGTTTGGAATGTTTACAGACGCCGGAGAACCAATCAGCTTCGCTTCACAAAGCTCCGTAACGCGTAAAGTCCGCGAACCGGAGCGCTGCCTGGTCCGCTGTTACAGATATATATCTTTTTTTGAACGTTAATTTCTCAAAATCCACTGGAGCACATATATTGAGACCTAGCAAAGGCACATCGGGCTACCAGTCCCTACAATTTTGCCAAGTTTCGTGCAAATCCATTCAGCCGTTCGGGCTAAAAGTGAGGCCAACCGCCCTATGGAAAACTCAATGTTAAAAACACGTTTTGGGACCCCCCTTTTTTCTCGGCCCCCCCTTGACGAACCCCCCCCAAATTTTCAGGGGCTGCTCAGAAACAAAATGTTCAATTTTCCTGAAAATTTCAGCCAATTCCATCCACAAACGCCAAAGTTATTAGACATAGAATTTTCAAAAATCCCATAGAGAAAAAATCCTAACTATATATACCTACTGGCGACCGCCAGTAGGTAATATGTATATATATATATACACATTTTTTACATTTAATCAAAAAATGTATTCTTTTGAATTGCATTATTTATAATATTTTTATTTATTATTTTATTTTATTACCCTTTACACCCTAAAAATTAATCCGACCCTGCTCCCTTTAAATACCCCTGCACCCCATAATCATAACCCACCCTTACTCCTTAAAATACCCCAACACCCTTAAACACTAACCCATCTTAACGCTATAAATATACCCTGTACCCCAAAACCCAAACCTAGCCCTGAACCCTAAAAATACCCCTGTACCCCAAAACACAAACCTACCCCTGAACCCTAAAATACCCCTGTACCCCAAAACCCAAACCTAGCCTTGATTCCTTAAAATACCCCTGTACCCCAAAACCCCAACCTACCCCTGAACCCTAAAAATACCCCTGTACCCCAAACCCCAAACCTAGCCCTGAACCCAAAAAATAACCCTGTACCCAAAACCCAAACCTACCCCTAAACCCTAAAATACCCCTGTACCCCAAAACCCAAACCTAGCCCTGAACCCTAAAAATACCCCTGTACCCCAAAACCCAAACCTAGCCCTGAACCCTTAAAATACCCCTGTACCCCAAAACCCAAACCTACCCCTGAACCCTAAAAATACTCCTATACCCCAAAACCCAAACTTAGCGCTGAACCCTAAAAATACCCCTGTACCCCAAAACCCATACCTATCGCTAAACCCTATAACTATCCCAGTACCCCATAACCCAAAACTATATCTGAACCCTTAAAATACCCAAACACCCCAAAACATATACCTCAGTACCCCAAAACATATACCCCTATACCCACACTTACCTTATCCAAATTTTTTTTAAAAAACATGCTTTTACCATTCATGCATTTACAACGAATTTTGTTGTAAATGTATGCATGGTAAAAGCATATAAAATGTAATGCCATGCGTTATAATGGCATTGCGCAGTCATGGTACTTTCGTAATGAAAGTATGCGGAGTGATGGTATGCGAAAGAAAGTTGCGGAATAATGGGTGTTTACCCTCCCCGGTAAGTACATTGGTGGTACGGCGGCCCACATCTCCAGCAACATACTCATATTTTTTCACCACCCATTTGAAAAATGCACAGGTCTCTCTCATTGATGGCCAGCACCGACATACACTTTTAGACACACCTCCCGCCACAAGTTCTAGAATTGCGAACGTTAGAGCTGGGGAGCTACGTTCGAATCTCGGCATCAGCTCAACATCCTGTGATTCCAGGCAAATCGCTTTGTCTCCCAGTGCCTACCACAAATGAATGTGTTCTTCTGTAATGTAAATTGTGCTCATGCCATGTTGTCGAGTTTGTGCTATATAATATTGCAAGGAAAAATAAAGTAGGGAAACTCGAGTTCACACACTACTGAACGCACACTCTTAAGTGCATTAGCAGTGCACTGTGAATCGGAGTGTTTCACAGGCCTGTCACAGATAAGAAATGCTATCAAAACGAAATCCTACAAAACACTATACTACTGGCCGGCAGCAATTCATACCCGGACAACATCGGGACGGGCTGCTAGTGTTTATTAAATGTCTAGCAACATGTACTTGTGCATTTAATAGTGGCATGATTTGCAGTGCTATGCATGTCTCACCAAAAAGTTGTTAATGTTCATGTTAGAAATGGGATCTCTGGTTGGCTACATTTATTAATACCATTTCACACATACCAAACTTGACCACGCTGAACCACTCCTACCAGGATTTACCACTGACCCACATTCATCAGGGAATCCCCCATGCATTCCTATGGGAGGGCAGGCCAATCTCACTACATGTAACCCAAAGCGCGCGCACTTTACACTGGACAGCAGTGATAAAGTTCCAAGCGGCCTAAAACCACTAACACAACACAGGGAAAAGGCTAGGAGAGAGGCAAAAAAGTTTAGGGGCGAGCCCGCCAAAAGGGCCCATTCCAACACAACCCCCTTCCAGCCAAAACGCAGGGCAGACCAATCACCACTGTGATGGGCTTCGTATTTCCAATGTCTTTATTACAGATCAACTTTTATCCACTCAGGAAGGTATCTATACAGTTTTAGATTGTTACCAATTCATTGGAAATCGTATTATATGGAACCTCAAAATTTCAGCCACCATGAAGATCTTTGTACACTGGTCCTGACAAAGTTTGCCCGCAGATGCTTTGCTGACTGTTTAGGGCATGAAACCTGTCGATCCACCAGCTCTTATAGGCCATCATTTCTGATTTTAGCAAGCATGTTTTGACTATAGGTAAGGGGACTCACCTATTAAAACCTTTTTAGAGTACGGCCTGACATATTTTATTCTGCACTTTCTTGATACACCTATTCATTATTCACACCAATCTAAACTTTTTAGCCCCACACCTAGACTTTGAAAACCATAAATGACAAGGAACCCCCTTGCAGGTACCTGTCGGGCATTTCAGCGCCGGCACGACATGATATAGCATGATACCCCTATGGGTGTGTGAGGGTTCTTGAGTCTGAGGAGTCCTCCTTTTGCTGACTCCACAGGATTCTACTGACTTGTTCATAAGAGACTTTCTTGCTGTCTGTAGAGGAACTGCAGACCTTTGTTCTTATGTTCTAGTAAAATTTTGGAAAAACAATGAGAGAGAATGGGTATTTTTTAAGGGACTACTCCTGTTCCCCTTTAATAGTATCAAAAAACAATCAGAGGAGTGCCCCCGGGAAGCACCTCAATGCCTCTGCCAGAGAGATAGAGGAGCACAGAAGGGATTAAAGGACAGATTTATCCTTTGTTAGAAGATCCCTCACTCACCAACCTAGTTGGTGACATGCTTCATCATCGGGGTCCCACCCAGATAGCCGAGTGCCATCCGGGTGTGCTGCGACACCTGACTACAGTGGAGCGGGTTTGTTTTTTGGGATTTCTTGTGCAGATGAAAAAGAAGTGATTAATAATTGTCCAGTTTAAACTCACTAGAAATCCCTTTACATCGGAGTAACTGGGCAACAGTAAAAAAGTTATTTGTGGGACCACATGCAAAATTAGGTTGACCTGTGGTGTCACAAGTTAAGTTTGTGAGATAAAAATTGGTCCACATGTTTCATTTTCTACCTCTACGTCCAGCATATGGGGATCAAGCATGTGGGCTTGTCGGCTGCCGACTGCTGCTTCACCGCTGTAAAGTTGTATCTGCAGTGGATACACTGCTGTGGCTGGACACCTCGCTGTCAGCTGTCTCAGTGGCTCCCCTGTAGCAACCATGTTCGTCTGGATTGCCTCTACTGCAGCTGTAATCTGTTGCAGCCCTTGTGCATCAACACCACCGTAGTGGCCCATTTCAATATGAAGAGCTAGGGTGCACTTGCTGTGTTGCATTGTTGCCAGCCTACCAATTTCCCTGTTCATTGCGTGCATTCCGTGTGCCCTGTGCACTCGGTTCTTCTGTGCTGCACTCTCTCCTCCGACAACTCGGTGCATGGCTACCCAATTGCCCCTGTAAGGGCATCTAATTTACCCTCCATGCAGGCCTGGTTTTCAACCATTTGTTGACTGATGTTGAACTCCTGGCTCAGCTTTGCATTAATCAGCCTTATCTGCTTTTGTTGGAGGCACTGAACCATCAACATGGCCTGTTCCAAGCCACCAAATGCCAAATGAGTGACTGCTCAGTGTGTGTGGGAGTGTGTATCTGAGGTTGAAGCCACCTACCGGACTGCTGTTTTGGATGTGGAACCCTTGTGCCCAGAGTGCGATATGATGGTGATTGCTGCTGTGTCGCTGTTGTGTCATGCGCTGGAGCCTGTGATGACTAGTGTGCAGCTATTTGAAGCCGGAGTCCCCGTCCCGCACCACTGTCACTAAATGCGAGACTCGGGACTTCTCACTCAACCTTAGGCCAAGTAAGGATAGCCCTGTTCACCCCCTTAGTAGCTCGGCACGAGCAGCCAGGCCTATCTCCAAGGCACAAGTGTACAGTATGTGCAACCACGTCCACAGCAACCCCCTGGTGACACCACAAATGGACTCCACACAAGTTTGATAAAACAACTATAACGTTTATATGAAAAGATATACAATCAGACTGCACGATACAAAAGCCAACATATAATAAAGGGTAATATTTGTTCTGGCTGGCTGGTAGGTTCAAATCCCAACCACCGCTTTCAAAATGCTACGCTGGTTGTAATGCTAGAATCACACACGTTGCTATGGACAAACAATAATGCACTGTGTAACAATACAATGCTGTGCTAGGCAAAGGATAAATAATATAACGTGTAACGATGCACCCCGGTACCTTGCAATGGGAGAAATAATGCAATGCGTACCGCTACAATCATCTACTGTGCAATGAAGGAATAATGCAATGTGTCATACCCCAATCACATACTTTGCAATGAAGGAATAATGCCATGCGGGCCGCTACAATCATGTACTTTGCAATTAAGGAAAAATGCAATGCGTTACTACAATCATGTACTTTGCAATAAACAATTAATGCAATGCGGGCCGCTACAATTCTGTACTTTGCAGGGGAGAAATACTGAAATACGTAGCGCTACAATTGTGTACTTCGTTATGCAGTAATAATGTCAGATGTCATAAAACAGTCCGGCAGTTCGTTAGCAGCAATATTGGCAATGTTTATTGCGACAATCTGCCTCTTTGATAACAGTTGCTCCCCACATGTATCAACGATGACATAAAGTACAGCTTCTTACTCTGGCCCCAGTAATGCCACTCCTTTTGTCAGTACTGGCCCCAATCTGAGCCAAAGCAAAGGCTCACATTGTCAGATGGACTGAGAGGCTGAGAGAGTGTTCCTCCGAGCCCTCACTCTACCCAGATAGTGATCCACGTTGCCTGGGGCGTGACCCCACTCCACTCTCCTCCTTCCGTGAACTGGGCCTTCCGTGCACAACTTTCTCAATGGGCCTCAGCAGCTTGGCCTGGCAGCTCAGCTCCTCCCGTGCTGCCGTTCCGGGCCGCGACTGTTAGGAAGGTCTCCGGTGGCCGCAGGGCACATGTACCCCACGCCCCTGAGACTACTTTACTGCGGATGCACGTTCACCACAGCTACCTCCGGGTCTCCTCTGGCAGGAAGCCACACACACAACACTGATGGGACCTCACATCGACTCCAAGTGCACGTTCACCAGGCACTCCTTCCTGCAGTCTCAGTTGGCACCAAGACACACACACCGCACTGCAGAAACTCACTTTCTTCCAGTGCACACAATGATCAGCCGATCACCTCCACAGTCTCAGGTTACACCAAAGCACACACACTGCTTCACTGAGACTTACTGCAATTCCGGTGCCCTGATATCCAGGCGCTCTTCACCAATGCCTTCGGCCACACCTCGACATGCTAACCATGTCTGAGCCTCACTTCTCCATGCACTAGATGACCAGGCACTCTTCACCAATGCCTCCGGTGCACCCTGACTGACACTCTATGCGTCTGAGACTCACTCCACTTCCAATGCACACGTTGATCAGGCGCTCCTTACCAACACCTCCTGTGCACCACGACACGCACCCAGCGCATCCGAGACTCACTTTAGCTTTGGTGCATACGTTGACCAGGCGCTCTTCACCAATGCCTCCTGTGCACCACAACACGCACCAAGCACGCCTGAGTCTCACTACTCCTCTGTGTGTCCAAGATCACAGGGCACACCTTCCGAGGGCCTCATGCTGCTCAACACGCTCCCACTGCGTTGCTTGAAACGTCTCCGGAAACTTTTATGTTCCTGTGTTTCCAAACAGGGAGCCAGCTCACCTCGGGCCCTTGGGGTAACAAGACACAGCACAATGCACAGTCTCCATCGAGTAAGAGGACCCAACGCACCAAGCACAGTCCCAACAGCCTCTTCCTTGGTTAGAACAGCAAACTGCTGACCAGTCCCAGATCACGAAGCAAGGGTTGGTCCTTCATCAGCAGTCTCTTCAGCTTTTCCTTCCTTAGCAGAGGTTCCTTTTGACCATGAAATGGATCCAAGACTTTTCATTCTCAATCCATTTCTGTTACATTCCAATGTTCAGGGGGTTCAGTTCTCATAGTTATGCCACTTAATGTCTTTGAAGTTCATTGTGCTCAGGGGTCCCTGACCCCTCCCAAATTCAATTCTGGGTGTCTCCCTCCCGGTGTAACCTTTTCCCTTTGATACTGGGGGTCTGGATCCTTAATCACTCAGCAGGGGACTGGTCAATTGTTTTATAGCAGCAGCCCAGGCCTCTTCACCTCCCGGGGCTTCTCCTCGCCTACTCTCCAGATGCAGATCAACCTGGTGCCATGTAAACCCCCTCCCTGGGTCAAGACCTCCCCCAGCTCCTCTCACCTCTCAGATCCAGACAATCAATCCACATTCGTGCTTAAAGCACAAAACTCAGCCACTTTTCAAAAGAGTGGTTTCGGAACACACAGTGACAAAACCACTTTCATAGAAAGATATGTTATGACACTGTGAGTACATACATACTAAACTACACCTTTCCATTTTAAATTTATAGGAAACTAGGCTAACAAACACAATATCCAGCCTCCCCATTCTGTACTGTGGGCAGGATGGCCTTTCACTAGAGAAAACGAAATGAAGTGTTTTTCACTGTCAGGACATAGCACACACCTCAGTATTTGTCCTGCCTTTTATGTACACTGCACCCTGCTCAGGGGTTACCTGGGACCTACCACAGGGGTGCCCACGGTGTATGCAAAAGGGAAAGTAACGCCTGACAAGTGGTTACACTTGTCAGGACAAAATGCTAACTTAGCAAACTGCGTGCAGGCCCTACACTGCACGCCTGATTGCCCGTCTACATGCACATAAGCCATACTAGTAAGGTAAACATACCAATAATGGCCAACCAATTACCATTACACTTTACAGAGGACACACTTGTACTTGGACATTGATCAGCAGTGGCAAAGTACCCAAAACATCTAAAAACAAAGGAGGTAGAGGCAAAAAGTCAGGGGTAATCACGCCAAGATATGTCAGGTCTTACAGCAGCACTTCCCAGGACATGGTTCATCCTGCTCTTCCTCCATCTGGACCTGATCCTGCTGTGCATCACTTACAGTTTACCTTGTCTCTCCTCCCAGAGGTGTATTTGTGTTACAATAAACAAAATAAAGGGTATATTCTGAGTCACTATCTCAGTGGTGGTACTATGTTCACAAGTCATGTTGGTCCCTAACTGCACTGTTCATGTCACTTACTACATTTCCCATAAGGCACCTAGTGTGACTTTTGGATCATGTAAAGGGAGCAAGTAGATGCTGTTTGGTCTGGGCCTGGGGCATGCATTGGGTAGCTGGCTTTTGGTTGAAATACTAATATGGAACACATTGCACACTTACAAGGGGGTGGTGGAGGTTGAGATGTGTCGAGGGTCCCATATCCCACTTCTGCCTCTCTCTCAAGGGTGCTTTTCACCATTGCCTCTGCTGCTGAAGCTTCTGGGACATTGGATGGGACTCCTGTTACTTGTGCTTGTCATACCACCTTTTCTTAATGTCGTCCAGGGACCGGTCGGCCACAACCCGGGCATTTATGCGAAGCTGGATGTCTCTCCAGATTTGCCTTTTCTCTGATTCAGGTACAGAGTGTGATGATCTCCCAAAAAGCTGCTTGTGGTTTTTGCAGCATTCTTCAGTCAATATGTCCAGTTCCTTCTCAGAGAATTTGAGCTTGCACAGCCTCTCCTTCCCTGCTTCTCACGGGACTTGCGGAACATCTTGCTTGTCTTTGCCTGTTTGACTTGCAGTGTTGGGCTGTGCTGCTGCACCTTGCCACGTGCTGGCAATTTGGATCAGGATTCTCCTGGGACACCAATTACTCATTTGGGCTTCTACTCCTATCCCAGCTATAGCTATTTGCGCATGCAGTATGACTATTTCTACCACACGTGCTATGCACAAATTTACTTTTCTGCCGCTCTTGCTATTTATGCATGCAAAAATGTTCTTTTCAGGCGCATACACTATTTGCGTACGCTTAACAAGTTGCTAATTGCATCATTGCTAAATTACGATGCAAGTAATTAACGAGTCACAAATTGGGGTGCACTTGGGTACATACATTGTTATTCTTGACTGGCAAATTGCAAGTCACTATTTTGCGCAAATTGCAAGTCTCAAAATCAGGCGGTCGTACATCTGGCCCCTAGTAGCAACTGGAAATCATAAATTAAAGTACCAAAGAGGCCAAGTCAGCCTTTCTTGTTTCAGTCCATCAAGTAATGACAAACTGTAAAACAGTAACATGTAATTTACAGCGCTTAGAACCTGCACATGTATATTATGAAGCACCACATAAAATACATTGTTTTTTTTTTGTTTTAGTATTTTTAAAAAAATGTATTTGCATTTAAAAAGGAGATGTTGAAAGAGGAAACAAATAGATGACATTATCAATCACATCAATATACAATACATTATAATAGCAGGTAGATGTGTAATACAATAAAAAAACAGTCCATATGGCAATAGATTATAAATACAGAGGAAGACAATAAAACATATTTGCCTCAAAATGCGATTAAGGGGCTGATTCCGATTTCGGTCGGAAGGGCACCGAATCGGGTTCGGCATTAGCGGATCCGATTCGGAGGCTGAATTTCAGTCCGAGTCATACACAGGTCTGGACGTCGAAGTACGATGCAAACAAGCGCAAAATCTCCATCGGAATTGTTTCTGGGTCCGAACGACACCCTACGACTCGGTCACAAGCAAACCTTGGTGTGCATAGGAGACGTTTCACGACCGAGCTAGTACGATGCTCAATTCGGACAGCCAGATCGAGTCGGAGCGTCCGGCTCGCAATAGCTCCCGGAGTTGGACTTCAGGGGTCCGTGTCGGACCCCCTGTTACACACAGCCTTACGACTCGGACCCATGGGTCTCCCCAACACAGGCATGTACGGTGCCAATGGCACCGACGCGTACCCACAGTAGGGGGTGCACTTGTCCGCGATGTACCCATTCAGTCAATGGGAGCCCATGTACGGGTCGTACGACCGGCTCCCATTGCCTTCTATGGGAGTCAGACCGAACCGAGTCTGACAGCATACGGCCGCACGCATCATACTCACTCGGTCGGACTGCAGGAGTGCGGATCGTCCGGAAAATACCCCGGATCCGGCTCGGTCGGAGTGGTTTCCGACCCAGATCGGAATCGCCCCTAAATTGGCAGATGGCTTTTCTCAAGATGCACAAGACACACCAAAGACAATTATACTAACACATCAATATATCATTCAAAGCATAAGCTGACATAGGAATCCTAAAGGGCCAAGCATCATATAAAGTGCTGGTACATAAAAAATACTTATTTAATATATTCCTCTAATAAATTACAGATTTTGCTGCTTATAAAGTGCTGGTGTGTATACATTTCAATTAATCTAATCAATGCACTAAATCACGGACGACCAAATCCCGGCGCCGCACCCCTGCAACTTTTGCCCCTGATAATGCATTTAAACTGCTCTCCATTCTCAGTATTTCCAAGAATCTGGATCTCCATTCAGTAAAGGTGGGTGAGTCTGAGCTTAACCATCCTGATGCAATGCACAAACGTACAAGGGCCATGACAATAAACAGTAAATAAGCCTCTTTCCCCAAGGGACCATTGCTCTCCATGCCACCCTTAAACCCAAATAGCATCATCGCAGGGGTGACTTTGAACTGCTCTCCTTTAATCAAGCCCAGAAAGTCCCCAATCTCGCATATAAAGGGGATTAATACCAGACATGCAAAAAACATATTTACAATCTCAGCCTGCACAGCCCCATATCAATAGGAGTTATCATTGGTCCACCTACCTTACGCAGCTTGGCTGTAGTAAACAGAACAAAAATTGTCTTAAAATGTTGACTCTTCAACTCAACCATCAGAAGGACCTTTCCACCAATATCTAATGGCTCCTGAAGCACAGGACCTTCCACCCGAGCTTAACTTCCACTTTACCGTTTTGGGCCTCTAAATCTTCCCACAGAGCTTGAATCAGTATATTATATATGACATTATCCTAGCCCTCTTAATGCTAGCTTATATTGGGGGGATTTGGCCAATCGAGAACTGCCACTTATCTAATTTATGAAAAAAAGTCACAAATCTGTAAGAATTTAAAGAAATCCCCCCTAGTTAAGCCATAGTATCCTGTAGCTCATAAAAACAATGCAGTTGCCCCTCCTCAACAAGATCGCCCAAATAGATGATTCCATTCGGTGCCCATCTCTTACGAATTCCATCATGAAATATGGATGGAAGTGCTGGTGACCTCCATAAAGCAGTATGATGGATTGAGTTTCGGCACTCCAACTGTCCTAGCTGTCTGTTTCCATACCCTATATACTCCTCTTATGATCTTAAACCTGGTTATCTCGTATTACCTGAGCTCAAGATTCTTCAAAAAGCAACCCCTGGCCTTCAGCCCTAACAATAGCTCATAAATAGTAGGTGTTTCTGGGGCGTGTAATCCACCTGTCTCCGACACCCATGATAACAGGACAGTAATAGGACATGAGATGTGACAAGTTTGGCCAAACAAGATCTACTAATCCTGAGGGGGACCTAATCAGGTGGGTGGTGCAAAAACCTGACGATCTGATCACGGCTCTACCAGGCAGAATAATTGACTTAATGAAAACAATGATGCCTGCGGTACGAGTCAATTGAGATAAGCTCGCTGTGTGTAGACAGAAGAAAGATGAAAGTGTCTCAGACTTTTTCACTCGCTTTGAAGAGACGTTTATTGACCATAGTGGTCAGGATTTAAGTGTAGAAGGTGGCCAGCGATTGTTTGTGGATAAGTTTGTATATGACTTGCTTCCTGAATTATCAAATAAATTGAAAAGTTCTGAAAGTGGGGGGCGTGGGCAGGCGCCGTCGAAAATGGGCTCCTAGGGCCCGATGTAGGTAAAACGCATTTACCGATTTTAAAATACCGATCCGTACCGAATCGGTATTTCAGAATCGGAAAATGATATGTAGGAAAAAATCATCGGAAAAATACCGAATCTGTAGTATTCGGTATCGAGAGGCGATACGTACCGAATCGCCAAGTACCGATTCGGTATAGGCCGGGTCGGACACGTCCGAATCGGTAATAAAAAAATGCGGAACCAACCGATTCGGTAAACGCCGAATCGGATATATAAATACGCCCCATGGGCCGAAAGGCCAATAGGAAGGCATTATACATTCCGATTCGGTATTTACCGAACATATTCGGAAAATACCGAATCGGAAAATACCGATTCGGAGAATGCCGTTTTGCCGAGCAGGTTGAGTGACACTGAAGACATCAGCCAATGAGCTGTAAGCACCCTCCCCCACAGGGTGTGGCAACCCAGGCAGGTGCAACTCATCAGAACTTTCTGGAAAGCTGCCTGAGCTGAGCAAACACAGAGAGAGCAGCATTGTGAGCAGGATCCCTGTGAGACATGGATACCAGCACAGAGAGCCAGAAGGCAGCGCGTAAGCGCAATCCGAAATTCAGCACCATGGAGCTGCAAACTTTGGTGGAGGAGGTGGTGAGGGTGCAGACCCAGCTATATGGAAGGCTGTCCCTCACCGTCCCGGAGAGCACCAAGAGGAGGCTGTGGATCGACATCGGGGAGAAAGTGAATGCAGTTGGTGTCACCCACAGGAGCCTAGACGACCTCAAGAAGAGGTTTTATGACATCCGAGGCGTGACCAAGCGCAAACTGGCCGACCTGCACAAGCAGGCTGGACTCACTGGAGGAGGAACAAACCGTGCGCCACCCCTCACTCAGCTGGAGGAACTAGTGGCGACCACCATCGAGAGGGCCAGTGTCGTGGGAATTGGGGACCTGGATAGCTCATTCCGAGCTACAGCTACAGGTAAGAAGCATGCGCAACTTGACACACCATACCAGACACCTCCCCTACAGACCCAATGCACAGCCAAACCCCAGGCCAGTACTGCTAGCAACAGACATGAGCAATGCATCTTGCTAAATGTACTAAGCAAAAGTACCCAAAAATGCCACAGCAGAAGCATAAGATAAATAACAGTAATACAGCATCAATGTGTTTGTAATGAGATGTGCAATGCTTTAATAGTAGTGACTGCAACACATTAGCACCCACTTGACAAATGCTTCTTTATACCTAGGGGCACCATCAGGCGGGGGAGCAGCATCAGCTCCAGCACCAGCTCTAGCACCAACAGCCAGTGCGGCGGTGGCAAGCACCAGTGCAGCAGCACAGGAGGAGGAGGACAACAGCTGTGCCCTGGCAAATGAGGAGGACACTGGACATTCCCTCACAACTCCGCACTCCCCCCGACTGTCTCAGTCTCAGTCGCCCTCATTGCTATTCTCCCCGGAGAACACACCACCACAGAGCCACCCTGCACCTGCCACTTCCCCGGCCCGGAGGAGAATAGTAGCTCCATTAGTCATCATGGAGGGGGCAGCGGGTCAGGCTCCTGCACAAGACCCCGTTACACCAGCGTCACCAGAGCACACACAGCAGGGCAGCAGAGTTCCACGTAGGCCACGTGCAACCAGCAGCCCAATACCAGCACCGGGAGGCAGCGTCTTCGCAGGGCTGGAGACCAGCATGGTCACGATACAGAGGATGCAGGCGAAATCCATCCTGGCCTGCCATCGCCAGTTGCGCCTGCACAACCTGCAGATGGGTGAGATGACACAGGGCTTCAAGACCTTCGTTGACAGCAACAAGGAAATAGCGACATCTATTGGCCGAATGACCCCTGCCATCACCCAGCTCTGCAACAGGTTGGATGACCATGAGCTGAGTCGTCGCAGGGATGCACGAGTACAGAACAGGTCACTCAACCGCCTTGCAGCTGCGACTGCCCAGCTATGCCAACGTGGGGCAAACATGGAGGCCAGCCTCACACAGAACATGTCCGAGGTCACTAGGGGCATGGGCCGTATTACAACCGCCACGGAGACACTACTCATCTCCAACACCGTAGTGAATCCCGTCCTGGGCGAGGCTGGGGACATCAGCAGCCGCAGCAGCCCGGCCAGCGCTGCGTCAGAGCCGCGCCGGAGCAGCAGGCGCTCAGCTGAGGCTGCAGGGCATTCAGAAGGGGGTGAGGCTCATCCTAGTGGGCCTGCTAAGCGCAGCAGAAAATAAGACTGCCACTGCGGGTGAGGCAACCCGGACATTGGACATTCCTACCCCTTCTAGTTTCACTTTTCTTTTGTTGCACATCAGTGCAGTAACGTTGATGCAACATTATTAAATTTAATTTCTGAAAACATACATTGACCTGTTTGTGCATCTGTACTCACTCAGAAATAGTTGTCTGTGATCTCCTGACGCCTGTATCTGCCGTCAGTTGGTGCAGAGACTCCAGCAGGTAGTGGTAGTGGCACAGCATTGTCATCGTCAGGGTCCTCGTAGTCGGATAACTCTACCTCAGTGCCTTTCCTGACTGCAAGGTTGTGCAACATTGCACAGACAGCAATAATCTTGCAGCAGGTGATGGGGGTATATTGCCTTGCACCTCCGCTCTTGTGCAGACATCTGAACCTGCTCTTCCAGATGCCAAAGGTCCTTTCCACTACGTTCCTCGTGCTTTTGTGGGCACGGTTGTACCTCCTTTGGCTGGGTGTTGAGGGGTTGAGGTAAGGGGTGAGAATGAACGAGCGTAGGGCATATGCACTGTCGCCTAGAAGGAGAAGGGGTAACATTACTCACATGCATACATGTACTTCACACTGCAATTTTGGTTATGGGGGTCTGACACTGTGTCTTACCTAGGAGGTATCCTTCGCCAAATTCCCCTGCCATCAGCCGTGCATAAATTCCGCTACTCTGGAAGATATAGGAGTCGTGGGTACTCCCCGGAAACTTTGCAACCAGGTCAGTGATCACACACTTGGCATTGCATATCACTTGCACATTTATGGTGTGCCGTGACTTCCGATTGCGGTATACGTATTCCGTGTCAGCAGGGGGGCAAATCGGTATGTGTGTGCCATCTATGCAGCCAATGATGTGGGGGAATCTTGCCATCTGATAGAATTCAGCTTTTGTCTGTGCCAGTTCTGCATGGGTGGAAGGGAAGGAAATGTAGTGGTCCATCCTCTGGATCATGGCATCAAGGAACTTGTGGAAGAACCTTGACAGGCTGCTCTGGGTCACCCCTCCTGCCACAGCAACTACACTTTGATAGCTGCCAGACGCCAGCAGGTGTAGGCAGCATAGCACCTGCACCTGCACAGGGATTGCGTGTGCCCTTGGGGTGGGGTGCTGCAACAGGGGTTGGAGGTCCCTGATGAGGTCTCTGATGGTGTCTGCCTCCAGCCTGTACCTCTGTAGGATCTCTGGATCTGTCAGCATGCACAGGGTCACCCTCTGCCTGTAGACCTGCTCCTGTCTCAGCCATTCCCTCTCTCCTTCCTGCTGTAGCCGTAGCCGTCTTGCTATGACATAGAAAGCTGCCATGTTGCAAGTAGAACTGCATTTTGGGTCCTTTTTTATAGGTTGCACCTTGTTACCACCTGATTCCAATCCATGGTAATTTCCGACTCTGAAATACCGATTTTGAAGCAAAATCGGTATTTCAGTGCTTACCTACATCTCAATCTTAAGCTTTTCGCATCGAATCGGATTTTCACCGAATCGGAATTTATACCAAATCGGCGATTTTACCGATTCGGAAAGTCACCGAGTCGGTAGGATTCCGATTCGGAAAAAAGTAGGAATCGGAAAAATCTCCGAATAGGTATTCTACCGATTCGGAGATTTTTTCCGATTCCTACTTTTTTCCGATTCGGAATCCTACCGACTCGGTGACTTTCCGAATCGGTAAAATCGCCGATTTCGCCGGATTTTGGCCTCCTACATCCCGTTGTCTCTATTCCGATCGGTAACGGCCGAAAATACCGATTTTCGGCCGTTACCGACCGACCTAAATCGGGCCCTTAGAGCCCGAGCTCTGCCGGGACCGCAATTGTCCCCACCAAATCCGGCCTAAATATCCTAGCTGGGAGGCTCTGCCATCGACGCCCCAGCTCCCTCAGGCAAGGTGATACATCAGCTCGTTGGAGCGGAGCCCGGAGACCTACGGGGAGCGTCGCACCGAGATCGGAACTCTCGGCGGCTGGCTGGAAGCTGGGCCCGGAGCCCCGGAGCCGCCGGCTGCTCAACTCGAAGCCCCGGTCTGGGGCCTACGACGCCGACGCGGCCTGTCTGGCGTGAAGTCGGCGGAGGGCGTGCCCACACCCAACACGCTAAAGAAGGGCAGCGGCCTGGATGCTCTTGTAGCGGTGCTAGTCAAGGGCACGGACGGCTGCGGTGGACCTGCAGACCCACTTGAAAGGCCGTGATCCGACGACGTCCCAGCGGGACTCCAAAAGTGAGCGACAATCACCCCAAGCGACCGCCGCACTAGTGCGAAGAGAGGAAGGGCTGGGCCGCGGCGTCCCCCTTGGGTGGGATTTGCTGCAGCGGCCCTAATAACGGGCCCTTGGACGCCCGGCCCGATAAACGGCACTCGAACACAGCGGCGGTCTGGGATTCAGAGGACCCGCTGGTGGAGCAGGGCATAAGATATTGCGGTGAGTGGCGGCTGTAGGCCCAAGTACCCTGCTACATACGGCTGGTCAACTGCGGCGAGGAGCACGATCGGAATTACCGCAGGAACTCCTCTGGCGGGCCTCAACCCCGAGTGATAACCCGAGAGAGGCAATTGGGGCTGGCTGCTGCCGGCCAGACTTCGGGGGGAGGCTGGAGTCGGCGCGGACCTGCAGACTGTCGCAGACACGTGCGGGCAGAGCTGCCTCTGGAATCCAGAGCACTCGATCCACCATGCAGCCCAAAGGGGGAGCAGTGACCCAAACAAATAAACTTGATAACTACGCAGTGCCAAGAACGCAGCCGCAGCCCGGTGGGGCGGCAAAGCATGGAAAAGGCCAGGAAGAACCCTCCCTGACCTCCATAATGACTGCAATTCAGACCCTCGGCGCCAGCCTCGAGACGAAAATGGACAAAATCACGATTGAGGTGAATCTGCTGCGCGCAGACCTGGGGAAAACCACTGACAGATCCAAGACCAACGAAGTGGACATTAAAGCATTGCAGGAATCTGGAAAAAGGCTCGAGGGCAGGGTCAACGAGCTCGGCCACCAACACAGGCAGATGGCCATGAGGCTTGAGGACCAGGAAGGGAGGGCCCGAAGAAGCAACATACGCGTGGTGGGTGTACCAGAAGAACTTGAGGGGGACTGTATGGAGCTCTTCCTTGAAGATCTGATCCTCCGCCACCTAAAGCCCAAGAGACTATCGAAGATCTTTACCATCGAACGGGCTCACCGAGCTCCGATCCCAAAACCCAAACCAGGGGCCCCACCGAGAACAATTATCGCGAAGATACTCAATTATCGGGATCGCGATGCAATCCTCCAGGCCGCTAGACAACAAGGCGATCTACAATATGAGGGGGCTACAGTCCGCTTCTTCCCGGACTTCACGCTCCGGGTCCAGCAGGAGAGACGCTCATTCCAAGAGGTTAAGGCGGCGCTCCGAGAACGCGGAATTAAGTACATGATGTTTTTCCCAGCGAAGCTGAAAATTATCTCTGGAGGTAAATCCCACTTCTTCATTTCGCCAGCAGCTGTACAGGAATGGTTAGACACAACGGAGCTGGAGGCCCAGGCGAAGCAAGATGGCGGACACTGGCGGGAAATCAGGCTCCCTCCCCAGGGTCTGCAATGGGAAGATCGGAGGGAGATGAGCAAAGCCAACGATCCTGGCGTTCTAGGTCGAATAGTCCTCGCTGGGACCCAGCCAGAGACAACACAGCACGATGAAGACACGAACATTCGCATCAGAATCCGTCGAACAGTAATGTATATATAGTCCTTTATGTAAGGTTGGGCCGCTGAAGCTAGGGAGCATGTATGCTGGCCCGGGGTCTCTGAGACTTCTTAACTGTTTTCAATTGCACTTTGGACCTGAGGGGTCGAATTTATTGGGGCACTACGGGTATGGCGGCCAGGGACGGGGCCGGCCCACGTTGTTCCCAAGTAGAGTTTCCTCGGAGGGGGTATCACTCCCCGGGGTAGAGTTGGGCGACAGGCGCTCTGCTAATTGGGGTGGGGGGTAGTTTGGAACCCACAGAGCAGAGAGCAGGGTGGGGGGGGTTTGTTTTGCAGAGGAGGGAGGGGATGCGGTGCACAGTTGAGGGGGGGAAGTGGGGGACACATGTTTAAAATAACGTTGAACACTTGCATTGAATGTAAATGCTGGGTGGGCACCAGGGAGGGACGGGGAGTTGGGAAGGTTTTACGGTCATGCAGAGCGCGTAACCTCAGAGTCGATGGTGGTTCCGGGGTGCAGAGACAGGTGACCTCACACAGCAATGGGTATGGCGAAGAGATGGGAGAAAAGTCTAAAAGTTCTGAGCTGGAATGTTAACGGGCTAGGAGACAGACTTAAACATACCATAGTCCTACAGTTCATTAAACGGTACCAGCCGGACGCAGTACTGCTGCAAGAAACGCATCTTCTGGGAAATGCATGTCAAGCCCTCAATAGATGGGGCTATACTCTTGCAGCTCACTCCGGCTTCACCTCCGGCTCGAGGGGGGGTGGGGATCCTGTTGTGTCGCTCACTGCCCCTACACATAGATCGTACTGAATCTGATTCGCAGGGCCGCTTTGCAGCAGTATCCGGTAGATGGGAGGGCTACACACTTAACATACTCTCTGTATATGTTCCGCCGGGTCTCCAAACTCAGGCCTACACAGACCTGGGCAAATTGTTACTCTCCCTCCCCGACGGTAAGTTGGTTATGGGAGGAGACTATAACGCAGTGGTATCAGGGACCCTAGATAGACGACCCCCCAGAGAACTACCTCAGGGGCAGAAATGGCTGGCTGACTTCTTTGAGGCCTTCGGGCTCACGGACGTATGGCGCCTGCTCCACCCCACAGATAGCCACTTCACATTTTTCTCTGGGCCACATCATTCATTCTCACGCCTCGACTATATCCTCACCTTGCTGCAACACGACACTACCGTGCAAGAAGCAACACACCTAACACGTGGCATATCGGACCACTCGCCGGTCTTTACGCACATAACATTCGGGACCAGACGTGAGGGCTGCGTCGCGCCAATAAACGCCTGGCATTTAAAGAACGAAGACACTAAGAGGCAGATATCCAAATCAATTACCCAATACTTCGACACTAACGTTGGATCGGTGGACTACCCTGTCACTTTGTGGGAGGCCTTTAAGACAGTAATTAGAGGGGAGGCGCTATCGGCCATCTCAGGTAAACGGAAAGAAAAACAAAAACAGGTCGCACCAGTTGAGGCAGATCTTGAAGAACTTGAGAGGGAGGCACGAGACAACGGGGCCACGGGGGTGCAACATAAACTGCAGATTAAAACAGCAGAGTATAAAAGCCTGGTTACTCAGGAAGCCCAAGCGGTAGCTAGGCACAAGGTAAGTAGGCTATACGATCAGGGCGACAAAGCCGGAAAACTTATAGCGTGGCTCGATAAAAAGCAGCAGGCCAGGAAGATAGTGCCGGAAATACATACGGCATCTGAGACTGTAATTACTGAGCCCCGAGAGATAGTGGAGGAATTTGCGAGACACTACAAACAGGTCTACAGTCGTGAGTCGGACCGTCCAGAGGAGGACTCGATGGCCCTCCTTACGGATATCCGTATGCCTCACCTATCGGATGAGGATCCGGGAGCCCTTGATAGCCCGCTTACTGATGGTGAAATCCAGCGCGCTATAACAGAGCTTCGCCCGGACAAAGCCCTAGGACCCAACGGCCTCCCAATAGAGCTCTACAAGTTAAAACCAGACGTCATCAGTAAACACCTTAAACTAATGTTCGAAAGGAGCAGGGAGGCGGGACTGCTGCCACACGACCAACGCATAGCGACCATAGTGGCGATACTAAAGAGGGGAAACCTAAAGAACTCTGCGCCTCATACAGACCAATTTCGCTACTCAATGCGGAGCCAAAAATACTAGCAAAAACACTCGCTAATCGGCTTCAATCGGTACTGACTACACTGGTCCACCCGGACCAATCAGGGTTCATGCCCCAGCGAAATCCGGCACTTAACATTCGACGTCTCAATGGGGTACTGGGGCAACGCCATAGGTTGCAGGAAGACGCGGTGGTGGTCTCACTCGACGCCACCATGGCATTCGACACCTTAGAATGGCCATACATGATCGCAGTCCTCCGCAAATTGGGCTTCGGACCTCATTTTATAACTTGGATCCGTCTCCTATATACGGAACCCTTGGCACAGGTACTAGTGAACAACAAGGTGTCTGAGGTCTTCACCTTGGAAAGAGGGACTAGACAAGGCTGCCCCCTCTCTCCCCTTCTATTTGCGATTTCCCTAGAACCGCTAGCTGCCTGGATACGACAGGATGTTTACCTGAAGAGCATTGCCTGGACGGAAGGATGGGAAGACAAAATCTCCCTCTACACTGACGACATCCTTCTGTACCTCTCAAGCCGCGAAGGTCGATACTGGCGGCACTTGCCATCTTCACAAGCTTCATACGTAACTCCGGCTTTCGTATCAATTGGAGCAAATCACACCTCTACGTCCTCCATGGCGACCCCCCTAGGCTTCCCGCCACGTGCCCCATAACAGTGGCAGAGGTTCAAATACCTAGGAGTCTTCGTTACCACAGATAAGGCCCTACTGTATGACCGAAACCTAAAACCACCACTAAGCCGGCTTCAACGGGAGGTCAAATCCTGGCAACACCTTCCATTATCACTTCTTTGCCGAGCAGCCTTATTTAAAATGATGGCATTGCCACAATTTCTCTATGCCTTACAGAATTATCCAGACTTGGTACCCAACACGTACTTCGCAGCAATCGAGGCGGCGCAGCGCGACCTCCTCTGGGCCAAAGCGCCTAGAATTGCACTGCGAAAACTCACACTCGGGTGGTACGACGGTGGAATAGCCCTCCTGGACGTCCGCAAATATTACTGGGCAGCCCACCTCTCAGCAATCAACCAGGGGACGTACAGTGACGGCAATGATCCCGGCTACGGGATGGACAGATGGTTGCTCCCTGGGGGGAACTATGAGGTGGCACTCTACTCCAAACTGGGCACACACCGACTCACTGGGCCTACACAACACTCTGTACTGATATGGCATATTGCACAGAAGAAACTCGGCTGGTCGAACGTCCTCACAATGCCACACCACTTTGGGCCTCCGAAAAACTATGTAACCTGGGGCACACTAAGGGGTTCCGGAACTGGGACCTGATTGGAATCTCCCAAATCAAAGACATCTGGGGCCCTAAAGGGATCCATACGTTCGCCCACTTACAAGACACATATGAACTGGCACAAACCGAATACTTTAGATACATGCAAGTGCGACACTCCCTGCAGACGAACATTCCACCAGAGACTAGATTACCACAAATCTCCCCACTCGAAGACAGATTACTCGATGGACACATGACAGAACACGCCATCTCTCTCACATATAAAAAATTAATCAATAACCCCCCTGACATACTTCTTCCCCTAAAAGAGAAATAGGTTGCTGACGGGTTGGAGATCGATGAAGAAGAATGGACATATGCTCTTGCCTCCCCACGGGAGGTGGCGATATCAGCCCGACTACGACTAGTCCAACTGAAAATATTGCATAGAATATATATTTCATGTACAAGGTTACAAATGATGGGGAGGGGTGGTGAGGGACTCTGCAAGAGGGGATGTGGTGGAACGGGTACCTTTTTCTATATAGTATGAGGTTGCCCAAAGGTGCAAAGGTACTGGAGACGGGTGGTGCGGTGTATGCAGGAGGTGTGGGAGGTAGCGATTCGTCCAGAGGCCAAGAGGTGTCTCCTGAACATTTGGGAGCCTACAGACCTGTCTCCAAAGGGAAGGATGTGGGTGACGCTTGGCCAGATGGTTGCAAAAAGGAACATTGCTAGACTGTGGGGTAACCCTAACCCACCAAAACTGTTGGACTGGCAAAGCGACATGGACTGGTGTATGCTGCAAGAAAAGACTGTGTACGTAGCAAGAGGGTGCCCTCGGAAATGGGTAGAAATATGGATGCGCTGGAATGACTTTAGGGGAAACATCTGCGAACCTCCACAAACTACACAGACTAGCTCAGAAGATATAGAATAAAACTGACTTCTCAATGGCTTTGTACACTTGGAACACGCTGTACTGTCAATGTATCATTGGTACTGCTGTAGACTCGATTGTGCTGTAACTTGATGACCGTGTTTGGGAATTTTTCCTTTTTTCTTTCTTTTTCTGTTTGTACTTCTACAATGAATAAGACCTTAGCAGGAAAATACTGTTTAAAGATATAACATAAAATCGGACCTACACTAATCTGTTTTCTAACGTGAACCACATGCACACGCTGATTTACAACGCCGCCGTGCCCCCGGGTTGACGGCACAAGGGCTGTGTACTCCAGGAACTATTGCACAACATGAAGTAGTGTTGCGGCCGGCCCGAAGGGTTGTAGGCCAGGAGCTGTGTAATGTTTTACGCTACAATAAAGGTCTTGGGAAAAAAAAAGTTCTGAAAGTGCATGGGCTGTCTCTTCACCTGCTAAAATACTGGCTACTGCTCAGTATTATGGGAATAGGGATAAGGAGGAGAAAGAGAAGCAAGAGAAGAAAAATAAGGATTTGAAAACGAAGGTTCTCTTACAGCAAGCTTACCCTCCGCGCAGTTGCAGTTTTCTCAACCCCCACAGTTCCAGAAAGTGTACCAGACACCAGAGTATTTTGCACCTCGCCCTTCACTGGGTCCTAATCAATGTGCATATTGTAGGGAAGAGGGACATTACAAGAATAGTTGTCCGGTTTTATTACAACGTAATAATGGAATGTCTGGTCCATGAGGTCGTGGTAATTCTCAAACGGGATCTAGAGGTAAAGGACGAGGTGCGTCTTCTCAGGAGCAGCGTTCCTTTTCTCCATCTACTACGAATTACTTTGACCAGCAGCGGGGTCCGTCCACACAGTACTATAATGACGATTATTGTGAAGAGAGGGCGGCCGATTTTCAGATCGAATAGGACAGCCATGGACGAAGTGAGGGAGTTGTGTTGATTCCAGTAGATCAAAATGGGCCATATGTTGTTATGAATACTATGGGTGTGTCAGAACCGTTTCTTTTGGATACTGGTGCGATGAGAAGTTCTATTATGCATTCTAAACTCCCTGGGGCAGCTTTGTCTGGCTTGATAAATACTTCTGTAGGATTTTCTGGCGCTCCAGTCCGTAATCCGGTTTCATGTCCCCTACCTATTTCAATTGGTCCTTACGATTTGAACGCTCTGCTTATTTTGACAACAGGTTGTGGTGAGAACCTGTTAGGTTTACATTTGTTGAAAAGGCTACATGCGACATTGTATTGCTCCCCTTCTGGTGTGCATCTCACGTTGGGGAAGAAATTAACGTCTTCCATGTATTTGTCTCAAGATAAGTTTCCACCTGAGTTGCTTTCTCTTCCTGAAAGCCTTTGGGCTACAGGTACGAATGATGTGGGTCGCCTCGCGATCCCACCATATGTTGTTACTATTAAAGAGAATGTTAAAATGCCACGCATTCCTCAGTATCGTATTTCAAGTGATGGTGAGAGAGCACTTTTGGCTATTGTGAACGATTTTATTCAGAAGGGTGTGGTTGAAGAAACGAGAGGTAATGTTTGTAACAGTCCCGTTCTTCCGATTCTTAAGAGAACTGATCCTTCACAACCCCCTGTTTATCGATGTATTACTGACCTTAGAGAGGTCAATAAAATCGTCGTGCCACAATTTCCTGTTGTTCCGGACATTACTGCTTTGTTGACAATGATCCCGTCTTCGGCAGCTTGGCAGCTTGGTTTTCAGTGATCGATCTTAAGAACGCTTTCTTTAGTATTCCTATTGCTGAAGAAAGTAGGGATATCTTTGGTTTCTCTCTCGGAGGACGAAGTTTTCGATTTAAGAGAACTCCCCAAGGCTATTGTGAGAGTCCTTCCAATTATAGCAAAGCTCTTAAATCACAACTTGATGCCTTTTCTTTGCCTCCAGGTGCAACACTTATTCAGTATGTGGATGATTTGCTGGTGGCTGCTGATACGGAAGATGTATGTAAGAGTGTGACTGTTGCGTTGCTGCGTCATTTGTCTACTTTACATCACAAGGTGTCCCCCTCTAAGTTGCAATATGCCCGCCAAGAGGTTATCTATTTAGGTCATCTCTTGTCGAAGGAGGGAAGGCGATTGACCCCAGAACGTATTCATGCTATTTCACAAATGTCTGTACCTACCACTCAGAGAGAAGTGCGTGCCTTTTCGGGCATCACTTCCTATTGTAGACAATGGATTCCCAATTTTTCGCTGCTGGCTAAGCCATTGCTGTAAAAATAAACAATGGTCCAGAAACTATTTCTTTTTGATAGCCAACTCAATCGGCGCATATTCAAACATTTATAAATTCATGGGCGTTCCTTATATTCGCACCAAACCATAAGTGAACTCAGTTACTTGGAATGAAAAGAACAAATATATCACTACAGCACCAATATTTCAACAGGAGAGAGGAAAAACAATGTTTATTTCCTTGTCTCTAAACACGAAATTGATATTCTTTACAGTTTTCTCATTACTTTAGAATAAAAGGTTGCCCAGGAAGAGCGTGCACAAAAAGAAGTGATCAAAGAAAAGTGCAGTGAATCAAGAGAAGAAAGGAAATTCAAAGAAGTAAACAGGGTATTTACATTAATTGCAATAATTACGGTCTTGCAATTTCCGTAATATAGCCACCTGGCCCATACAAAGATCAATAACAACTAGTCTCTAAGTAATATAAACACAACAGTCATGTCAAATGTGTGCACTTTTTGACACTCATTGTAATGGTTCCACATGTAGTGGATACTTTGCTAAACAGGACGAGAACGCAGCACCTCACGAGTGCTCGTTTGTCTGGATACGAGTTGACACTCTTAGCGAGTCATGTGCATATCAAGAGATGTAATACGTTAAATCCAGCCACATTGTTGCCACTCCCAGATGAGGGAGACGTTCAAGAAAAACATGATTGTTTTCTTCGAACGGAGGAAAAAACAAAGGGGAGGATTGATTTAAATGACACTCCGCTCAAGGACCTGGATGGGATCCTATGGGTGGACGGTTCTTGCTTCAAGCTTCCAAATGGGGAGACTACTTCTGCCTATGCTGTCACCACCTTATGTACAGTTGTTGAGACGGCACGTATTGGACATAATTCAGCCCAAGCAGCCGAATTGATTGCCTTAACTAGAGCATGCGTGTTGTCGAAGGGAAAGAGAGTGAATGTGTATACAGACAGTCAGTACGCATTCGGTGTTGCACATAGCTTCGGTAGGTTATGGAGGCAGAGAGGATTTTTTACCTCTCACAGGACGAAGATTCAACATGGACAATTAGTGACAGATCTTCTTGAGTCACTTACTCTACCTACACAGATAGCGATAATAAAGTGCAGTGCACATAAGAAAGTCACAGATGATATGGGCCGTGGAAATGCGTTTGCAGATGAGGTAGCAATAACCACAGCTAGAGACATTACTAGTCGAATGTATATGGCTGGTCCTACGAATTGGGTCAGGGAAATTGGAATGTGTGAAGACACGATTGAAAGCGTGAAAACGATTCAGGGAGAGGCCGGTTGTAACTATGGCTCATGGTCCAGCTCACATTAGCGCAAAGGGCATTTGTAAACTTTTGGCCCCGGTATGGCAGAATGAAGGAATTTCAAAATGTGCAGAGAACGTGATTAAGCATTGTATTGTTTGCATAATGCATAATCCAGGAAAGGGTACTCCAACTCCGGCAGGTCATTTCTCTCCCCCGTCATATCCTTTTGAGGTGTTGCAAATCGATTACATTCATATGGATCGATGCAACAACCTTAAGTATGTTCTGGTGGTGGTATGTTCCTTTTTCCCGATGGATAGAGGCCTACCCCTTGAAAGATAACACTGCTTTGTCAACTGCTAAAGTGTTACTCAAAGAGTTCTTCCCCAGATTTGGTTTGCCGCGCATTGTCTGGAGTGACAAAATGAAGTGAATTTGTGGGTCAAATTATTCAGAAGGTGTGTTCTGGTCTTGGTATAAGACAGAAGTTCCATGCGGCAAACCATCCATAGTCTGCAGGTTTAGTTGAGTGCTATAACGGTACACTCAAGCTTAAACTAGCTAAGATTCAAGCCAGTACTGGTCTTGCTGGGCCAGATGCCTTACCTTTAGCTCTTTTGTGAACCAGAACTACTGTGCACTCTCGTGTGGGACTTAGCCCTTATGAAGTGGTATTCAGACGCCCGGCTAATATCTGGGGTGTCCCTCGCCCCAAAAAGTATTCAGATATACCATATCCAATGTTGATTGACTATTTGCACGATTTGACTTCTAAAATGAGTATTATTCGTCAACAGGTACAAAGTGCTTTGCCGGAGGCTTCCACAGACCCGGGTCACACCATTCTACCCGGTGACTGGGTCTGTGTCAAGAATTTTCAACGGACCAAGAATCTGGAACCTCGTTGGTCTACGCCTATGCAAGTCTTGCTCGTCACTCGCACGGCTGCGAAAGTGGTCGGTAAACGCAACTGCGTTCATGGGGTGCACTGTAAAAAGGTGCCACTACCGTTACCCTTTGACCAGTGGATTCGCAGTGGTGTGAGAGAATCAGACACAGCAGCTGTTCCTCGTTTTGTGCCTTTCAGTGACGCCCAAATTTATGGAACTCAGTCAGAAAGAGCAGATGATGACATTCTGCAAGCAGCTGTGCCTGTTCATCGCCGAATAGACACCACCAATCCACAGGCATAGTTTGAAGATCAAACTGTTCCGAGCAAGACACGCTACAATCTGAGGCCGAGGGCTAATCAGAAGACCTGAACACTTTGAACATTCCGTTTATTCATTTCCTCCATAAAATACTCAGAGACATTCTTTTTGGGGTCCCTTTTTTGGCCCCTTTTGTGATAATTAGTATTAGATGTGCAATCTGTCTCCGTCGCAGGGTCACGGTAGGAGACTCAGACTGTAACCTGGTTTTGTTCTTTTAGTGAGTGGCTAGTGCCTCTGGATACAGAAATAGTAGCTGAGTGATTGAGGAAGATTGCCGTGAGCGACATTTTTTTTAGATAAAGTTGGATGGTACAACAATTGTAGGAAGGGAAAATAGGAAACAGGAGATGAGATTAAAATATTGTAAATTATTGCGTAGTCGATTTGGCGTAACCTTGTGTGTTTTCATGTTTTTATGTATTTTATTAGCCTGCATAGGTTGGATCGTACATATTCTGCAACCTAAAAATGTCACAATTCTACGACTTCTTTGCCTTCTCGTCTTTCTGTTCTTTCTCATAAAATGCAGTCGCTACCCCCCTCACGAGCAAACCAGAAGAGCTGAATACATGAACAATACATTTGTCCAGTTGTTGCACCAACATCAGTTGGCTATCAATATGACTGACTGTTGGGTGTGTGGACTTATGCCACATAATACAAAGAAAGGGATGCCGTATTTGGTTCTTCCCTTCTCGTATGAAGGTTCAGCCTGGGCTTACCTGACTATGTTTTCAGCCGCATACCATAACAGACTTAGAAGCCCCGTGAAACCCATTGGTTCCGTCTCAAGGAACAAATTTTGTCTGCAGTGATAGAGCCAACACATGGCTTCCTTCTAACTTTTCTGGGACTTGCTATATAGCCTTCCTTCTCCCCCCTACATACACAGCTCCGTCAGACCACCATAGAGTGAGATATAGTTGAGGTATCTTTGACGCTAAAGATACGGCAGGACAAGAGGGAGGAGACTTCCTAAAGGGATTCCTCCCCTTTTGGGGTCCTATGGCTAACAGCAGAAACATCAGGCAATTGACTCGAGTGGTTGAGACCACTATTAATGTTACTGCAGGTGCAATAGGTAACATTACGGCAGAGCTTCAAGCTGACCGTCTTATGACGTTGCAGAATAGAATTGCACTGGACGTGATCTTGACAGACCGAGGAGGCGTCTGTAGATTGATCGGATCTAGTTGCTGCATTTACATTCCAGACGACGCTCCGGCAGTATACCAGGCTATTTCCGAGTCCATTCACCAGGACGAAGGGGATTGGTCCTTTATGGGATGGTTTTGGGGAATATTGTCAACTTGGGGATGGAAGATCTTAATGTTCCTTGGAGCAATTTCGGCCATCATATTCTCTTGTTGTTTGTGTATTCAATGTGGTCCCGCAGTGTGTGGCCTGTTGGCTACTCTATGTGTTCCACAAGCTACTGCTCAGAGGACAGAGAATATTAGGATGATGATGCAGCAACAGCTTGAGGATTTTATGAACATCGATGCTGGTTCCGACTCAGATTAGCATGAGTTGGCTTGTTATTTGCCTGACTAATGGCAAAAGGAGGGTCTGAGGTTCTGTAAATTACGAATTCGTTCGTGCTCAGCCTCCATTTTGTAATCGCCGCCATTTTGTGTTGCCCTCACTCAGGCTGCACGGCGAACGCGATGTTTCTGCCTCCACGTATCAGGTAGCTTTCCTGCTCGTGTTTACTAACAAGTGTCAGGGACTGGCTACGTACCCTAATTCCTGTCTGAGCTGATTAATCCCCATCCGGCCTGTCTGTTAGTTCACACCATTCATTCCTCTGAGTTATCTTATCTGCTGTCCTTCGCTACACGTTTCGTGCATTCTCCTCTTACCCGATTGTCCTTCTACTACACACAGCTGTGTTTTCTCTGCTCGTAAACTGGATTGTGAGGATTCATTTGTAATTTGCTAATGGGGTCGAGTGACAAACAAAACCGGGAACTTGAGTTGCCTAAGGCTTAAAGTATTGTCTGTAACGTTTGTATATGTCTTGTGCTCTTGTGTGATTACTTTTTGCATTGTATTGTACCGTATATAAACTTGTGCGCCACGGAGTTAAGTGGCAGTCTCTTTTGAACCTCGTTGCACTAACGACTTCTAAGACCACTGTACTATCTGCAGCTAATAAATACTATCTTCTACGCCAGACGAAGAGTCCGTGTCTCTGTTTCTGACAAGGCAGGTGAATCCCAGGGATTTCAGGCGTACCCTGCGCCACCGGGCCTTAAGGCTACGGTTCTCCACCTTCTAGGACACCGTACGCCCGGCGCCTACGTCACCAGCTGTCTCTGGAATGTTGACAGATGACAGCTGGTGGCAGGCTCAGCAGGTTGAGCGCTCCGCACCTCGGATGCTCATGTGTTGGTGCAATGTAATAAAGAAGCTTCATTTATACTAATGTTGCCTGCGGAGACTTCTTAACAAAGTTGGCGACGAGGCACCAACACAAGAACCCACATACCACGGCGCGAAAGGAAAATTGTGAGTGAAACGCAAAATCTAAAAATAATCTAATAGAAAATTACTCGAGGCTGAAATAAAACAAAAAAAAAGAATGAAAAGTAAATTAAATGTAACAAAGATATTTTTAAAGAAATCAGCTGTGGGACGGTGTATTTGAAATTATCTGAAAAGAATGGAAGTTCTGTGAAAGCCACATGAAATAAATGAGAGGCAGAGCGTAAAGCACTAATTTGAATAGACTTTTGGAAAAGATAACGCTCGTGACTGAAGTAATCGGATGATGAGGAAAATGTTCTGGCTTTGTGAGTGATTCTGAGGAGAGACGGTTTGCCGGTTGCATCCAACTGTCGCTTCGAGTAAGTCACAGAGCTGTCAATTGCCAGCTGAGCGCGCGTCTCCAAGGCAGCGCGCCTCACAGTTGACTGAAGAAACGCGTCTACGTCGCGCGCAGGCAGCCATTTCAGATAGTTGAAAAAACGCATTGGCAGAAGGAATTACAACCGGAGACCCGGTGATAAAAGCGCTAATGGGAATAAAATTAAAAAAGGTACCATACAACAGAAACCGCTAATGATATAAAAATAAGAGGAACCATACTACAGAATAAATCTACATACAGTAGTAAAGACGCTATAACACAACAAATGTAACTTTCTGTCTCATACAACTTATTGAAAATAAAAGAAAAAATAGTGCAACACTGCCACCAGCAGGACAGAAATATAATAGCTTTAGGAAAGTGAAGAAAAATACAGGAGTCACAGCCAGTGTGCACCTAGGAATAAATACAGTAGTGTACTCATGGCATCAGGATATTTATGGAATTCAACACCACCTCAGGCGTTCCTCCCAGGGAAAGGAGAACCGGAAGTAAAGTGGGAGGAATGGAGGGAGTATTTCTTAAACTACATTTCAAACTTTGAGGATGATGATAAATTCAAGCCAGAAAAAAAGTACAAAATACTACTACACAGTCTTGGAGCAGGAGGAATTAAAGTGTTCAAGAGCATTAACAAAAAGACTAGGGGAGAAGGAGAAAAGGACGTGTTCGAGAACGCTATAGATGACCTAAACACCTACTACAAGCCAACAGTATGCGTGGGCGTAGACAGGTACAAGTTTTTCCATAGACAACAGGGCAAAGAAGAGTCAATTGATGACTATGTCTCTGCATTGAAAAATTTTGCGAAAACTGCCGCTTTGGAGACTTGCACGATGAGTTCATAAGGGACCAAATTGTTATGCAGGCTTCCAACAGCAATATCCAGGATAATTTGTGGGCAAAGGGTGAATATACCCTACAGAACATAATTGACATCGCAAAGAAAGCGGAACTAACAGGAAGGTGTGCTAAAGCAGTAATTGCAGAAAACAATGAAAAGAAGGAAGGTGGAACAGTAAATAAAGTGACTGATGTTAGAAAGAAAAACAAGACAGGCCGGACCTTCAAAAGCTACAAACCAGTGCAAGGAAGAACACACTACAGTGACAGACGACGCTGTTACAGGTGCGGGAGCACAAATTACATGGCAGATGACAGAAGATGCCCAGCACAAGGTGCAAAGTGCACGAATTGTGGTCTTGTCGGACACTTCCAAAAAGTATGATACAGACCGGGTCCAAGCAAAATAAAAATGGTGGAATGTGGAGAACCTGATAGTCAAGAGGCGACTGAGGACGAAGAAGAAAATTTGTTCATACTTAATATCGAAGATGAATGTGTTAAGAGTGTAGAAAATGAAAAGAAAACAAGAACCAGAAAGCCAGTATGTGAGATGACAACAGGAGGAATTGAGATCAACATTGTAGCGGACTCTGGGTCCCCGTATACGATAGTTAATAATGAGGTGTGGAAGGAGAAGTTTGCACCGCTTTCAGGAAAACATCTAGATAAAGCAGACATTAAAATAAATACATTCAATAATGACCCCATCGCAGTCTGTGGATTTAGGAAATTGAAATTTGCTTTCAAAGGAAGAGAGTCGGTTTGCAAACTCTATGTGTCAGCAGTAGGACCGTCTGTTTTGGGCTGGATGGACCAAGGGGATCTAGGAATAAAACTTGATCCCAGCAAAGCAGACCCTGTCCTAGCAGTGGATGATAATGAGAGTTTCAGTAAAGCCTTACTGGAAAAATTCCCAGGTGTCTTCAACGGAAAAATAGGGGCACTCATGAGATATACGCACAAAATCCTACTAAAGAAGGATGCAGTACCAGTGATGCACAAAGTACGCAACTTGCCTTTTTCAGTAAAGGAAGAAGTGAAGGAACAACTTGACAAACTGCTCATGGAAGCTGTTATAGAACGGATGGAAGCATCTGAATGGATAGCACCTTTAGTCGTAGCAAAACGGGCAAGTGGCAGTTTGAGAATGTGCATCGACCTGCGTGATCTAAATAGGAACATAGTAGTGGAACAGTATTCTTTGCCGAGAATCAACAAAATGCTAGCCAAAACAAAGGGTGTGAAGTGGTTCTCGACAATAGACTTGAAGGCTGCCTATCACCAGGTACCTCTCCACAGAGAGAGTAAGAATCTCACCACATTTGTGACACCTTTTGGGTGCTATCGCTTCAACAGAGTTCCTTTTGGTTTGGCATCAGCCGCTGCGATGTTTCAGAGACTAATGCAGAACATCTTTGCTGACATTCCGGACTTGCTAACATTTCAGGATGATGTCCTCGTCATGGGAAAGACTCCTCAAGAGCACGACGATAAGGTCCATCAAGTTCTGGAAACTCTAACAGCAAAGGGATTGACGACGGAGCACAAGAAGTGCAAGTTTGCATGTCGCAAGGTGAACTATCTAGGGCATGAAATATCAGAAGGTATTTATTTATTTTTTTATATTTTTTTTATTGATAAACAAAAATACAACAACAACAAACAAGGCATTAGATAGAATATTGGTGATCATGCGACTCCATAGAGAGTTACTCCGAGTACACAGGAAAAATCATACAATTACAATCAGTCGTGTAGGGGGGGCAGTGGGGAAACAATGCAGCATTTAAAGTATTAAACAGTACACGGAATGTCATTTAGGGGGAAAGGGGAACATCAGGAAGTAAGCCTTGCGGGAGAGTACATATGTTCCCACGATAGGCATTCCACTGAGACCAGACTCTGTTCCATTTCCCAGGTCTACCCCTAGTCAGATACACCGTTTTCTCCCTAAACATGCACCAATCCATGCCCTCCTTCCATACCAAGACCGTGGGCGACCTCCGGGAACCCCACAACTGTGCGATGTCTCTCTTAGCTATCATGTTACCAAGGGTCACCCAACGGATCTGAGCAACAGTGTAATCATTCGGCTCCCACACGTTCAGCAGGCAGCGCCTGGCTTCAGGCAGCAATGACACTCCAGTAACTCTTTCCATCACCGCATGCACTCGGGCCCAAAACCCCGCCACCACCGAACACTCCCACAGAATGTGGAGGAAGGTTCCAGGCATACCACAACCACGCTTACACAACCCATCCAGCGAATAGCCCATTCGCACCAGACTTGGACCAGGAACATATATACGGTGCAGGATCTTAAGTTGAACAAAGCGAAGACGGGAAGGAATGGCGCCCTCCTTGGCGACGACAACGCGGATTGCCAGTCTTCATCATCCAATTCCAACCCATCCCTCAGTCCACGCCGCTCTGAGACGCACAAGTAGATCAGCACGATTATTGATCAATTTTTTATAAATCAATGAAATCGTGCTGTCAGGGACATAACCGTCCAATATACGGTCCTCAAGAGGAGAGGACTCGGGGACGTCAGTGCCCGCAGCGAAAACCGACAGCAAGGCATGGCGCACCTGCACATATCTGAAAAATTCCCTGTCTCCGAGCTCATATTCCATCCTCAGCGCCTCAAAGGTTTTAACATTCCCCCTGGTCCAGAGGTCACCCACTCTGCTGATACCAATCATGTCCCATTTCTCAAAACCTTTCGTTTTCCATAAGCAACCCAACCTTTCAGATGCATACAATGGAGCCGCACAAGTCAATCTATCACCCCATCCCAAAGCCGCATTCGCATCTGGCAAAACTCGCACAGCAATCCTAGTGGGCCCAGATAACGTCCTACAGATCCCTTTGGAATAAAGCGCCCTGCTATAATTCCCGCCCGGTAAAAGGTGTTTATCCATCTCGAAAGCCGGTGAAGGACCCGGTGCGTAAGTTGCATGGTTAATCGCACTCAATTGAGAAGCCCAATAATAACGCCTGATGTCTGGGAGAGCGATGCCCCCATCGTACCAAGGGAGCGTAAGCTTGGGGAGAGCAATACGCGCGCGCCCGTCCCAAAACAAACGTCTTTGCAGGCTCTCCACTTCCCGAAAAAACCCGGAAGGAATAGGGTCAAACGAGTTCTGGAGTGCGTACAAAAATCTCGGCAGCGCCATCATCTTAAAAAGAGCAGCACGCCTGAGCGGCAACAGTGGCAACCGACGCCAGCGCGAGACATCGAGCTTCAGTCGCTGAAGCGGGGGAAGCAGGTTGCGCTCATAACAGACCGTAGGATCCAGGGAAATATAAATCCCCAAATACTTGAACCCCAACTCGGTGACTTGAATCGGGAATCTGCGAGGCAGCGGGGGAAGCGCTCCTGTTAACACATAGACACAGGATTTCGTCCAATTAATAACAAGACCCGAGTTCCTCCCAAAGGAGGTTAAAACGTCAAAAAGCACATTCAGAGATTTCTGTGGGGATGTAAGATACAGAAGGATGTCATCCGCATAAAGCAAAATACGGTCCTCGAAGTCGGGAGTCCACCTAATGCCCTTTATCGAGGGCTCCCAACGGAGCCATGCGGCCAGTGGCTCTAGCGCAAGGGCAAAGAGCAAGGGAGACAACGGGCAGCCCTGCCGAGTGCCCCGTCCAAGAGTAAGAGTGCCAGATGCCTTCCCATTAACCACCACCCGAGCCAGAGGTTTCTCATAAAGAAGTTTCACCCATGCAATGAATACAGGGCCAAAACCAAATTTGGCGAGAGCCGCCCAAAGATAAGGCCATTCAATAGTATCAAAGGCCATTGTAGCATCTAGGGAAGCCAAAATGGCCAGCTCAGAGAGGGTCCTGGCCCTCGCGAGAACTCCATGAAGGCGCCGAAGATTGAGGGCAGTATTGCGATGCGGGATAAAACCGGATTGATCCGGATGGATCAAATCACAGATCACCTTAACCAAACGGTTAGCTAACAATTTGGCAAAAATTTTGGGCTCGGCATTTAAAAGGGAGATGGGCCTATAAGAGGCACAACGATCACGCGGCTTACCCTCCTTATGTATTACTACGATAGAGGCCAGCCGTTGATCCGCGGGGAGGGAACCAGATTCCAGCGCCTCAAGGAACATATCCTTCAGATAGGGCGCCATTTTGTCAGGCTGCAATTTGTACAATTCAATGGGCAAACCATTAGGGCCCATAGCCTTACCGGAACGAAGGTAGCGAATGGCAATTGCTATCTCATCTATCGTGAGCGGTGCGTCCATGAAACCTCTATCAACATCAAACGACAGGGCAATGCAATGTCCCGCAACAACAACTGGGAATTCTCCTCGTCCCTATCACAAAGTGAACAATACACAGTACGGAAATGGTCCACAAAACAGTCAATGATCCCAGCCGGGTCAGTCACACATACTCCATCCGACCTTTCAATCACAGGGACAACACGATTCGCTCTTTCTTTCTTTTCAAGCCACGCAAGCAGTTTACCAGCCTTGTCACCCACATCATACAGCCTACCCTGTTGCTCTCTGTTCATTACCTTAGCAGCGTCAGTCACCAGGGCTTTATAATCAGATTGTTTTAAGCTGAGGGAATGGAGTTTGGCACGGGTGACACCAGCCTCGAGGTCACTCTCAATCACAGTGATTTCAGCTTCAATGCGTACCAGTTCCTCACATTTAGCCTTCTTGGCACCAAGGAATGTCCACGTATAACAGTCTTGAAAGCCTCCCACAATGACACAGATGAAGAAACAGACCCCACATTATCAAGGAAGTAATGATCAATGGATTTTATCAGATCCGAGCGGATCTTGGGATTCCGAAGATACCAGGGGTTTACGGGAGCAACTCTGCCTTCGCTGTATACCCCAGCTTCCACACAGAGCCACAAGGGGGAATGATCTGAGATGCCCCTGGGAAGATGACGGATTTCCCTAATAGAGGAGGATTGGGCTGCTGGCATCAAGAGATAATCAAGCCTGTAGAGGCTACCGTGGGCTCCTGAATGGAAGGTGTACTGTAACTGCACAGGATGCATCAACCTCCAACTATCTATCAGCCCGAAAGTTTCCAAAAACCCACTCATCCACAACTGAGATCTAGCCAAGTCTCTGGGAGGGTAGCGATCCGAAGTACCAGAGACAACGGAGTTAAAGTCCCCACCCAGGATTAAAAGACCTTCAGGAAGCCCTAGAACAACCCGACCAATATCAGCAAAGGTGGGGGTCTGCAGGCCTGGGAGGACATAGATCGTGAGTATGGAGAGCGTCTTCCCCTCCCATCTACCAGTGAGAGCGGCGTAGCGCCCCATGTCGTCAAGTATGACATCATTAATCTCAAAGGGGAGGGAAGACCGGACCAAAATACCCACCCCTCTAGAGCCAGAAGTAAATCCGGAATGAGCAACCAAGCGATAGCCTCGTCTATTCATGGCTTGACAAGCATTACCAATTAAATGTGTCTCTTGCAGAAGGACAAAATCAGGAGAATGACGTCTCAAAAACTGCAGCACAACCCCTCGTTTTATCCTGTCGCCCAACCCGTTGACATTCCAAGGCAGCAGTCTCAACTCACTACCCCCCATTCCCGGAAAGACTACAGAGCACTCCCTACAAAGAACACACAGATCAAAACAATAAGGAATACAACACGATGTCTTGCAAAAAAGAACAAACAATCAAACACCCCCCCACCACCCCATCTCAAACCCGTTACAACTCCCCCCACCCTGCACCCCTGCATGAGACTCAATACCCACCCCAACTTGCAGTGTGCTTGTCGCCCAGTCATTAAACTAATCTAAACAAAGAAACCCAGGAGGAGGGCCAATATAGAACAGGACATAAAAAGACCCAAATATACAGACTCAGCTGAAGTACAATTGAAAGGTTCAGGCATCGGGAACCACAGTGTCACTCTTGCTCTGGCAAACCACCCTCGGCACCGCCAGGGTGCTCGGATTGATCATCCCTTTTAGGCAAAGAGTCAAGCCAGTCACTGACCCCGTCCGGACGATCGAAGAAAAATGTCCGATCCTCATATTCGATACGAAGTCTAGTTGGGAACAGCATGGCGTACTTAAGGCCCAAGTCACATAGCCTCCGTTTCACGCCCTGAAAACCCATTCTCTGCCTTTGAACCAACTGAGTAAAGTCCGGGTAGAAGTTAACTGACGTGTTCTCGAACTTCACCGGGCCGCCCACCTGAGAGGCCTGCAGGATGGCGTCTCTGTCGCGAAAGTGAAAAAGTTTTGCAATGATAGGTCTCGGGGGGGCACCCAGTTTTGGCTTTCCACCCGGAACTAGATGGGCCCGCTCAACGGCGAAGAATTTGCTGAGCCCGGAGGGGGCGAGGTGATTTAAAACAAGATCTTCCACCAGGAGATCGATCGAAGAATGTTCGTGGTTCTCAGGGACTCCAATAATGCGTACGTTATTACGCCGTGCCCTATTTTCAAAATCTTCAAGCCGGTGTGCCATCAAGTCGTTTGAGGAACGCAGGTTGCCGACTTCAGTCTGTATGTCAGAAACATAGGTAGTCAGGCTGGAGGTCTTCAAATCTAAGGACTTGACCCTCTCATTAGTTTTCGCCAGGTCCGCTCTAATCAAGGTGACGTCGACGGCCACCGTGTCTATCTTTGAGGCAAGAGCCTCGTATTGTTGACCCATCGAAGCCTTCATGCTGGCGATGGAGCTCATGACATCCTGTAGAGAAAGTTCAGGAGAAGCAGCAGGGTAAGGTCCCAGATCTTCAGGAGTACGGCCGGTACCACCGGGGGATCCCTTAGGATGGGTGTAACGATCCATAACATTGGTTTGAATCTGTCCCCCTCGGAGAGGCGTCTTAGTCTTGCGCTTCTCAGGGTCGGGTCTGGTGGCCATATTGAAAAGGGTGCCCCGAAGGGGCCCGCGAGACCTGGTGAAAATGGCCGTTTATGGCGGGGCCAAGAGTCAGCCAAAGTAGTATAAGAGCCGGAAAAGCCGAATGCAAGATGCTCACAGATGAAATACGTTGCAGAGGGGCGAAGTCAAGCCGGATCAAGGGTAGATCTGAGCCGTGTTCCGATCGAACGGGGCCAGGAGTAGGAAAGCGAAACCGAAAGTTAAGATAAGGCCGTCTGGGGTAAAACCCCTGCGGCCGATGTTATTCAACTACTGCACGGCTTGCTGGCTAATCGAGCCCCCGGCCACGTCCTGGGGCAGGCCGCAAAAGTTGAAGTGGATGTAGCAGTGGCCTCTGACGTCCAAACGAAATTCTCAAAGAAGTATTGAGTTCAGCCACCGTGCATCTTCAAAAGCCCATCTTCGAAATCAGGATATATTTCAGGATAGTTGCGAATGGCGGCGAGGGTCCCGGGAGCTCTGTGCTCACGCGACCATCTTGGATGCTCGCGAAGCTCCTCCTGTCCAGGAGAAGGTATTTGTCCCAAGAAGGAGCTGTTGGAAGCCATCAATGATGCACCTGAGCCACACAACAGAGAGGAACTAAGGTCCTTCCTAGGATTAATTGAATTCTATGCAAAGTTCATAAAGAACTTTTCTCACAAGACTTACCCACTGATGCAACTGATAAAGGAAAGGAACAAGTACATATGGAATGATGTGTGTCAGAGTACTTTTGCGGCGTTGAAGAAGGAACTATGCTCAAGTGTTCCATTACAAGGTTTTGACCCCATGCTTCAACATGTAATAACAACAGACGCAAGCTGCAAAGGATTAGGAGCTGTACTATCCCAGAGAGATGTCAATGGAAAGGAGTTTACCATTGCCTTTGCCTCACGCTCCTTGACCCCGAGTGAGGAGAAATTTTCTGGTCATTGAACGTGAGGCATTGGCATGCACATGGGCACTAGAGCACTAAAGTCTGGGGTGGCAGGGTTATTCTTCGCAGCGACCACAAACCTTTGATAAAGGGATTCACAACAAAAGGTTTGTACAATGCGTCACCTAGGCTGGCGCGATTGTCCATGAGATTGCTGGAATACAATTATGTTGTGGAATATGTACCTGGGGTAAGGAATGTTGTGGCAGACTTTTTAAGTCGCATGCCATTGCCAGAACGTGAAAGGTGTAATGATAATGATGAAGAGAGTGTCGCTAGTGTGAGAGAAGAGCTAGAGGGGATTTCACTCGAGGAGTGGAATGTAGAACAGGACATGGACAAGACGTTGTGTCAAGTAATTGAAATGGTAAAAAGAGGTTGGGGCTGAAAGAGTACCTTACAGAGAAACTTAAGCCCTTCTAGGAGGTAAAAGACGAACTATCTCATAAAGCTGGGTTGTTGCTAAGGAGGGGAAAAGGTTTACCACCCACTACACTAAGAAGAAGGATGCTGGACATTTGCCACGAGGGGCATTTGGGAATAGCTAAAACCAAGAACAGGGTTAAGAACAGTTACTGATGGCCAGGGGTAAGCTTGGAAGTTGAAAGGGTCGTCTGGGACTGCCCCTCATGTTTAAACTCTGAAAAAACTCAAGTGACCTTTAGACCACCATTGCAACCTATACCCTGCCGATCCATGCCGTGGGAGAGAGTAGGGATATACATCATGGGACCAGTAGTGGACAATGGGGAACAAGTGTACATGGTTGTCCTCATTGATCACTTCTCCAAATGGCCAGAAGTAAAATTCTTGAACCAACCTGACGCAGTCAATGTGGTGAAATTTCTTGACAAGGTTTTCACACGGGAAGGTCTTCCCAAAACCATAGTCAGTGACTATGGCCCAGAGTTCACCTCTGACACCGTTAAAAGTTATTTTCTAAGAAACAAAGTGTGTCACAAAACTATATCAGTGTACAACCCCGCTGGCAACGGAGCGATGGAGAGGTTCAACAGAGTCATAAAAGGGATTATTCAGTTGGCCAAAAAAACCAACAAGAAATGGAGGTAGGAGGTATGCAAAACGATGTGGGCGTATCGCATCACACCATGATTAGGACTGGCCACAGTCCATTTGCACTTAAGCGGGGCAGGACACCTTTGTGTAAAGATAATGTAGGATGGACCAAGGCAGCTAAAAGAGTTATCTTGTCTACACAGCAGGTTGAGGAGAAGTTGAAGTTGGCACAAGCAAACTACAAGGAAAGGTATGATGAGAAACATGGTTGCAGACCAGTTACTCTGGAGGTTGGGGACACTGTGAGGGTGAAGAGAAGTGGACATGTAGGCAAGGGCAACAATAGGTACACAGAGCCACAGGTAGTACGGGAGGTGTATTGCAATTCAGCCTTGCTCAGCGATGGCAAGGTGTGGCAATTCTCTGCCCTGTCACAGTGCAAAAACAAAACAGAGAGACCTGAGAATGTGGCCCAAGAACAGACACAAGGTTTAGATAGAGCATGTTTTGAATGGTCAGATGAAGAGACTGCAGAGGAACCACAAGCATCCGACACTACCGGGTTACCAAATCTTGAGTTGGGCAGGACTTCTTCCAATCAGTGTGAGCCGGGTAGGACAGATGCAAGTAGGAGGTTACCATCCCCACAGGCTCCGAACCGTGCGGTGAACCAAGCCACCAGTAGAACAGGAAGGAGAATATTACCGCCCATTAAATTGTCAGATTATGTTTGTGGGTAGCATTGAAATGTATTTTTAACCACACATGGTCCCATGTTAGAACATTGCAGTTCATTACTGTTTGTTTTCTTTCTCCTCTTTCATCCTTTTTCCACCCTCGCCTTCTTCTATCCTTTTCTTTTTTCATTGCCTCCTTTCCTATATTCTCTCTTCTTCCTTCTCTTTCCTTCCCTGGTTGCTTTTCCTCCCTCTAGGAGGAGGATGTGTTGTGATTACAACTGTCCCTTCTAGGACACCGTACGCCCGGCGCCTACGTCACCAGCTGTCTCTGGAATGTTGTTTAGAAAAAATGGTTCTGTCGGGTTCGAACAACAGATAGTTAATCGGAAAAAACAATTTCTTCTGCTTCTAATAGAACCAAGAATATCCACAATGTTATCACAGAACCTTATAGTGAATAAATGAAAAAAGACCTATGTATTACTTTGTCATCTCTTTATAAAGTTTTTCAAAATCAAAACTTATTTCTATACATTATATACAGTAACTGTCATTAAACCAAATACAGTGCAAAGAATCAAGTGACATTTAGTGAGTAGTGAATTCGTGAAATACAAAATATATCCAACTTCTTTTATAAAAAACTGTACATGTATGTACAAAGTCTCATTTCGTAAGACCATCAACTAATACAATCCCGTAACCTATCATTTCTTTCAAATTTATTGAAAGTTCCGGGTTTATATGGCCTGAAAATAGATGTCGACGTTTCGACCCTTGAAGCGCAAATGTTTTCAGTCGCGGCGGGTCTTTATCAAGACAGTAGTATGCAGCACGACAGTCTACAGAAATGAATAAAAAGAACGGTCAGGAATGGTTCATTTAGAATATTGGTTCTATTAGTGGGGTGAAGTCTAGGTACTCACCCTATTCGCCAGGTGCAATAGTCACTTGGGAACGGTGATTTCTTTGGCCTGAAAATAAGGGAAAGATATATATAATATAAAAGTCCCTAAGGATACACCCGGAATTATCTAAGTGCATCACAATAGTAAGTTCATACTAATTGCGTTTTTTAGGAACACAAACGTCAGTCAATATGTGGATCAGGTGTTAAAAAATCCACATATTATGCAAGTAGGACAATGCATATTGAGGCATTAATAAATATGCACTGGTGTTCGAGTCAAACACTGGCGTCTTAGAGTTATGGACACGTGGCACTGGGTCTGGTCTTAACATAGTGTTATTGGTACGTTAGTTTAAATACCCAACCTACCAATCCTGATGCCCGTGGTCTGGTCTTAAAAGTATGAGTTATAAAATCCGAGCATATCTGATTGAAAGGTTGCCGTTTTGGTAAGTTATATGATAACGATTCTTCTGTGCGCTAGCTAGCACGACATTTATCCATTAGTTTGGTCGTAACACGGTACCAATAAACCCACGTTTAAGAATTTATGGACAAGCTAGGTAGCCGTTTTTTAACAATAACGCGCACATGACGTTTTCAGTGGGCGCTAACCAGCCCGTTGTTTTAACCAAAAGGTAACCTACGTTAGTCTTACCGGGAATAACTGCGACGAAGAATCTGTTTAAACAATTTTACGGATCTCGAGCCTGCTTCTGGAAACCAGCTATCCGCCATTACCCGGAAGCCTTCTTTAAACGTTATGCCTAGCGGGCGGCTTCGAGTCCTAGCGTCCTGACGTCATACGTTCCAGCGCGGTTTCCATGGAGACCACAAGACGTATTGTGTGTGTTTAACTCTTTGAAACCGGGCTGACTCTATCATTTTACCCGAATACTTCTACACATTAATTTATATTCCGGCAACCCCGGATGTAACGTTTGTGGATGTCACTCATATAGTTTTTTTAGTTTTTAAGGGGAACCCGATTATTTATGCAGTTCTCCAAAAGAGGTATGATTGATCATAGGAAAACAACACAACATTTATACATTCCTCCAAAATTGATAACACAGATGGTACGTTATAGTTGCTCCTACAACATTCATTGACGATGCATAACTTTATATCAAATACAAGCGTTGCAATGTTAGTGGTAAACGGTGTTTGAACATGAATACTCTAACATCTAGCAAACCACATAGTGTTACACAGTATCAACAGACCTCTTATGTTTTAGCTAGGGTCAATCTAGTAGGGCCATGCAATCCCCCTGATTTGTAAAAACATTCAAACCCTGCAATATAGTCCTGCTGAATGGTGTATATTACTGTGTAGTAGTAGATCACTATCCACTGCTAATGGCCTACTGAAAGAATGTGTGTTACAATGTATCAATCAGTCATAAATTACAGCAAGCCCATTTGTTTTGCGATCTCCTCTTGCTCATTAAGGCCGTTTGTAACAGAATCCAAAAAGTGAATCCATTTACATTCCTTCTTATTTAAGACCGTTGATAATGAGCCACCTCGTGGGTTGACCGTAATTTTCTCCAATATTCTCCATTTCAAACTTTCGTCAGGATGGTTGTAATTGTTGAAGTGTTCCACCATTGGTGCGCCCGGTGTTTTGCAACGTATCCGACTCATATGTTGGAGTATCCTCTGCTTTGCTTTCTGAGTTGTTTGGCCAACATATGGTTTGTTGCACGGACAAAAGATGATGTAAATTACGTTTGATGTATTGCAGTTAGTCAAGGTTGGAAGTTTATACGACTTGTTGTTATAAGTGAGTATTAGACCTTCCATGTTCAATGGACAGACTTTACAGTTACCACATTTAAAATGGCCTACCACCGGTGGCAGATCTAGATGGTCCCTTAGAGTCAATTGTTTTGCCGGTGCCAGGTATGCTTTTACTACATTGTCTTTCACATTGCTACCTCTTCTAAATGCAAAGAGGGGGCCTTGATCCAACTTTATTTCTGATGCCACCAAATTCCAGTGTTTTTGAATGATCTTTTTGATGTCATTACTCTTTGAATTAAATGTAGTTACGCATACAAGTTTTTCTCCGTCAGGTGTCTTTTCTTTCGGTGTAAGCAATTGATCTCTAGGGTAATACCACGCTCTTTTTCTAGCCCTTTTTAACAATCCCTGCAGATAGCCTCGTTCTCGCAATCTTGTGGTGAGTATGTCTGTTTCCTTAAAGAAATCCACTCTTCTGGTACAATTCCGTCTCAGTCTAAGATGCTGGCCAAATGTTAAATTGTCCCGTAAATTGCGTGGATGGCAAGAGTCGTATTTTAATAACGTATTTCTTTCCGTTGGCTTCCTAAACAGATCACAGTAAATGAGACTATTTTCTACTTTAAATGTCAAATCCAAAAAATCAATGGTTTCGTGATTAAATGAAATAGTGAATTGAATATCTCCATTTCTTTGGTTTAACCAGGTGAAGAAATCCTGTAGCTGTGCTTCCGAGCCAGACCAGATCATTATAACATCATCTATATATCTTTTCCAGACAGCTATGAAATCGATGTACGGATTGTCAATTGAATAGAGATGTTCTTCTTCATAGCTGTCCATATAAATGTTGGCCAGGCTCGGTGCATATGTTGCTCCCATTGCTACTCCCTTGCATTGAAGGAAGAATTGCTGCTGGAATACAAAATAATTTCGTTTCATCGCTATCTCTAAAAGATCTATCAGAAACTTGGTAGGTACCCAATGTGGTGCAGGTCGTTTATTCAGGGCATTTCTGATCACATCTAGGGCTTTATCCTGGGGTATTGATGTATAAAGAGAACATACATCCAAGGTAACCATGAGTTGTTTATTGGTATCAAAAGATTGGTTCTCTAGTAGTTGTATGATATGTGTGGTATCCCTTACGAACGATTTAGTTTGTGTGACCAGCGGTTGCAGAAAAAAGTCAATGATGTTAGAGTATTCATGTTCAAACACCGTTTACCACTAACATTGCAACGCTTGTATTTGATATAAAGTTATGCATCGTCAATGAATGTTGTAGGAGCAACTTTAACGTACCATCTGTGTTATCAATTTTGGAGGAATGTATAAATGTTGTGTTGTTTTCCTATGATCAATCATACCTCTTTTGGAGAACTGCATAAATAATCGGGTTCCCATTAAAAACTAAAAAAACTATATGAGTGACATCCACGAACGTTACATCCGGGGTTGCCGGAATATAAATTAATGTGTAGAAGTATTCGGGTAAAATGATAGAGTCAGCCCGGTTTCAAAGAGTTAAACACACACAATACGTCTTGCGGTCTCCATGGAAACCGAGCTGGAACGTATGACGTCAGGACGCTAGGACTCGAAGCCGCCCGCTAGGCATAACGTTTAAAGAAGGCTTCCGGGTAATGGCGGATAGCTGGTTTCCAGAAGCAGGCTCGAGATCCGTAAAATTGTTTAAACAGATTCTTCCTCGCAGTTATTCCCGGTAAGACTAACGTAGGTTACCTTTTGGTTAAAACAACGGGCTGGTTAGCGCCCACTGAAAACGTCATGTGCGCGTTATTGTTAAAAAACGGCTACCTAGCTTGTCCATAAATTCTTAAACGTGGGTTTATTGGTACCGTGTTACGACCAAACTAATAGATAAATGTCGTGCTAGCTAGCGCACAGAAGAATCGTTATCATATAACTTACCAAACCGGCAACCTTTCAATCAGATATGCTCGAATTTTGTAACTCATACTTTTAAGACCAGACCACGGGCATCAGGATTGGTAGGTTGGGTATTTAAACTAACGTACCAATAACACTATGTTAAGACCAGACCCAGTGCCACGTGTCCATAACTCTAAGACGCCAGTGTTTGACTCGAACACCAGTGCATATTTATTAATGCCTCAATATGCATTGTCCTACTTGCATAATATGTGGATTTTTTAACACCTGATCCACATATTGACTGACGTTTGTGTTCCTAAAAAACGCAATTAGTATGAACTTACTATTGTGATGCACTTAGATAATTCCGGGTGTATCCTTAGGGACTTTTATATTATATATATCTTTCCCTTATTTTCAGGCCAAAGAAATCACCGTTCCCAAGTGACTATTGCACCTGGCGAATAGGGTGAGTACCTAGACATCACCCCACTAATAGAACCAATATTCTAAATGAACCATTCCTGACCGTTCTTTTTATTCATTTCTGTAGACTGTCGTGCTGCATACTACTGTCTTGATAAAGACCCGCCGCGACTGAAAACATTTGCGCTTCAAGGGTCGAAACGTCGACATCTATTTTCAGGCCATATAAACCCGGAACTTTCAATAAATTTGAAAGAAATGATAGGTTACGGGATTGTATTATAAAAGAAGTTGGATATATTTTGTATTTCACGAATTCACTACTCACTAAATGTCACTTGATTCTTTGCACTGCATTTGGTTTAATGACAGTGTATATAATGTATAGAAATAAGGTTTGATTTTGAAAAACTTTATAAAGAGATGACAAAGTAATACATAGGTCTTTTTTCATTTATTCACTATAAGGTTCTGTGATAACATTGTGGATATTCTTGGTTCTATTAGAAGCAGAAGAAATTGTTTTTTCCGATTAACTATCTGTTGTTCGAACCCGACAGAACCATTTTTTCTAAACTACATATCACCCAGGTTCTGAGGGACACAGGGTCAACCCCGTTGGTTTTATAAAGTCTCTGGAATGTTGACAGATGACAGCTGGTGGCAGGCTCGGCAGGTTGAGCGCTCCGCACCTCGGAGCGCATGTGTTGGTGCAATGTAATAAAGAAGCTTCATTTATACTAACGTTGTCTGCGGAGACTTCTTAACAACCTCTCCATTACAATTGGTGCTAGTTTTTAAGAAGAAGGGACACCTTCTTTGGTAGAAAAGTCCTTTATTTAGGTATCTGGAACAACGCCCAGGAGCACACATAGATCAGCTCCTAACAGCGCTTGTCCGTCTCTCCTTTCTCCTTCACATTCCAGAACCATCTGCTCAGAGCCCTGCTGCATCATAGCATAGCAACAGTATCCCAGACAATACAATATTGGTAATTACATAAACCAATGTAAGAATATAACATATCCCCATTCTTTTAACAAATAGAATTTAAACAAGGTACGTGAAGAAATATGTATGATACAAGGATCTAACAATGTAAATAAACATAAAACGAATATTGAATATAACAACTTCAAGAGTGTTTTATAAGTAAAATTTAACAATACTATAAACACATTTTCAGAAATTTGTGAACACAAATAATCCTTATGACAGATAGGTGTTTGTCTTGCTCTCCCATTCAACCTTTCCTCACTTATTTTTCTGTCATTCTCTCCCACTAATGCATTTCCACATCAGATCATTTCACCACACTTCTAGCATTACACTAATTACCACCGGACAGTAACAGTTTCCACAAACTGCTACCACCCTTCTTGGTTCTGACCATTTAGAAGCACCTTTCAACACAATATTATCTGCACAGACCCATACCCACATATTTTCCAGAATTGTTTGCCCCTATTTGAAAATTTTAGCATTATGTCTCTGCATATATTGATGTTGATAATTTCTCATTTTCCTATGTACTACATCCTCATGAAATGTTTTTTCTCCATACCTCATCATCCACGCAAGAACAGCCACAGTACATGGTACTCTTCCTTTCAATAGACTAAAAGGAGTTTCTCCTGTAGCAGAATTGGGGGTAGTTCTATAATTCCACAACATTTATTTAACCTGTTTTTTCCAGCAGATGTTGTTTGAAATAGCTAATTTCACACTTTCACCCAGCATATGGTTTGAGCGCTCGATAAAACAGTTTCCCCTAGGATGAAATAGGGGGATCACTGACAAAATATCGAGGAGAAGAATATCGAGCTGCCACAATATCGAGGTAAAAATATTGTGTCAGAATATCAACTTCCTATCTACAAACAGGTACGTACAAAAATATCGAATCCTAAATATCGTTGCTAATAATACATGTAATGTCAAAAAAAATTTGAATGCATTTTTATATATATTAACTTATTAATATTTAAAAATAATTAATATTTGCAATTATAAAATGTAAACAACATAATTTAAAATATATATATATATATATATATATATATATATATATATATATATATATATATATATATATATATATATATATATATATATATATATATATATATAGTACCTATAACATGAATATAAAAATAAATTGTATCCTATAAGGTAAAACATTAAAATAAATATATATTTCTTTAACTAATATTTTTAAACTTGCCTGTCTCGGTAAAAAAACTGTACTTTTTATTATCCCCACCGACTGCTTTTCTTATATCTTTTTATGTTATGATCTGCACCACGGTCGAACCCTGGGTGGGACATAGAGCTCTTTCCGGAGGTTCATTTTATTTTTATTATATGTGCTCACCATGGGTTAAGTCGAGTCTCCATTTTGTTCCCTTGCATATATTGATGTTGATAATTTCTCATTTTCCTATGTACTACATCCTCATGAAATGTTTTTTCTCCATACCTCATCATCCACGCAAGAACAGCCACAGTACATGGTACTCTTCCTTTCAATAGACTAAAAGGAGTTTCTCCTGTAGCAGAATTGGGGGTAGTTCTATAATTCCACAACATTTCTTTAACCTGTTTTTTTCCAGCAGATGTTGTTTGAAATAGCTAATTTCACACTTTCACCCAGCACATGGTTTGAGCGCTCGATAAGACAGTTTCCCCTAGGATGAAATAGGGGTATCACTGACAAAATATCAAGGAGAAGAATATCGAGCTGCCACAATATCGAGGTCAAAATATTGTGTCAGAATATCGACTTCCTATCTACACACAGGTAAGTACAAAAATATTGAATCCTAAATATCGTTGTTATTAATATAGTTTGCTAAAATATCAACTTTTTAAATGTCTTAAAAATAATATACAATTAATTAAATAATAAATATAATTAAGTTAAACATACTTAAAAATAATAAAAAAACATTAAAATGTATAAATAATACATGTAATGTCAAAAAAATTTGAATGCATTTTTTATATATATTAACTTATTAATATTTAAAATATAATTATATATATATATATATATATTGTTTGAGCAAAAGCCTTGGAGCTTTAGAAGTGCACACGTGGAACTGGCAATAATAGGAAGGCTTTGTGAAGGCAAGCTCAGCGAGGCAAAAAGGGCTGGAAGGCTTGGGGCAGCATTGTGTGCACTTCTAAAGCTCCAAGGCTTTTGCTCAAACAATTTTCTACACGGCTGTCTTGACCGTGAGGAGTTGCACCAGCTTCCAGGAGGACTGAATAGTCGGAAAGGAAACGGCCTCGGAAGGGAACAATCCTTTCTGTGAGGCACACTGCCTCATGGGCGAAAACGCTTGCAAACCCGGATTCCTTCACCTACTCAAGGAAAATACTAAGCTCAATGAATCACATGGGACTGAGCCTACTCAAGGTTATTAATTATCAGCGCTTTTGGGACTCAAACTACCAGCATGCCATTGCTTGTCCAGAATGTGCCGCGCCCACTTAGGGCGGTTACATTCAATGAATACAATTGAAATAAAAGCGCTGTTTCTTCAATCCCAGTGTGCAGCATTCCATGAATACGGGGCGTTCCAGCCTCGAAACGCGTCGGAACTGGCAATAATAGGAAGGCTTTGGGAAGGCAAGCTCAGCGAGGCAAAAAGGGCTGGAAGGCTTGGGGCAGCGTCGTGTGCACTTCTAAAGCTCCAAGGCTTTTGCTCAAACAATTTTCTACACGGCTGTCTTGACCGTGAGGAGTTGCACCAGCTTCCAGGAGGACTGAATAGTCGGAAAGGAAACGGCCTCGGAATGGAACAATCCTTTCTGTGAGGCACACTGCCTCATGGGCGAAAACGCTTGCAAACCCGGATTCCTTCACCTACTCAAGGAAAATACTAAGCTCAATGAATCACATGGGACTGAGCCTACTCAAGGTCATTAATTATCAGCGCTTTTGGGACTCAAACTACCAGCATGCCATTGCTTGTCCAGAATGTGCCGCGCCCACTTAGGGCGGTTACATTCAATGAATACAATTGAAATAAAAGCGCTGTTTCTTCAATCCCAGTGTGCAGCATTCCATGAATACGGGGCGTTCCAGCCTCGAAACGCGTCGGAACTGGCAATAATAGGAAGGCTTTGGGAAGGCAAGCTCAGCGAGGCAAAAAGGGCTGGAAGGCTTGGGGCAGCGTCGTGTGCACTTCTAAAGCTCCAAGGCTTTTGCTCAAACAATATATATATATATATATCACAAACAGCTCCTCCCAAAGAAAAGAGATGAGGCCCAAATGAGGATTCAAGGGGGTCTTTAATTTTCAGGGTGGACAAAGGAGAACTGCACAGATAATCAGGCGTATGCATTTCGGCTCCTGCCTCTTCAGCGCCCGTAGTGCAAATGAGACGGGGGAAATGTGTCCGGATATAAATACCCGCCCCCTTCTCATTACTGATAAGCCGCTCCGCCCCCAAGTGAAAAAGTTCCATCACCTGCAGTATGTGTGGCGTCCTTGCTGTTATGCCGCCTACATGTCCCAAGATGCAATACTTTCACAGCATTCCTGGAATGGGGCTGAATGAGCGTGCTGGCTAGAGACTCCAATCCAGCGCCACGAAACAAAGTCCCCCAAGTCCTCACGCCCGCACCAACCTCCAAATCCACAGGAGTCCATCTTTGCGGGGGCTCGGCAACAGTTTGCCTTGCCCAGCGTGTAGCTGATAGCTACTACACCGCGGCAATCTTGTCCCGTGTGAGGAGGTGGACCCAGGTCATCCAGTCACCTGGAAACAGTAGCAAATCCATCGGAGTGGGAGACTAATTGTACCTGGGCCAGCTTGTGGTGTGGTGGCCTCATGTGCGCGATACTGGTCACTCGCGCTGACGAATCACAAACAGCTCCTCCCGAAGAAAAGAGATGAGGCCCAAATGAGGATTCAAGGGGGTCTTTAATTTTCAGCGTGGACAAAGGAGAACTGCACAGATAATCAGGCGTATGCATTTCGGCTCCTGCCTCTTCAGCGCCCGTAGTGCAAATGAGACGGGGGAAATGTGTCCGGATATAAATACCCCGCCCCCTTCTCATTACTGATAAGCCGCTCCGCCCCCAAGTGAAAAATATATATATATATATGTATCCCAGCTCGTAAATCCTTTACGTAGTAAAGAACGGACCGCACTCAGTTGTTTTTTCAGAAATTGATAATCAACGATTATATTTCATCGTCAGCTTAAGAAACAGGACGCGTTTCGGCATCTCGCCTTTGTCATCTGTTACTTGCATGTCATTTTCACACATGTTTAAATGAAGTTGCACCATGATGTCACGTCCTCTCAAATGAACAACATGAAAAGAGGACAACAATTCATTCTTGTTGTAACGGCGGCCTTCTTACAGTGTGTTTCACATTAATCAATTTCATACACTTTTTGCAATGAGCGCCTAATTAAACAGAAAGTTATTAAGCCTTGGATGGGCATTGGTTTGCCAAGCATTTTGCTGTCATCACTTGCAAGTATATACATATAGTTCATTCAGGTTGATATTCTATACAATCCATTGTTTTAACCTAAATAGAACCGAACAAAAGTATGTACAAAGTATACGGCTACAGATAACAATTCATTGAGAGAAAACACCATATGAGATCTCATAATAATTAATAAAGATAAGTCCCTTTGAAAGAAAACCATTGTGATGTCAGATTACTGACCAAGTTGACTGGCTAGTTCCTCTTCGGTATTTAGCCCACGTGGAGACTTAGTTTGAAGATCTAAAATAAACCTTGATTCCACTCTCCGCATCTGCATCTCTCTGTCCCCTCCCCGATCTTTTAGGGGGACTTGGTCCAAGCAGAAAAATTTCTAAAGGTTACGATCACTATTGTGTACTGAGGCAAAGTGTCTGGCAACTGGATAATTCGGGTCACTGTGTTGAATTGCTCTAGCATGTTCTAAAATTCTCTTTTTGACCGGGTGTATCGAACTGCCAATGTAATGTAATTTACATGGAAACTCTAAACAGTATATACAGAATGGACTTGCACAGGTTAGGAATTTGTTAATTTTTCTGACTCTAGGTGTTCCTGGAATTTCATATGTTGTCACTTTGGAACTAGACTTACATGCTTTGCAGTTTTGACAAGGGAAGAACCCTGCTAGGTTTCCCAATCTTGGGGTTCTTGGTATGGAGTCAAAGTGGCAGTGAATCAGAACATCCTTTAATGACCTGTTTCTTCTGTAGGTGATTTTCGGGTGGCTAGATAGATTTTTCCCTATTATCCCATCTGTCTTAAGGATATTCCAATGACGAACCATCGTTCGATGGATCAGATGGGAATCCTTAGAAAAGGGGGTTATGAAACGAGGGGTATTGTCATCAATTCTACTATTTCCTTTTAACTGTCTAAACAGGCTCTCTCTCGGAATCCGGTGCACTTTATCATATGCCTTCTTTAAAGTGTCAGCCGAGTACCCTCTTGCTTTAAACCTCATCATAGATTCTTGAGCAGTTATATATATATATATAATATGAATATAAAAATAAATTATATCTTAAAAGGTAAAACATTAAAATAACTATATATTTCTTTAAATAATATTGTTAAACATGCCTGTCTCGGTAAAAAAAAGTGTACTTTTTATTATCCCCACCGACTGCTTTCCTTATATCTTTTTATGTTATGATCTGCACCACGGTCGAGCCCTGGGAGGGACATAGAGCTCTTTCCGGACGTCCATTTTATTTTTATTATATGTGCTCACCGTGGGTTAAGTCGAGTCTCCATTCTGTTCCCTTGCTGTTGTTGTTGTTACTTTAGGTAGCATGTAGATAAATATAGGACTCTCCACTATGCTTTATACTGGTGGCCATTTACAAGGACATGTTCCCCTCCCCACCCTTAACTATCTCTCTGAAGCTACTGACTAACCAGTCCCTTTTTTGTCACCAGTTGCTCTCCTAATCCTACGCCTTATACTCCTTAATTCACCATCCCCACCACTATTTTTAAACATTATAGTTAATGCACTCTCTCCAATTTTACTTCAATTTAACTGTTAACAACCCGGGAAATTTTATTCTTTGTTTAGTAGCTGACGTGTTCTATCTTATGCCTTCCTGCACCTGTAATTGCCCCTATTTATATTGCTTATATATGTATGCTTACACTATCGGTCCCATGTTTTTGCGCTATTTATGCCTTCCTGCACCTGAAATTGCCCCCATCTCTATTGCCTATATATGTATGCTTACATTGTCTGACTCATGCTAGTGTGCTATTTATGCTACTCGCCCCCCACTTCTTTGGCGTTTATTCTCTCTATGTGACTCATATCATTTTTATTTTTAATTTAAGTTTAGTGTGTGATCTATTCTTCTTGTGTACTCCTTATGACTACGTTGCTCTCCTATATGATGCTCTTTTGTATGTTACACCTCAATTATGCCCCCATCTCTATTGCTTATATACGTATGCTTACATTGTCTGACTTATGTTAGTGTGCTATTTATGCTACTCGCCCCCCACTTCTTTGGCATTTATTCTCTCTATGTGACTCATTTCATTTTTATTTTTAATTTAAGTTTAGAGTGTGATCTATTCTTCTTGTGTACTCTTTATGACTACGTTGCTCTCCTATATGATGCTCTTTTTCATGTTACACCTCAATTATTACAATTGTAACTGCTTTGGCTAATCGTAACTCTACTCCCCCCTTTCCTTAGTCTACACTTTATATTCTGGTTTTTATGGTGTATGTGGTTTAATCTGCGTGCTTCTACTCTCATTCACTATTCTTCCAATCATGCCTCCCCTCGCACATTCTCCCACTATCTTAGAATCACCTATCTCTAAACTTGGCCCTAACTCATGGTCCATCCTTTACCCCTCCCATCTTTCCAAGCATGGTAAGAAAAACTTTAAACACAAACTTCTAAGTCTCCATCAAGAAACATTATTTGCCGACAGCTACAATAGCCTTACCTCCTCCACAATTACCAATTACATCTTCTTCACCAAACGCCCATCAAAATGGAAAAGCTTATTTGTATTACACTTCCTATCACTAATTCCCACAAAATTCCTTACGGTCTGAAACTCTCCACAACTCCCTCTTCCTCTTTTCCTGGTGAAATAGACATTTCCATATTCAAATCTGGAAACATTCTCATTCAAGCATCTGAAACACACCTCAACATCTTTGAACACCACTTCCGTGCACTATCCCAAAATCTCATACATACCCTGAACCCTTACCTCCCACCCCCTCAACATCTAGATTCTTCTCTACCCCCACACTCCCATGCCCCATCTCTTCTCACTGATTCACCTACCTCTTCCCCAACCTTGATGTCTATACCCAACCACAACTGACTACTCTAGCTCTCAATATTATAACCAGTAATGACATCCCACACTCCCATGCCCACTATCTCTTCTCACTGATTCACCTACCTCTTCCCCCAACCGTGATGTCTATACCCAACCACAACTGACTACTCTAGCTCTCAATACTATAACCAGTAATGATACCCCTAACTCCCAATCACAAATTGTGACTGCCTCTCTTCCATCCGCCCCACTGCTGATTCTCCCACTCCCTCCTATGCCTCCCACACCCTCCCCCATCCGTAACTCCTGTTCTTCAATCCTCCCGACTCCCCTCTTCGCCCATGCCCCCTCACTCCTGTAACCCTCCCCACTCCACTCTTCTCCCATACTCTCTCACCCCATCTTCTTATCCTGTTCTGCAATCCTCCCCACTCTTCCCTTCTCACATGCCCCCTCACCCCTGGATACCACCACTCCTTCCCCTTAACTTTTCTAACTTTTCTGAAATTCCTGTTCCTCGCACACATACTCTCGCGTCCTCTCTAACCCCTAAGTCTCTAAGCTCTTTGGTATGCCCCACTCCCTGCGATCTCCCCCTGAATACTTCTCCCCATCCCCTACCTTTTATGACTCCTCCTTAACTCCTCCAGCCTCTCAAACTTACCCTCCTCTATCCTCTCCTTCCAATAATCTACTATCTACTCTACTCCCCTCTCCTTCTGGCTCCCGTACTAAACCACCGCCAGCTGCACAAAATCCACTCCCTCCTCTTATAACCCCCCCACATACTCCCCCTACAGCTCACCCTTTGCCTCCCCAGCTAACTCCTTCACACATTCCCATGAACATTCCTGCGAGACCCATCATACCATCCTATTTTATCCCTCCTCCCCATGTCCCAATCAACCTTCCCAAACCCAATGCCTCAACCATCCTGACTTCCTCTGTTCCCCTCCTCCTCAATAAGAACCTGAGTATCCCCACTTCTCTCTCCCCCTCTCGGAATCCTCCCCCACTCTGTATTTTCCTTCTCCTCCCCCCCAGGCTTCCCCCCCTTCCTTTTACCAATCACCCTCTCCTAGACAATATTAACTCTTCACACTTCCTGAATACAACTGACCACCTTCATTCCTCACTTCTTACCCAATCACTCCTTAATGTCGAACTACTTCTTTCGTCCCTTGTTTTAGAACTCTCCTCCCTCAGAAATGACGTCTCTCTCTTCGCCAGGAACCACTCTCCGGATCACACCCACCCCACTGTCCCTTCACAAAATTGCAAAGCGTCTTATTGCAAAGCACCTCTCATTTCCCCCAATCATTTCTCCTACTATAGTTTCTAACACTAATACTCTACTTAGCCCACCCCTCCATCTGAGCAACCTGTCCCCACCTGACCCCGTTGAACTTATTAAAGTCTTCCCCCCATGCACCAGAACTTCGATCTGCCCTCCTCACCATGCTTCCTGCCCAGTGACCTTGGGAATTAACCTGACCACGACCTCCCCCATCTCTCCCCCACCTATGACGGACGGTTTCAACCCACCAAGCCCTCCCCCCTTCCCTTGCCTTCCTACTCCCTGTGACCCCCATGACCTCACCGTTCTCTACAAAACCCTCCCACCCCCCACCTCTCCTGTGAACCCCCCCTTCCCTCAATCTACCATCCCAGTTCTCATGGGAATGAGCAGGTACCCCCTATACCCTTCGTCACCCAGGCCCCCACAACAACTAACGTCTATCCTCCCTTGTCCCTCCACTCAATACATTGACACTTTACCCCTCCGTTGCATGTTGATTAACTGCCGATCTGCCTCTTGCCACGCTACGGAAATCGCTGAAACCATTCTCAGTGAAATCATCAACATTGCATTCTTAACTGAAACATGGCTCAACCCCCACTCCACATCTATTCTCGAAATGCTCACTCCTCCAGGATATTCTATCCTTAAGAAAGATAGAATCAATCAAATAGGAGGAGGCCTTGCCCTAATCTTTAAAGACAAATTCAAACTTACGCTGATCCATCTCCAGGACCCATCCACCTTTGAATACCTCTGCGCCGATCTTGCCTCTCCTGGTTCCCCTACTATCTGCCTACATACCATCTACCACCCCCCCGGTAATTCTATCACCTTTGCAGAGGAGCTGTCTGACTTCATTATTCAAGCATCGCTATCTAACTCTAGGAATCTCTTCCTAGGAGACTATAATATCCATTGGAATAAAAATGAGGGCCCTGCAGTCATCCTCTTTAATGATATTATGGACATTAGTGACTTGACTCAACTCCAACTCACTCTAAAGGTGCCACCCTTGATGCTATTATCACTAGCAAGGATCTGGCTTCCCTCACCAAGATCATTCCCATGGACTAGTCAGATCACCACCTTATCCTCTTCACCATGAACAGCTCTACTACTCGTCCTACCCCAATCGGCAGTTTACCAATGAAACAATCTTGTAATCTTCACCTAATTCCCCCTGGCGAGTTGGAATCTACAATTAAAACTCAATTACTACTCCCCCCTCTCTCCTATAGCACTACCGACCTAACTGATCATTACAATAATTCTATCCTTGAAGCCCTTGACCAAATTGCCCCAACTAAACCAAAACAATAAAAAAACATCCCACCCAAATCCTGGTTTAACTCTGACCTTAATAATGAAAGACGTGCCCTCAGGCAGTGAGAACGTGCTTGGAGGAATCAACCTTCTTTTGCTAACTTGGTACTCCTTAGAAATGCCGGGGCCAATTACAAAAAGCACATCTTCAACGGAAAAGCCTCCTTCCTTTGTTCTCAACTCGACCAGGCTAGAAATCATCCCAGAGTAATTTTTAACATTGTCAAAAAACAAACCTCCTCTGGCCCTCCAAAACTATTGCCACTGTTGAGAGGTGCGAAGAAATCGCTAGCTTATTTTCTAATAAAGTCAGCAAGATAGAGCTATCCTTCTCCACCACCGCCCCACTCAACCAACTCCTCCCTCATTCCACCCTCCCCTCAGCCAACACCTCCTCCCGAGGATTCCAACTGTACCTTTGTCCACTTCTCCCCCTTATCATGTTCCCTCACAACCCCTCCTCGCTCTCCCCCAGTTTTACTCCAATTATATTGACCCCCAACCAAAACACAATGGAGTGAATTCTGTCCAATATCTGAAACTGCTGTTCTCAATATCATCTCCAAACTCAAACCATCCTCACATACCAAAGATCCTCTTCCCACTCATTTGGTTTAGGAACTTAAGCACATCATTGCCCCTATATGGACCAACATTATCAACTCCTCCTTTGCCACTGGAAGTGTTCCTGCCTTCCTTCAACTAGGTCAAATCAACCACATCCTCAAAAACACCGCTGCGGACCCTAATAACTTAAACAATTTGCGCCCTATCTCAAACCTTCCCTTCCTCTCCAAAGCCCTTGAAAAATGTGTCCTGTCACAATTGGATAACCACATCGACTCATTCAATCTCCTTGATGTTTTCCAATCTGGTTTCAGAAAGGGATGCAGCACCGAAACTGCAATGCTCAACATTACTGATGACATTCATCGCTCTTTAGACAAAGGCAAAATCTCCCTCCTCATCCTCCTTGACCTCTCTGCGGCCTTTGATACTGTTAATCATCTCACCCTAGTTAAAACTTTCAAAGACCACTTCAGTTTTGATGGCAATGTCCTCAAGTGGTTCACCTCGTATCTCCACAATAGAACCCAACAAATTAAGCTCAGTGGTTGCCTCTCCAAACCCTAACCTGTCCACTTGGTGTCCCACAAGGTTCTATCCTCTCTTCAACTCTTTTCAACCTCTTCATGGAACCCCTCACCCTTATTCTCAAACAAGAGAAAATCAGTTACCACCTTTATTCCGATGACACTCAACTATATTATAAGATCAAATCCTACAACGACATTTTACATTTCAGCGATACCTTGACCAAAGTCCAAGCCTGGTTTCATCTTAACCACCTTAAACTAAATCCTAAAAAAACTGAAATCATCCTTTTCGCTCCCAAAAACAACTCTCTACCTATCCAACACTGGATTGCAGATATGAAAGCACTTGATTGCTCTCTCTCCACCTCCAACTCTGTCAAATCCCTTGGCATTAGCATCGACCAGAATCTTAATCTCATCCCTCATATTAAAAATGCGGCTAAAGGTCCTCTCTTCACTCTATACCACCTTAAAAAAATTAAACCCTTTATTCCAGCTGACGATTTTAAAATCATTGTACAATCTCTTGTCCTTTCAAGAATTGACCATGACAACGCCACCCTTGCTGGCACCCCCAAAGTCCAACTTGCCCCGATTAAATCTGTTCTCAACCTGGTGGCCAGGCTTATCTCTGACTGTAAGCGATATGATCACATCTCTCCTGTCCTGAAAAACCTCAAATGGCTCCCAATAGATGGTAGATCCACCTACAAGATTGCCTGTATCACTCACAAAGCCCTTCACCAAAACACCCCCTCGTACCTTTCTGACAAACTCCAAAAAGCAGGGTGTACTAGATCTCTGAGGAGCACTAACGCCCTTGTCTGAATCCCCCCTCGGATCAAAAAAAAAAGACTCAATCATGTGCATTCTCAGGTAATGCCCCTTCGATTTGGAACTCACTTCCCAAAGATCTTCGTTGCAACCCTTCCTACCCTCGCTTCAAAAAAAGCCTTAAGATGCTTCTTCTCAACAAATGTTGGGGTCCTTAATGATACTGAACGCTCTGTCCATTTACTCATTTCACTCCTCTAGTCACCCCTTTCTACCTCCATTTCCTATATTCTTTCTCCTTCTCTCTTCTCCATTACCTGATCTCTGAATTACCTTTTCCTTTTACTCTTGTAAGATTGAAATGCCTTATCCTATGTTTACAAATTGCCCTATGTTGAACTGTTTCTTGATGTGTAACTTATCCTGTAAAGCGCTCTGATACTCTTGGGCCCAGTAGCGCAATATAAAACCTTTTAAATAAATAAATAAATAAACACTACAATAAATATACTGAAAACGTTGCATAGCGTAGGGGATAAAATTAATATTCCCACTCCAGCGAGTGGTACTGAAGGGAAAGTGTTGGATAGCGGGTGGATGAAAGTTACTATTCCCACTACTGCAAGTAGAACAGTAGAGAAAGTGTTGGATAGCGGGTAGGTAAAAATTACTATTGTCACTCCAGTGAGTTCAACAGTAGGGAAAGTGTTGGATAGCGGGAGGATAAAAATTACTATTCCCACTTCAGTGAGTGCAACAGTAGGGAAAGTGTTGGATAGCGGGTGGGTAAAAATTACTATTCCCATTCCAGTGATTGCAACAGTAGGGAAAGTGTAAGATAACGGGTGGGAATAATGTACTATTAACACTCCACCAAGTGTAACAATAGGGAAAGTGTTGGATAGCGGGAGGGTAAAAATTACTATTCCCACAACAGTGAGAGCAACAGTAGGGAAAGTGTTGGATAGCGGGTGGGTAAAAATTACTATTCCCACTCCAGTGAGTACAACAGCAGTTAAAGTGTTGGAGAGCGGGTAGGAATAATTTAATATTCCCACTCCACCAAGTGTAACAGTAGGGAAAGTGTTGGATAGCGGGTGGGTAAAAATTACTATTCCCACTCCAGTGAGTGCAACAGTAGGGAAAGTGTTGGATAGCGGGTGGGTAAAAATTACTATTCCCACTCCAGTGAGTACAACAGTAGTGAAAGTGTTGGAGAGCGGGTAAGAATAATGTAATATTCCCACACCACCAAGGGGTCGATTCCGATTTGGGAAACTAATCCGTACAACGATTGGAATTTGGAGACCTTTCCGTACGAATCGTACAAATCCGTCCGAATCGCGTAGTACGATCCGTAGAAAAAAAATACGTCTGAATCTTTGCAAACCGTACGAAAAGCAAGGGTAAATCCGTATGACATGGACCCTCACAGTGAACCGTATGAATCGTAAACATGCCGTACGACCCGCCAAGTACAATCCGGACCAGGGAATGAGTACGCGAATCGTACGCTAAACGTCGCGTATGAGCCACACAATCACATACGCACCGTACCCCTGCAATCATGGGTGTACGCACCGTACCCCTACTATCATGGGGTGTACGCACCGTACCCCTACGATCATGGGGTGTATGAACCGTACCCCTACGATCATGGGGTGTACGAACCGTAGCCCTACGATCATGGGGTGTACGAACCGTACCCCTACGATCATGGGGTGTATGAACCGTACCCCTACAATCATGGGGTGTATGAATCGTATCCCTACAATCATGGGGTGTACAAACTGTACCCCTACAATCATGGGGTGTACGCACTGTACCTCTACGATCATGGGGTGTACGAACCGTACCCCTACGATCATGGGGTGTACGAACCGTACCCCTACAATAATGCGGTATACGCACCGTACCCGGGGGGTCCGTTATGTACGCATTTCGAGTGGAATTCTGCTTTTCCGGATGTTTTGAGCTCCCGTAGAAAAAGAGTCGTACGGAGTGCTGACTAGACGAATCGTACTTGCTGAGTCGGAAAATGTTGCTTCGATCCATACGGACATCGCGTACTGCGTGTTCCGAATGCCATTCGTACAGATTATTGAGTCGTACGGGCTTTGGTACGATTCGGACGGAGAACTGCTTTGGGTACGCATCGTACTACATCGTACATACGGGGAAGTTCGAGGATACGATTCGTACGGTAAAAATGCTCCGTACGGCTATTCGTATGGGATTTTACCGAATTGGAATCGGCCCCCAAGTGTAACAGTAGGGAAAGTGTTGGATAGCGTAGGGGAATCATTTAGAATACCCTCTCCTGCAATATAATTAACATTAATTAACAAGTAATTATTTTTTCAAAATTAACTTACCTCCCACCATTTTCTCCTATAAACATCACCTACAATATTGTAAAATATGAATAAATTAACAGAATTAATTAACAAATAAATATTTAACTAATAACAATTAACAATAACATTAATATCCATCAAATCTAAATTAATTCACACAATTAACAATGTAAAATACTCTTTAATAAATAGTCAAGTCAAGTCAAGTCAGAAATTTGTATAGCGCGCTACTCACCCAGAGGGTCTCAAGGCGCTAAGGGAAGAGGGGTTCGCTACTGATCGAACAGCCAGGTCTTGAGTTGCTTCCTGAAGGAGAGATGGTTCTGTGTGAGACGGAGGTGGGTGGGGAGGGAGTTCCAGGTCTTGGCCGCCAAGTAGGAGAAGGATCTTCCTCCCATGGCGGCTCTCCGGATGCGTGGAATCGCGGCGAGTGCTTGGTTTGACGATCGTAGTTGGCGGGTGGGGGTGTAAAAGGTCAGGCGAGAGTTGAGGTATCTGGGTCCTAGGTCGTGGAGGGCTTTGTGTGCGTGGGTGAGGAGGCGGAAAGTGATTCTCTTGTTGACGGGGAGCCAGTGCAGGTTTCTCAGGTGACCGCATATGTGGTTGTGGCGAGGTATGTCTAGGATGAGTCTAGCGGAGGCGTTCTGAATGCGTTGAAGTCTTTTCTGTAATTTGGCTGTGGTTCCGGCGTAGAGGGTGTTTCCGTAGTCCAGTCGGCTGGTGACAAGTGCTTGGGTGACCGTCTTCCTTGTTTCGGTGGGGATCCATCGGAAGATCTTTCGGAGCATGCGTAGGATGTTAAAACATGATGATGAGACGGCGTTGACTTGTCTGGTCATCGAGAGGGAGGAGTCTATGATGAATCCCAAGTTGCGAGCATGGTCCGTTGGTTTGGGAGCGCTGCCTAGAGCCGGGGGCCACCATGAGTCGTCCCAGGCAGAGGGAGATGATCCTAGGATGAGGACTTCCGTTTTGTCTGAGTTCAGTTTTAGACCGCTGTTCTTCATCAACTCGGCTACGTCTTTCATTCCTTCCTGTAGGTTGGTTCTGGCGGTGGCTGGGTCGTTGGTGAGGGAGAGGATCAGCTGGGTGTCGTCTGCATAGGAGATGATGTTGAGGTTGTGTTGGCGAGCGATGGATGCGAGGGGACTCATGTAGATGTTGAATAGGGTGGGGCTGAGCGATGATCCTTGTAGTACGCCGCATATGACTTCGGTGGCTTCGGATCTGAAAGGGGGGAGGCGGACTCTCTGCCTTCTTCCGGCGAGGAACGAGATGATCCAATCCAAAGCCTTATCTTCTATCCCGGCGTTCCTGAGGCGTTGTACAAGGGTGTGGTGGCAGACCGTGTCGAATGCTGCGGAGAGGTCCAGGAGGATGAGAGCCACTGTTTCTCCGTTGGCGAGCAGTGCTCGGATGTCGTCTGTGGCTGCAATGAGGGCGGTCTCGGTGCTGTGGTTGGCTCGGAAACCAGATTGTGAGGGGTCGAGGGAATTGTTAGACTCAAGGAATGCGGCGAGCTGACTGTTGACGGTCTTTTCTATGACTTTGGCGGGGAATGGGAGGAGCGAGATGGGGCGGTAGTTCTTAAGTTCGGTGGGGTCTGCTGTAGGTTTCTTCAGGAGGGCGTTGAGTTCGGCATGTTTCCAATTTTCCGGGAAGGTAGCGGTGTTGAAGGAGCAGTTGATGATGTCCCGGAGTTGGGGTGCGATGATGGAGTCTGCCTTGTTGAAGATGTGATGGGGGCATGGGTCGGTTGGCGATCCGGAGTGGATGGAGTTCATTATGCGGATGGTGTCTTTGGTGTTGATCGGGGTCCAGGCTCGAAGGGTGGCTGTGGGGGGCTTAGGTTCTGTGGTTGGGGGAGCAGACAGGTCTCTGAAGCTGTTATGTATGTCAGAGATCTTGCTGTGGAAGAATGAGGCTAGAGAGTCGCAAAGGTCTTGAGAGGGGGTGATGTCGTTGTTGCCGGCGCTGGGATTGGTGAGCTCTTTGACAAAGTTGAAGAGTTCCTTGCTGTTATGGGCGTTGTTGTCTAGTCGATCCTTGAATGCTGATTTCTTGGTGGTGCGAATCAGCTGGTGGTGTTTGCGGGTGGCGTGCTTGAGGGCGGTCATGTGGTCTGTGGTTGGGTTTTTTCGCCAGGCTTTCTCGAAGGGTGCGGCAGTTCTTTTTGGAGATCTTGAGGTCGTCGTTGAACCAAGAGGCTTTTTTGCTTCCTGGAATCTTGGGAGGGGTTTTCAGGGGTGCTAGTTCATCAGCGCAGTGGGTGATCCATTGTGCGAGATTGATGGCTGCTTTATTTGGGTCCGTTGGTATGGCGGGGGGGTTTGGTTCAGAGATGTGGTGAGTTGGTCGGTGGTGATTTTGTTCCAGCTTCTGCAGGGAACTTGTTGCGGGTGGTGGTGGGTCGTGGTCTTTCTGAAGGTGAAGTGGACGCAGCTGTGGTCTGTCCAGTGGAGTCCCGTGGCGTGATTGAAGGAGATGTGCTTGCTGGAGGAGAAGATTGGGTCGAGAGTGTGTCCGGCGTAGTGGGTGGGGGTGGTCACCAGTTGTTTGAGTCCGAGATTGGCGAGGTTGTCCAGCAGGGTGGTGGTGTTGTTGTCGTTGTTATTCTCTAGGTGGAAGTTGAGGTCCCCTAGGAGGATATAGTCATCGGAGGGGAGGGCGTGTGGGCTGACAAAGTCAGCGATGTCTTCGCTGAATTGTGTGCGGGGTCCTGGGGGGTCTGTAAATCAGGGTGCCTCTGAGTGTGGTCTTGGGGTCGGTGTGTATCTGGAAGTGGAGGTGTTCGGTGGTTATGAGGGTGTCGTCGGAGCTGGTCGTGATGCGTATGGTGTTCTTGTGAATGATGGCGATGCCTCCTCCTGTTTTGTTGATGCGGTCTTTTCGGATGATCTTGTATCCGTCCGGGATGGCTATGGCGATGTCGGGCGCTGATGAAGCGTTCATCCAGGTTTCCGTGAGAAAGGCGACGTCCCGAGTTGTGGTGTCTAGTAGGTTCCATAGTTCAGTGGCGTGTCTGTGGACCGAGCGGGTGTTGATCAGGATGCACTTCAGGTGGTTGTTGTTGGTGCATGGCTTGGCTTGTGCGGATGTAGTGAAGGTCCTAATGCTGCAGAACTTGCAGGATTGGCAGGTGAAAGGACCGTGGGTGCGTCCTGGGGCGGCTCGGTGGCAGTCCTGGAGGTGGTCGGTGTTGAGTGCAGTGAGGGTTACGGCGTCGTATGTTAGGCGGTAGGGTTGGCCTTTGCGGGGTCCAGGGGGTCTGGCGCTGGACGAGGTCCAGGCACGGACAGGCGTAGACGGCCTTACCTTTGGCACGCCTTCGGCGCGCATAGGGCGCGTCCGCTGCGCGTGGACGCTGCCTGTATGTGTCTCTGTCATAAGTGGAGAGTGGAGGGGGCGGAGCGAGGGAGGAGCAGCTGGGAGGCGGGAGCGGGGTGGCGAGTGGGAAGGGTATCGGACTGGATGCTGGAGGGAACGGGGGTGGGGCCACGGGGGAGCAGCGGCAGATGGGCTGAGAGGCACAACAAAATGGCAGCAACAACAACAACAAGGCAGACGGGATCGGGGCACAATCAGGAGGTCACTTGGCACAAATACAGTTCAGAGGGCAAATTAAATCTAATCAACAGTTATGAGGGCAAATACAAATTCAATATCCAGTAGGGTACGATACCAGGCACACCAGTGACGCTTCCGGGCAAACCAAGTACAGTTCAGAGGGCAAATTAAATATAATCAACAGTTAAGGGGGCAGATATAAATTCAATATCCAGGATGGTACGATACCAAGCACACCAGCGACGTTTCCGGGCAATCCAAGTACAGTTCAGAGCAGCACACCAGTGACGCTTCCGGGCAAACCAAGGAGCGGGAGGAGCGACCGATTCTGACCAGGTCAGGTATATATATAATATAATATAAAAAACTAATAAAAATTACATTAAAACTAAATTACTGCCTACCCTACTCCCCTATCAGCCCTCAACCCACTCCTAAAAAAAGTACACAAGTAACATATGTACAAATTAATTATTATATATTATTATCGAATTAATTACTAATTAATATAAAAAGTAACACAATTAACATAATTACCATTTAATTACTTGTATAATTAATTAATAATAAATTAACATAATTAACTAAATTATTAATAAAATAACAAATTTCAATTAAATTACTTCCCACACTATCCCTCTATAATCCCACAACACACTATAGAATTCAATTACATGAAAAGTAATTAACATATAATCAATTAATTCTTAAAAATTCTTAAAAATATATATTATAATTAGATTACTTCCTAGCCCATTCCCCTATAACACCACAAACGGCTATGGAATTAAATTACACCAAACATTATTTAACATAAAATTCATTACTTTAATAAAATTCAAACATACATTACAAAAATGATACATACTTTTTACACATACAATAGCATTTAAAACACACAAAAAATCGATATTTTTAACAGCTATATAATGACTGTCAATATTACTAACTTCGATATTATGAAAAACGATATTTCTTACCTGCATTTCGATATTCTGCACCACCATATGTTTGAAAGTCGATATTATGTCCACTCGATATTTACAACTCAATATTTTGCACATCAATATTGAAAACTCAATATTTTGACTGTTCACCGATATAGAGGAGTCCTGGTGTGTCTGATGCCCCAACAGTTATGGAAACTTTGAAATTCAAGTGAAACAAATTGGGGACCGTTGTCTGTTACCAATTCTGCAGAACACCCCTCCCTGCTGAAAATATCCTCACAAAACAAAATCAAGTTTGGGGCCTTCACCTTGTGCATGAACGCCACTTCGAGGCATTTTGAGTGATAATCCATCATCACAACAGCAAATTTATCATTCATAATAAACACCCAAACGGTCCACATATATCAATAGCAATCTTCTCCCAGGCCTTCTTGGGCCATTCTACAGGTTTTATGGTGGTCTCTTGTGCAACATGTGATTTATCGCTACACATATATAAAATACAGTCCCTTACATTCCCTTTGATTTGTCTGTCCATTCCCGGCCACCAGAAGTCTATTCTTTTTTTACTTTTCATGGCAGACATACCATTATGTCCTTCATGGATTATACCGATAAGTCTAGCACACAATCCCTCTGGTAGCACCAGAGCAGTGGAGCGCAGATCACCGAACGTTGGAAGCGTGAGTGAGAGGAGGGTGAGAGGACGCGCTGGCAGGCAGGCGCGGGTTTTACCGTCTTCAACACATCGTCGGCCCCCTTCGCCCCTCCGTCTCTCTACCTCTCCCGGCTGAAGATCCTAAATATGCTTGCTGTACCCTGCTGTACCCTACCTGTACCCTACCCCCCGTGCAGTGAGGTGCGGAGTGTGGGGGGTGTGAGCGCAGGAGGCCGCCAGAGTTCGCAGTCTCCTTAGCAGCTGTGCCGGGCAGAAAACGGGAGCGGCCCGGTAGCGGCGGGAGCCGCTGCGAGGCTCTTTGCAGGCAGCTCGGGCAACGGGAGCGGCGGGAGCTCTTGGTGGACTTTGGGACTTTGAGACAGTCCTCGGCTTTTTTGGGTTTGTTTGGGGCGGAGCTACGACGGGAGACCGCGCAGAGCCAGTGCCAGAGGAGCAGAGCAGATTGAAGCAGCAAGAGCAGAGCTAAACGGCGTGAAGCTCTTGCTCCCCTCGAGTAAGGGGAGCGAAGGAAGTAATATCCACTGCAGTCCCGCAGTGGTGGCAAAGCGGTCCGCAAGCTGCTACAGGGCCGGCTCTGAGGCGAACGCAGAAAAATTGAGAAAGTGTGGAGATAAGCTAGGCAATGAACAAGACATCAATGTGATACTGGGGTACTTGGTCATTTGAAAAAAATAGTGCTCCTATACACTTTGCAATCGTATTTTTTCCCCTACCTGCTGTTAGTGCCATTACCTTTCCCCGACGGCTGCTGCTCATGGTTGCCTATCACTGTCTGCCTACCACCATTGTGCCTTGCCAAAATGTGCATTCGATGATTGACTGAGCTCGCACTAAGGTCATATTTCCACACTGGTTGGTCTCGGTGCGTGGTACTATTGGCGGCTATAGAACGAGTGTATTAGCAGTGAGTAGACAGGCTGGGGAGGCAGTTGGTCTACAGCTTGGATCGATGAGATAAGGGGAGACACGGAGCTGGAAAGACTCATCTGCCATGTGCTTAGCCCTGCGCTTAGACAGGTCGGCAAATAAGGCATTTCAAAGTACCTATTCCAATACTTTCTGTTGATCCCGTGCTGGAAGAACCAACACTTATTGTAATCTAAACCCGAAAAGAAAGTCACTGTTTATTGCAGAAAGTATTATACAAGGTATATATGGTATCACAGACGGGCTAAATTACACACAGTTTCTCTACCAGGGAGTTTGATCAGTCCTAAATCTTACTATATACTACATTGATATCACTGTACCATATAAGTAACAATGCGTTCTGGGAGGGAACGGCTATCTGCCCTCCCGGCACGTAGATCTCGTAAATCTAAAGCTCCAAATACCATAAAAAACTCCAAGGCACAATCTAAGGAGCTGAGACAAACACTCATCTCACCAATTGCGAGAATGTTTGAAAAATCCTCTAAATTTCCTAAAAAATATGACTTTCTAAAGGATCCAACTGGAGTTTTATTGTCAATCCAAGGCGACCAAGCAATAGGTAATCTACAAACACCCATTATACCTATCAATGTTATACCACATAATAACCAAGAAAGCAAAAATAAACAACCTGGAATAAATGAGGCAAATATGGTGATCACACAATCTAACAGCTCAGTGAACTCTGTAAATCAAATATCAATGGAAGCCTCGGACCAGGATGATTTGCATATAATGAGCTCACAGGAATCTGTTATTATAGGGAATACTAAGGATGGGATAAAAACTGGAGACTCCTTTGTTGGTAATCTCAATGGGGACTCAGGAATAGTATCCATGCCATCTAGGCTACCTTTGGAAGTCAATGTTGAAATAAGGAAAAATATAGCACAAATAGGGATACTAACAGCCAATAATCAAACCATCTTAAACACGTCGGATAGTTGCATGCTCAAGAGTCAACTAAGTAAAGAGAAAATGGTTTCATTGGATATCAAAAATGCCAGGCTATCATTAAGCAAGGAAAGTAGAGAACAAGGCACTCAAATAAAAGATTCACTAAACCCCAAATCTGCCTAACCATCGTAACAAGTAACCAATGCAAACTCGGACAGGGAGGTAACACAACTTGCGGGAGTTAAAAGAAGGCGAATTTCTGAACCGGAACAATTATTAGACTGTAAAGACAATACTAGTAACAACGAAAATGTCTTTATTAGTAATGATATTCAACTGCAGGGGAGTGAAAAAAACAAATCCATTGATAACCAGAACTCGGCCTCGGTTTAGGATATTTTCTATCAAACTTCAGCACCTACTATCGAAGCATTATCACTTCAGTCTAATAAAATGGACATCCAAATTGATATTCTAAGCACAATGGCTAAAGCAGTAGCAGGAATAGATCTCAAATTAGCTAATCTCAAGTCCCTGATAACCAGAGTACAGGCAGACAAATCAACATCGTATGTAGAATGTTCACAAACACCAATAATTAACAAACTAGCAACTATACCAGAGGTTATTAGTACGATGCTAGAAGATGTTAAAACAACGCTTAATACGGGCCTTAACTGGTCAATAGATGGAAATAGAGGTATGATTTGCCCATCTGGAAATAAAGAAACTAAAAAGGAGAACAAGGCATGCCAAATTGAATTTCAAATTGTTAATCGATTGACAGACCGACTAACTCCAAATACTGGAGAGATTGTTAAAAATATTGAAACTGAGAAAGAAATTGCACAAGAAATGGAAATAAGCAAAAGATGTATCGAAATGGAGGAAAAAAGTGACACAGACCGGAACCCATTTACTATGTCAAAAAGGAACAAGAAAAAGTTACGCAAAGCCCGAAATAAAGCAAAACTAGTGGAACAAGTAGGACTATTCCCTCTAGGTGAATCATTACAAAGCAGACCACTTAAGGGAAAAATAGAAAATCAACCTATTAAGGAAATAACCAGGGAAATAAGTAACAAGTCGCCAATACAGACAAATGAAAAAATTAAGTATTATGATATATTTGCGCAAAAAAGAAATAATACTAATATGGATAAGAATATGGAGAATACCACCTGCGGAGATAAGAAACCTAAACAAAATACATCAAACCACATAAGTGCTAATAGTAACCTTTCCAGTGGTAAAGCTGAAAAAACTAAGACTCAAATAGTACTCAATTGTTGCAATACAAATGGGCCAATAACACGAGAAATAGGTAACACTGTACAGGAAGAAAATAACGCAGGTACAATGTATGCCGTGCCAAGGGACCAACATCCAGCGATTTATGCTCAAAATGAAGAAGCTAATAGGAATGAACTTTTGTCAACTAAACTGGTAAAAGAAAAACAAAAAACGCCAAATAAAACTATCACAGACAAAAGACAACTCCCTTGGGTTGTACCAGCAAAGCCCTCGGAACCTATGGCACTGACAGAAATTGTGATTGAAACAACAAAAAAGGATCAAATACAAATTGTAAAAACTGTCAACAGCGAAAGAGTTATAAATATCGTCAAAGGGGAGTCAAATTTCTATAACACAGGGGATACAAACGACAAAGGAGGGAACAACTAACATTTAAACCAATATATGAGAACAGAGGTCGACAAGATACGCTCAATAGAGGCAACTTATTGTGCCTTTTTTCATCAGTTCCGTCTCTGGAAAAAGTGACAACTAAAGATATTGATTCTGTTGTATTCTTAGAAAACCCAGATGGCCAATTATCAACAACAATAATAACACTTGCCTCCCCTGCCATAGCTGAGCAAATTATAAGGCAAGAAGACACCTTCCGTAAATGGGGAATATTGGTTAATAGAATCATGCCAAAAGAATATCCCACACCGCTTTTGAAAGCATTAAATCTGAATGGTCCAGAAAAAGGCAAAAAGGGCCTCCCAACCTATTCGGTTCTTAGAAATCCAAATCAACGTATAGATAAAGGAGTGCTAGGCCAAGCAAAAAACACTATTGATAAAACTGAAATTGGGATAAATGATTTATGGATTAAGAGTGCCCTACATGGAAATAATACTTATTGACAAGCAAAACATGAAAAAACAGTTAAAAAAAATACAAATAAATTCACTACGGAAATAACGATTTGTTCATGGAACGTAAATGGTATAACTAACAAATTAGACAAGATAACCGAGCTACTTAAGCACTTCCAAATAATTTTGCTACAAGAGACCTGGACAATAACCCCGTTTATAATACATGGTTATAAAGGATACTACATACCTGCTGTCAAGGAAAGCACTTATGGACGCCCCTCAGGCGGGCTAGCAATTTTCATTTCATTTGATCTCAACGCGGAACATGCTGAAATATTTACAAACACTACGAAGCTTCAGTCTATATTAGTGAGGTATTGGATGTATGGACACAAAAGATCATTGAAGCTGGTTAATACATATATCCCTCCTACACTCATCTCCAGGAAAACCATGTGCGCAGCACTGTCCACGTACCTGCTTGAGCAAAGGATTGAGGACCCCTTTATGGATTTTATTATTTCAGGAGATTCCAATCTCAATCTTTTAATACCATTTACAAGGGACGAAGTAACGCAATCGCAAGACCACCAATGGTCAATCCCGGTTCAGGTAACAGACCCTTTGAATGAACAAGGTCTCCAACAATTGGGTATACATTTTATAAAGGATATGGAGGCCTTGGGGTTACGAACACTCAATGGAAGATTTCCAACAGACTCACCACCAGCATGGTCCTATTACACCCACAGTACTAAATCCCGCATAGATTATACTATGGTATCACTAAATATCTTTGGCAACTGTACATCATACCATTTAAAGCAAGTCTTGGAGAGTGATCATAGTCAGCAAATCATTACCACAACATTCAAAAATAAAAATCACCACATCTATCTAACAACTGAAGGTCAAATTAGAACCGCTAATTATAAAAAGTTAATTTGGGAAACAGAATCTTCAAACAACCAACTAACAAGCGATTTGGCACTAAAACGGCTACGGGAATGCAGCGAAGAGGCACCATTTCCATCAGTAATCGAACAATGTGCCAGTTTCACTGCCAGATTGCCTACCAGTAAAGGTAATCCCAATATCTTTAGAGATGGCCAAATGACCCGGGTAATAAAAAGGGTAACCAATATTAATCTCACACACGCAGTGCAGAAAATGGAACGAACCAGAAATAGATTAAGGAAAGAGCTGACTAAATTCCCAGATAAAGAAGAAACTAAAACTACCCTGAAAGTGGCAAACAAAAATTTAAAGAAGATAATATGGAATGAAAAAACTGAAGCCAATAACACTCTTTGGACTCGTATATTTTATGCTAGTAACCTAGGAAATTCGAGGGAGTTCTGGAAGATGGTTAATACCCTAAATAGGCTGGATAAAGCGATAGTCTCATCAGTATTGACTGAAACTGAATGGGTAAATTTTTTAAGTCATCATTTAAATCCACATCCAGCAGTACAGGGAATTGAATACCATAACCCATGGAAGGAAACTGCAATAACAAATCAAGAACCAGTCATGGAGATAACACAGGAGCAGATTGTTAAACTAATAAAGAAGCAGGAAGACGGAGCACCAGGACCGAATGGGATACCCTTTTCTGCATACAAAGATGATCTGGAAACATGGGCCAAAGTATTTGTAAAGGTCTTTAAAGAAATAGTTAGTAAAGGGGAGATACCTGAAAGCTGGAGAGGCTCCTTAATATCCCCAATTTTTAAAAAAGGAGAATGGGCGCTTCCTGAAAACTATCGTTTAATAACGCTACAAGACACTGATACAAAACTTTTTGCAGCCTATCTGCTAACAATCTTATCTGACTTGGTGAAAAAGAATAACATCCTTCCGCCAAACCAAACCGGCTTCATTAAAGGACTTGGTACATCCTCCAATATCCTGCCACTATCTATTTTAATGGAAAAGGCAATCTTAAAGGGCGAATCACTGTTTTTATGTTTTGTTGATTTTAAATCAGCTTTTGACTGTGTCAACAGAGATCTTTTATGGAAAAAGTTACAAGCACAAGGGATTCCTCAGCCTGTAATATACCTGATCAGTCTCCTGTATACAAAAACCTGGGCCAAAGTTCGTATTGGGAACGGCAGATCATTAACTGAGGAAATACCAACGCTTGGCGGTGTGAAGCAAGGCTGTGTATTGGCACCTTTAATATTTAATCTGTTTTTATCTGATCTAACCGAAGCATTGAACAAGATAAATGCCCATCCACCGAAACTTGCAGATAAGCACATAACAAATTTGCTATATGCAGATGATGTTATTCTTTTAAGCAGAACAAAGGTAGGCTTGCAAAGGTTAATTACACGTATACGGAGTACGCAATAAAAAATAAAATGGTAATAAATGAATCCAAATCTAAAGTTATGGTTGTCTCAAAAAATCCAAGAAGGAAATACAATATGAAATGGTTCTTAGGTAAGGAAAAACTGGAGCAAACTAAAACCTATAGATACCTAGGACTGGTTTTTGATGACAATGGTAGCTTTAAACCGCAGAAATTGGACATCGCCCGGAAGGCGAACTCCCTAACAGGTGCATTTGGTATGATAAAAAAATCCACCAACAACTAAACCTACCAGCCGCTACTCAAAGTCATATCTGCAAAATTGTAACCTTCCCTATCCTATGGAAGTGAAGCATTGAACGGAAAGGACGCAATAACAATAAACAAAGAAATCTCTAAAACTTTTCGATCCCTTTTCTGTTTACCTAAAAATGCCTCACAGTCCCAAATTATACTAGAATTTGGCTTGAACAACCAACTACATGCTCGGATGGGTATCACAATTAAAGTACGGTATAGGGTTAAAAATGACAAGGACAATTTAATCTCAGAGCTTTTATGGAAAGAAGTAGAGGGCAATAGTAAATTATCTGTCTGGAATTATCTCGAGAAGGCTTTGAATGAATTTGGGCTTAAGGAGATTTGGATGACCACTATTCCTCAGGAATCTTTAAAAAAAATTGTAAATAAGACAACTGATATCCTATCTGTAATAAGTGACAAAGAGTCCCTGGTCAAAAGGAAACATGCTTGGTCTATAATAAACAGTTACAAAAAAAAGAGTCCGCAACAATATTTGAATACAGCTTGGACTTGGAAATACAAAAATATATTCATGAAAGCCCGGTTCGGAATCCTGCCCAGAGAATCTCATGCACTGCCATGGAAAAAGTTTGAAAATAATATATCATGTCGGCTGTGTAACACAGGAGAAGAAAATATCATATATCTATTGTGCCTTTGCCCAGATGTAAAAAATGAAAGATTAACACTTTTAAAAAGGCACTTCAATAAAAGATCAGTAAGGACATGTAGACAAGCACTAATCCAGTGTCTTTACTTGGAAGATATACATATTAACTCTGCCCTCTCAAAATTCTTAACAAGTGCATGGAAAAAAACTGGAATTTTTAAAACATTAACTATTATACTGTTTATATTTCTGAATTTTTTACATTATGAAGTTATCGCTTATTTTTTTTAAATCATTGCCCTTTTACCGTATTACTATAACTGAAATCTTATATTGTGCATTCTCTTTTGGTAAAGATTTTAAATAATCAATCAAACATTTATCATTATCATTCATGGTAGCACCAACGTGTCGCCTCTTCTCACAATTCCATTTATCTCAGATAGGTCCTCCCAAACATTCTTATAAATAATAAAATCTTCATCTAGTTTCCAACCATAAGTCACAAGCAGATTACTTGTCACATTTATTAACACAGGATCTCCTTTGATTGCCTCCCTCCATTCACTCTCATCAATAGCCTGGCACACCTCAGAACTATCTGACACCACCCAATCATTCCTCCGCATTAGCAACAACAATATCCAATGACAATCTGGACATACAGTCTGCATTAATGTTCTTTATACTTCGGACATAATTCACAATGAAATCATATTCTTGAAACCCATGTAACCATTTAGCAATACTTTGAGTGGCTTTTGCTGCTCCTGCAGTGGTAAACAAATCTATCAACAGTTGATCTGTACGCAATTTAAACTTGGTGCCCCAGATGTAAATTCGAAAATATTGCACCCCCCACCAACATGCCAGTGCCTCTTTTTCGATGACTAAGATTTCTCTGCACCCTTTAGAGTCCTAGAAGCGAATGCTACTACTCTTTTCTTCCCTTTATGTTTCTGCATTAGAATAGCTCCCAAACTATAGCCATTGGCATCTGTAATAATATTAGTTTGGTCAGCTGGTTCAAAAGATTTTGATGCCACTGCTATAGCAATTACTTTCTTTATCGTGTCAAATGCTTTTTCACATTCATCTTTCCAGAAGTATGTTAGTCCCTTTTTCATAAGATCACGTAGCACATGTATTTTATCTGCAAAATGGTGCACACATTTGGAATAATATTCTGTCTATCCCAGAAATGATCTAAGCTGCTCTTTATCTTGAGGACAGGGGCACTCTCCATGGGCTCCACTAGCTTAAGTTTAGGTCTGACACCATTGATTGACAAAGTGTGCCCCAAATATTCAACTTCTTCCTGAGCAAATTTGCACTTTTCTAACCCTATATTGTTACATCCACTTTCTCTCTGAGAATGATATTGTGTTTGTTCATGCCTTTCCCTCACACTAAAATATCATCTTGAAATACAAGCACATTCTTCATGTTGCCCACAATTCTCTGCATCACTCTTTGAAATACTGCGGATGCAGACACTAGACCAAATGGCATGCGTACAAAATTAAAAGCTCCTTCAGGGGTTATAAATGATGTTAAATGTTTTTACTTTTCATGTAGCTTTATCTGATGGTAAGCATTGTATAAATCCAAAGATGTAAAGTACTTACCCCAGAGATGATTGATAACATTTCATTAATACAAGGAAGGGGATGACGACCTACCCATATGCATTTATTTGGGTCTCTCAAGTCCACACGGATATTTCAATTGGGATTCATTGCAATCACTATGGGACTACGCCATTCTGAGGCTTCATTTGGCTAAATGACCCCATTTTCACATAACCTTTGTAATTCTTTTCTCAGAATATCTCTCATTGTCAATTCTACATTCAAGCATCACCTGTGACAGCGCTGAATAGAAACGAGGAGAGAAGCAGGCAAAAAGGATATATTGAACTTACCCAGAACGTGCCAGAAAGCAGGAAATAGAGACACATAAGAGTATATAACTTTTGTAATTTGTAAAAAAAAAAAAGGGGAAGTGAAAAAAAAAAGGGCAAGCGTGTTTGGACCGGGATATAGCCGGTGCAGGATGGAGTACGTGCCCACGCCCCGGCCAACGCCCAACGTCCGTCTCGCACCATAGTCCCGTGCTCGGACCAGCTTAGCCGCCAACGGGAGGACTGCAAGCGAAGCTTCTGCTTATTGTGGAGACCGAGAGGCGAGGTTCAGGGGAGCTGGAGTGTGGTCGCCGCGTCGCCTTTCATTGTCTGTTCTACCCTTTGGCCGTAGAGGTGCCACACATAGCACGGATAGTATGCCCTGGTAGCGTGGCGTTAGCGTGGGGCTAACTGTCAGTCCCACGCCCCCGCAGGGCTCAGGACGACATATTCGGCAGGACGACGTTTTCTGCACTTTCCCCCCTGCACTATACAGCTTATTTGGGAAGCCGGAGCAGGAGGACTGGGAGCCCCCTGTAGTGTCCCGGTGTAGGCCTGAGTAACTGAGACACTGGGACACGTGTAGTTATGATGGTGGCTAGTTTCTCACTGACCACGCCCAGGGCTCTGGGCTATTTATTCACAAGGGAGCGCAACGGCGCTCACGTACGGGGTAAACCAAAGACCCTGCACGTCCCAGGGGGGGATGCACAGGAACCAGTGGGAGGGGGCGTGTGCTGCAGTGGTACGCCCCACTGCAGCAACACTACATTCCTCCTTTACCTAGGGGAAAAACAGGAGTATACAAAACATTTAGGAGCCACAGTCTATTGTTCACAAACTCTCCGGTCAGCGACCGTGGTAAGGCATGGGAGAGACAAAGTCCATATGAAAGTTCACCAACTGTCTCTGGTATAGTCTCTGATCAACCTGCAAACATGGTATAACATTTTAACTTCAAAACAGAACAGTCTTACTTCAGTTCTCGGCGGGGTCAGCCATCTCGATTACTTCAACGCCAGCATTGTGCTACAAAGTCACGGTACCTCTGGGACGGCTTCGGGCACGGACGTAGGCTGTACCTTGTCTGACTTCGACTCTCACCGGTGGCTGCAGGTGACTCCTCCGAGTCTCTCGTCTCTTGAGCAGTGGAGTCTTCTGCGGGTCTCTGTGTGACTTGCATGCCGGGATTATTGTTTTCTGCTTGGCTTGCTGCAGCACTGACATCCGCCGAACTTGAGGGCTGATGAGGAGTGGTCGGGTGCCACTCATCCTGGTCATAGTCTATGTTCTCTTCCGGCACCTGCTTGAAAAACGATACATTCCTGGTGACAGACTCGCCAGCTCTGGTGGCTGTGATCATTGTTCCATTTATCTCTGTCACTGTCCACGGATCCAGTTCAAAAGGCATGCGGAATTTCCCTCCGGGGTGGCGGTCTTTCACCAGAACCCTGTCCCCGACTTGAATCGGACTATCCATTGCTCGTCTTCGTCGGGACGCTTCTTGATTGGTTTTGGTGCGCTGTTCCATGGACCGGCTCTGTGGGTGTGGGGCATGTTCCCATGCCGGGTGGTGCGGGATGGTGTCTGCCACGACTCTATTGAAGGAAAGTCGGCTTGGGGAGATTCCTGTAGTGCAGTGGGGGGTCAAACGGTATTCTCTGAGGAACTGGTAGATTGCTAGCTCCAGACATTGGCCGTCGGCAACCGCAATTTGTATAGTTTTGTTCAAGGTCCTCATTAGGCGCTCGACCTCTCCATTGGCCTGGGGCCACCGGGGGGTGATCCGTCTGTGCTTGATACCATGGCTTTGGAGGTATTCCGTGAATTCATTGCCATTAAAGGGGGGTCCGTTGTCGGTGCGGATCTCGTCCACGAGCCCATGGGTGGCCAGTATCTTCTCAAACTTGGGTATTACTTCCCACGTTGCCGTCGACGACACGATCTCCACTTCTGGGTAGCGGGAGAAGTCATCCACCACTACAAGCATGTACTTGCCTCCCGGGAGGCTACCGAAGTCCGCGCTCACTCGCACCCACGGGGATGTGGGGCCATCTTCGGTCACGATTGGCGCCGGAGGGTTTGGGAGGCTCGTCGCTAGACACACTGGGCACCTGTGGATCACTTCCTCCACCGCTTTATCTAGCCCCGGAAACCACACCTTGCTCCGGAGTCTGTTCTTGGACTTGACAATTCCTTGGTGTGATCCGTGTGCCAGGATCGCGGCTTGCTGGGTCAAACTGCTGGGCAGTATTAGGCGAGGGCCTCGCAGGAGGCACCCTTCTGTAGACACGGACAGTTCGTGCCGGACTTGAAATAATGCTTTCAGGATGGCTTGGGCCTCAGGTGTGCGGAACGAGGCTGGGCTCTGGAGTGCTTTCCAGTCGCCACTCTCTATGGCCTGGATCGCGATCTGGAGGCAATCGTCCTCCTTGGTGGCACGTGACACCTCGTCCAGAGACATGGGGCGTGGTCTTGACCTCTCGACGATCAGTCGGACATACTCCTCGGTGTCTGCTGCTTCGGCCGCTTCGGCATCCGAGACGGGTCGGGCGTGTCTCGACAAATAGTCCGCCGGGTTGCGCGAGCCAGGCCGGTACTCCACTGTGAACTGGAACTCCTGCAGCTGCAGCACCCACTTCTCGATCCGTGGGGGAGGGCGAGAGGAAGAGCCTTGGAAAAGTGGTATCAGGGGCTTGTGGTCAGTGACTACTGAAAACGGGTGTCCATAGAGATATATGTGGAAATGGCGGCACCCCCACAGAATTGCAATAGCCTCCCGCTCTATCTGGGAGTAGCGTTGTTCGGTGGGTGTGAGGGTGCGGCTGGCGTATGCAACGGGGGCCCACTCTCCGCATTGCTGACGCTGTGAGAGGACGGCACCCAGGCCAGTGGGGCTGGCATCCACAAGCAGTTGTGATTCGTTCTGAGGGTTGAAGTACGCTAGCGTGGTGTCGGCTGAGAGAGCCGCTTTCGTGTTCTCAAACGACTCCTGTTGGTCCGGACCCCAAATCCAAGCGGTATTTGATTTTGTGAGGTTCCTGAGTGGTCCAGTGAGATCGGACAGGTCCTTGATGAAACGCCCGCAGTAGGTCACCATGCCTAAGAAGCTGCGGACTGCGGTCACTGAGGTGGGGGCGGGCGCGTTGTGGATGTCTTGGACCTTTTCTGGGTCTGGGCCTACTCCTTGGTCGGAGAACTTGTACCCGAAGAAGCTTATGTCTCTTCGCAGGAACTCGCACTTGTCTTTATGAAGAGTCAGCCCTCTCTCCTTGAGGCGATCGAACACTGCGTGGACGCGCCGGATGTGCTCCTCCAGCGTCGGGGCATGCACCAGGATGTCGTCACTCACGTTGAGCACCCCGACGAGACCTTGAAGGACGTTGTGTATAATGTTCTGAAACACTTCGGCGGCGCTTGAGATGCCGAAATTGAGCCTCGTGTACCTCCACAGGCCAGCATGTGTCGAGAACGTGGTGATGGGGCGTGAGTCTGGGTGGAGCGGAATCTGGTGGTACCCTGATCTTAGGTCCATTTTGGAGAACCACCTGGACCCTGCGAGTTCCCCGATGATGTCGTCAATGGTTGGCGTTAGGTGACGTTCCCTCTTGATGGCCAGGTTGGGGATTCGCATGTCCACACATATCCGTACCGCGTCGGGCTGCTTAGGTTTTTTCGCCACCACGATGGGGGACACCCACGGGGTGGGCCCGGTCACACGTTCGATGATTCCCGCTTGTTCCAGCATTCTCAGCTCGGCTTCTACCTTGGGTCGGAGGTGGAACGCTATCCGCCGGTGTCGCAGAGCTACCGGGGCCACGGATTGGTCAATGTGGAGCTGGACAGGGGGTCCACGGAGGCATCCGATGCCCTCGAACAGTGAGGAGTGTTCAGTGACCAGATTGTCCAGGCTTTGAGCTTGTACGGTCAGGGCGAAGTGTATGAGTCCAAGTTCACGTGCCGTCTTGCAGCCGAGGAGGAATCCTGACCCCTCTTGGGACACGTAGACTTTTGTTTGCAGCTGCCGGGTGTCATGTGAAATGGTAGTTCTGAATACCCCGCACAGGCGTAGGGGCCGCCGAGTCCCGTAGGCAAACACTTGCACTCTGGTGGGGTGGAGTGCGGGAGCGTCCGCTAGGTCCCGGTATACACTGGCCGCCATGAGGTTTATCGTCGCCCCGGTGTCGATGAGAGCTCGGATGGCCTGGTCGTGGACTTGGACAGTGCACCTCGGCTCGGACGAAGAAGCAGCCGTCAGGGAGTTGAGCATGCGCACCACGTGGACAGATGCGGCGTCTTCGTCGTCGTCGTCCATGTCACTGCCGGGTGACGTATCCGGGAGTGGCGCCACCTGCCGCGCTCTCCTGGGTGCGCCGCTGGGCTTCTTCCGTTGGGACGACAGACAGACACTAGCAAAGTGGTTGGCTTTGCCGCACGCACTGCAGATTTTTCCTTGAGCTGGGCAGGCTCCTTTGTGCGGAGTGGTACCACCACACCACATGCAGTTTCGATCCCGGGTAGACTGGGAGTGCTGGGGCTGGGGGGTCCTCTGCGGCCTAGACCGGCTATCTGGACGTTGCGTCCGGACAGCGCACACTGGCTCTGATTTGATCTTGACGGCTGGACCCGGCTCCATGTGGGCCGCCCGGGCTTTGGAGAGTTCTTTGGACCGTCCTAAAGCGAGTATGTCTCGCATGGGCATGGCGTCTGTTTCGAGGACTCTCTCTCTCAGTTTCAGAGATGCGCACCCCTGAATGAACTGTGCGCGAATTTCGTCTTCCGCGTCTGGGAGTGTGCACGTGCTCGCCAATTTCTTAAGGCGTGCGTAGAACACATCAACTGACTCCTCAGGGAGTTGGCGCGCTTGTCGGAGCAGGAAACGTTCGTAGTCTGCGCTGGTGAAGGGTTCGAAATACCTGGTGATAGCATCCCGTAGGGTGGCGTACGTGAGGGGCGGATCGCCTTCCGTGATATCCTTGGAGATGTCATGGATCCCCTCTCCACCTAGGTGTAGGAGCATCGCCCTGCGTCTCCCCACCGCGACCTCCGCCGCAATAAAGTAGGTCTCCAAACGTTCCACCCACTTTTTCCACCGAGAAGCCTGGGAGGGTGGCGTGCCGGTGATGGAAAAGGGCTCCAGGGTGGGCACGTTGGCCATGCTGGCGGCCGGACAGATGAACGGGACACACTCCTAGCACTTGCGGGCAGAAACAGGTCCCTCGGGGCCGCACAGGCCCAACAGGAAGAAACAGGCACGTCCGGTGAACTCACAGGCCTCACTCCGCCAGATGCGTGAGGAACGGCAAACTCTCGGTTCCGCAGACACGCTAGAAGCGTGAGGTATGGCAGCCGTCGGAACTGCGCATGCGCGGGAGTGCCGGGATGACGAGCGGGGCCGGCGGCCGGCAGGGAGCGGGCTGCGGGCCTCCGGGCGGCAGGAGAGAGGCGGAGGCAGGGCACAGGGGCAGCCGTGAGGTGCGGCAGGCAGCAGCCCGTACCTGGAGGAGGCCACGTGGACGGGCTGGACAGCGGCGCAGGCAGCCGGAAAGCAGGGCGTCACGCCGGAGGCAGGCGAGGCACTCGGGGACTCCGCTGGAACACAGGCGGGCCAGGTGAGGGCGGGAGATGCGGACCAAGCTGCTGGGCGGCCTTGTCAGGCAGGGAGTCGCACCGCTGACAGGATGCGCGCTGCGGGGCAGCGGGGCCAGGCGAGGGTGACCGGCAGGGTCACGGGTTCGTCGGTGCACGCGATGAGCGGGGGGGCAGACCCCCTCGTCGCCAATGTAGTGTCCCGGTGTAGGCCTGAGTAACTGAGACACTGGGACACGTGTAGTTATGATGGTGGCTAGTTTCTCACTGACCACGCCCAGGGCTCTGGGCTATTTATTCACAAGGGAGCGCAACGGCGCTCACGTACGGGGTAAACCAAAGACCCTGCATGTCCCAGGGGGGGATGCACAGGAACCAGTGGGAGGGGGCGTGTGCTGCAGTGGTACGCCCCACTGCAGCAACACTACACCCCCTGCCGTACACCGCCATTGTGGGGGTCAGTGAGAGCAGTGTGAGGGGGGCTAAAGCAGGATAGTCTTCATCTTCTCTATTGCGAGGAAAGCTTCGTGACCCCGGGGCTGGCCTTAGCGGTGCGAGTGGAGTGGAGCATTAAACGAGAGGGAGTGAGCTGCTCAGCAAGTCCGGACTCGACGGAGGAAGCTCACAGCAGTAACCCTGCCCTGGACTTTGTGGACAGTGAAAGGAGGTGAATCTCGGCATACAGGGACTGTGAGGACTGGCAGCCTGCGCTGTTACACAGCTGAGCCCTCTATCCTTGGATGTACCTGAACTCTGGCATTTATTGTCTATCTATTTTAATTTAATTCTATTTTTAACTTTAGTCAGTCATTAACATTTACTTAATTTTATTTACTTGGGCTACTTTATACGTAGTTTTATAGCAGATTTTTCCATTTCCTCTGTAGTTGACATACACCTTTCTTATAACTATTTCCCCTATAGTAGTGTGCTTGGCGAGTTTGTATTGGTGAGGGGAAATGGACAAGAACAATCCCCCTACAACTCGCCCTAATACTCACCAAATGGCTGCGTCAACCTCCCAACTCCCGACCCTTACTGCCATAGATAAAATGTTGCAGAAAACAATAGGGGTTGTAGTCACAGCCATTGAAAATACAGAACGACGGCTATCATTGACACCAGCTATGCCCATTCCTAAGGTACCCACCCCAACTTGTTCCTTGTCACCTGCTAATGAGTCTTTCCCAACAACTAAATCTCCTGATTCTCTGCTGGCGTCCTCCTTTGCTCAGCATCCTTGTGGGCCAACTGAGCTGGGGGCTAGCCCATGCATTAACTCACCATCAGCTTTGGGCCCCCAGGGGCCGATTAAGGCTCCCAAGCTCTGCCCCAGAAATAGGAAGCCCAAATCCTATAAAAGAAAGTGGTTAAACGGAATATACCGGCTCACGATATCCCATATGTGGATGCAGGGCCCTCCTTTTCGCTGACAACGCCACCGCTGTGGGCCACCCATCTAATAATTGATTTACAAGCGCACATGGAACAACTTATCAATTCGCAGTTTAAAATCGTGATGAGCAGAATTGATAAAGTTGTATCCATGTTAAACAACAAGAGATCCGTAGGCCCACAGACAACAGCACTAAAGGCTATTACTCCTGCAAAGTCGGTTGGAGGAATTACTATACAGCCCGCTCAAGGCCTCAGTCAAGTGGCAGACTCTTGCCAAGACAACCAGGTCCAAGGGAGGGGATATTTAAGGATGATTAACTGTCCTCCAGCCCCTATCCATCCCAGTCTTGCTAACCCTATTTCTCTAAGTAACCCCCCGACGAGTGAGAGTACTGTTCCCCGTACAAGTTTACCAACTTTAGCAGGACCTAGCATTCAGCTGCCAAAGCGCAGGGCATTACCTGACAATACTGCCCCTACACCCCCACTTGAATCTCTCCCTCAATCTTTACCATCCATACAGCTGCCCCCTGAGGCTTCTCCATATGTGCTGGTTCTATTGGGAGTTCCACCACTGTTTGGAGAGCGAGAAGAATCGTTTCCCGAGCTTAAGAATACAATTATCTTTTGGTTGAATAAAAACAGACCACTAATGAATTCGGGCGAGGGAGAAATTCTCTTCGCTAGAAGATTAAGCTGGATCGGGAACAAATCCAAAGATCGAGCAGGAGACTGCGTGATTATCAACTTTAGGGTCCCGGGCGTGGTTAATCACATTTTAGCATGGGGTGGTCCTCGACAACAGGGTTCAATCACTCCCCTCCATCTGGGGCACTTTTATCTGCATTCAAGGTACTTAAGCTCAAGGGGATTTCCCCCTCTATGTAACAGGGGTGCGAGGATGGAATATAAAATCCCGGTGGAGAATAGATTCAATGCCCTGGACAATGTAGACTGACTAATTCGCACACTAGGGCATTCGGATTTGTATAATGAGTCCATTTTAGCAGGGAATTGGGCAGAAAACGAGGGGGCGAGGCACGCTGTGATGGTGAGCACGATCAGTACCCGGACCCCTCAAGTGGATCCATTCTTAATTCAACCAATGACCCCTCTAATGTCCTGCTATCATGGGGTGGTCACCGGGATGGCAACTGGTGAAGGCACCTCCCGGACCAGTAGTCCGCTTGCTCCCTTGGTGGATTATAGTTAAGGGAACCAACCCCGCATGTCATTTATAGGGTCTTGGAATGTAGCAGGGATGTGAACCAAGTTAGTGGATCCAGAATGGGGGGAGTTGGTTGACCTTTATGACGTGTGTATGTTCCAAGAGACCTGGATGACATCAGCTCCCCATAGGGTAGGTTTTGCTTCTTATTATAGCCCAGCACTACAGGGACCTAGGAGCAGACCGACTGGCGGCTTGTGTATATGGGTGGCCACCCACCTGGGGTGTTCTGTGAAGGTGAAAGATACCTCTTCTCCTGACATCCTGGGTATTTCCCTCAAATTCTTAGATAAGATGTCCTTGGTGGTCTTTAATATTTATCAGCGGCCTAGTTCCCCCTTGAAGGGGTCTCCCTTAATTGAGGTGCTCGATGATCTTTTATCTATGTATTCTGCCCCTACTCATAGGATATTGGGAGGGGATTTTAATTGCCATTTTGAACCCCAGGCCGGTATACCGTCTGTAACTCTGGAGGAGGACGCTACATGGCACATACAGGAGTGTTCCTCATATTACGCTAAACGTCTGACTCCATTGGCGGTGCAGATTAACAAGTTTTTAGTTTCCCACTCCTTAAGGGCTTGTAATGGCAGGTTTCCCCCTGATGTGCCAGGGAAATTCACCTATACCAGAGCCGGGAAATCCTCAGCCATTGACTATATAATGGTCAATGTTGAATTCTGGTCCATAATTAAATCTTTTACTGTTATAGAGAGGGTGGATAGCGACCACAATCTTCTGTCGCTGGAATTAACCATTGCCCTGGGTAACATTCTAGGTGTGAGGGAGCCTGCTATTCATCCTAATCCTAATCTTGTTCTGGGGGCAGGAGGTAGACGAATCAGGTGGGCCAAGTTTATGATGGCTCCAGACAAAGTAGCGGAGCTTTACCAACAAGTTGCCACCTCTCTTGAAGAGGCCTTTAAGCTCCCGGCTACCAATGATCCTATGAACTTTGGGGCGTTGGAGATTATACACACTAATTTAGTCACCTCCTTAGCAGACTATTTCTTTACTCCAGTAAACGGGAGGGCTCGACCAAAAGCACAGGAGCACTGGTTCAATAAACAATGTAGGGAGGCAAAACGTGCCTTGGTTAGAGAGGTAAAAACAGGCTCAGTAGAGAGCAAAAGAGGGGCTAGACACTTTTACAATGTCATCATTAAGGAGTCTAAGTCGGAGTGAGAGACCTGTAGATGGGAAAGTATAAAAGAGGCCCTTGACACACGCGATTACAGGGCGTTCTAGAATTTGGTGAGATCTGGCTTGCCAGAGGGGACATGTGCAGTAATACCTAACTTGCACGAAGAGGTATGGATTGCGCACTTAAGCCCCTTTTCGCGCATTTAAATAACTTGCTCCCAACTGAACCAGCTATCACTGCACCCCATTCACATGTTTCACTAGACCCTGACTACTACCCATTCACCCTCCAGGAAACCCAGGAGGCCTTAAAAGGTCTAGCGGCAGGTATGCCCCGGGATTGGATCATATACCGGGTGACCTGTTTCTGGCTGAGCAAAAGGTTTGGGTCCCATATCTCTGTCTCTACTTCAACGCCAATATTTGCGGTATGGAAATCCCCAAAACTTGGTTGGGGGCTGAGATTATCCTCATCCACAAAAAGGCTTCCCCTCTGGACCCGGCAAATTACCGCCCCATTAGTCTTATCGACATCTTACAGAAACTCAGGCCCGCATTTTACTATTAAGGTTGCAGTTCTGGATGGACGAACATCACATCCTGACTCCACTTCAAGCGGGCTTCCGTGCTAAAGTTTCCACCATAGACCAACTTTTTAGACTCCAGATGGTCTATTGGAAGACGGTTACTATGGGAGCGGGTACTCTGTATTTGATCTTTATAGATCTTAGATCTGCATTTGACCTGGTCCAGAGGGAGAAGCTATGGGCAGTTCTACTGGAAATGGGTGCCCCAGCGTACTTATGCCATCTCTTCAGACGGCTACACCAAGACAAGTTTGCAAGAGTAAGGTTTGGGAGGGTAGGAGAGCTCTCGGACGCTTTTCCGGTGGAAAAGGGCGTGAGGCAGGGGTGCGTCTTAGCCCCCACGCTCTTTTCCCTCTTTTTAAATGGCCTGATTAAAGATCTTTTGGGCACAAAGGATTTAACTCCCCTAGCCTGGCAACCCAAACAATCCCAGCCCTAATGTTCGCTGATGATACCCTTCTATTATCAAAAACTTCCTCGGGTATCCAGCTGACATTGGAGGCTTTTTGCTCCTTCTGTCGACTCAGAAATTTGGAGATTAACCTCTCCAAAACAACATTTATGGTTTTTAATTCGAAATCACCCAACTGTCCCCTCGCCCAAATGGATGGCATTGCACTCGAAAGAGTTTCCACCTTTGAATACTTAGGGGTAACTCTGAATGATAAGATGGAATGGGGGTCCCATATAGCTAAGGCTAGCATGAAGTTGTCCCAATCTATTGGAGGTATCCTCAGGGTCCATAATGAGTGCTTGTCTAAAATTCTGGGACCACTGTTAGAAATGTACAAAGCACAGGCGAGAGGGGGGGCGCTCTATGGGGTTGAACTCTGGGGCCATGCTAACGCCATGACGCTCTCCATTACGGAGAATAGTTTTATTAGGCGTCTAATGAGACTCCCACAGAGCACACCCCTGATTCCACTTCGGCTTGACCTAGGGTTGGTCCCGCTACATGAAATCAAAACTAATCAACCTTTATTTTATTAGAGGAGGCTTTGGGCAACACCCGAGCTCCCTAACTACCGGGAGGAATTAACTTACCTTCTGACACTGAGAGGTGTGGGAAAAATCCCTTGGTTTATGCACGTAAAACAGCTATACCAAGACCTGGGGAGGGGGGACTTGTGGCTTACTCCGGAATCTTCCTCCCTCTCCATACATAGGAAATTACTGGCTAAAGTGCTTAACCAATTCCATTTGGACCAGTTGGTAGTGAAACCATCCCTTGGTAGGCTCACAAGAAGTTTTTTTAGAAATAAAGGATGTGTACCTTTTTGAGAAATTCTTGGATAACATCCAGCCCCCTCTGGCGAAGAAACTATACGTCCAATTTAGGCACGGTTGTCTTCCCGTGAGGGCTGTAACAAATAAATGGTCTATGGCTCAACACGCATTAAACCTATGCCCAGGGTGTGAACAGACCGAAGAGACAGATCTGCACGTTCTGCTCTTCTGCTCCCTGTACTCCCAAGCTAGAGCAAAATGGATCTTGCGGTTATGTAAATCTAAGGGTGTTAGGGACTATAGAGAGGTGTTTAGATTGCTAAAATATGATTCCTCTGCTTTGGTTGTGTTCGCGACCTCTAGATACCTGTTTTCGATGTGGTGTATTAGAGGAGCCAAAATGTAATCGCATCTTGCCCTAATTGATTTTACACCCCCTTGAATTTACTTGGGATCTGTAACACACAACTACCCCCCATATTATGTCTGTATGTAACCACCTGTTTTAATTTCTCATGCTTACATATTCTTTTACTTTTATTGTGTTTATAATGTTTTTTTAAGTTTTTAGTGTTGGCCAAACTGTAAATTTACCAATGTGTTCTGCTTTTATGGTTTTCAACCGATAATAAAGCTTTTTTGACTGACTGACATTCTGAACTTTATGTACAATGGGATTCACAATATTGTTAAATATAATCTTGAGTTCACATTTTTTTAGACACCCCAATTAGCCACTAAACAATGTTGGAAATTGTGTAAGCTAATCCTCTTTATTTTGCATCAATAGGGCTTGTTGCGGATGATTTGGATTCAAAATCATATTCAACGCATGTTGTTCTCTCCAGCCTAATAAAAATGTACCGTTTACAATTACATACACCTTGCATCTTGCAAATCTTCCATGAAACATAAGATCTGCTAGAATGTATCCCATTACAGGTAGCTTGTCCCCACAATACCCTTCTGGTTCTACGTCTTTGGGGACTAATGTCGGAGTGTTAGGTTTGTCCCATGTAAATCTGTCAATGATGGTAACATGTGGGGGCGTGGTCTCGCCAGTTGCAAGATGGCTGCATGGTAATCGAGCTCCGCTGGGCAGAGCCATCCCATCTGTAAAAATCTGTCATCTGAGAGCACCCTCTGGCCCCCTATGCAGCCGCCTGATACCACTTACCTGCCCTGCTGCCTGAGGGGCCCTGAAGGGTCTGTGTCCGGGTGCCTTTCCGCCTCAACACCGACGTCTGTCCTTTGCGGCTGCATGGGCCTGGCCTGACCTGACCCACCAGTCTGCCCTGTCACTGCTGCTGGGGACGCATCCAGGCACTTTCTAGGCCCGGTCTGGTCCGGCACTCCAGTGGGTCTTCTCTATACTCCAGACTGGGTGCGGCCCCTGATGTCCCTGGCCGGGTGCAGGTGCGTAGATCGTGGCCTGGGGGGTCTGGCGGGGGCTTCCGCTGCTGTGGCACCCGACCAGTCCTTGACTGGTCTGCAATCCCGGTCCTGTGGCCGTACGGGGCCTGGCTGTGGGTGGCGCCCTGGACCCGGTGGAGGTGACGGGCCTCGCTCTTGGAGCAGGGGCAATTGTAGTGGCTGCGTTCCTGTAGAAGCCTTCCTTGGACCTGCTGATCTGCTCCCTCCGCCTAAATCCGGTGAGTGTTGGGCAGTTGCTGCCTCTGGACACCTGTGGCCCGCCCCCCATGCGACAGATGCTCAGGGTCAGGGGCTATGAGCTGTGGGGCCACAGCAATATTTTCCTGGCTGCTTGATGGTGCCTGGCACAGGCCAGACCTGACTACCTGCATTATCCTGCTGCCTGCTCCCTAAATCATGCTTAATTTGGCCCACATTCGAGGGGGCCCGCTCCTGGGACTTTCATCTCCACCCGCCTGGCCTAGTGCCTGGTGCAGGGTCGCTCTGGTCGGTCGGCTTCCCTGGAGACTTGGATCTGCATGTGCAATTATGTCCCGGCTTGGGTGCGGCCTGTGCTTGGCCTGTGGGACTGCGGTGGGATTCGGTCTGCCCAGATTTTGGACATTCCCTCTGCTTGCCAGCAACTTTTCTCTGACCTTTGGCTGATGGTCTCGGTCTCGCTAGGGGTGCTCTCTGAGGCTCACCTGGGCAATGAAGTTCCTTTGATTATTGCTGCCTCTCACCCCTATCTGCTTTCCTGGACTGGTTCTCTCCCGGGCCCGAGGGTCTCCTCCACTAGCGGCAGCCCTTGGACACTTAAGCTCTCTCTTCTTCTTGGGTGTCAATATGGGAAAATTCGACACCAGTCAGCCCAAGATCCCCTTCACCAGGCGTGGAGCGGGCAGAGGTGGCAAGGCCCCCCGACTCCGGTGAGCAGCCCACATAGACTGAGCCCCCTGGCGATCAGGATGACAGTCTAAGTGCCATCCTTCTGGACGTGCAATGAAGCTTGAAGTCAATAGATGGAAAAATTGACCACCTGACTTCGGCAGTACCATATCCGAGGACAGCCGTCTGAGCGACACTGATTGACTCCTACTTGATTTAACCTCTCTAGCTATGCATCACTTTTGGCACAGACTTCATGTACACCGCTAGAAGTAGTGTTACTTGCATCCTATCTCATGTACCTACTTGCAGATTGCATTGTGCTTGCAAGATGTCTAGTGAATTGTAATTTTTGCTGGGGTAACAGTGTCTGTGGGAGCACTGGTCCCTCTTGGTTTACCTCACTCGCCCTGACTTAACAGTGCAGCATGCACTCGGACACATGTACTTTTTCTAAGTTACTTCCCTTTGGGCCACTTCCTCAAAGTTTGGGGTTCCTGGGTGGTGGTGGACTTGAAACTCAATCTATTTGGGTGGTTGGAGTGGATGTGGGGTGGGTCTGCGTTTGTTGTTTTGGGGTTCACATCAGACAACCTTTTCAAGTAGTCTGCTGCTTTGTTTTTCTGGTATTGTTTATGACATATCATTACAAAATTATCGTGCTGTTCCTAATGAGAGAAGGGGTTGGTACAGTCAGTGGTGCAATTGTGTTATGACAGGGTAGTCAAAAGATCACCCTGGGAATCCATTTTGTTGGATTTAATGCCCTCACACACCCTTTCAGGTGTCATGCTTCATCATCTGGGCCTGCTCCTCGTTGGGTCGGCGGTGCAATACCCAACGGGCAACACCTCAAAGAGGGGCTCTTTGGCGGAGATCTTTTTCCAACTGCCGTATAGATGAAGTGCGGGTGTGGGGCCAAAACTGAGTGGTAGACGTGAGTGTGGTGGATTAAAAAAGGCTAGTGGTACCGGGAACTTTATTCGAGAGGACCACTGTCTTGGTTAAAATAATGAGCCTGGAAGAGAGTAATGGAAAATAATGTTTCCAACTCTTATCCAAGGGTTATTGCAGTCCGGTCAACATGTTTCTCGCTGTGGTGAGTTTATCTAGCGATTCTTCAGGACCAAAAATGACTAACTAGCAGGTATCTAATGGTGAAAGGAACTGTCTACACTACTTTATCTAGAGTGTGGTGTGTGTATACTCATGTGGTAACCTCACTCGTGGGGATAACAATATTATATTACCCTTCTTCAAGTTGTGATTGTTAGTACCTGTCAGGGAAAGAGGCAAGAACATATCACAAACACGTTGATAGAACAATGCATCAATGACTGTAATACTTGTGCTCTCCGCATGCCAGTGAGGGTCAGGCGTGTCACAACACCATTACACAGTACCATTGCGCAAGTGTATCAGGCACTCTCAGATGTGGACATTCAGTGAGAGTGACATGTGCAAATATAAAAACATAAGGTTAAAAATTATATATACCAATCTGGTATTCCTCATCTGCGGTTATTCAAAACTCACCTAACGTTAAAAACAATCAGACAACGACAGTGTCCAGCGGGTAAAGCTTCAGGGAGATCTTCCACCATAAGGCTATATATAGGGGAAAACATCTTAATGGTTTCTAGTTTACACATTATTTGATTGCCATCTGTAATTAAGAGGGCAATCAACGAATCTGTAGCTATGTTAAACATAAGGAAAAAAGGCATGGTAGTTGTTACAACTTCTAGTAATTTTTTTAGCAATTAAAAACTGCAGAATTGGAATTTGATAACCTCTCGTGTGGGTGTAGGACAGGGGACGAAAACTCAGTGTCTGTTCTCATAAACCAACATAGGTGTGTCACTAGCCAGAAGTGTGAAGCGGTACTGGGCTTCTAATTATACCTATAGATTGGGTAATGATAACAATCTGGATCTATGGTTGGTTATAACAAAGGCTCTCATAATAGACCATAGCTGAGAATTAGGGCTTGAGAGTGGTTTCAACAATTAAATATTATAAAACCAAAAAGTTGGTAGTACATATGCCCTCAGTTACCATAATATCTGTGAGCCTCCCGTGTAAATTGCAAGTATTGTGAGCCTTAGGGTGGATGCTCCATGTCTGTCTGTTCTGCTTGTTGGCATTTGCGAGCCTCTTACAGATAGTATTGAGCGTGACAGGGCCCCTTCAAACGTGCCCGCTATGGGAAAAGCTAGTTGGTCGTAGGTATGCATACAGATCAGGCGGTAAAGTTTACTGGCCTTACATTATGTATTGTACATGCTCGAGTAGGTCATTGCATTAGGGTAAACTCGGTTGCGCTGATCACCTGTTAACTGGTTCGTTCTATTACATAGCGGCGGGCAGCATGGTGAGGTTATTAAAGTGGCATACGTCACGTTACTAAGCTAAGCTGTGTTTACATGACGCGCTAAGAGTGACCATCCCTTGAGCGGCGGCCGACCGTAACTTACTTGGTATTTCCTGAGCTTCGCAGTTAGCACCTACCCATCGCCGCTGGAACCGGGTGGGAGGAAGGGTGCTACGAGTTCCGGTTTTATGGATAATGCAGCAACGCTCTGATTGGTTAGCTGCGGTGGGGGCCATCTTGTAATGTCTAAACCGGCGTGAAATGCGAAGGTTATTACACCTTGTAGGTTATATTCACACGGGTCAGATTTAGATAAAATCCGATCAAGGGTGGCTCAAATTCAGTTATTTACTTAAGAAACCCCTTAATTCTCCTTGAACAATTTCATGACCATGATGGAGCGGGAGTGCATCATAATAATGTATTTTCTTTATAAAAAAGAGGGGGGGGGGGTTATTGTTTGGTCGATATTGGATATTAAATAGTCCCATATTAATATTCCCAGTCCGGAGTGATTAAATGATCAAGCTCTTTTTAATGGAATAGGGATACCACATATTGCGACGGGGAGTGTCAGGTAGTAATCTGCAGTATTGTTTCGGCCATATTGGAAGGGTGTAGTCATATGGGGATATAAAGGGATAGTCATAAGCCTGCTCTGTCACTGAGGTAGTGGTTATCTACATGCTTCCTTTTCAGTTTGTGTGTAAAGGTGGATAACTGACCAGAGTAATGGTTAGAGGCTGGTCCAAGGTATGTCTTCATTAAGACCGTTACTGTCACAGGAAAGTCTATGGATCCAACGCTGTTCTTTATAGAACAGCCCTTCTTTGGATGTGTGTTGACATGCTTCTAAGATAAGCGACTGCAGGGAATCTGGAGTATGATTTGTTTCCAGGAAGTGCTTGCACATCTTAGTATTGTTTTTCTTGCACCTGAAGTTACTACGGTGTTCGGATATTCTGGTCTTTATACTGCGTGTTGTCATGCCTATGTAATATAAATTGCACGGGCATATTATCAAATAGATACAGTTAGTACTGTTGCAATTTGTATGGCCTCTCATTTCCCATTTGAAAGATTCTGATAGGGTGATACTTTTATATTTCTTGGTGAACGGGCATGCCGCGCAATTGCCACAAGGGTAGTGGCCAGTCACTGGTGGCAAGTTCCATAGAGTAACTTGTCGGATAGGTTCATGTCTGGTCTTGGGTCTGGTCTGGATCAAGATGTCTTTTATATTTTTTGACCTTTTGAAGGCAAACCTCGGTTGATCCATGTTCAAGGTGCCAGTGTTAAGTATGGACCAATGGCGTTTCACTATCTTTCTTATCTGGTTAGACTTTGGTGTGAATGTCGTCACGCATGTTATTGGTTGGGCAGCTAGGGGACTCTTTTCTCTCGGTTCTATCAGACTCTCCCTATTATTGTTCTGCGCTCTCTTCATACTTCTTTTTATGTCTCTGGTTGGATATCCTCTTTCTCTTAGATTCCTAGACAATATTGCGGACTCCGTTTTGTAACTAGTCATAGTGCTACAATTGCGTCGTATTCTGAGGAATTGCCCAAACGGTAGGTTAGATCGAAGGGCTTTCGGGTGGTGACTGGAGAAATGTAACAGGCTGTTCCGGTCAGTGCTTTTTTTATATAGAGTAGTACTCAGGGATCCCCCTTCGATACTTATATTCAAGTCAAGGAATGCTATCTGACTGTTAGATGCCGTGATAGTAAAGGTTAGGTAAGGATTGATGTTGTTAATCCACCCAAAGAACTCCGTGTATGAGTCCTTGTTACCTTTCCAAAAAATCAGGATATCGTCTATGTAACGTTTCCATAGTTTGATGTTCTCATAGAAAGGGTTTGTCGATGGGGATATGTGGCTCTCTTCGAAACTAGCCATGTACAGACATGCTATGCTGGGGGCTACCGTGCTTCCCATGCAGGTACCCTGTATCTGATGGTAATAGGTACCTTTAAATTCGAAAAAGTTCTCAGTGAGGACTTTTTCGGCACACTCCATGATGAAAGAAATGGGTGTTGCGGACGTCCATTCTGTTTTTTCAAGTGCTGCCTCCATAACACCTAGGGAGGCCCTCTGTGGGATGTTGGTGTAGAGGGCCTCAACATCTAGGGTTATTAGGAAATCTATGCTATGTTCCTCTTCATAGTCTTCCAACAGTCGCAGGAGGTCTGTTGTGTCCTGGATATAGGAGGGTATTTGCTTCACCAGGGGCTGTAAGAAATGGTCGCAAAATTTGGACAACGGTTATCCCTTTGTGTATTTTAGGCAACGTATAAAAATACGGAACCCTAGGGCTTTTGTTCACTAGGAAATCTGCTTCTTTTTTACTTAACCAGCCTTGACATTCTGCTGACTCCACCATACTTCTGATGGACACTGTAAGGCGTTCCGTTGAATTCTGCGTGACTGCCTTATAATATCTTGTGTTGTCAAGTTGCCTTAGGCACTCTGTTTCGTAATCCACTGTGTCCATTATTACAGTGGCTCCCCCTTTATCAGCTTGTTTGATAGTTAGAGAGGGGTTGTTTGCTAGTGTGTCTAAAATGTTTTTTTCTTCCTTAGAAGGTAACCGGTCTTTTTTAGACAGAGGTTGGGGCAGAGGGCGAGGGCGAAAGAGAGGGAACGCAACCGACAAACGGGTCCAATGGGAGGACACGACACCCCAAGGAATGGACACCCGGAGCAAAACGACGAAGAAATGAGTCTTGTAGTTAACCTCTCCTCGCACCAACTAACTAATGAGCAAGAGAGGGTTCTACAAAGAGGGCTAGGCTTCGTCCCTACTCCCAGAACCGATAACTTTCTCCAAACTGTTGAATTGCAAAAATTCTTCAGGAAGATAAGATTGCATGCATTCTTTGATGGGAAGCCACGTGAACCCCAGGATGATTCTGGCTTACACAACGCCTCCACTTTCACCCCTCACAGCGGAGTGACACCAAATGAAGTGCTAGCTTTTGAACAAGCTGTTCTAAGAGATATCAAGATCTTACCCAACCCCTCGACATACAACAATATGTCTAAGGAAGAAAAAAACATTTTAGACACACTAGCAAACAACCCCTCTCTAACTATCAAACAAGCTGATAAAGGGGGAGCCACTGTAATAATGGACACAGTGGATTACGAAACAGAGTGCCTAAGGCAACTTGACAACACAAGATATTATAAGGCAGTCACGCAGAATCCAATGGAACGCCTTACAGTGTCCATCAGAAGTATGGTGGAGTCAGCAGAATGTCAAGGCTGGTTAAGTAAAAAAGAAGCAGATTTCCTAGTGAACAAAAGCCCTAGGGTTCCGTATTTTTATACGTTGCCTAAAATACACAAAGGGATAACCCCAGTCCCGGGTCGTCCTATTGTCTCTGGTATAGACTCAGTGCTAGAACCGTTGTCCAAATTTTGCGACCATTTCTTACAGCCCCTGGTGAAGCAAATACCCTCCTATATCCAGGACACAACAGACCTCCTGCGACTGTTGGAAGACTATGAAGAGGAACATAGCATAGATTTCCTAATAACCCTAGATGTTGAGGCCCTCTACACCAACATCCCACAGAGGGCCTCCCTAGGTGTTATGGAGGCAGCACTTGAAAAAACTGAATGGACGTCCGCAACACCCATTTCTTTCATCATGGAGTGTGCCGAAAAAGTCCTCACTGAGAACTTTTTCGAATTTAAAGGTACCTATTACCATCAGATACAGGGTACCTGCATGGGAAGCACGGTAGCCCCCAGCATAGCATGTCTGTACATGGCTAGTTTCGAAGAGAGCCACATATCCCCATCGACAAACCCTTTCTATGAGAACATCAAACTATGGAAACGTTACATAGACGATATCCTGATTTTTTGGAAAGGTAACAAGGACTCATACACGGAGTTCTTTGGGTGGATTAACAACATCAATCCTTACCTAACCTTTACTATCACGGCATCTAACAGTCAGATAGCATTCCTTGACTTGAATATAAGTATCGAAGGGGGATCCCTGAGTACTACTCTATATAAAAAAAGCACTGACCGGAACAGCCTGTTACATTTCTCCAGTCACCACCCGAAAGCCCTTCGATCTAACCTACCGTTTGGACAATTCCTCAGAATACGACGCAATTGTAGCACTATGACTAGTTACAAAACGGAGTCCGCAATATTGTCTAGGAATCTAAGAGAAAGAGGATATCCAACCAGAGACATAAAAAGAAGTATGAAGAGAGCGCAGAACAATAATAGGGAGAGTCTGATAGAACCGAGAGAAAAGAGTCCCCTAGCTGCCCAACCAATAACATGCGTGACGACATTCACACCAAAGTCTAACCAGATAAGAAAGATAGTGAAACGCCATTGGTCCATACTTAACACTGGCACCTTGAACATGGATCAACCGAGGTTTGCCTTCAAAAGGTCAAAAAATATAAAAGACATCTTGATCCAGACCAGACCCAAGACCAGACATGAACCTATCCGACAAGTTACTCTATGGAACTTGCCACCAGTGACTGGCCACTACCCTTGTGGCAATTGCGCGGCATGCCCGTTCACCAAGAAATATAAAAGTATCACCCTATCAGAATCTTTCAAATGGGAAATGAGAGGCCATACAAATTGCAACAGTACTAACTGTATCTATTTGATAATATGCCCGTGCAATTTATATTACATAGGCATGACAACACGCAGTATAAAGACCAGAATATCCGAACACCGTAGTAACTTCAGGTGCAAGAAAAACAATACTAAGATGTGCAAGCACTTCCTGGAAACAAATCATACTCCAGATTCCCTGCAGTGGCTTATCTTAGAAGCATGTCAACACACATCCAAAGAAGGGCTGTTCTATAAAGAACAGCGTTGGATCCATAGACTTTCCTGTGACAGTAACGGTCTTAATGAAGACATACCTTGGACCAGCCTCTAACCATTACTCTGGTCAGTTATCCACCTTTAGACACAAACTGAAAAGGAAGCATGTAGATAACCACTACCTCAGTGACAGAGCAGGCTTATGACTATCCCTTTATATCCCCATATGACTACACCCTTCCAATATGGCCGAAACAATACTGCAGATTACTACCTGACACTCCCCGTCGCAATATGTGGTATCCCTATTCCATTAAAAAGAGCTTGATCATTTAATCACTCCGGACTGGGAATATTAATATGGGACTATTTAATATCCAATATCGACCAAACAATAACCCCCCCCCTCTTTTTTATAAAGAAAATATATTATTATGATGCACTCCCGCTCCATCATGGTCATGAAATTGTTCAAGGAGAATTAAGGGGTTTCTTAAGTAAATAACTGAATTTGAGCCACCCTTGATCGGATTTTATCTAAATCTGACCCGTGTGAATATAACCTACAAGGTGTAATAACCTTCGCATTTCACGCCGGTTTAGACATTACAAGATGGCCCCCACCGCAGCTAACCAATCAGAGCGTTGCTGCATTATCCATAAAACCGGAACTCGTAGCACCCTTCCTCCCACCCGGTTCCAGCGGCGATGGGTAGGTGCTAACTGCGAAGCTCAGGAAATACCAAGTAAGTTACGGTCGGCCGCCGCTCAAGGGATGGTCACTCTTAGCGCGTCATGTAAACACAGCTTAGCTTAGTAACGTGACGTATGCCACTTTAATAACCTCACCATGCCGCCCGCCGCTATGTAATAGAACGAACCAGTTAACAGGTGATCAGCGCAACCGAGTTTACCCTAATGCAATGACCTACTCGAGCATGTACAATACATAATGTAAGGCCAGTAAACTTTACCGCCTGATCTGTATGCATACCAACGACCAACTAGCTTTTCCCATAGCGGGCACGTTTGAAGGGGCCCTGTCACGCTCAATACTATCTGTAAGAGGCTCGCAAATGCCAACAAGCAGAACAGACAGACATGGATAATCCGCCCTAAGGCTCACAATACTTGCAATTTACACGGGAGGCTCACAGATATTATGGTAACTGAGGGCATATGTACAACCAACTTTTTGGTTTTATAATATTTAATTGTTGAAACCACTCTCAAGCCCTAATTCTCAGCTATGGTCTATTATGAGAGCCTTTGTTATAACCAACCATAGATCCAGATTGTTATCATTACCCAATCTATAGGTATAATTAGAAGCCCAGTATCGCTTCACACTTCTGGCTAGTGACACACCTATGTTGGTTTATGAGAACAGACACTGAGTTTTCGTCCCCTGTCCTACACCCACACGAGAGGTTATCAAATTCCAATTCTGCAGTTTTTAATTGCTAAAAAAATTACTAGAAGTTGTAACAACTACCATGCCTTTTTTCCTTATGTTTAACATAGCTACAGATTCGTTGATTGCCCTCTTAATTACAGATGGCAATCAAATAATGTGTAAACTAGAAACCATTAAGATGTTTTCCCCTATATATAGCCTTATGGTGGAAGATCTCCCTGAAGCTTTACCCGCTGGACACTGTCGTTGTCTGATTGTTTTTAACGTTAGGTGAGTTTTGAATAACCGCAGATGAGGAATACCAGATTGGTATATATAATTTTTAACCTTATGTTTTTATATTTACACATGTCACTCTCACTGAATGTCCACATCTGAGAGTGCCTGATACACTTGCGCAATGGTACTGTGTAATGGTGTTGTGACACGCCTGACCCTCACTGGCATGCGGAGAGCACAAGTATTACAGTCATTGATGCATTGTTCTATCAACGTGTTTGTGATATGTTCTTGCCTCTTTCCCTGACAGGTACTAACAATCACAACTTGAAGAAGGGTAATATAATATTGTTATCCCCACGAGTGAGGTTACCACATGAGTATACACACACCACACTCTAGATAAAGTAGTGTAGACAGTTCCTTTCACCATTAGATACCTGCTAGTTAGTCATTTTTGGTCCTGAAGAATCGCTAGATAAACTCACCACAGCGAGAAACATGTTGACCGGACTGCAATAACCCTTGGATAAGAGTTGGAAACATTATTTTCCATTACTCTCTTCCAGGCTCATTATTTTAACCAAGACAGTGGTCCTCTCGAATAAAGTTCCCGGTACCACTAGCCTTTTTTAATCCACCCAACTCACGTCTACCACTCAGTTTTGGCCCCACACCCGCACTTCATCTATACGGCAGTTGGAAAAAGATCTCCGCCAAAGAGCCCCTCTTTGAGGTGTTGCCCGTTGGGTATTGCACCGCCGACCCAACGAGGAGCAGGCCCAGATGATGAAGCATGACACCTGAAAGGGTGTGTGAGGGCATTAAATCCAACAAAATGGATTCCCAGGGTGATCTTTTGACTACCCTGTCATAACACAATTGCACCACTGACTGTACCAACCCCTTCTCTCATTAGGAACAGCACGATCATTTTGTAATGATATACCGATTTGGGCACATCGTGACTGGACCTTCTGCTCTGTTTAGAACAGTAATAGCCCTCTACTCCTCTTCCTTGATACCATAATTGTTTATGGCATGTCATCACACGCACGCACTCCATGAGAGCTCGCGCTGTAAGGCACTGGTTTTCCTTGGTCCGACTTTAGACCACTGGCGCTGTCTCATCATTTCCCCCATGACTGTTCTATGACTGATACCACCTTTGTGACATGGAACATTAGGGGCCTGAATTATTATCGCAAAGCATGGCTCATGCATGCACATCTCAACAGACACAAGCTGGACGTCTGCTTTCTTCAGGAGACACATCTCCTTCCTGCTACCTCATCCAGGCTGCACTCTCGCCACTGGAGGGAATCCTATAACACTTTATTCTCTAATTATGCAAGAGGCGTCACCAACCTCTTCAGGAGGGGCCTCCCCTGGCATGGCAGCCACTACTTCATTGACACTGCGGCCCGCTATGTAATCCTTGCCGGTACCTTCTATAACCAGCCATTGATACTTGTGGCCCTCTACGGCCCCAATACTGATGACCCCAGCTTTCTCACTCAGACCTGGCAAATCATATCCTCTCTGGGCCCCATTCACTGATTTGGGGAGGGCGAGCTTAACATTGCACCTTTGCCGGCACTAGACCGCTCGCAGGATCATACACATCACCCACAGGCCACTGTTCCCTCCATTCAATCCTAGAGGACAACTCCCTACTAGATGCCTGGAGGCATGTGCACCCAGGTGTTCACTTCTGGCTCACGCGAGACATGGTCCAGCATCGACCTATAGCTTACCACTCAAGATGTTGGCCCTGAACAAGTTCAGTAGATCACCTGGCCCGCATATTGTCCGATCACGCCTCAGTGCGACTGTACCTGCGCTTCCCGCTCACCCTGCGTCGCATGTTCACGTGGCGCCTGCCCCCCAACTCGTTCGGTGACGCTGCGTTCTGGGATGCCATTATCAAATACTTCGAGCACAACACTGGCTCCATTGAGTCACCCTTAATGTTCTGGGAGGCCTTCAAGGTCATAATCAGGGGGGAATGCATCGCGAAACAATCCGGGTTGTTGAAATCCATTGGGGGCACCCTTGAGCATCTGGAAATGTACATCAAAACCCTAGACCTCTAGCATTCCCAGGATCCCAACCCGGCCACTCTGGCGTCCATTAGGTCCAAGCTCACTGAGTTTCATGAGGAGGCAGACCTCGGTAGGGAGACCCGTGCTCACCGTTATGGGGAAGGGGATCAGCCCGGCAGGACCCTAGAAAATTCTCAGGCAGCCACATGAATCCTCCTATATTACAGCACTCTGCGACCAGTCCGCTGGGCGAACTACCCACCCCTCGGACATTATCGTGAGGATCTCTGTTTTCTGATCATAATTGCATAAATGCGGGGAAGGCCACATCTAGGAAATCCTGTCATTAATATTTTGACTCCATTGAGCTGTTATGGCTCGGCAACGGTCACCAGGAATATTTGAATTAACCATTCATGCACAAGGAAATTTCAAAGGTCATCCCAGGTCTTCCGGCAACAAGGCCCCGGGCTCAGATGGGCTCACCCCCGCATTTTATAAAGAATACGCATCCCTTCTTGTCCCACACATGGCTGAGATGTATAATGAGTATCTGGACCTGGGTAGGTTTCCCCCATCTCTCCAAGAAGCCTTGATCACTCTTTTATTAAAGCTGGATAAACCCCCCGAGAGCTGTGATTCCTATTGTGTGTTACCTTTAATTAATACCAACAATAAAATGTATGCTAAACTTCTGGCCAATCGCCTCTTCCCCCTGATGCCCTTAATAGCTCGCCTTGATCAATCGGGATTTATCCCAGGTCGCACCACCTCACAAAATTTGCCCACCATTTTTTCGATCCCACAACAGAATGATCCCTCTTTGCCTGCTGTGGCTGCCCTCCTGGATGCCACAAGGCTTTCAACACTCTTGAGTGGCACTTCCTTTTCAACCTCGGTGTGAAACTGGTGAATTACGCTGATGAAACTCAGCTTTTTTTCTCCATGGAGGGAAGTAAGTCTATATCTCCAGAGACATTACATGCCTTCATGTAAGAAACTGCTCTCTCGTTAAGAGCAAACATCATACAATTTAACTCGGATAAGACAGAAGTCTTATACTGTGCTGTTGGGAAAGTTCCATCCCCATTTCCTGACAATTTTTGGCCTTCTAGGACAACCTCCACTCTGATTCCTGCTAAATGAGTGCGCAATATAGGAGCTATGCTTGATGCCAATCTGAATTTGGAAGTACAAGTAAATTAATTGGTGTGGAGTTATTTCTCCCTTATCTTAGCACTGAGGAAGATCCTCCCGCTGCTGCCCAACATGGCTAGAGCGTTGTTAGTTGGAAGTATCATCCTCAGCAGGTTGGATTATTGTAATGCCCTACTACTGGAGTCTCCAAAATGTTTGATTGAACGTCTTCAAAGAGTCCAAACCTCGGCCGTTAAACTGGCTTTAATGAAGCGATGACATCCTACCGGCTCTTTGGCCCTTGTAGGGCTGCATTGGCTCCCAATATTGCAAAGAACTCAGTTTAAATCTCTTTGCATAGTGTTTGATAGCCCTTCATGGTATTGGACCCAAACATTTACAGGAGAAATTTGTTTGCTATATTCTGACGAGGTGTCTTCGCTCCTCCTCTGCCTACTTGGTGAGAGTTCCTAGAATTCGAAGTTCTAAATCGGGAGGAAGGGCGTTCAGCACAGCCACCACAAAGCTTTGGAATAAACTTCCACTTGAAATCAGACAGTCCCATGACCTTTTGCAGTTTAGGAAAAAGGTCAATACATGATGTTCCCTAGAAATTCATCACGCTTAATGTCTGAGGACGTTCACTGTCAAACCACACCCTCTACCATCTCTGAGTGTTGACGTCACGTACTGTAGCACCAAGATACCCGTTGAGTGATAGCTGCGCTTTATAAATATTGCATACAATACAATACAATACAATACTTCCTACCTCTCCTGGGCTTTAGTCTCAGTTTAGTGCAGAAAATTCAGCTCCTCTATACACTCCCGATGGCACGTTTAGGGTCAATGGGCAGGTGACTGATCCCATAGCAAGCACAAGGGACACCAGACAGGGTTGTCCTCTGTACCCCATGTTATTTGCTATTGCAATGGAACCTCTGGCAGCGCACCTATGCCAGTACCACACTCAGCGAAGCACTAGCTTCACGTCCCGCGCTCTTGTCACGTCAATGTATGCCGGTGACTTCACGACATATATCCACGAGCCACAGGAGAATCTGGTTCCCATGACTACAGAGCTTATCCATTTCGGCTGCCTGTCTGTGGTCCAGATCAATTGGGGCATGTCCGTCCTGTTACCACTTACAGATGCCACACAACTGTTCCCCACCAACTATCCCTTTATTTGGGCCACTGGTCCTACCAGATACCTGGGCATCTGGCTGACAAGAGATATAGATAAGTTGTGGAGATGGAGTGGAGTGGCTGGAGACCATGATGCAGACGTAGCGAAAACTTCCTCTCTCGATAGCGGGGCGCATTGCCATTGCAAAAATGATCATGCTTCCCAAATTCCTGTACTTGTTTATAAACATTCCTATCCCACTCACATCGCAATTGTTTTTAAAAACTGATATCCAACATTATTACCTTAATCTGGGTGGGATGACAGCCCTGTATTGCCTATGATGCCCTAACACTACCTCTAATGAGGGGTGGAATGGGTGACCTCGATCTCCAACTTGACGCTCTGTGCCCAAGCTAGTTTCCTCCATTTTTGGATTCACCCAACACCTTTTCAGCCGTATGTGGCAGTCGAGGCAGATCTGGCATCCCCTTGGCCACTGCAAACAGTGCTATTTCTGGAGCATAAAATACCCTGTGGCGAGACAGACACGGTGGAATGCATACGCTGGGCTTGGGACGGGCTACGCAAAAACACTGGTTCGAAAACACTTTTTGCACCCTCAATGCAGGTCGCAAGCAACCTTGCATTCCCCCTACTGCAAATACCGGGCATGGCTTGCCAAGCAGCAGACCTAGGTATCCGCACTAATGCTGACATTTACCCCAGCAACACCTTTCTCACACTGCCGGAGGATGCTTCACCACTAGATAAACTGCTTTACTACCAGATCAGGGCCACCAGCAAAAATGACAACCCGACCTTTCCACTAGCTCCCCAGCCCATTACTGTGCATGAATATCTACACTCCTCTACGTCCCCGTGTAAAATAGTCACTAGGGTCTACGCCCTCACACTGGCTGCATCCCTTGTAGACACTGAGCATGCGCTCAACACGTGGAGCATACACCTGGCTAACGACCTCTCTCCCATGCAGTGGCAATACTGCTGTAGCCAAACTAAGGGGCATATTAACAAGGGCAGTATCGCCACTTTAGCTGCACTTTTTGCCGCTAAAGCGGCAATATTTTCATTGCCCTATTTACAAGGTGGTGCTAACAATCATTAGCGCATGTTAGCACCCATTTTCCCGACGCCTCGCTTTGCATCTCTAATGAGATGCAAATGGGCATCACTGGGCATGCCCCTGATGGACTACCTTGTAAAATATCGCTAGATGTACATCGCGATATTACAAGGAGGCCCGCGCTTTTAGCAGATGTTAGTTTTTGCGAAAACCGCGGTTTATGCTGATATGACCAAAGGGTCGTATCAGCAAAGTTATCGCCGTTTTCCATGGAACATCGCTGGAAAACCAGCAATGTTCCATGGAAAACACCACTATCGCTGGAAAATTATCGCCATTGCACTCTGCGTCGTTGATACAGCAATAACATGGCTATAATTGGCAGCGATAGCCGGCGATAAATAAGTTCTCGCTAAGATGGCCAGCGATAATTATAGCTGCCGCTTGATAATATGCCCCTAAACGTCTCTCACCCAAATATATCCTACGGCTTATTTACTTTAAATATATACATCAGTTGTACTGCACCCTCGCCACACTGCATTGGATGGGCATGTTGGACAACGACAAATGTGTGTGGTGCTCTGCTCCCGGCATAGACTTCACGCACCTGGCCAGGACATGTCCCCAGGTTTCAGACTTTTAGCTAGAGGTATGCTCCATAGTTAGCAATATCACTCAGGAGCGCATCCTACATGACCCCCTGCTGTGCCTCCTGGGTCATGTCAGAGACATTTCAGATGCTAATTGTAAGCTTGTCACAATGCTACTGGTGCTTGCCAAGAGACGAGTGGCAATTCACTGGGGCTGGAGTCCGGCGCCACATGGTAAACACTGGTTAACCGATACAGCTCGTTGCCAGACACTCCTGGGTGAATTTTGGGACCAGCTGCCTGCTGCAGAAAGACCTCCAGATATATGGGGCCCCGTCATATCCTATCTTCACAGACTAGCCAACCCTGATGTACCTCCCGAGGGTCCTAACCTCACTGACGCCCACGCCACTGAGGCGGATTCCAACACGATTGTGTCCAGTCGCCATGTACACCACCCGCAGTCCACCTAGTGCAGCACATTCTTATTGTTTCATTCCCTTTTCCACTTGAGATGTTGCACCATGATGAGTATTATATAGTATCCTTATTACAATGTCAACTATTCCATGACTGCAATATGTGCTGCAGTACATGACAAAATGATGTTTCTAACATGCCAAATGTTTATTAAAGGTTAAGAAAATAAAAAAAATAAAAAATAAATGATGGTAAAAGGTGAGCATGAATCCGCCCAAAACTGTGTCATCATGCCATTCACAGCGACCTCACATTTTGGAGGACGGTAATTCTCTTCACATCCAGCAGACATGTAGCATGGTTAAACATTCTTACCATTGTCGAGCATTAATATCTTCCTTTTCTGAACTATCTGATTTCTCTGCATGAACATTTCCATCTATAGTATTAATCAAATTCACAGATTTTTTACCACTACTATTCTCCTTCATTTTCCACATACATTTATAACATTTGCATGAAGTTGCTGGGCAATTTTTCGCATCTGCAGTGTCTCTCACTACCACACCTAAAACACCATTTCTTTTTTAGTATTAAATCTTTTTATTGCAAGAAATAGCACAACAGAAACATCGGCTCGTGGTGCAAGTGAGGCAGACCTCCCCCGATAATGCCAGCACATGAGGAGGCCCAAGCTGCGCCCAGTTCAATTAGTGTATTACACAGCAAGTCGCCTACAACCCAACTGGGCCGGCCGCGTCATTAAGGTTCGGGAGCTGTCGTCAATTGTGGTAAGCCATAGAGTGGAGCCATAACAATCCCAACTAGTCCCTCCCCAAAGCCCCCCCCCATCCTACCCCCCTCCTTGTCCAACGGGTGTGTACATAAGGCAACTGTGGCCGTCTCAGATCACCTCCTGGGAGGCTGTGTCGCCGAGTTCTCGACCCACGGGGTTGTACAGTAGGGTCTGCGAGTGGAGCGTCGGCCAGGTAGAGCAGACGCAAGTACCGGGGGCAGCTCATCTCCCTGAACTCCCCGGTGAGCAGGGTCAGAAACGGTTTCCAAAGTTCTGCAAATTCATCCCCCCTCCCGGCCCGTGTCAGTGACAGCTTCTCCATCCCCAGAACCATCCAGAGCCTGTGTAACCACCCAAGTTGCAACGGAGGCTGAGTGTCCCTCCAGTGCGCCACAATGTTCTGTACTGCCGCACCTAGCGCGATCGCTATGAGCCTCCCTCTGAAAGATTTCAGGGGGTACATCAAGGCATTAGGGAGGCCAAGCAACAGATAGGCAGGGAACCTAGGGAGCTGGGTGTCTAAGTGTGTGTCGATTAAGTCAAGTAAAGCAGACCAGTAGGGTTGCAGATGTGTGCAGCTCCACAGCAGGTGTTCCAGGGTGCCGACCTCCCCGCACCCCCTCCAGCAGCGATCAGTGACTCGGGGGTCCCAGCCGTGTATGCGTTCAGGAGTGTGATACCAGTATGTGACTACTTTAGTCAGCGTCTCCGTTAGGCCCATGTGGTAGGCTGAGTGACGAGCCCTGTGGTATATGCCCTCCCATTCCTTGTGAGTAAGTGTCCTCCCTAAGTCTCTCTCCCAACTGACCCTCCCGGCATTGTAGGAGTGAGTGTTAGTGAGTAGCAAGTGTTGATATAGGTCTGAGAGTAGCTTCTTATCAGAGGTACGTGTCAGCAGCCATTTTTCGTAGGGCGTGAGGAGTCGCTGTGCACTGGTTTGAATGGATGGATGAAGCACCCAATGACGGACCTGAAGGTATGGCAGGCGGACGGATTCTGGAATGCCATAATCCTCCCTCACCTTCGGAAAGGAGAGGATACCGCCGGGGTCGAACATGTGGCCGATCGCCCTGCAGGGCGTCAACCTCCAGGCCGTAAACGCGTGGGGGTCAAGACCGGGAGAAAAGTCCGGATTGCCGAAGATTGGCGTCATCGGGGAGGGAAACGACGTGAGGCCTCGCCGTACCGCCACCGTATCCCATGTGGTCAGGACCGTGCTCGTGATTTGGGACGCGTAGAGGTTAGGGGGCCTATAGCGACGCGGTAAGAATGGGACACTCTGCAGCGGCCGGCCCGCCACTGCCTGATCCTGGAAGAGCCAGTGTTTACTAGATTCCAGTTGATGCCATTCCACCAGTGTACGCAGCTGGGCAGCTTGAAAGTAGAGGGTGAGGTCCGGCGTCCTCACGCCCCCATGAGCCGGGGAAGCGTGGCAATCATATGCTTAAATCGCGGCCGCCGGCCATTCCAAACATACCGTGCCAGGTCGGATTGCGTCTTGTGGAGCCATCCTACTGGGGGACGGAGGAGGAGGGTCTGAAAAACGTAGAGAATCTGAGGCAGCCGGGTCATCTTGACGGCGGCGATGCGACCCAGCCAGGAGAGGGCGAGGTGTTTTCACAGTCTGAGCACCTGGTGCAGGCGTGCGCTAAGCCTCGCGTAATTGGCGTCCGCCGTGGCACGTATCGTCGGTGCCAGCAGCACCCCAAGATAGGAAACGGGGGAGGTGGGCCACCGCAGGTCGTATTCAGCTTTGACCTCTGTCAGCACCGCAGGTGGTAAGGAGACATTCAGGGCCTCTGACTTCTCCACATTGACCTTGAAGCCCGAAGCTAAGGCAAAGGTGTGGAGCTCCACAAAGAGGGCTCGGAGGGCCTGCATCGGTGACATCAGGGAAAGCAGAATGTCGTCCGCATACAAGCTGACCTTATGCGTGTCGCTACCGAACGGGATACCCTCAATGAGACGGTGTTGCCGTATGCGCTGTGCGAGAGGCTCCATATAAAGGGCGAACAGCAGGGGGGACAATGGGCACCCCTGTCTAGTACCGCGGCCGATCGGAAAGCGCGGAGATGTATGGCCATTGACTCTGACCGTCGCCGCCGGCTGGCAGTAACAGTTAAAAATCCGGCTGCGGAGGGTCTCCCCCATGCCAAACTTCTGGAGCGCCAGATCAAGATACGGCCAGTGCACCCGATCGAAAGCCTTCTCGGCATCGATCGTAAGGAGCATGCATCCCAGTCTCGTTCGAGACCCGGCCTCTATCAAGTGTAGAACCCGCCTGGTGTTATCGCTGGTCTGTCGCTGTGGGATAAACCCCGCCTGGTCAGGATCCACTAGTTGCTGCATGTAAGGGGCGAGCCTGCTCGCGATGATCCCTGTGTACAATTTGAGATCGATATTCAAGAGGGATATCGGCCTATATGATCCACACAGGGTGGGGTCGCGGCCCGGATTCGGTATGACCGATATCGCAGCATCCAGTAGATCCGGGGTCACAGCACCGGGTTGATCGAAGGTGTTAAATAGATCACGCAGTTAAGGGGCCACTTGGGGGCAAAACGTCTTGTAAAAGGCAGCCGAGTAGCCGTCCGGCCCCGGCGATTTACCCAGCTTGAGGCGCGATATCGCTGAGATCACTTCCTCCAACCCTATGGGGCGATCTAGGAATGCCGCCTGTGCCTCATTCAAGGAAGGAAGGGTCGCGCCCTGGAGGTAGTCACGGCCGCATTGTAGGTCCAGGCGGTCCGCCTCATAAAGGTCGGAATAGAAGTCCCCGAAGGCGGCGGCAATCGCGCCATCGTCTGTGACTGGCTCGGCGTCAGCCACCTGAATGGACCGAACGAGCCGCGACTGTTGCTGCTCCCTTAGCCTGCTGGCCAGGAGTCTTCCACAACGGTCTCCTCCAGTATAGAATGCGTGTGGCAGCCGAAGGGCTGCGTATTCCGCAACGTCCTGGTCTAGAGCCGCAAGCATCTTCCTTTCTGTACATAATTGGCGCCAAGCGCGTGCGGCTCCCGTGCGTTGGTGCATTTGTTCCAGCTCTGCCACGCGTTGGGAGATCTCGGCCCGCTTCAGCACGCGTTCCTTATTGTTTGCCGCGGCGAGGGAAATGAATTCACCCCGGAGGACGGCCTTGAGAGCCGGCCACTGAGTGGCTTTAGTGGTGTCGCTATTCGCATTGTGATTGAGAAAGTGGCTCATGGCAGTCTTAATGTGTTCCACTACAGCCGGGCTACGCAGTAAGCCGTCTCGCAGTCGCCAGTGACGCTGGGGCCTAGGGGCGGATGGCATCAGGAAGGAGGCCACTACCGGAGAGTGGTCCGACAGAGAGGCCGGTTGGATCTCGACGTCTTGCGCGCAAGACGCCATTTGGGAGGAACACAGGAGATAGTCGAGACGCGCGTATGTTTTGTGGGCCACCAAGTAATACGTGTACGCCGTGGTCTGTGGGTGCATCTGCCCCCATAAGTCAATCAAGCCCAGATCTGCAAGGTGGGACCTACCCGTGTCAGTGAGCGCCCCTACCTGTCCCGAGCGTTGACCGGACCGATCCCCTATGTTATGAAACACCAAGTTGAGGTCCCCCCCCAGTACTAAGTGAGAATGTGTGTTGGCTGTGACCGCCTCCAACGCCTGGTGTAGGAATGCCTCCTGACTATCATTGGGTGCGTAAATGGACCCTATTAAGAGTGTCTGCCCAGCAATGGAGAAACGGTGCGCCAGCAGCCGGCCTTTGATTTCAGCCTCTTTGTTTAGGACCCGGCCTTCGTACGTTTTAGCTACTAGTATCGCCACCCCGGCCACCTTTTTCTTAGCAGAGGAGAAGAATTGACACGGGAAGGAGCGAGATTTAAGTCGATGGTGATCTTTGGAGAGCAAGTGCGTTTCCTGCAAGAGGCAGATGTCTGCTTTGGAACGCTCCAATAGTGAGAGGATAGCTCTGCGCTTGATGGGGTTGTTGAGACCTCGCACGTTGAGAGTGAGGATAGTCAACGGGCGGATCATGGCAACTCCACAAGGAAGGAAGCTGTGTCATGCGCGCGGGTTCGCAAGGGCGAACCTGGATGAATGGCTCTGTGTAGAGCCCGTGGACAAGGAGGACCCCCCCCCCCAGTACTGTGCTACCCCCCATCTACCCCCCTTCCCCCACCAACCTCCCCCAGCGGCTCCCCTCCTCCCCCCTGGACCCCCCCCCATCCCTACCCCAACACGCCCGTCTCCCCCCAGGTCCCCCCCTAACCCCAACAAGAAACTGCAAAAGAGCCCCCCCTCAACAGCCCCATAACACATTATTGTCCAAGACCGGTCCCGGGGGACAAGTCAATGGAGGTTACCTGTGTGGACGTCCCGCCATCAGGCTCCTCTCCTCAGCCCCCCCTCCCCGGGGCCCAATACCTGCAAGAAGATCCGTGCGAAAGTGTTCTCCCCCTGAAGAAGTCTCAAGCAGTCGGTGCAGTGTCGCGGGCCACCCCCAGCACCGCGTTGGCCATCTCCGCTCTGATGGCCTGTGGATCAGGGCGCACATTGGATCCCGATGAACGACGACTCGAGACTCTCTGCCAGCCATCCCTCGTGATGCGTCGCCGCAGTGGGGTGGACGTCTCCTCCTCGGATGCTGTGATGCCCAGCACCCCGCAAGTGTCTTGGAGGGAGCGGAGTTGATGCAGGATGCCGTTCCACCTAAAGATGATACAGAAGGGGTCACCCCAGGCATACGGCGTCTCGTGTTCTCTGAGAAAGTCCGTAGCGATCTTGAAGGATTTACGCTTTTGGAGCGTGATCGCGGAGAGGTCCTGGTACAGGGCTACTGGGTGGCCTCGGAACTGCAGAGGCTGCTTCTTTCTGGCCTCCCCGAGTATACGCTCCTTGAGGGGGTAGTCCGGAAGGAAGGCCAGGATGTCCGGCGGTGGAGCTGAGGACCTTCTTGCTAGCCCCACTCGGTGGGCCCTGTCGATCCTAATGGGGAAGTCAGCGGCCTCGCCTAAGATGTCTCGGAACAGGTCCCGGAGGTAGCCCGCCACGTCGGCGCCTTCTTCGTTGGATGGAACACCCCGGACGCGAATGTTGTTCCAACGTGAACTGTTTTCAAGGTCTTCGGTGTGGGCCTGTAGATCCAACTGCTGGTCTTTCAGACGAACCACTTCTTGCTGCAGCTGCACGATCTCTTCGTCCCTGGCGGTGTCTGCACCCTCCACGGCGGCCACTCTCTCTCCGAGGCTGTCGACTTCTCTTCGCACCTCCCGGACCTCACCCGCCACCGATGCTTCAGGGTGAGGAAGTCTTCCCTGAGAGAATTGAAGAGGGATTCCAGGAAGGAGCGAGTTATGGGTGGTTTGCACGCATCGGCGTCTTGCTGGGCTTTCGACGGACCTGGCGAGGAATGTCCTTTGTCCGTCTTCGCCTGGGATTTGGACAGCATCTCTGGCAGTGTCCGCTCGCCTTTCTTCCCCCCTCTTTGGGCGTCCATTCCGAGGGTGACTGTCTCAGCGTCGCTCCTGTATCTGGGCCGTCCAGCAGGCGTGAGGGCCTCCACCCGCAGAAGACGGGTGGACCCCTTAGCACTCCGCACCGCTCGGCACGCAGCTGCCCGCACGAGGCGATGGTGGCGGGCCATGGGCTCCGTAGGCGAGCGCACCAGTTGGGGGGCCTGTGCTATGGCCAATAGTGTCCAGTCTGTCTCTCGTGGCCGGATGGGTCACTTCCGCAGCAAGGCCTCTGGTCAATGCAGGGCGCGGGCACCTGCAGCTCATCCACGGCACACCAGCCGCCCCAGGCCCGGTCGCGTGGAAGCAAAATGGCGGTGGAGGCTCTGTGGCACCCTTTCCAGGGCCCCCCCCCGGGCTGGGTGAGTGCTCCCCCGATGTCGCCACTGCGGGAAATCTGGGTCGGGGCTCGGGGGATGGGCCGGGTCAAAGACGGCACTCCAGCTGCCTCTAGGCCGGGACACGCCAAGGCAGGATGGCGGTGTAGGGGCCTCCGCGGCCCTCGCTCCCCCTGCCGTACCGCGGCAAAGGCAGTGCCTTCCCGATTCCGCCGTCGCTGGAGGTCAGGTCCGGGGCCCGCGGGGAAGGCCAGGCACAGCAGCGGTCGCCCCACAGGGAGTCCCAGCAGTGAGCGGGGAGGGGCAGTACCGGCGTAGGCCGCAGCCGCGGGCTCGATTTAGCGGCCAGACGGCCGCCTCCGCTCTCCACAGTCGCCAAGGTCCGGGGCTCCGGGATGCGCCGGGCCAAGCCCCTCCGGGGTGCAGGTGGTGATCCGTGGCAGCGCCCGGGGGCCACAACGTGGGGCGCGGCCGGTCTCGATGTCGTCTGCTCCGGGGCCAGGTCCGGAATTGTTGCCTCTCACTCCGGCCGCCGGGGTGGGCCGCCTTGCTGCCCGCACTCGCCCTCTGTCGCGGCCGCAGGGGCCCAAGTGCGCTGCCGGGTCGCTGGGGCTGTCGGGGTCGCTCCCACCTCGTCTGCCGCAGCGAGGCAGGGGGAGAGCGCTAGAAAGCAGGATTGGGCCTGGATGGGTCAGAGGAGCGTCGGAGAGAAGCGTCCGTTCACTCCGCCATCTTTAATGTTTGTTCTTTAGCACTGACAGATCCTGTATGCTTCCACTTGAAATCCTTGTTGTTAACTATATCAATTTCACATACTTCTTCGACATTTGAGCTGATTTTGGATGTACTTACAAGTTCTTTCAGATGACTAGAAGTATTTTCCATTTGTTTGGCCACTTCTATCGTTTTTTCGATGGATCTTTTAAGTCAAGTAATTTTTCTTGGATTTTTAAAATTGATAATCTATTGATCATTTGATCTCTGATGATCTCATCTCTAAGATCCTTAAATGTACATGTCACTGCTAGTCTTCTCAAAATAGCAACATATTGTGCAACTGACTCTCCTGGTTCTTGTGCACGTGAGAAGAATTTATATCTCTCCACCCCAATATGGAGCTTCTTGCCATAATTCTCTTCTAAAGCAGACAAAGCTTCTTCATAAATATGAGTTTTGTCATCTGAACCATCTGCTTCTCTAATTGTAGGTTTGGGTAAGGTCTTTAGTACCATCTTTCCCTTGACAACTAAGCAATTTTTTAGTATGGCAAGCTTTCTTTTTGCTACGTACACATTGCCCCCAATAGATTCAATATATCTGATGAAAGATTCTTTCCAATCATCCTAATCCATTAATGGTGAGCCTGGTTCTTGCAAGAAACATGGTGATAGAGGAATGTTTTATGCGAAAATTATTCTTTTTTAAGGTAATAAAAATAAAACAACAAGGAATTTTCCCAAGACTAGTTCTAAATATGAACACAAATGTTAATACAACTGCAGCTGGATCCTAACCTCACTAATATGCTTTTTTGACACATCCAGTAGATTACATGACACTCAAACTTTCATGTATAATAAATGTAAGCCACAGTCACACATATAACAGTCAGTGGGCCTGTCACTGTTGCCTCACCACTGCTGTGTTGCTCCCCAAATGCTACCTGCTCCACATTCTTCTGTCATACATGGTGAGTTTATGTCGGGCCCCCTCTTGTTGTTCGTAGGAGTAATGTAGGGAGAAGGAAAGAGAAATATGTGAATAAGTAAAGAGAGAGCGAAATTATAGCTTAGGTCTGGTAACAGCAAGATATTGTTATGGCATTGGGGTACACTTCTGCTGGCTACGAGTTCATTCGGATTGATCGTATCTTATGGTGGGTCAAAAGTTAGTAGGGACTTGTCCAGTGATTTCCACAAGTCTCTGGAGGTGGTTTTCCAGGGTGAATATCTTATCGCTAGTGAGTCGGCTCCCCTTAGGTAGGTGATCCAGGAGAGCCATCCGCCGTACGACACTTTAGCTGTGTCTTTCCAGTTTGTGAGGACTAGTTTGGCTGCAGTGATTAGGAGGGGGTCCAGGAGTTCTCTGTCTCCCTCTGTGGGGAGGTTGGTTCGGATAGAGGCTGTGATGATTGAGGGGAAGTCTCTTGTCATTTTACATTTGAACACCTTGTCTATGAAATCAAAAACCCTCCCCCAAAACTCCTTGAGAGTCGGGCACATGAAGATTAGGTGTTCCAGGTCCCCCTTGGCCCCGTTGCAATTTCAGCATGTATTGTTGTCTCTGAGTCCTAGCTTGTGTAGAGGCTCTGGGGTCCAGAATGTTTTGTGTAGGAGCCACAGTTTGGTCTGCGTCAGTACTAGGGTGATCTTGGCTTGTGTGGCTGATGACCATAGATTGTTCTACTCCCGGTCATCCAGTGGTGGGTGTATGTGAGTGTTCCAGTATTTCTCTGTCTTTTCATTGATGTTGTTTTATTGCGCGGTGAGGGATTTATATATGCGTGAGACCTATTGTCCTAGTCTATTTATATTTGCATCGTATTGGAATATAGAAGGCTTCGAGTTTGATATTTTGGACTTTGTCAAGGCTGTTTGATCTTTAGGAACCTGTATAGGTCTGAATCCTCTAGTTGGAGGGATGATTTTAGGTTGGCAAAGGTTAGTGGTGCGGAGGTCGCTTAGAGTTATTATGGGTGTGAGATGCCCTTCATTATACAGTTGTCGAAGTAGAGTTTTTTGCCCCTGTATTTTATGGCGTTATTTGACCAAAGGGATTCAGCCTTAGAGCCTACAGTTTACTGTCTAGTTTCAGCAGTGCTATCTTAGTGTTTTTCATTATTGGGTCACCTGCAAGTGGGTGTGTGGTGGCAGTAAGAAGGGCAAGTGGGTTGAGGTTTTTTAGTATTGCTCTTTCCAGCTGTATCCAGACTGGTGTGTAGTCTGTCGTTTGCTCTATCCAGTGTGTGCCCTGCTTGGCTAGGAAAGCTAGTTGGAATGTCTTGAAGTCTGCAAGGTTCACCCCCCCCCCCCTTGGTTTTTGGGTCTTCTTAGTTTTTTCATGCTTATTCTGGCCTTTTTATCCCGCCATAGAAATCTGAAGCACATTTTATCTAGTCTTTGGTGGAATTCTTCTGAAAGGAATATTGGGAGCGTGCTTCAGAGGTAGTCATCATTTTTATTGTCTCGATTGACCCCCACCAGGACATGAATTTGGGAGACCATGCCTCAAGTTGCTTTCTTGTCTAGCACCAGTTTCTCAGTGTGTCTAAGGGTGGTAAACAGGTCAGTACTAAAGTAGATACCCAGGTATCTGACGTGACCCAGCTGCCACTTGATTCCCGATGTACCCAGCACCTCTTTGTTGCAGTGGATGTTTAGCGGTATGCATTTTGACTTATCATTGTTAAGTTTGTATCCTGACAGGGTAGCGTATTCGTTAATTGTGGACATGAGGGCTTCTATCGAGGTCTTTGGCTGTTCTGTCATTATTAGTATATCGTCGGCATAGGCAGCTACTTTTATAATAGTCTCGCCGATACATATCCCTCTTAATTCTCCGTTTAGTTTAATGCTTTGGATTAGGGGCTCTAGAGCCAGTAGGAAGAGGGCGGGCAATAGCGGGCAGCCCTGTCTTGTGCCTTGTAGAAGGATCAGTGGTTCTGATTATTGTGATACATGCAGTGGGTGTCTGGTATAGGGCCATTATCATTCTTATGCAGTCCTTCCCTAGGTTGAAGTTTTCCATGCATTGCTCTATGAAAGCCCATGAGACTTTATCGAAGGCTTTCTCTGCGTCTAGCGCTATGGCAAAGGCTTGGAAGGGGCTCTTTGAGGCTTGTTAGAAGGACATGACATAGAAGGCGTGTGTTGTCACTGGCCATTCTGCCTTTCATGTAGCCCACCTGGGTATTACTTATCAGTTTGGGCAGTATCCTGTTTAATCTTGTTGCTAGGATCATTGCGCAGATTTTACAATCTACGTTGATGAGGGAGATTGGTCTGTAGTTTTTCGGTAGTTGATGATCTTTGTCACCTTTGGGTATAACTGTTATGGTAGCTCCTGTCATGATTGCTGGTATTCTCCCCGTGTGTGCTGCGTGGTTAAATAATCTTTTCATGAGTGGTGCGATTTGAGGTAGGAAGGATTTGAAGAAGTCTCCTGTGTAACCGTCCGGGCCAGGGGCTTTGTTCTTTTTTAGGGACCTGACTGACATTTCTATCTCTGTTGTGGTAAAGTCCTCCCCCAGTTTCATGATGTCCACACTATCTAGCTTTGGTAGCCCTAATCTTTCTAGGTACTTTTTGCATGCATCTTTATCTAGTTGTTTGTCGTTTTTGTAAAGGTCTGAGTAGAATTGCCTGAAGACTCTGAGAATGTCATTGTGTTTGGTGTATGTTTTGCTGTCAGAGTCCGTGATCGCTGTGACTGCCCTCTGATTGTTTTTATATTTCAGATATGAGGCCAGGAGTTTCCCTGCTCTATCAGCTTCGCATAGGTTCAATGCTTTACATCTGTTGAACCAGAGGCCTGCCCTTTCGCTAGTGATTCTGTTGTACTCATATCTGGCGGTCGTTAGTCTGTGAAGTGTGGGGTCAGCTCGATTGTCCTTTATGAATTCGAGGTCAAGTTTTTTGATATCTGCCTCTAACTCAGTTAGTCTTAATTTTGCCTTCTTGCGAATCCTAGCCGATATGTCAATTAGTTTCCCTCTGTTTGTGGCCTTCAGAGCGACCCATAGTGTGTCTATGCTTACCTCGTCATTATCATTTGTCGTCATGTATTCGGTGAGGGCGTCTATGATCTCTTTTCTGTGTGTGGGGTCTGCGGTAGTGCTACTTCTGAACCTCCATCTGCGGGTCTTAACCTCGTTGTGGTGGCCAGCTAGTTTCAGGCTGATTGCTGAAGGGTTTGATACTAGCCTCGGTTCTATTAGTGCATCTTCTATCATGTGCATGTGGGTCCCTGATACTAGGATGTAGTCTATTCTTGTGTGTGATTTGTGTGGGTTTGAGTAGAAGGTGTAGCCCCTCGTGGTTTGGTGTGTAAGTCGCCATGTGTCTCTGAGGTTGAATCTCGCGCATATGTTGAGGAGTGCATTGTGGGAGCCAGAAGGGTGGTAGTGACAGTGGGATTGTCTGTCTAACAGTGGGTCTAAGGGCATGTTGATATCGCCTGCAACTATCAGCAGCTCGTTCTGTGGAATTTGTCAAGGGCAATAGCCACTTCTTAACAGAATGGGAGATCATCTGAGTTGGGGCCATACAGGTTTACCACGTGGATCTGGTCGCTCCCTCTTGAGATGTTGGTTATCAGTAGCCTGCCTACGCTATCGTGAGAGTGTGAGTTTATCGAGAGTTTGGAGTTCTTGGAGATGAGCGTAATGACGCCTCTTCTCTTTCGGGTGGCTGGGGAGCACACCGAGTGGGCAATCCACTTTGCTCTAACTAGTTTGTAGCTCTCTTCATCTAGCTTAGTTTCCTGCAATAGGACTATGTCACTCTTGGATTTGGCAAGGTAGTCAATTATTTTTCTGCGCTTAATGGGGTGGTACAGGCCTTTAACGTTTAGTGAGGTTATTTTTAGGTCAGTCGCTAGCGCGACAGGGATGTTGCTAGCCATTGTCTAGGTTGTATGGGTGCCGCTCCCTGTGCCCGACCCTCACGGGCCTATTCGGTAGTCCCAATGTTTGGATCCTGAGGTAGTGTAGTTTGAATAAGTAAAGACAAGAAAATGTGAAAGTTAGATTAAAGAAAAGTCCTATCATTCCTTCCCCCTCCCCTGTCACTGGCTTCCCCCCGCCTCCTCCTTATCCCCCCCTCCCTCTCCCCTCTCCCTCCTCCATCCCCCCCAATCTAGATTCGGGAAGGTGCGACGGCAGGATTGCCATTGCGCCTCCCGGAGCCAAGTCCGATTCAAGTCAATGCAAAAGGTAATTTTGAGATAATAGTTTTGTATAGGCGAGTGACCGGCTCAGGCGTTGCATAGCAGCGGGAGCCTGGATGCCTCAGGCATTGAGGCTGACAGTCATGATTGTATACAATAGCGTGGGAGTCTAATACTGGATAAAAAGGATACTCTGTGTTCTGGACTGCCGACATGTCGTGCGTTCGGAGTCGCTGTTTCCTTGAGGTAGGTAAGGTTAAACACGTCTTTCTTCATTCTTTGAGGTAGATCCGGCTGTTTTGTAGTGCTCTGGCTGGTTCCTCTTGAGGTAGCTGACGGTTGCATGTTTCGTGGAGTGTTGGGTCAGTTTCCTTGTGTCTTTACTCACTAGTAAGATCAGGAGAGGGCCCTCTTTTGGCGGTGCCATGTGTTGACACTTCCATCTGTGTGGTTGGGGGGCCTTTCAGGTATTGGTGCAGGTCATGGGGGTCAGTGAAGAAGTGGCTTTTGCCCCTATCGGTTATTTTGAATTTGGCTGGGGCTACGAAGGTGAATAGGATTTCTCTGCTTTTGAGTGCTTGGCGTTGGGCGAGGAAGCCTTTCCTGATGTCTACTGTTGTTTTGGAGTAGTCTTGCCTCAGTATGATTTTTTGCCCTTTCCAGATGATCTGGTTGTTCTTTCTGGCGTAGTTAAAAATCCCCTCCGCGTGCTGAGATCTCAGTGGCTTGCAGATGATGAGTCTGGTGAATTTTTTTGCGAACTGTCTTGAAGCAGGAACTGAGTAAGCCCTATCTAGTTCGAATTGGCGGTCAGATTTTAGGTTCGTGATCTTCGGGATGAGATCCTCTAGGAATTTGGTGCATGATCCTGCCTCATCTTCGGCCCCTTCAGGGATTCCCAGTATTCATATGTTTCCCCTGCGGCTCTTGTCTTCCAATTCGGCTGTTAGCCTTTGCAATGAGTCTGTTTTTGTACTCAGATCTCTTACTTCCCTTTTAGTGCATTGAATGGCGTTCTCTGTATCACTGATTCGCAATTCTGCCGCTGCGAGCCTGGTGTTTACTGTGCTCAGATCTGCCCAGACGGCCGCTAGTTCAAGTTGTATGGATTTGGTGGTGAGTTTTGTGGATTTCGCTAGATCGTGCACCTCAGCCAGTTTCTTTAGGATGGTGTCCAGCATGGTGTTTATGTCCGGCTTCTGCTTTATAAGCGAATCCGATGTCAGAGGTTCGCCTTAGCTTTTTTTCTGCAGTTGCGCTTGCATCCTGGATTCCCTGTCAGCCATGTTTCTTTATGTGTTTGGGGTATATGTGAACGGTGGGTCTTGGGAAACTTCGCCGTAGGGTGTCTCTCTCCTCCACTGCTGTTGATTTGCAGGTGGGTATTTTGTCCCTTGTCTCTTAATCCTTTGCTCCCTGATCGGGAACCTGTGCTCGCAACGACCTGTTACTGGTCTTGCTCCTTGTTCCGCCTGCGCTTTGCCCCGTCCTCCGCTATTTGCCTCGCATTGTTGTCGAGCTGAGGCCCCCTCTCCTCGCCCTGCCAGCTGAGTGTCCTCTTGCCTGTGTGGAGCTGCTACTCCGTGACGTTGCTGTTTGCAGGATTCATATTTTTCTGCATGTTTTTATTTGCGTTTTTATTTGCGTCTTTGTTTGCCGCTTTCAGTGTGCAGTACGTGCTGGGTTTTGGTGGACGTGGGGGAGCCGGCTCATTTCTGATTCAGTGGGCGCGAAGGCGCGAGTGATTCCGGCACCCGATCTTCGCTCCTCGTTCCAGCGCTGCCCCGCTCCTTCTCCACTGCGTGCCTCGCTTTTGTTTTGTTTCCATGGGTGTCAAAATGGGGCGATGAGGCGGTGATGGGTCGGCGATGTGGAGGCCCCCTCTCCTCACCCTGCCAGCTGAGTGTCCTCTTGCCTGTGTGGAGCTGCCGTGACGTTGCCGTTTTAGGGATTCATATTTTTCTACACCTTTTTATTTGCGTTTTTATTTGCGTTTTTATTTTGCGTCTTTATTTACCGCTTTCAGTGTGCAGGCTGTGCTGGGTTTTGGTGGACGCGGGGGAGCCAGCTCATTGCCAATTCAGTGGGCGCGAAGGCGCCGAGTGATTCCTGCTTCCGTTCTTCGCTCCTCGTTCCAGCGCTGCCCTGCCCCGTCTCTGCTGCGTGCCTCGCTTTTGTTTTATTTCCTCGGGGTTGAAAATGGGGCCATGAGGCAGTGATGGGGCGGCGATGTGGCGGTGGCGCAGCGGCGCCAAGGTACTTAGGTGCTTCTGCCGCTTCGCTCCGTTCTCCTTACGCCTCGCCCCTCCCCCTCCTGACTGCTTCGGTTTGCCGTGCTGTTGTTGTTATCGGGGTGGGGCGGTGAGGTGGGGGCAGCAGGGGAGCCGCAGTACCTGTTTCTGCCGGTGCGCACAATTTTCTTTTCCCCGCTCCGCTCCTCTTTTGATGTCTATAGTGCCCGGTACATTTTTGTTTGGCGGAGTTGTTTACGACTGCAGCCGACTGCCATTTTGGATCCGTTTCTCCTTGTCCTCTCACTTCTACAATAGCGCCAAGCTCCCCTCCTAGCACATCCTAAGTTCTCTTCTGGGTCTCTTCCTGTCGGTGATTTGTTCCGATTACTTTTGCTGTGTTTTTCATCTATTTGAGCTATGTTCTTCTCTCATAAAATCCAGTCGCTGGCTCCGTTCTGGCGCGACGGCTCGATCAGGCAGCCATTAGCTTCTGCCGTCCAAGCCACGCCACGGCTCTTGTTTTTTTATGGTATTTCATATTCAAGTTACATTAGCAACCTTGGAGAACCAAAAGGTTGAAGAAAAACTATATGTTTCAAAGTCTATGCCTTAGAGTTTGTATACTGCTCCTTGATGTTGGTGTAGCTCATTGTCTATATTAGAAATATTGTAGTTTATGAACTGCATGTAACAAGAGTATTTCTGTGGTGGCAAAAGTAGTAACCAATTAAACTGAACTATCCACATAAAATAAAAACGTATAATCTGTGTGTTGCATGCTGTGCTCTGCAGCAGACGCATTGATCCTCAATGCTACTTTATGAGGAGTCAAAACGGTGACTAGACAGATCTCTCCAGCAAGTGAAGAGTAGACACACAAAGATTTCAGCAGCAGGGGCCTATTACCTGTCAGATGTTTTGAAGTGCAGCCTGTTTGTGACCAATGAAGTAAGCAAAACAGATTTACTCTCACATTTGTCCTGTGCATAAACGTCAGATGTTTTGAAGTGCAACCTGTTTGTGACCAATTAAGTAAGCAAAACAGATTTACTCTTACATTTGTCCTTGGTGCCAATTTCTGTGCAGAAGAGGTTCAAGGAGCATAAACATATAATTTGAAAGTCTGACTCCGGTTTTCATGATTCCACTCTTCATGACTCCACCCCTTTCTACTGCCCCACCTTGACCCGAAGTTAGGGGACCACAGAGTACATTTTTTTTACTATGTCCACCTCAGATTCTGACCATTCTATTCGCTCTGTCAATATCTTCTTTCCAAGTCCTTGCTATACTAGTCAACTTTCTCTGCTCGCTAACCTTTTCTCTCAAGCCATCTTCCTTTCTTTATCTCTATGGTCTACTCATCCTTTCTCTTACTCCTTCTTTCTTCTGCTCCCTCCTTTTGCTCTTTTCTCCTGCCCACTTAGTCTACATATCCTTCTCCTTGCTTCTCTCAATCATCGTTCTCATTTTTCCTCTCTGTAAACCTCTTTCGATCTCTGTCATCTCTACCTTCACATTTTCTCCCATTTCAACCATATTAATCCCCTTGTATTGCCCTTTCTTGGCCTTTGTCTTCTTTCAGCTCTTACATCTCTCTCCTTGCTTCTTACTTATTAAATGGATAATTAAGAGTAAATGAGATAAAAAGTTATTTTTACCCAATTCTGCATTGCCATAGCCACCAATAATAGCCATTCTAGAATGTTTCATTGTTTGAAATTAGTTTGGGTTTTGGGACATATTGCGACAACTTAACCAATTGACCCTATGTGGCTCAGGCAAACGTTAACAGTGCCATTGCCTTGGATAACCATACCCCAATTAGGCAGGGTGAAACTGGAGACCATGTATAAATGTAGCATAATGAACGGGTTGGAAACTGGCTCAATACATGGCTCTGTGACACAGAGGACACATAGATTTTAAAACAGCAATGGGTAAAGGTAGAGGATTCTATACTGTCTGCAAGTAAAAAGCTGTCACTTGTGGCATAGACTTAAAAGGCAATAAGGAAAGAAATTTTGGATTTCAGAACTGCTCCCTCAGATATACTTTAAAAACAAAAGAAGTACAAACGGTGATCTCACACGTTAATAGGTCATTGTCTGATCCGGTTGCATTGTGGAACATGTAGTCCTGCTTTTCATGTGGTAAATACCAAATCATAGGTACCGGAAAGCAAATGATTAAGCCTCAACTGCTAAACTTGCATCTGTAAAGCACAGAAGGCAAACACATGTACAGGTTTGTAAAGGGGACTATTTGCATTGTGAAAGCATAAAACAAAACAAAAAATGGCCACAACCCATTTTCAGACTTAGTATAGAAGTACTTAAGGTCCGATTTATTTTTAATGTGATTTGCTCAGAATCACAGAATATTGAGCTGGCGCAAACACTCCAACTTCGGTAGCTTTAAATATTGTGCCTGTTCACCAGTCCCTCTCTTTTTACAGCACAGTCTGAATAGAAGTCAATCGCTTTAAGGCGTTTCCTACATGCACTGTCTTGACCTATTCATGCAGCACAGCGGGTATTGTTGGAAGAGGTGTGAGCCAGCGTCACTTGCCTCCTTCCGGTCTTCATCACAGAAATGGAGGGGCGAGGGGGGTTGGTAAAGATAACACAGTGCAATTTACTCAAGCGTTTTTAAACAAGGGTTTCCTCCTGCTTACAACAGACTTCTGCACAATTGTCATTCTGGGGCTTATAAAAGGAACTTCAATCACACTCAAAGTTTGCTCAGTAGAAAACTAAAGAACCTCCATATATTTTAAGCTACACGTAGATCCGGCGTGGCCGGAAATGACGTCACTTTACGGTGCCATTTCCAAGAGCAGTGTTGCCAGATTGGGCTATTTCCTGCACAATTGAGCGATATTTTTCCCAATTGTGCGAGAAAAACCCATGCCTGGCAAGGGGCTACCTTTTGGGCTGGTTTTTAGCCTGTGTGCGGATTTTCCTGGCTGGGGCAGGCGCCCATGGCGTGCGCCTATCACAATGGCGCGGTAGGTCAATTGACAAAGGAGCGCCCAGCGCACGTTAACCTCAGTGAAGGCAGGATAGTGCACATTATTGGAGGAAGACCCACCAATTGCCTGTGCTCACATGACCCCACCCACCCTCTACCCTCACATCACAGAGTGCAGATGCAGCCTGCGCGTGAAATTGTGAAGTGCAGCCAAGCACACCTGCATATGTGCAGCGCTGCACTAGATCACAACCACCACCTAGTAGGATGGTAGTGTGTGCGGGCCGATGTGAGTCCCCAGGGCTGTCAATCTTGTAGCGCGAAAGCGCTACCAATAATTGACAGCCCTGCGTGGCGCTGACTGTTCTGAATCCTGACTTGATTCCTGAATGTAGTAAAGGAGCAGGTAAAAAGCGGAGAGCTTCAATGGGCATTGCAAGTATTAAGTGGGATCTCCCCTCTTCCGACCGGCAGTACTCACATGTCCCTGGAGGCAGAAGGAAGTCGCCCGCACAGCGCTGCTCCAGCGCCAGTGGGTGGTCCGGCCAGCAGCGCCATCTACACTGAGGCAGGGCCGGTAATAACCCCGACAATGGTCACAATGTCCGCCAAGAGGGGAGGCCGATGGACAATAGGCACACAGTAGTGATGGGCCAAGCCAGCTTTGAATTACCGCAATAGTAAGTAGTAATATAAGTGAAGTAATATATTCTCCACTTTTTGTAAATCAGTCACTGTAATGCGGCCGGTAATTGTTGGCAGGGCAAGCTCCTTTCAGTGTTCTCATGACTCTGCACGTGTCTAACACCAGACAGGCGATACAAAAGGGGATGATGGACGGAGCGTTTGAGCAAATCAAACACTCACCCCCAGTCAACTGATCTGGGTTTAATCCATCACCATTCTTTAGCCCACTCAGCCACCCCATTTCAGACATGGCTATATGCAAATCAGTCTGACCCTGTGCCTCATGGGAACAGTCCAGCCCGAACTGCCAAGCCATGTCTTCCATGGACCGGAAACAAGCATCCTGGGACCGGTTTCGGATTCATAATCCTCATCAGCCAGGCTATCTTGAATCCAGTGGCCAAGTGAGCAAGGGACTCACGTCTGAGCATACCCTGCCACATTTAGGGCGAACAAAGTGATACAAAAGGGGATGATGGACAGAGCGTTTGAGCAAATCAAACACTCACCCCCAGTCAACTGATCTGGAGTTAATCCATCACCTTTCTTTAGCCCACTCAGCCACCCCATTTCAGACATGGCTATATGCAAATCAGTCTGACCCTGTGACTCATGGGAACAGTCCAGCCCGAACTGCCAAGTCATGTCTTCCATGGACCGGAAACAAGCATCCTGGGACCGGTTTCGGATTCATAATCCTCATCAACCAGGCTATCTTGAATCCAGTGGCCAAGTGAGCAAGGGACTCACGTCTGAGCATATCCTGCCACATTTAGGGCGAACAAAGCGATACAAAAGGGGATGATGGACGGAGCGTTTGAGCAAATCAAACACTCACCCCCAGTCAACTGATCTGGGTTTAATCCATCACCATTCTTTAGCCCACTCAGCCACCCCATTTCAGACATGGCTATATGCAAATCAGTCTGACCCTGTGCCTCATGGGAACAGTCCAGCCCGAACTGCCAAGCCATGTCTTCCATGGACCGGAAACAAGCATCCTGGGACCGGTTTCGGATTCATAATCCTCATCAGCCAGGCTATCTTGAATCCAGTGGCCAAGTGAGCAAGGGACTCACGTCTGAGCATACCCTGCCACATTTAGGGCGAACAAAGCGATACAAAAGGGGATGATGGACGGAGCGTTTGAGCAAATCAAACACTCACCCCTAGTCAACTGATCTGGGTTTAATCCATCACCATTCTTTAGCCCACTCAGCCACCCCATTTCAGACATGGCTATATGCAAATCAGTCTGACCCTGTGCCTCATGGGAACAGTCCAGCCCGAACTGCCAAGCCATGTCTTCCATGGACCGGAAACAAGCATCCTGGGACCGGTTTCGGATTCATAATCCTCATGAGCCAGGCTATCTTGAATCCAGTGGCCAAGTGAGCAAGGGACTCACGTCTGAGCATACCCTGCCACATTTAGGGCGAACAAAGCGATACAAAAGGGGATGATGGACGGAGCGTTTGAGCAAATCAAAAACTCACCCCCAGTCAACTGATCTGGGTTTAATCCATCACCATTCTTTAGCCCACTCAGCCACCCCATTTCAGACATGGCTATATGCAAATCAGTCTGACCCTGTGCCTCATGGGAACAGTCCAGCCCAAACTGCCAAGCCATGTCTTCCATGGACCGGAAACAAGCATTCTGGGACCGGTTTCGGATTCATAACCCTCATCAGCCAGGCTATCTTGAATCCAGTGGCCAAGTGAGCAAGGGACTCACGTCTGAGCATACCCTGCCACATTTAGGGCGAACAGAGCGATACAAAAGGGGATGATGGACGGAGCGTTTGAGCAAATCAAACACTCACCCCCAGTCAACTGATCTGGGTTTAATCCATCACCATTCTTTAGCCCACTCAGCCACCCCATTTCAGACATGGCTATATGCAAATCAGTCTTACCCTGTGCCTCATGGGAACAGTCCAGCCCGAACTGCCAAGCCATGTCTTCCATGGACCGGAAACAAGCATCCTGGGACCGGTTTCGGATTCATAATCCTCATCAGCCAGGCTATCTTGAATCCAGTGGCCAAGTGAGCAAGGGACTCATGTCTGAGCATACCCTGCCACATTTAGGGCGAACAAAGCGATACAAAAGGGGATGATGGACGGAGCGTTTGAGCAAATCAAACACTCACCCCCAGTCAACTGATCTGGGTTTAATCCATCACCATTCTTTAGCCCACTCAGCCACCCCATTTCAGACATGGCTATATGCAAATCAGTCTGACCCTGTGCCTCATGGGATCAGTCCAGCCCGAACTGCCAAGCCATGTCTTCCATGGACCGGAAACAAGCATCCTGGGACCGGTTTCGGATTCATAATCCTCATCAGCCAGGCAATCTTGAATCCAGTGGCCAAGTGAGCAAGGGACTCACGTCTGAGCATACCCTGCCACATTTAGGGCGAACAAAGAGATACAAAAGGGGATGATGGACGGAGCGTTTGAGCAAATCAAACACTCACCCCCAGTCAACTGATCTGGGTTTAATCCATCACCATTCTTTAGCCCACTCAGCCACCCCATTTCAGACATGGCTATATGCAAATCAGTCTGACCCTGTGCCTCATGGGAACAGTCCAGCCCAAACTGCCAAGCCATGTCTTCCATGGACCGGAAACAAGCATTCTGGGACCGGTTTCGGATTCATAACCCTCATCAGCCAGGCTATCTTGAATCCAGTGGCCAAGTGAGCAAGGGACTCACGTCTGAGCATACCCTGCCACATTTAGGGCGAACAGAGCGATACAAAAGGGGATGATGGACGGAGCGTTTGAGCAAATCAAACACTCACCCCCAGTCAACTGATCTGGGTTTAATCCATCACCATTCTTTAGCCCACTCAGCCACCCCATTTCAGACATGGCTATATGCAAATCAGGCTGACCCTGTGCCTCATGGGAACAGTCCAGCCCGAACTGCCAAGCCATGTCTTCCATGGACCGGAAACAAGCATCCTGGGACCGGTTTCGGATTCATAATCCTCATCAGCCAGGCTATCTTGAATCCAGTGGCCAAGTGAGCAAGGGACTCACGTCTGAGCATACCCTGCCACATTTAGGGCGAACAAAGCGATACAAAAGGGGATGATGGACGGAGCGTTTGAGCAAATCAAACACTCACCCCCAGTCAACTGATCTGGGTTTAATCCATCACCATTCTTTAGCCCACTCAGCCACCCCATTTCAGACATGGCTATATGTAAATCAGTCTGACCCTTGTGCCTCATGGGAACAGTCCTGCCCGAACTGCCAAGCCATGTCTTCCATGGACCGGAAACAAGCATCCTGGGACCGGTTTCGGATTCATAATCCTCATCAGCCAGGCAATCTTGAATCCAGTGGCCAAGTGAGCAAGGGACTCACGTCTGAGAATACCCTGCCACATTTAGGGCAAACAAAGAGATACAAAAGGGGATGATGGACGGAGCGTTTGAGCAAATCAAACACTCACCCCCAGTCAACTGATCTGGGTTTAATCCATCACCATTCTTTAGCCCACTCACCCACCCCATTTTAGACATGGCTATATGCAAATCAGTCTGACCCTGTGCCTCATGGGAACAGTCCAGCCCGAACTGCCAAGCCATGTCTTCCATGGACCGGAAACAAGCATCCTGGGACCGGTTTCGGATTCATAATCCTCATCAGCCAGGCAGGATCAGGTTTTTTTTTTTTACAAGTCCTGCCGGGTCCTAGGATGTCATTGGTGCGATTCTTTTAGGGAGGGCATAGGCAAAATAAACTAATCGACTTGTTTTCAATCACAGTGATGCTGTTTTTAAAAGACACACATAGCACACTGTGTAAACTTAAGTTCTACTGCTGCTAGCATTTGCCCTTTGTGACCCAGTCATAATCTGACAATTTTACAGTCAGTGCAATTTCTCGGTGGTTCTGAAAGCAGAAGTAGTGATCACAAGTGTAAAATCATGTAGGATTAGATTGTGGGAATACAATTGTTTTTCAGTAGGATCATGTGATTTGCATCAGTTTCATTTTCTTTTCATGGCTTGTCCTTGCTTACATGAGTGTCATTTCTTATGTTTATCTGTTTACATGAACTTAATTTCTTGATTTTGCTCGCTAAAAAGTGTCACTCTTAGTGCCATACATTTAACAGTTGAATGTCATTCATAAGTACTCTGAAACCTTGAAAATGTCATACAAAAGCACTCTTAAAACGTGGCAACTTTGCTGTCTGTTTTCATGTTGAATAGTGAGCTTCCATTTCTGGTGCTTTGCAATAGTTTTAAGATCTTCGTAGAGTTTCTCACTGCTGAAATGGCTGTAATTTGTTATATATGTTTCCCTCATCTTCGTTGCTTGAATTTTGCGCGCGAGAAAGTGTCACTCATAGTCGTTGACTGTCACTCATAATTACACTGAATTTATGAAAATATCACACATAAACAATCTGAAACCTTGGTAGCTATGCACTGTCACAGTGGTGACGGGTCATGAAAATGAGTAGCATTAACACAGGTGCCCAGTTAATCCCTTTCCACTATCTGGATATTGAATAGAACTTATATTCATCCTTTAAATGGTGTCTGATGACTATTTCTGCATTATTTGAGAGTTGCGAGTTTGGGCTGGTTTTTGGGCTGAAAGTGGTCTGATTGGGCCTATTTTGGGCTTACATATTTATTTATTTATTATTTATTTATTATTGCTATTTATTAAGCGCGAACGAATACCCGTAGGCGTCTCGGCGCTAATGACTGACTACAGGGTCTCTAGAAGATACTGCTGGGAATTATTGGTTAAAGAGCCATGTCTTAAATTGTTTGCGAAAAACCCTGAGTGTGGGACTTGTCCTAATTGTTTGAGGTAGTGTATTCCATAACTTGGGAGCAGATACCAGGAAGCGTTGATCGCCCCAAGAGATTGTTTTTGTGCGAGGAACCACTAGTTGATTCAGAGAAGTGAAAAGAAGTTGTCTGGAGGGGGTATAGGGAATCAATTGATTCTTAAGAAACTGCGGTCCCTTGTTGTGGAGTGCTTTGTAGACTATACATAAAGTCTTAAACGTAATCTGATTGCGGATCGTCAGCCAGTGGTAATTTCTTATTATGTCTGATATAGGTTTGAATTTATGGGTTCTCGAAAGGACTCTGGCAGCCGCGTTCTGTATAGTTTGCATTTTGTTAGTAACACGGATCTGAGCATTTATAAAAAGACTGTTGCAGTAATCCAACGAGGATAGGACTAAGGAGCTTACTAGAGTTCTTCCGGCTGTGTCAGGTAAAAAAGGGAGGATTTTGCTTACCAATTTTAATTTGTGACAGGCTGTGGCTGCCGTTTTATTGGCATGGGCCGTAAAGTTAAGGCCCTCATCAAAGACCACTCCCAGGTTTCTTACTCTGGGAACCGGTTTAGGAAGCGCGCCAAAAGATGGGGGCCACCAAACTGATGACCAGGCTGGCGAGAGTGGTCCAAAAATGACCACCTCCGTTTTGTCGGAGTTAAGCTTTAAATAGTTGGAAGCCATCCACTCTCCAATTGCTAGCATACCTCCCTGAAAACGTTCTGCCACCCTGTCTCCGTCACTGTTTATGGCTAGAACCAGCTGCGTATTATCTGCATAGGAGGTTAGGTTCATCCCATGGGCCAGGATGACTTTAGCCAGGTCCGACACATAGATATTAAACAGTGTCGGACTTAGGGATGAGCCTTGAGGAACCCCACATGGCAGAGATAGCTGAGGTGATTGAAAAGTCCCCAGGGTGACCGCCTGCGTTCGCCCCGCCAGAAAAGAGGCCAACAGGTCTTTAGCCGCCCGTTGGATACCCATTTTTCCGACACGGTCGACCAAGATCTTGTGATCGACTGTGTCGAAGGCAGCGGATAAGTCAAGCATCACCAGGACCGCTGTACCTCCTTGATCCCGGATGACTCTGATGTCATCGGCTGATTTTATTAGCGCTGTTTCTGTACCATGGAATCTACGAAATCCAAATTGGGTACTGTCCAGCTGATGGTGTTTCTCGATGAAGTCAGAGAGCTGTTGATTCATGGCTTTTTCAGCTACTTTTGCTAAAAATGGGAGGCTCGCTATGGGTCGATAATTTTTTTTTATGAGCGGCTTTGTGCTTGGGACGGGTCTAAAAATCTGGCAACACTGTCCAAGAGCCGATGGAAGTTGTTGAGGTCTTTGAAGAAGGGGACTATGGTGATTCCGCCTGCTTCTCATGTTTATTTCATCGCTTTCAAAACGTTCCTGGCTGATTACTTCAGCAGCCAGTGATCGGATTGATGGTAGCAGGTATCAGGGAATTTTTCTCTTGCAGTTTGGAGGTTCGTATCAGTAAGTAAAATGCCCCTGTTAAAGAAAAGCCGTTAAGTTGTGCATTTTAATGCAAAGGCTAACTCGGCTTTCTGAAATGCACTTTTATATAGTTATGTAATTCCTGATTATGTGATTCTTGTAGCTCAGATCTTTTCCCTTCAGTCCAGTGGGAGTCAGAGTAGGGATGGTATTGACTGGTGGGGATCATGATGTGCTGGGTAGAGTTCATATCGAATCGAGTCTGATTAGGTCAAGTGTAAGTATGCGCTCCCACTAAATGTAAATGCTTTAATATATTGAAACTTCATAAACCACTAAGTCTATACCAAATTAAACAAGCATTGGCATAGCCAATAGGTCTCGCCGTTGGGACCTTATACGTTTTGTCTGAGGAGGCCCAACGAGCAAAGGAGGAATAAAAAAAAAACGCAAACAAACAGCAAAGTCGCTTGAGGAAACTAAAGAGACTTCGCCAGCCAAACTCAAGCCTACGACACAGAGCTCCCTAATCGACATATCATTGGACAAATCCGCTTCAAACAATTCATACAATAGGGCCAAAACAGAAAGGAGCATTAAAACAAAAACCTGCCAAACCTCGTTTCAACCTAAAATCTACACAAAGTTCTGCTTTTTAAAAAATGCGGGGGATGCCTTATTTTCAAAGAAGTATCGGGTTTACAATCCATCTCAACTCTCACAGCCCTATCAGTTCAGCGGCACACAGCCCTCAAAGGCTAATGATAACAGCAATGCAACCCCGAGCTCTATATCTAAAATTTCACCTCAAACAACATCAACTCCCCAGAGCAAAAATTGCCGGTCAGGGCAAATTACTGCATCGGCTGGATCCACAGCCGGAAGGAAATTGATTATAGACGCCAACCTAATCCAAGTACATCGGCCACACAATGTAAAAGATATGTTATCAGGAACACTAGACAATAGTAACATTAAAACCTGCGACAACGCCGAGAGCAACAGTATGATTAAAGAAAGAAGCCCTGAGGCTACAAGTTGTCCCAGAGAAATCAATAACAAGGAGGTTGCTGAAAATAAGGATCTATCCCTGGCAATCCGTGGCACTTCTCACAAAGAACAAGAGAAAGGAGAAAAGTGGACCGTAAAGATACAAAATAAAACAGATAGGCAAGCGAGCCCAGCTTCAGAGGTGATAGAAATATACTCTTATCTGGCGAACGTGGAATGAGAAGACCTCATCGCTGCATATTCCCAGGACCACAGTAGAAATAGGACGGCCTCAGACACACGGACCACGACAACTGATTGCCGCCAGGAACATCCAGCGGAAGCAGGCACGCTAGAGGGGGAACAAAACTGCAAGGGCCCACCAGAAAGTCAAGAAGAAACCCCAAGACATACCAGGCAGGAGAGCGCCTGGCCCAGCCTCCTAAATACAGTACAACTCCTGGTGGAAGCCCTTCACTACCAATCGGAGAAAATGGACGTTCAATGAACGTTATTAGATACTTTAGCCGTGTTTGTGGTTGCTATAGACTGGAAGCTTGGCACACTAAACACGCTTCTCCAAAGCAAACTTGATCATCTCCAAGACGCAAATAGGATCATCAACAGTGGATGCGGATGCGGCCCAATCGTTGATAAATTATCTACCCTTCCAACATTACTGACCGACCTGTGCACACAACTCAAAAGACCTGCTCAGCAAAGCTGTATGCCGGGCTTGGACACACAATGACATCTAAAAACAAACAACACCAAAACCGCTCCCTCCAAACATACAGAGGTTATTGAAATAGGAACATCTGGTGTTGAATTAGAAACTGCAAGAAACATTGAACTGCCGGGCACAGGCACACAATGTCATCCTAAAAAGAATGATCTACCAAAAAGGATCGAGGCCAACGAAATTGGTCCAACGGCCCCTTTACTCATGGATACTGTGGACGAAGACAACACAGATCTTAAAATGAACGCCAAACAGAGGCGAGCAAAAAAATGCAAAGGCAGGAAATATAAACTCTGCTCAAAACGTGAAGGATTTACACAACTTTTTGGGCAAGTTATTGCTGCAGAGCAAACTACCACCCAAATCTGGGGGAGAGACAAGAACACCCAAAACCCCAGGGGAAGAAACAACATCAAATCAAACTTCCAACAAAAGGGGACATACAACTGTGTGCTTGGAAAAACCAGCCACCACCAAACACGAAAAACAAGAAGTCCCTGCTCTCCATAGCAAACTCAAATCCTTTTGTCCACAGCCATCTGGGAACAGCACAATGCCTACCAATTCTGACCTGTCAAAGGCACTAAAAAACAACACGAAGCGTATTTCCAATCCCACGCAAAATATAAAACAAGGAATACCCTTGGATGCAAGGGGCACGAGGGATGGGAACAAGCCGGGGCTCTCTAACCAAAGTCATGTCATAGGACTGACGGATAGCCAACTATCCGCCATCACCCAAGCAACCGCGCCAATACATATACGGACAGATTATACAACACTATATCTGGGACCCGTAAATCTGTCAGACAATACGCACCGCCCCCTGTGGGACGGGGAGAACCACAAAAAATCTGTATTCCCTGACTTTGACCAGCGCGCTCACGACCAAGCTCTGGGCGTGGCAACCAATATCAACGGTGGAAAACTTAGAAGATCCCTGTCTTAGTAAGGCAGCAAATAGCTATTATTAAGAATTTGTGGAAGTGGTCTGGTTTAGAACAAGGTAGTCAACTATAACATTTTCTGATGAGGCAAGTGTACTTACTAGGTGATGCACTATACTACAACTTACTTAATTTTGTAAACGCACTCAAACATACCAAACAGGATTTTTGGTAAAAAATATTCATCAAAATTTATTTACCTCCCAAGTTGGGTTACAGTCTAACATGTTATCACAGTTATTAAAATAATAATGATTAAAAAACCACATAACATGGTTGTGACGATTCTTAAAAATCAGAGATTTAAATAAAACAGTCAAAGAAACAGTCGACGCAGCGTTTCGGTGCTTTTTCTTTTTTTCACACCTTCTTCAGGACTTAACAACATTTGACTCCATTATTTCTAAAAATCAAATAAAGGCATTTTAGTATTACTCTTTTTAAAATACATTACGTCATCCTAACTTAATGTCACCACTGCCTATTGGTTTCCACCACAGGATTTTGCCAGACCACTTCCTTTAGACAGCAGAAAATATACTTGCATTCTAAAGCTTGAAGTCAAGCTCCTCTAGTGGGCTCAACTTCATATGGGACAATATCCCTCTAGACACCATATCTACTTATCTGCTTCACTTTTTAGCATAAGTAAATCCTTTTTAATTGGCTATTTCATATTACATATATAGCATACCTGTGTAATTAAAATTGATGCATTTCAAAAGATTCCCCACGTATTTGCGAGACGTTCAGGTATTTCAATTTCCTTGAGCTATATTGATGATAAATAAAGGGCTCAATTAAGCAATGAGTGTAAAACCATCATTTCATTAGCTGTTAAATTCCTAAACAATTGTCTATATTACCTTTTGTTTTTAGCAACTCTGTATTGTATTTACACGGAGGAGCCACCATTGATCAGGGCGAAACTTCTTATTATTGTTCAACCTGAAAGTACATCAATGTCTAAACTTAGATATATGTAACTGGTCTTTTTAATTTAGTTTTGTTATTAAAGGACAGCCGGTTTTAATAGTGCTCGAAAATTCGAAGGTCCAGTTACTAACCTTATTATATTTATAGCCAGTTCGTGGTGAGCGTGCGCAAAAAAGTGTATGGTACGCAGCTTTAGTGTCAGGATGTTCTCTCATCCGAGGTCCAGATATCTATAAATATATTGGAAAACAACCATGTATTACGCTCATTTTCACTTTGAGCTCATAGTTTGGCTAATGCTACATTAGGTGTTACTTTAATACATTTGGGTGTCTTGATTCAAGACATTATCACAAAGGGAAGCCTATGTTTGTGTAATCTGCTACAGTCTTCGTGGGTTAACTACATCTTTATGAGACATGTATTTTACACAAGTACACAGACGGGTAAAATCCAAGGTAGACTAAACTCATGCCCAACCACCATCTTATGCTAATAAACAAACAGTGGAACTAGTTGCTTAAAGTAAGCAAACTCTCTGGGATATTATTTAAATATTTTAGCGTTATAGTCGGGTAGGCTAATCAGAATTCACTAGCGTATTCCTTATCTCTCACCGTGTTTGTCGAATATGGCCTCCCTGCTCCTCCGTGTTGACGTCTTCCTGCAAATTAGAAGAAGGACGCCTATCCTTTGGATGAATAGACAAATCACTTCCGGGGCCATTCCGCCAAACCGGACATAAAAAGGTGACTCCAAAGGATAGGCGTCCTTCTTCTAATTTGCAGGAAGACGTCAACACGGAGGAGTAGGGAGGCCATATTCGACAAACACGGTGAGAGATAAGGAATACGCTAGTGAATTCTGATTAGCCTACCCGACTATAACGCTAAAATATTTAAATAATATCCCCGAGAGTTTGCTTACTTTAAGCAACTAGTTCCACTGTTTGTTTATTAGCATAAGATGGTGGTTGGGCATGAGTTTAGACTACCTTGGATTTTACCCGTCTGTGTACTTGTGTAAAATACATGTCTCATAAAGATGTAGTTAACCCACGAAGACTGTAGCAGATTACACAAACATAGGCTTCCCTTTGTGATAATGTCTTGAATCAAGACACGCAAATGTATTAAAGTAACACCTAATGTAGCATTAGCCAAACTATGAGCTCAAAGTGAAAATGAGCGTAATACATGGTTGTTTTCCAATATATTTATAGATATCTGGACCTCGGATGAGAGAACATCCTGACACTAAAGCTGCGTACCATACACTTTTTTGCGCACGCTCACCACGAACTGGCTATAAATATAATAAGGTTAGTAACTGGACCTTCGAATTTTCGAGCACTATTAAAACCGGCTGTCCTTTAATAACAAAACTAAATTAAAAAGACCAGTTACATATATCTAAGTTTAGACATTGATGTACTTTCAGGTTGAACAATAATAAGAAGTTTCGCCCTGATCAATGGTGGCTCCTCCGTGTAAATACAATACAGAGTTGCTAAAAACAAAAGGTAATATAGACAATTGTTTAGGAATTTAACAGCTAATGAAATGATGGTTTTACACTCATTGCTTAATTGAGCCCTTTATTTATCATCAATATAGCTCAAGGAAATTGAAATACCTGAGCGTCTCGCAAATACGTGGGGAATCTTTTGAAATGCATCAATTTTAATTACACAAGTATGCTATATATGTAATATGAAATAGCCAATTAAAAAGGATTTACTTATGCTAAAAAGTGAAGCAGATAAGTAGATATGGTGTCTAGAGGGATATTGTCCCACATGAAGTTGAGCCCACTAGAGGAGCTTGACTTCAAGCTTTAGAATGCAAGTATATTTTCTGCTGTCTAAAGGAAGTGGTCTGGCAAAATCCTGTGGTGGAAACCAATAGGCAGTGGTGACATTAAGTTAGGATGACGTAATGTATTTTAAAAAGAGTAATACTAAAACGCCTTTATTTGATTTTTAGAAATAATGGAGTCAAATGTTGTTAAGTCCTGAAGAAGGTGTGAAAAAAAGAAAAAGCACCGAAACGCTGCGTCGACTGTTTCTTTGACTGTTTTATTTAAATCTCTGATTTTTAAGAATCGTCACAACCATGTTATGTGGTTTTTTAATCATTATTATTTTAATAACTGTGATAACATGTTAGACTGTAACCCAACTTGGGAGGTAAATAAATTTTGATGAATATTTTTTACCAAAAATCCTGTTTGGTATGTTTGAGTGCGTTTACAAAATTAAGTAAGTTGTAGTATAGTGCATCACCTAGTAAGTACACTTGCCTCATCAGAAAATGTTATAGTTGACTACCTTGTTCTAAACCAGACCACTTCCACAAATTCTTAATAATAGCTATTTGCTGCCTTACTAAGACAGGGATCTTCTAAGTTTTCCACTGTTCTAACCCCCTTCCCTGCTGAACAAATATCAGGGGTACCTCCAATTTTGTTTTTCTGAACCAATATCAACGCACATCAAGAAAAAGCAAGATCACTACAATGTGCGGACCTGAAATCATCAACCAACACCTACAAAGGAAGCTGGGCTACAAATGACCAAGGGAAAACTCCAGATGCTAGATGGTTTAACCCATACTTCATCTCCAAAGGAAGACACAACATACTTAACAGAGGCAACATTCTACGGCTGCTATCCCACATCCCCTCCCTGGCAGACGTGGTAAGCTCAGACCTGGTTTCGGTCGAATTCATAGATGAAGAAGGTACGGGAAGCAACGAAAGCGACCTGGGCCTCCGAAGTAACATCGCAGAAAATCCTATCTGAAGCTAAGGTATTCAAAACCTGGGGCATTACGATAAAACCATACATAAAGCCAGGATACCCGGACATACTAAATCCAGGAGTGAAGCCGGAGTGGAGGGAAAACGCAAGCAGCCTCAGAACCTCGGTTCTCAGAGGTGCGGTAGGGCCTTGTGGAACAGGCAAAGATGACCATATTGAAAACACTCGTTGGACAGGAGCCGAATGGGTATCGCCGACTGAGCTGCCAAACAATAATTGACAAACAGGTCAAAACCCACGGGTGCACAAGCATGACCAACTGTGTATTTCCTCATGGAACATCAATGGCCTAGCCACTAAAATCTCAGATCCAGAATTTATAGACTATATAAGATCGTTCAACATAGTGGCCTTACAGGAAACATGGCTCGCCAAACCATCTTCAGGGGTACCTACGCTTGTTCTCAAGCGCCAAAAGGACAGCTAATTATGGGCACCTGAAGGGCGGTCTAGCAACATACATAGCAACTACAAGTTTTGTAACGGTAGAAGAAATCGCGCCCTCTTCGGCAGCAGCCCTGGCAGTTAAGCTGCTTCCAGCAGCTCCGGGTTTAGGTAAAGCCGACACTGACTGCATCCTGATTAATGCCTATATCCACCCCAAAAGGAAAAAAAAGGCAGCAAAGGAATTATATAACTTCTTGGAGGAATGCATTACGGGAAGATCAACAACAAACCTGGTTCTTACAGGGGATTTTAATCTCAACCTCATGGGCACATCACAAGAAGAGGCACCTATAGCTCAAAACGCAACATGGGACATACCACTCCAATGGAAGCTACAAACACCTAAACAAACAAAATTAGGATCCCAGACACTTGAAGAACTGGAACATTTTAATATCAGAGCTCTAAACGGCAGGAGACAGCCTGCCAGCTCCAACTTTTCATTCAACAAGAGCAAGCAGTATAATCGACTACACTTTTATCTCATTACCCCTCTTTCACTACATAACCTTGTTCTGAATAGGCAAAAAAACAGACAGTGATCACTGCCCTCAAGAAATCGGTCTGGACATTGTGAGACCCATTCTAGAGCGATCAAATACCCCAAAAGAGACGATTCATACAGTCAAGTTCAAAAAAATTAAGTACTCGGCAGCGATGGGTGAAACCTTAATAGAAAGGGCAAAACAGCACTTTGCGGAGCAAACTGGACCAAACGAAATCATGAAATGGGAACAATTTACAAAAACCTTGTCCAACTATGCTTCAAAGCCTAATCCACTTGCAAAGCCCAGCAAAACGGATAACCTGTCTCGAGAGTACAGAGAAAAAATTAAGGAAAAAAAAATATTGATTTACCGTCTAATGAGAGAAATACAGCTGGAACCGAAGGAAAAAGTAAAACAAAACCATCTAAGAATACTGAAAACATCACTAAAAAAGCTGAAATGGGAAGCAAACAAAATAATGGAGGACAACTTGTGGGCAAGACTCAATTCAGACATCAAACAGAACGACGGTGCAAGGTTCTGGAAAACTATTAATTCCCTTACACGAACAGCAAATACCGGGGTTTCATCTAACATCACAGAGGAAACATGGGCATTCTTCCTTGGCAATCATTTCAATCAAGACTTGCCCAACAATCAGGACCTACTAAAGATTAAAACGACAACAGACCACAAAGCTGACAACGCAACACCAACGACACTGCACAAAAATATCAAAGCCAGTCATGAACTAACCAATCCCCCAAAACTGTAACATAACATCAAACGGCAAATCAAAAAAGGCAGAAAGGAAGGAGCCCCGGGACCAAATGGGATCCCCCCAATCCTTTATAAACAAGACGCGGATAGATTGGCAGCAGCACTCGAACCCCTTTTCCTGGAGATCAGGAACTTCAACATCTTGCCAGGCTCCAGGAAGGGTTCTATCATCTCCCCTGGAGTGGAGAAGTGTGGCTCACTGGTTAGAGGAGGCAGACCCGGACGCTGAGAACAGACCCGGGACCAGGGTTCAATTCCCGACGCGGCAGGGTCTCGAGCCCAAAATGTTAACGGACTCGGTAATTCTCGCTTCGGGGCCTACTCGAATCACAGGTTCACACTCTGCAACTCTGGGCAATAGCTTGCTTAATCTCCACTACGGCCCCCCGCGGTGGGATGCCTGGCTTTCACCTTGGGGATACCCAGTAGGGGCTATCTCACAGGGAAAAACCAGGACGGGTTCCCAATGCAAAGCGCTTTGAGACCTGGCGGTGATATTGCGCTATATAAAAACCCATCCATCCATCCATCCTATATATAAGGCAGGCGACAGGGCTCACCCACAAAACTACCGACTAGTGGCCCTAATTGATAATGAGGCGAAGTACTTCGCAGGCATATTGCTGGAGGAGCTACAGGCATGGGCCATAAATACATCTTTAATACCGGTCAATCAGACTGGCTTTGTCAAATCAGTGGGCACTATGACCAACATCCTAACTATGGGCATGCTAATAGACAAGGCAGAAACAAAAAAAAATGCCCCTACACTTCTGTTACATAGATTACAAAGCTGCTTTTGACCACATCAACAGGAACATCTTATGGTCAAAACTAAATGGCTGGGGGATCCCAAAACCACTGTTGGACTTGCTGATAAATCTGCATACGGAGACGTGGGTACAGATAAAGGTGGGGGACGGCTCATTGCTGTCGAGGCGCATACAGACCAACAAGGGACTCAAGCAGGGCTGCATCCTGGCCCCCACGCTGTTCAACCTGTACCAAGGTGATCTGGTACCAATCTTGAACAACTGTAACTCCCATGCTCCCAAATTAGGAGGGCTGCATCTACCATGTCTCTTATACGCGGACGATATAGTCCTAACAAGTCACACCAAGGTAGGGCTGCAAAACCTTGTGAATACGACGCAGAGCTACTCCAAGTCAAACGACCTAACAATAAACCTTGAGAAAACCCAAACGATGACAATTAGCAAAAGCAAAAAGAAACCTCTTTCATGGTTCTGGAACACCTCTCGCATTAAAGATACGTCGACATACAAATACCTAGGCGTGAAGATTGATGACGGTGGTCGATTCAGTGTGCAAAGATGAAGCATCAGAGGAAAAGGACTCGCACTGGCAATCTCTTTAAAAGTACTCAACAAGAAACTATCTGGCCCCTCTCTAAAACCTTTGATACAAGTTATTCGCGCCAAATTGCTGCCAACTATTACCTACGGGAGCGAGGTGCAGCGAGGCAAAGACGCAACACTTGATAGCACGATTATAGCTGCACATAGAATCATCTTCGGTCTTCCCAAGCGAACCTCTCCACCGCAGATTAGGCTGGAGTTTGGCATCCAACGACAGCTCCTGGCAAGACAGCGTATATTTGCGCATGGGATAAAGTGAGGAAATCTGCACAAGGAACACTGAACAACTATCTATGGAGGGAGCTAGAGCAGCATCCAACCTCACCAGCAGCCAAGTATTTGGCAAACAGTCTTGCAAACACTGGGTTGAAACAGCTTTGGATCACCCCCACAAACCATACAACGCTCAAAAATTTGGTCAAGAAGTCAATCAAACATCTGTCATGGGTTCAAGACAAAGCTGACTTCTCATAAAAGAACGCACGCTTGGATGATTCTAAACTCGTATTCGGCAATAGCTCCTCAGAACTATCTCGGCTTGGGCTACGCCAAAATTACCAAAATGTGCTTACTAGGTCTGCTACCCTGCATTCAGCATTTTCCACATTGGTCAAAAGAGAAAGCAGGCACGCTATGCAGGCTATGTGGCGTTGCACAAGAGGATATGCTACACTTGCTATGTTCGTGCGAGAAAATGCTAGACGAGCGGAAACTCCTGCTGAAGCGCCATTTTATCCGATACGGGATACGCACACGAAGGAATGCACTTCTTACCTGTTTTCATCTCAGGATCCCCAGCTGAGCTGCAGCCTGGTAAAATTTTTAAAGGCAGTGGAAAAAAAATGCCCAGAACCGATTATTACCCGCTTTTAAAACAAAAACTATCGCCACTGCCAAAGTATCTCTTGCGTGAAAAATAGAAGGACAATACACCTTATTACCAGTATGAATAGAACAGCAATGCCCATGCTATGTTTTTAAAATACATGTCATTTTATACTTTTGTTTTATATATTCCGTTTTTGTTTTGCAGTGGTTTTAATTAACTGTGCTAATAAAATACTTACTTACTTACTTACTTATAAGTTTTCGCAATGCAACAATTGATGTTGTTGTACCAAGGATATTGTGCTGCATAACTAAATACTTCTAAGGTCCCAAAGGCGAGACCTTTTGGCAATGCCAATGCTTGTTTAAAGAGCTCTGATGTTAAATAGCTGACGTGATGTAAAATACACTGGCAAAATAAAACGAATGCTTAAATGATAGTGTTTTCTTGTTTTAGGTTAGTTTCAGGCATTTTGCACAAGTATTTTGTTTGATTTGCTGCACGGAAGTTATTTTCATGGTGATTGGGGAAAGATGGATGTGGCGTTACGGCCAAAGCTGCCGGCTCTGCAACTGCAGGGTAACCAGGATGCAGTCCTCGGGTGGGCTCAACAGCCTGTGCTTCTGGGCAAAAAACTTACTTTTCCCATACCTTAAAAAACATGATTTTTTTTGTGTAACGTGATTGGTACTCATGTAAAACGCTTGTATACTATCAGGTTGAGTTTGAGGTATGTAAAACTGCCTAAAAATTATTTGCAAAAGAGATATGGACAGTTACCATGTTTTTTCGGCTACCATATTTCTTGGAAGCTTTTCTGTACACAAAATATACTGCAAGTCTTTGCAGTACGCAATGATTCTTAAATATAAAGGCTCCATAAGGTGGATAAAAGTCCGAATTAAACATGCCAGATGCAAACCCTGTTTTGTATGTTCCATAAGTCTATTGGAAGCAGGCACATTAACCTACTGTGTTGTTAATCCTAGAAATGCAAATTCCTGTTAATTAATTGTGCTGACGATCAAATCAATACACTAGGTGATGACATTACTATACATAGTGCGCTGCATACTTTTTTATCAGCAAAACTGTATGTCAGTGCAAATGTAATGGGCATTTCAATTGAAGATATGTTGTCTGTTATGGTAGTACGCTACAGCCTACCACACCATGCATACTCCACGTTATCCCACTCACTCTACACCACTCCACTGCACTCTAATCTGGACCGCTCCACACTATGCCACTCCATGTCACTGCACTCTTCTCTGCATCACTCCACCCCTCTCTACTCTACACCACTCCACGGCCGTCTACCCAACACTACTTTACTATACACCACTTCACTCAACGCCACTCCACTCTATGGCACCCTACGTCGCAACACTGCACTCTATGCCACTGCACTCTTCACCAGCGCACTCTACTCTCCACCAGTTCACTGTATGCCAGTGCATTCTCTGCCAATCTGCTCGACGCCATTCTAATCTACTCTGCATAACTGTACTCTACGCTGAAACAATATGCTTGGTGCCACTCCACTCTGAGCCACCATACTGTATTCCAATGTACTGTACACCACTTAACTCAAGCCAAGTAGACTGCACACCAATTTTCACTGCACTTTATGCTTCTAAGCTCTATGAGACTGCACTGTACACCATTGTAAACTGTCACTGCACTCTACGCCACTCTATTTATTGTACTCTGCATCACTGCACTCTACACTATTGCACTCTATTACACTGCACTCTAAGCCACTCTTTGACACTGTGTTCTACCCTGCACCACTCTATGCATCTGCAGTCTACGCTATGCCACTGTACTGTAAACCAGTGCACACTATATTCCAATGCACTCTTCTCCACTTTACTCAAACCCAATGCACCCTTTGATACTGCATCTATGCCAACTACTTTGCACCGCTGCACTTTACAACTCCATACACCATTCTAATCTGTGCCACTACACGCTGCATCACATTACACCATTGCATTCTACGTCACTGCACTCTACGCCACTCTGTTCTGTACCACTATATTCTGCTTCACTGCTCTCCAGTCTACGACTTCACTGCTCACCAGTCTACGACCATGCACTCTATCCTGCACTACTCCTGTGTAATCTGCACCACTGCAATCTACTCTGCACCACTCTAAGCCAATGCACTGTACACCACTTTACTCAAAATTATATCATTCCGCGCCAATTTACTCTGCACCACTGTACTTTATGCCACTTCACTCTAGGCCACTCTACTCAACTCCACGATACTCCAATCTGATACTCTACTCTATTAAACTCTGCTCCACTGACACTCGTCTCCATTCTATGACACTACTCCACCCTACAAAGTTCTACGCAAGTCCCTTTATGCCACTCCGTGCTACTTTACTCCATTCTTTTCCATTATCAACCTCTCCACTCCACACTATCTCACTCTATTGCAATGTACTCTGCTCTATCACTCTACTCCATGCACCGCCCTCTATGCCATTCCACTCTACACCACTCCACGACACTCTGTGCCACTCAACTCTGCCACTGTATGCCACTCAACTTTATGCTCTTCCACTCTGACACTCTTCTCTCTCCACAACACTGTATGCTACTCCATGACACTTCACTCCTCTCCACACCACTCAACTCTACTGTATGCCACCCTACGTTACTCCATAACACTCCCCTTTGTGACACTCCACTCTCCTTTACCTCATTAACTTTTAGCCATGCCGAACATTAGACACTCTGGTGTACAACATTGCTAAAACATATTGGCAAGTCCAAAAGCTCTTGCATAGCCGAAACCTATTGGCTTTGCCAATGTTTGTTTTCTTGGCCTCCACTTGAAGGATCAATGCATAACTTTCAATGACGAAGCCAAAGTGATTTATTTTTTTGTGTGAAACAGTACCAAAGGTATTGAAAATGAAAAAAAATTATTTCCTAAGAAAACTCTGGCCTAACTATAATAACTAACAGTGGCGACTTTGTAATAAATATATTATATTCACCAGTCAATGTGTCATTACATGGTGTGTGTGTAGGTGGGCAAAACATCGGGCCGATTCACAAAACTAACTTAAGACAAAATCCTAAACTTACTACTTTTGGTATTCACAGAAGTTAGGATTTTGTCTTTAGTTTGTTCTGTGAATCGGCCCCATGTTTTGCCCACCTACAGAAAATCCTTACTTAAGTCTGTCTTAAGACAAAATCCTCACTTCTGTGAATACCAAAAGTAGTAAGTTTAGGATTTTGTCTTAAGTTAGTTCTGTGAATCGGGCCCATGGTTTCCTTTAACATTGTGTGTGTGTGTGTGTATGTGTGTGTGTGTTACACTTATTTCCTAACATGCAACACAGTGGGGAATCATTTCATTTGGAACGTTGTGACACTCAACTATACATTCTGTCACAGTAAACGATTAAGAAGTTGAATTTCTAAAGATATGCGCCTATTTGCAAAATACTTTTTTTACATACATAAACCATTTATAACTCCATGTCTGTTATTTCTGGAAATTACCGCTATTCATCGGATTACCCTGCTACTGGTCTACATGAGGCGCTGGTATTAATACAAGTTAAATAAATAATTTTTCAAGTTAAGAATGGTTGGTAAAAAGGTAAGTGAAACTTATCTTTTAAAACCCAGTAAGTAGCAACAATTTCATGACCAATGACCCAAAGTATTTAATTAACTGGCACTTTTCTTTTTTTATCCTCTCCTGCATAGCTCAGAAATTGGTTTCTGTTCACCAAATGCTGCACCTTTAAAAAATACAACTGTAGGACAGTTGAACTATGTGTTGAAATCAGTGGGCTATTTAACACTTGCAGGCTGAATTGTGTGCTTTGACAAGCATTGTAAATTTCCTGCAAAAAGGAAAATCTGGTATTGGAGTACATTTTTGTCATGGCCACTGTGTATTGCTGGCACTAATGCACCAGTTTGGGATCAATGCTATACATAGGGCTTATAAATGTCAAATAGCCATCCAGAAACTAAAACTTTTATCTTTTTAAAGCATCTATATATGATGGTTTGCAGTGTGCTATCACACCATACATACTCCACACTATGCCACTCCACTTTATACTACTCCTCTTTACACCACTTCACTCTGCTCCACTCTATGCCATGCCACTCCATGAAACTCTACTGTAAGACACTTTACAACACAGCTCTCCATTTCACTGTACTCTACTCTGCTATCCCACTCCACTATATCCAACTCTACTTCACTAAAAGCTACCCCACTCCAATCTACCATACTCTAATCCACTCAATCTACTCCACTCCAATGTATCCCACTCCAACCAAAACTACCTCAGTCAACTGCGCTCTACCCAAATCTCCCCACTCCCCTCCTCTAATCCACCCAATCTACCACACTCCACTCTACTTTACTTCAATCCATTCCATCTACCCCTCTCCAATCCTCACTACCACACTCCAATCAAACCAGCTCCTCCCCAATCTACCCCACTATAACAGTCTGACTTCATTCTAATCCACCCTACCCCACTCCATTCCAATCTACCCATCTCAAATCCACCCTATCTACCCCACTCTATCTGCCTTACTCCGCCCTACCCTATTCCACTCCACCATACTGACAAATAATATGAGAGATCGCTGAGGCCAAGCACTTCCGGTGCATTGGTGGGATGTGTGTTAAAGGGCATGAACAACTCTCAGTGCTCCTAACAAGAGGTGAAAGGATGTAGCTTTACGGCTAGAGTGGTCGACCTCGAAGCAGGAGAACTGGGTTTGAGTCTCGGCAACAACGCTCAACATCCTATGATTCTGGGCAAATCCCTGGCGCCTAACAAAAATGAATGTGTCTATCTGTAACAAAACTGGTGCTCATGTAAAGCGATCTGATACCTGAAATCTTCGGGTTGAGTTTGCGCTATGTAAAACTCTTTAAATTTTTTTTTTTTTAAAGTAGGATATTACTTAACTTCCCAAACTTCACAAGTTAGTCCTTCCTAACCCTACAATGTCCTTCATTTTGCCTCCCTCCTATACCTTATTCCTCTTCACCGGGTATGTATTCCTCATTCCTCTTGCTCCTTCACTCCCACTCAGTTGTTTCTTGCTAGCATTCTTCGGTCTTAGCCTCTCCTTCACTCCTCTTCAGCCTCCCTTCTCCCCCCCTTCAACGCTTCTCTCCCCGTCTGCTCAGCTCTGACTCTTCTGCCTGTTAGTCCTTTTTAATACATCCAGTCTTCTTCAGCTTCGCCTCTTCTCCCTTTCTGTGCTTCACATACCCTTTCCATTCATCTTCCCATTTTGCTTACTTCATCTACTTAACTGACGTGACAAACCCCAGAAAAATCAACACAATGGTTATCTTCGATGGTTTTGGGAAATCCTGCAATATATTTCTATGTAATGTAAATCATTTGTGTATATTTTCTAAAGTGTTTGTTTTTTATTTCGTATGGTTAATACATATGCATTTTTAGGTTGAGCTTTGGCAGCACGCAAGGGTTGCTGCAAGCAAGACCTTCTGTAATCGATACAACCACTTTATTCCTGCCTACAAAAGTTTATTCCAGCGTTGAACTTCTTTTCCGCCTCTTGTCATGTCCCTACAGCCGATGCCTCACTTCCTTTGAAAACTTAGGAGCACCAGTGTACTAGAGCTTGCCTTCCTTATAGCCTTTGTGTAAGAACTTTTGTATGTATCTTTATTGATGCTTTTCTCCAGTCGCTGCTTCTGCCCGTTTTGATTCCCCTTCTGCTTCGCATTACAAAGCCCTCCCTCCACCATACGAGCGCACACAGCCCCTACAGCAGTCGTCTTTTCCCCATCATTGCTTAGGTTAATTTTTGACTCTTTCTGCCCTCTACACGATGCCATGCTTCTTGTTTGGACGGCATTTGTCAATCTGTGTGCAATAAAATAATGCAGCAGTAGCGCAGACACAGCCTCCTTCTTTCCGAGCCCTTTCTGTCCTCCACAGCTGTCAGCAAGCTGCAACGGATGGGTATGATTGAGTTGCCACACAGCATGCCACGCCCACCCTGGCTTCTGGCAGAGGCCTTGTCCAGAGCCCCATGCCATTCAGTGCAACCATTAACACATGCATTTCAGCTGTTGCAGAGTTAAAACTAGCATTTGCTGTGGCAGCGCATAGTTATGTTTATAAAGCAAAAGGGAAAAAAATTACCTTTTAAATTGCATGAGAGTAGAGGCAAGTCAGGGCGGTGGCCCAAATAATTATTTTTATAATGGAAAAAGTGTGTCTAAAAGCAAAAAGTAAACATTTGTATTGTGATGCTGTCCTTTTGTAACTCCACTAGTACCTACTCCTGCTTTCAGGGCTGCTTCACTGAACGCAAACCAAAAAAGTGGCACTATTTATTGTTCTTTTGTCCCCCTAAATGTTACTGTGTAAAATAGGCTAGTTCTGTGGGTGAAGCCAGAGTATGAAGCATGGACCAGTGACCCCTTATGAATGTGAGCTCTTGTGTCTGGTACAGATCAGTGCTCCACATCTAGTTCAAGTTCAAGTTTAAGTTTAGCATTTGTATAGCGCACTACTCACCCATAGGGTCTCAAGGCGCTTGAGGGAGGGATGGAGGGGGGTAATTACTTATCGAATATCCAAGTTTTTAGTTGTTTTCTGAAGGAAAGGTGGTTCTGAGTAAGGCGGAGGTGGGTGGGGAGAGAATTCCAGGTCTTGGCTGCTAAGTAGGAGAAGGATCTTCCCCCCATGGTGGATCTATGGATGCGTGGAATTGCGGCGAGGGCTTGATTGGACGATCGTAGTTGGAGGGTGGGGGTGTAAAAGGACAGGCGCGTGTTGAGGCATTCGGGTCCAAGGTCGTAGAGGGCTTTGTGTGCGTGGGTGAGGAGACGGAAGGTTATTCTTTTGTTGACGGGGAGCCAGTGGAGGTCTTTCAGGTGACCGGAAATGTGAGCTTGGCGGGGGATGTCTAGTATGAGTCTGGCTGAGGCGTTTTGGATGCGTTGGAGTTTTTTCTGTAATTTGGCTGTGGTTCCGGCGTGAAGGGTGTTTCCGTAGTCTAGTCAGCTTGTGACCAGTGCGTGAGTGACCGTCTTTCTTGTTTCGGTAGGGATCCAATGGAAGGTTTTTTTGAGCATACGTAGGATGTTGAAGCAAGATGATGAGACGGCGTTGACTTGTCTGGACATCGAGAGGGAGGAGTCCAGGATGAAGCCCAGGTTACGTGCGTGGTCCGTTGGTATGGGTGTGTTTCCCAGGGCCGGTGGCCACCATGAGTCGTCCCAGGCGGATGGGGATGATCCTAAGATGAGGACTTCCGTTTTGGCCGAGTTCAGTTTTAAACGGCTGTTCTTCATCCATTCGGCTACTTCTCTCATCCCTTTGTGTAGGTTAGTTTTGGCGGTATTTGGGTCTTTGGTGAGGGAGAGGATCAGCTGGGTGTCGTCTGCGTAGGAGATAATGTTGAGGTTGTGATGGCGCGCGATGGATGCGAGGGGACTCATGTATACGTTGAAGAGGGTGGGACTGAGTGATGATCCTTGTGGTACGCCGCAGATGACTTCGGTGGCCTCTGATCTAAAAGGGGGAGGCGGACTCTCTGGGTTCTTCCGGCGAGGAACGAGATGATCCAGTCCAATGCTTTTCCTTGTATTCCGGCGTTGCTGAGGCGATGAATAAGGGTGTTGTGACAGACTGTGTCGAAGGCTGCAGAGAGGTCAAGTAGGATGAGGGCAACTGTTTCTCCGTTGTCTAGTAGTTTTCGAATGTCGTCTGTTGCTGCGATGAGGGCGGTCTCGGTGCTGTGTTTGGCTCGGAAGCCAGACTGTGAGGGGTCGAGGGATTTGTTGGATTTGAGGAAGGCGGCGAGCTGACTGTTGACGGCTTTCTCAATGACTTTGGCAGGGAATGGGAGGAGCGAGATGGGGCGGTAGTTCTTGAGTTCAGTGGGGTCCGCTGTGGGTTTCTTCAGGAGGGCGCTGAGTTCGGCATATTTCCAGCTTTCCGGGAAGGTGGCGGAGTTGAGGGAGCAGTTGATGACGTCTCGGAGATGGGGTGCGATAATGGAGTTTGCTTTGTTGAAAATGTGGTGGGGACATGGGTCGGTTGGTGATCCTGAGTGGATGGAGTTCATCAGGCGGATGGTGTCTTCAGTGGTGATTGGGTTCCAGGCGCGGAGGTTGTTGGAGGGGGGTTTTAGTTCGGAGGTGGGTGGGGTGGACTGGTCTTTGGGCTGGTTTTCAAAGCTGTTATGTATGTCAGCGATTTTGTTGTGGAAGAATGAGGCTAAGGAGTCGCAGAGGTTTTGGGAGGGAGTGATGTCGTTGGTGCCGGCGGTGGGGTTGGTAAATTCTTTGACGATGTTGAATAGTTCCTTGCTGTTGTGTGCGCTGTTGTCGAGTCGATCCTTGAATGCTGATTTCTTGGTGGATCGGATCAGTTGGTGGTGTTTGCGGGTGGCGTTCTTGAAGGTGGCCAGGTTGTCAGTGGTTGGGTTTTTTCTCCAGGCTTTCTCGAGGGTGCGACAGATCTTCTTGGATTTCTTGAGGTCATCGTTGAACCAGGGGGCTTTTTTGCTACCTTGCTTGATTTGATGTTTTTTCAAGGGTGCTAATTCGTCAGCGCTGATGGTGATCCATTGTGTGAGGTTGGTGGCTGCAAGGTTTGGGTCCGATGATTTTGCAGGAGGGTTTTGGTGAAGTGATGTGAGGAGTTGGTCGGTGGTAATTTTGTTCCAGTTTCTGCGGGGAATTGGTTGTGGGTGGTTGTGGGTCGTAGTCTTTTTGTAGTTAAAGTGGACGCAGCTGTGGTCTGTCCAATGGAGCGCTGTGGTGTGATTGAAGGAGATGTGCTTGCTGGAGGTGAAGATTGGGTCGAGCGTGTGTCCGGCATAGTGGGTGGGGGTATCAACAAGTTGTTTGAGTCCGAGATTGGCGAGGTTGTCCAGAAGGGTGGTGGTGTTGCTGTCGTTGTTCTTTTCCAGGTGGAAGTTAAGGTCTCCCAGTAGAATGTAGTCCTCTGAGGGAAGGGCGTGTGGGCTGATGAAGTCAGTGATGTCTTCACTGAATTGTGTGCGGGGTCCTGGTGGCCTGTAGATGAGGGTGCCTCTGAGTGTGGTCTTGGGGTCGATGTGGATCTGGAAGTGAAGGTGTTCGGCGGCTGTGAGGATGTCATCTGAGCTGGTCGTGATGCGGATGGTGTTCTTATGAATAATGGCGATGCCTCCTCCTGTTTGGTTGATGCGGTCCTTACGGATAATCTTGTAGCCGTCAGGGATGGCTATGGCAATGTCGGGCATTGATGAGGCGTTCATCCAGGTTTCTGTAAGAAAGGCGACATCCGGCGATGTGGTGTCGAGTAGGTTCCAGAGTACAATTGCGTGACTGTGGACCGAGCGGGTGTTGAGCAGGATCCACTTCAGGTGGTTAGTTTCGGAGCTCTGTTTGGAGTTTGTGGATTTGGTGTGGGTCTTGATGCAGTCGAACTTGCAGGATGGCAGGTGAAGGGTCCATGGGTGTGTCCTGGGGCGGCTTGGTGGCAGTCTGGAAGTCGGCCGGGGTTGAGTGCTAAGAGGGTTGCGGCGTCGTAAATTATGCAGGCGGGGTGGATTTTGCGGGGGCCAGGGGGTCTGGCGCTGGGCACGGTCCAGGCGCGGACGGGCATAGACGGGCTTACCTTTGGCGCACCTTCGGCGCGCATGGGGCGCGTTCGCTGCGCGTGAACGCTGCGCGCAAAAGCATCTGTCATAAGTGGGTAGAGGAGGGGGGTGGGGCGAGGGTTGAGCAGCTGGGAGGCGGGAGCGGGGTGGAGAGCCAGGCTGGGAGTCACAACAACAAACAACAAAATGGCCGCAGGCCAAAAGCGAAACAGGACGAGATTGGGGCACAACCTTAATTAAGCGCTATGAACACTGGGCAGCACAGTCAGGCAACAATTATTACAGCAGGCAAAGCGAGTGGCACATCAAATAATAATGGAACAGTAAATCACAAATCACGGTCTGATACTTCAAGCGCTACGATGATTCAATATTCGGCAGTGCGAGCAAGTCTGCCAATAAGCGTTACTATCTCAAAGCAAAATTATGGCTGTGCGAGCGTGGCAATCAGCTGGAAATAAGCGTTACTATCACAAAACAGAAATTATGGCAGTGCAAGCAATGCGTGGTAGTCAGCTGGCAATAAGCGCTATTATCACAAAGCAAAATTATGGCTGTGCGAGCAATGTGAGGCAGTCAGCTGGCAATAAGCGCTATTATCACAAAGCAAAATTGTGGTTGTGCGAGCAATGCGAGGCAGTCAGAGCGCTACGATACCACGATATCCCGTGTGGATGAGCAGGGAGCAGCGAGGGGAGCGACCGTTTCAGAGTGGTTCAGGACGGTCACAGCGCTATTGCTGGAAGGTAGAGCCTACACTCTCTGTGGGAGGGAGGAGCAGCTGGGAGGCGGGAGCGGGGTGGAGAGCCGGGCTGGAAGTCACAACAACAAACAACAAAATGGCCGCAGGCCAAAAACGAAACAGGACGAGATTGGGGCACGACCTTAATTAAGCGCTATGAACACTGGGCAGCACAGTCAGGCAACAATTATTACAGCAGGCAAAGCGAGTGGCACATCAAATAATAATGGAACAGTAAATCACACATCACGGTCTGATACTTCAAGCGCTACGATGATTCAATATTCGGCAGTGCGAGCAAGTCTGCCAATAAGCGTTACTATCACAAAGCAAAATTATGGCTGTGCGAGCATGGCAATCAGCTGGAAATAAGCGTTACTATCACAAAACAGAAATTATGGCAGTGCGAGCAATGCGTGGTAGTCAGCTGACAATAAGCGCTATTATCACAAAGCAAAATTATGGCTGTGCGAGCAATGCAAGGCAGTCAGCTGGCAATAAGCGCTATTATCACAAAGCAAAATTGTGGTTGTGCGAGCAATGCGAGGCAGTCAGAGCGCTACGATACCACGATATCCCGTGTGGATGAGCAGGGAGCAGCGAGGGGAGCGACCGTTTCAGAGTGGTTCAGGACGGCCACATCTAGTGTATGTAGCATGAATTAAATGTGTTCTATGCAGCTAAGCACTGGTAAAATATATTTGAGCCTCTGTTATGCACCTTCAGCCAGGGCCCTGCTTTTTCTTAGTCTGGTTCTGAAGAATGGTCAGTGGCCCTTTATGGTAAAAGAAGTTATATGTATAATTGCAAAAAACAATGAGAGGAACTAACCTTAACAAAAGCCACTGTAGCACTCAATTCGACCCCCAAAATATACATCCTTGCTAATACTAGGCACAAAAGATATTTTCCTAGATAGGATGAAATATGAAAAATCTACACTAAAAGGTGCTGGGTCAGTCAATCAATCAATCAATCAATCAATCAGAACATTTGTATAGCGCACTACTCACCCGGAGGGTCTCAAGGCGCTGGGGGGGGGGGGGGGGGGGTCCGCTACTGCTCGAACAGCCAGGTCTTGAGCTGCTTCCTGAAGGCGAGGTGGTCCTGGGTCAGGCCGAGGTGAGTCGGGAGGGAGTTCCAAGTCTTGGCGGCCAGGTAGGAGAAGGCCCTTCCTCCTGTGGTGGCTCTTCGGATGCGGGGGACGGCGGCGAGGGCGTGGCTGGTCGATCGAAGCTGGCGCGTGGGAGCGTAGAAGTTGAGGCGGCTGTTGAGGTATCCTGGTCCTTGGTTGTGTAGGGCTTTGTGTGCGTGGGTGAGGAGCCGGAAGGTGATTCTCTTGTTGACCGGGAGCCAGTGCAGGTCTCTAAGGTGTCCGGAGATGTGGCTGCGGCGGGGGATGTCCAGGATGAGTCGTGCTGAGGTGTTCTGGATCCGCTGGAGTCTCTTCTGGAGTTTGGCGGTGGTGCCGGCGTAGAGGGAGTTGCCGTAGTCCAGCCGGCTGGTGACGAGGGCCTGGGTGACCGTCTTCCTGGTTTCGGTGGGGATCCATCGGAAGATCTTGCGTAGCATTCGCAGGATGTTGAAGCACGACGAGGAGACGGCGTTGACTTGTCTGGTCATGGAGAGGGAGGAGTCCAGGATGAAGCCCAGGTTGCGTGCGTGGTCAGTTGGTTTGGGTGCGCTGCCCAAGGCGGGGGGCCACCAGGAGTCGTCCCAGGCGGAGGGTGAGGATCCCAGGATGAGGACTTCCGTCTTGTCCGAGTTCAGTTTCAGGCGGCTGTTCGACATCCATTTGGCTACGTCTGTCATCCCTTCGTGCAGGTTGGCTCTGGCGGTGGCGGGGTCGTTGGTGAGGGAGAGGATCAGCTGGGTGTCGTCTGCGTAGGAGATGATGTTCAGGTTGTGCTGGCGTGCGATGGCTGCGAGGGGGCTCATGTAGACGTTGAAGAGAGTTGGGCTGAGCGAGGAGCCTTGAGGGACGCCGCAGATGACCTCGGTGGCTTCCGATCTGAACGGGGGGAGGCGGACTCTCTGTGTCCTTCCGGCGAGGAAGGAGGTGATCCACTCCAGTGCCTTCTCCTGGATTCCGACGTTGCTGAGGCGCTGTACTAGGGTGCGGTGGCAGACAGTGTCGAAGGCCGCGGAGAGGTCCAGGAGGATGAGGGCCGCTGTTTCTCCGTTGTCGAGCAGGGCTCGGATGTCATCTGTAGCTGCGATCAGGGCGGTCTCGGTGCTGTGGTTGGCCCGGAAGCCAGACTGCGAGAGGTCGAGGGAGCCGTTCGTCTCGAGGAAGGCGGCCAGTTGCTTGTTGACGGTCTTCTCGATGACTTTGGCTGGAAACGGGAGCAGCGAGATGGGGCGGTAGTTCTTGAGGTCGGTAGGGTCTGCTGATGGTTTCTTGAGTAGAGCGCTGAGTTCGGCGTGCTTCCAGCTCTCCGGGAAGGTGGCGATGTCGAAGGAGGTGTTGATGATGTCCCGCAGGTGGGGTGCGATGACAGCGTCGGCCTTGTTGAAGACGTGTTGAGGGCAGGGGTCTGTTGGAGATCCGGAGTGGATGGAGTTCATCGTGCGGATGGTGTCTTCGGTGCTGATCGGGGTCCAGGCGCGGAGGGTGGCGGTGGGGGGCGGTGGTTCGGTCGTGGCGTGCGTTGGTTGAGTGCTGAAGCTGTTGTGTATGTCCGCGATCTTGTTGTGGAAGTAGGAGGCGAGGGAGTTGCAGAGGTCTTGCGAAGGGGTGATGTCGTTGTTTCCGGCGTTGGGGTTGGAGAGCTCTTTCACGATGTTGAAGAGTTCCTTGCAGTTGTGTGCGTTGTTGTCCAGTCGTTCCTTGAATGCGGTTTTCTTGGTGGCGCGGATCAGCTGGTGGTGTTTTCGGGTGGCGAGCTTGAGGGCAGTCATGTTGTCCGGTGTTGGGTCTCTGCGCCAGGTTTTCTCGAGTGCTCTGCAGTTCTTCTTGGAGCTCTTGAGTTCGTCGTTAAACCATGGGGCTTTCTTGCTGCCGGGTCTGCTCGGCTGGGTCTTCAGAGGGGCGAGGTCGTCTGCGCAGTCGCTGATCCATTTTGTGAGGTTGGTGGCCGCTTGGCTGGGGTTCGTTGTGCTGGTGGGAGGGTTCTTGCTCAGTGAAGTAGTGAGCTGGTCTGCAGTGATCTTGTTCCAGCTTCTGCGGGGAGCCTGTTGCTGGTGATGGTGGAGCGTGGTCCTTCTGTAGCTGAAGTGGACGCAGCTGTGGTCCGTCCATTGGAGTCCCGTGGCGTGGCTGAAGGCGATGTCCTTGCTGGAAGAGAAGATCGGGTCGAGAGTGTGTCCGGCGTGGTGGGTGGGGGTGGTCACCAGTTGCTTGAGTCCGAGGTTGGCGAGGTTGTCTAGCAGGGTGGTGGTGTTGCGGTCGTTGTTGTTCTCCAGGTGGAAGTTGAGGTCTCCGAGGAGGATGTAGTCGGTTGAGGGAAGGGCGAGCGGGCTGACGAAGTCGGCGATGTCCTCGCTGAATTGTGCGCGTTGTCCCGGGGGTCTGTAGATGAGGGTGCCTCTGAGGGTGGTCTTGGGGTTGACGTGGATCTGGAAGTGCAGGTGTTCGGCGGGTGCGAGGTTGTCGTCGGTGTTGGTCGTGATGCGGATGGAGTTCCTGTGGATGATGGCGATGCCTCCTCCTGTCTGGTTGACGCGGTCCCTCCGGATGATCTTGTAGCCGTCTGGGATGGCGATGGCGATGTCGGGCGCTGAGGAGGCGTTCATCCAAGTTTCCGTGAGGAAGGCGACGTCTGGGTCTGTGGTGTCGAGCAGGTTCCAAAGCTCGACGGCGTGTCTGTGGACGGAGCGGGTGTTGAGCATGATGCACTTCAGGTGGGTGCTGCTGGAGTTCGGCTTGGTGGGTGCTGGTGTAGCGTGGGTCCGGTTGCAGGTGAACTTGCAGGAGTGGCAGCTGAAGGGTCCGTGGGTGCGTCTCGGTGTGGCTCGGTAGCAGCGCGGGGTTCGGCCGGTGTTGAGAGCGTTGAGTTCGGTGGAGTCGTAGGTTCGTCTGGTCGGCTTCCGGCGGTGGGGGCCAGGGGTCCTGGCACTGGCCGCGGTCCAGGCGCGGACGGGTGCAGACGGCTCACCTTTGGCGCACCTTCCGCGCTCAATCGGTGCTCCCGCTGCGCGCGTCCGCTGCGCGGTCGCTCAGGGGGCGTCATAAGAAGGGGGACGGGAGGGCGGGTCTGCTGGGCTGGGCGAGCGTCCGGGCCAATGGGCCGGTGGTGGGCGGGGCCGCAGGGGCCAGCGGCGGGAAAAGTGGCGAGCGGCCGGCTCAGCTGTGGCTGGGCCGCTCGGGGGTGCTGGGGGGGCGGCGGTGGCGGCAGGCAGGCGGCAGGCAGGCAGGCAGGAGGCTGGCAAGGAGGCTGGCTAGCAGGGCAGCAGGCGAGTGAGGGGGGCCTCAATCAATCAATCATATAACTTGTAAAGCGCACTACATACCTGTGAGGGTTCCAAGGCGCTGGGGGGGGGGGGTGCTGCTTCTATTGGTCGAAGAGCCAGGTCTTGAGTTGTCAACCTGAGGGTCAGCAGTTCTTCAGTTTGTCGCAGATAGAGGGAGAGGGTGTTCCAGGCCCTGGCGGAGCGATGGGAGAAGGATCTGCCTCTGGAAGTAGTTCTCCGGATGCGTGGGACCGTGGCCAGGGCGTGGTCGGGTGAGCGGAGTTCCCTGTTGGGTACGTAGAAGGAGAGTCGTCTGTTGAGATAGGCTGGGCCGGTTTTGTGGAGTGCCTTGTGTTTGTGGATCAGGAGCTTGAAGGAGATTCTTTTGTCGATGGAGAGCCGATGGAGAGCCAGTGCAGGTTCCTCAGGTGGGGGGTGATGTGGTCGCTGCGCGGGACGTCGAGGATCAGGTTGGCAGAGGCATTCTGGATTCTCTGTAGTCTTCTGATGAGCTTGGAACGAGGCTCCGGCATAGAGGGCGTTTCAGTAGTCGAGTCTGCTGCTGACTAGGGCCTGGGTGACTGTTTTCCTTGTGTTTGTCGGGATAAGATAAGAATATAGCCTATCCTTAGGAAATCAGGAAACTAACTTACATCTATTTACTCTTTATATCCAGCCCATGTTAAATAAGGGAAACAAAAGAATAACCGTTTCTCCACTCTCGGCAGATCAGATAAATCAGATAAGTAACTATGTCCTTCTAACCATATATAACATCATCATATTACCATATACCTGATAGATGAGGATTTTTTGGTTAAATATATCTTTCTTCTCTCATTGTATTGTGTACAGGACGTAGGCTGAAGAAACTCAGGCGCGAAGAAACAGAGCTACACAAGCAGGTACCTCCGGCAAGGGAACAAGGATTCAAAGAGTAACCAGGCAGAAGAGATCAACGACCTGTAAGAGGAAGACCCGTGTGAAGGAGCCGTAACATGTCAGAGATGTCCAATCAAGGTACCACGAATTGCCGACTGCGGGACACCAGGATCCAAGCAGGTAAGCCGACAACACATAAGGAGTGCGGGAAATGCTAGGGAGATCTGTGACTGAACGCGAACCATGTTCTTGTCACAGACCGACCAATTTATCCAACCTTGACTCCACCCAGCTCCCTGTCTGCAATAGGAGCGGGCTTGACTGACAATGCCTCCACCGTGCTCTCCTTGAGGCCTTGTTCTGTCTAATGCTGGGTGTTTAGGGCCTTGTTTTTTGTGAACCAGCTTTTGGGTCATGGATTATGGCCATCTTCAGTATTACCTGTTTTAGATGCTGAAAGGAGGATGTAGAATGGATCCTTGTTCAACAAATTTGAAATGCTTTCATAGTTATGGAACAGATAGATCACTGGTATCCGGGACAGCTATCACTCTGCCCTGTATTTCCAGAGGCACATTTGTTTGAATGAGTGGTGAAGGGGCCTGGTGCCACAGTCATGCAACTGTTAAGGGACAACATTGAATCAGTCAACTTTTAAATACCGTACTTGTCACTTCCCCAAGCTGGAAAAGAACACACAGGATATATCTCTCCTGTCTCTGGATGTTATGTTATGTTATGTTATGTTATGTTATGTTATGTTATGTTATGTTATGTTAAGCGCCAAGAAACCAACCCGGACACGGTTGTGAAAAAAAAGAAACCAACCCGGTGAACGTTGCGCTATACAAGCAATTTTAACATAATATAACATAACATAACAAAGTATCTCCATGTGCTAATATATAGTGAACCCCTAGTTTTACCAAGTTTTTCTCAGTCAGTAAGACTAAGCAACTTACAACCTGAAAAAAGAAATAACAACCGGTGACCTGACATTATATATCCATTGTCCATGGTCTGGAACACAGAGTTGTGCCCTGTTCCTTATAATCATGAGTCCATTAAGTTATGTGGTCAGTGCCCCATTCAGCATGGCAGTTGTTAGACCTGTCAGCCATAGGGTGGTCTTTCCCTATTTTTTTCGCCCTTGCCTCATTTTTCCCACCTTCTTTTTGTTGGCCCTTAGGTCTCCGGGCACCTTTTTATGGCTAATCCATGTTAGGGTGCAGGTGCTCTCTACTCCAAACATGGCTGCCACTGGCCCCTGCTACTGCAGCGTGGTCTTTTAGTGTAGCACCCTAGTTGCCAGGAGCTGGCTGGATCCCCATACATTGTTGCAATGCCAGCCTGCCATCCCCTGTCCATAGGTAGAGTGGGGAAGCTCCTGTAACCTTCCAGAAGAAAGGCGGAGCTTATTGTTGCCGCCTTAGAGAGTGGTCACCTGACCTGGGCTTACTTAAGCAAGGGAGGGACCTTTAGTCAGTTGGGGCATCACTGACCTGGGGGACCTACGCAGGAGATTTAGGCGGGAGGGCCTAGTTAGGGACTTATGCCACTGGGAGTGACAGGATTTAGGTGCTGCCTCTTAAGTTGAGTGAGGTATCCTAGACTAGCCCCCTGATCTGGCCCAGCGGTAGGGGAACCCAGGGACCATCTTCAGTGACCTGAGGGAACTTGGAAGACTCCAACTCAAGCCCCCCCCTCTTCCTCTTCAAGAAACCACCTCATAAGGGCGCAGAACCAACTAAGCGCCGAGAAGACTCCTTGCCCTTCAGACAGAGACTACCGGGGGATCGACCAGGTACTGGACTGTGCTGCCCCTGCGCACTCCCTGTCTCCCCTTGACTGAACTGAACAAATCCTTGTCCTTCCTCACCCCCCTGCATGAGGCGCTTTAATCTGCTGACCTGGAAAGCGCTCTAAATCCCTAGGGCCTCGGACTGCTATCCGGCCCTGGTCTGCCTGTCAAGCGCTCCCTCTATCTAGCGCTGTATCTACCCCCATTGCAACCGGCGAGTAAACTACCCCCAAAGGCACTACACCCTGAAGGCGCCTTTCTGCTCGAGGCGCGCTGTATGCCCCGGTGTTAATCTGACTGAGACTGCCCCCACAGCGCTGTGTGAAAAGAGCGCACTGCTGAACTCACCGCCGCAGCCCCCCGTGGGCGCTGGGTATCAAGCGCTGTGGTCCCCCTTGGCGGCCCCCGGTGCCAGAGCTGGAGGAAGGCCTCCGCGTATTCCAGTCAGGCCTCGCTAGGCCTGAAGCCATCACCACTTCCACCACGTGACGGGGGCGCCCGGCCTCGTCACTGGCCGCGCCTCCGCCTTTCCTGAGCTGTCATTGGCCCTGCGGCCAGGCCCTGTCACTGGCCGTGCCGTGATTGGCGGACGACTCCCCCTGCCTCCCGAGGACGCGACTGGATTGGTCCCCGGCCCTCGCAAGGGCCGAGAAGGAAGCCGACACTGCCCTGGGGCCGAGGGGGAAGACCCGGCAAGAGCACGAGTGTAGCGCGGGTCTCCCCCGGAGGCTTATCACACGCTGGTCTTGCCCCTCGGGTGCCGGAGCCCCGCACCTGTCCTCATCACCGCGCTGGGCCACGTGAGGCCCCCGGGAGGGACGGAGCCCCTCCCCCCTGCGCCAGAGTCACCGCAAGGGCCCTGGAGGGCCGAAGATAGCAGGTAACCCCAGGGGAGGAGGGCGGAAGGCCGGTCGAGGCCCCGAGTTCGCCCCTCCCGCCGGGAGGACTGTGACTGGGCCCGTTGGCCCTGAGCTAGCCAAGGAAGGCCCTGAACTGGTCTAGGGGTCTGTTACCGCCCCAGGAAGTACTGTTCATGTGGCCTGGTGCCTGAATTTATTGTTTAGCCATAAGGTACCTTTGCTTGAGGCAGTACCTACATTTAATGAGGAGCCCATCGTCCCTGTGTGCCAACAGTAAAATAGGAAAATGTCTTTTGCCTGCTAATTGACCTGTGGATTGCATGCATTGTACTGCATTTCTTGCATGGGCGGGCTTCCTAGAGTATCTATGGGTATGTGCTCTAATGCTGATTGATCTACCCCCTTGCTACTTCAATGAGATGGTTATCTTTAATGAACTGTTTATTCTGATAGGATGAAATGCACATCTCTACCGCCTGAAATGCTAGTTAATGTTTCATGAAAGTATCCATTTTGCCTGCTGAAAAGGTTATTGCGACAGGCCATGTTATTTGATGAATTGCTTCCCTTGCTCCCATGATGCAAATGCTTTATTGAAGTGTTCCTAGTATTGTTGATGAATCGATTACCCTGATCTGAATCCTATATAAAAGCTATTGATTTTAACCCAAAAGAACTGGTGTGGTCTCCCCTATTGCGCCCACTTATTGTCTCAGTGGATGAGTGTGTTATGTAGCTACACGTAAGCCCCTGGTTACCTACCTGCTCGAGCCAAGCTACCCCCCGAAGAACTGGCGGTCCCAGTTCTTACAGCGGTCAACAGTGCCATGGGGCAAACTTGCCTTGTTTTGCTCTTACTAAGCATGGCCTCATGGCTCTGTTTGCACTTTTCAACTGGTATTGGGGGATTCTGTTGCCCAAGCAGAACCACACCCAGCCACTACTGGCACAATTTCCACTCTGATTGATTTAGGACTATGAAAATACATGAATATACATACAGTGTTCAAATATATGTTTACATATGTGGTCCTGGATCATATTATTGTACACAGACTCCTTCACACTTAACTAACGGCCGTCTGCAATAGAGCAATGGGGGAGGGGTTGGAACTCATTGAAAATTTGCGCTACAAATGACATGCAAATCTGGCGCATAACCTTGAATTGGAATTTAATTTCAGCTCTTCCAATAATTAGATCAGTTGCTCTGTGCCTAGCATTTGGTTGTAAGCTCCTATTTGGATTTCTGGTCAGTATGGTAATTTTTTAGACTGTTTTCCAAATAAGAATGCTGTAAGTAGAGTTCAGGCTCAACATGGCTGCCTCAATGATGGTTTTGTAAATGAAATCTCGTATTGATTGCTTTCTGTTTGCAGAGGAAGCGTGACAACATCTGGTGAACAGCGTTGGTTTCTTCACTTGGACAGGTGAGACTTCTTCTTTCTTTACCTCCTGCCCACCTCTTCGTCAATGCCTTGCTCTCACTATTACCTCTTTGACCAAGTAACCTTAATGTAAAACTTATGAACACTTGTAACCATATCTCATCGGCACACTATATGAAATAAAAGGATTAGAACGTTTTACAGGTAGCCCAGTTCTATTAAAAAACTAAAATAGTGGTGTTAACATGATCCTATAATTTATTTTTCCTCCAGACTGTATGAAGTCTATGTGAAGGGATGAAGGCTGGCCATTGCTGGACAACAGAACTATGAGAAGGAAGCTGGCTATAAAGAATTGCAATACTGGAAGAGGACTAACGAAATCTCTGAATCTAAAAACAAACATTGAAGTTGCTGGCTTTCATTAAGCCTTTTTTGTAGTATTCTGGCATTTTCTCCTCTCTTGAACAGTGTCCTGGACTTTTTTTATGTTCTCTTGTTCAGTATCCTGGCTCCTATCGTGCCAAAGGTGTGTTTTAGATCAATAAAATTACATGTTAACATATCCCCATTGATGCTTTTTCATTTAACGATTACTTTGTTCAGTCTTTTGCCACTGGTCACCACTTTAAACAGCTTCAGATAATGCTCTGTACCTCAAAGTAAGGCAAATCCCAGTGAGTCAGGAGTCTGCACAAGTTGTTAATCTTATCTGAATGCAAAGTATAAACTTGTTGAAGCCACTACTTTTATGCATATGGTATTTTTACAGAACAAAGCTATCCAAAAGGAATGTTTCTGAGATTTATTTTGTACAGTGCTTACATCTCACGGTAGAGTTTAAAAAGTAATCTTTCCAAAGTAGGAGAATATTTATCTTATAATTGGGACCAGATTTATGGAAGTTTTGTTTTTGGTTTGCTTAAGTTTTATACTGCGGAATTGACGCAAAATCTTTTCAGGATTTTTAAACCAGAGCAAATTGGTATTTGTTACAACACTCATCCACAATGGAAAATTTTTCAGGTTTTTCAAGGCATAGTATTTTTTGTACTGCAAGGGGTCCCTTCCAGTACAAAACCTAATCTAGACTCACCAGACACCTTTGCACCATAGTGCAAATGTGTGTGCATCATGCTTGACTGCCTAATGGTGCAGTATTGCAAGGGAGAGGGTTAGACATGGCACTTTCCTGCTCTCACTCTGTGATGCAACACAGCAAATTTGGGTGTTGGGCTGCGTTAAGTGACACTTTTGTAAATCTAGGTCTTACTTTAGAACTCATGGCATTGCAAATAATTCATGGTATTGCATAAAGAAGGCATATTGCATTCAATACGCCTGTTTTTGACAGGAAGGTTCATTGAGGAGGTGATACTCTAAATATTTCCCTACCAGCAAATCCATATTCCTAAACTAATAGTGGGACCCTGTAAGGGAATACTGGCAGTCGGCTAATGTGCTTGTAACATGGAATTTTTAAGGTGTAATCCTAAATAATCTATGCTCATTTTTGAGTTATCATTAAACCATCCTGAAGTAATCCACACTCATCCTGAAATTATCTTGGAATAATTCCAGAGTAATCAACTTCCATCCTAAAGCGGTAATGGGATCATCCAATAATAATCCACAATCATCCTTAAATTGTCTGGAGCCCATTCTAGAGTAATTCACACTCATTCCAAAGTTGTCAATTAGTATTCGTGGAGTTGTAAAAGGTAATCACTCCCTGCCAGTGGAAGTCACCAGAACACCATCCTAGAGTAGTTTTTGTGATTACAGTAAGAGTCATCCCATTTAAATATTTTCCCCTATAGGCATACCTCAGGATGGTTTGGGATGACGTCCCCAGATAATTACAGGAATAGCTCAGCTGAAATCGTTCGATGGCTTCAGAATGGCTCCAGGATGATCTTCCTTTTTGACCAGGGATCCCAGGTGCTATATTTTTTGCACAGATATCCAAAATCTTTCAACAGTGAAAGATGTAATTCCATCACCAGGTGCACACTTCTTCTTCAATAGGATCCCATCCTCATCGCAATTTTTAAGAAGGGACACCTTTTTTGGTAGGAAGGTCCTTTATTTATATATCCGGAACAGCCCCCAGGGGCACACACAGATCAGCTCCTAATAGTACTTTTCCATCTCTCCTTTCTCCTTCACATTCCAGAACCCCTTGCTCAGAGCCTTGCTGAATCAGAACATATCAGCAGTATCCCAGGCAATACAATACTGGTAATGACATAAACCGAAGAATATAATATTAGTATTTATGTGTGCTGGGACCATAGTGAACCTAACAGAGGCCTTTACGTCTCCCCACCTTGAATAAGTGAATCATGAGTGCAGCCCTCACAAATAAGGGCATAGTTCCCAATCAGTCCACTGAAAGCCAGGGATGCACCGAGTAGCCAGGGTCCACATTTTAGGGGGCTGAGTTCCTCAGTCAAGCCCCGCAGTCGTAGCTGCAATTGAAAACAAATAAAGGCTCCTCCTAGGTTGAAATCTAAGGCACTACCGGCACATGTGGGAACCTAGATGTTTCTGGATTGGGGCAGGGACTCCTGGGTCATCCACTTAGGCCACATTCACCATGTGTGCCATTGCACTGAAAGGGGCTCAGCGGTGCTCAGGAACACCGGGCAAAAAATGGTTATGCATTGGAAGAGGGGTTTGTCAACCGGGCGCTACAGGCGTTGATGCAGATCACAGCTCCCAGAGGCTTGAGAAGGCCCTGCCAAGTCTGTGCAGTCACTCCCTTGGCAGACTAGAGGACAGCCGGTCATGCTCACTTCGCAGGTCCGAGGCCAGTGCGCCTGCAACCTCTCCTCTGCCATCGATGGCCCTCAGGTGACACTCATGTGCAGGGCCCGGGTTGGGTCAGAAGTGTTCGAGAAGTCCTGTTGGCGAATCGATCAACAACCTGCGGCTGAAATGGTGTATTAAGTGTTGCGCCGTGGGTGCCGCCATGTTGGGTGCAGCAGGGCCCAATTGGATTTCTCTCTCCTTGACGTGTCCTCAATCTCCACAGGTCACTGGAGTCCGCAGGTCACTGGAGGCTAAAGACGCTTCAGTAGCATAAGGGGTGAGGCAGGGGCCTGCGCTGCCTGATTTTAAGGAGGATGATATCCGAATGGTGATGAACAACAGTGCCAGCATTAGGAGCCTAACTAGAATGCAGCCATCTTGGAGCCAAGCTTTCTGGTGCCCCCTTTAATCTTGTCTAACCGACAACATAATTTTTTTTTTCACAGAGTAAAAAGTAAACATTGGACTTTCGTCTTACAACAAAAGCAGTGTTATCGAGTTATATACTGAGCAATAGGACTGCTTGGTGTACATGATAACCTGCCTATGTAATTTAAGTTGCATTGGCATAACCACTAGAAAAATAAAAGTGAGAACTGGTGAACATCACAGCAACTTACGTTGTAGACGGGCCACTGAAAAAAGGTCATCTTAATACCTTGAACACAATCGCACAACCAATGAGTTCCTTGAGCGGTATACAGCTAGAAGCACACCTTTTTGAAAAAAAAACAACGATGGGTGTTCCGCCTCAAAATGATAGTTTTTGGTCTCAACAAAAATATCCCCTGGGGGTCATTTTGCTAAGTAATTGATCTCCTCTACTATAGATAAACATGCATTTACTCTACAATCTGTAACAGGGTTATATTATACATATGCCGAAATGATAGAACATATCTATGAAAAATAAGACGATGATGAGGGAGATATATGTACTCTCCATATGTTTGTTTGTGTACATATATAGGACATGCAAGCCGCCGATATTTTGTGCATTCTGCTCCAGTCCCCTGGGTGCTCTTTATATAATGTTAATTGGCCTCTGGTGTGCCATTAATTCAGAGTGTTTACTTCGCGGTGCACGAAATATCGGCGGCTTACATGTCCTCTGAGGAAGGAGTAAAATAGTCTCCGAAACGCATCAGGCCGAACGGAATTAAAACAGGATGTGATGCTCCCTGCTCGATTAAAAATAAAGTATGTTCCTTACCTGTCTGTGGTGTGCGGCCTCACCTGCTGGGAAAATTTTGGGAATACATAACACAGAGGTTCCAGGCCATGGAGGGATCGCACCACCCAGAGAGCATGGTTGGGTCCACACGAGGGGAAATGGCTCCTTGTGACTGGTGCAGCAGGTCATCATAATAAAACGGACATTATCGCATCCTGAGGCTCAATGGAGGGCTGCTCAAATCATCCGAAATTAAATGCAAGCCACCGAACCCACCGGAGGCAAAAGAATATGCAAATTGAACTGCAAAGACCAGAGTGCACCGCGAAGTAAACACTCTGAATTAGTGGCACACCAGAGGCCAATTAACATTATATAAAGAGTACGCAGGGGACTGGAGCAGAATGCACAAAATATCGGTGGCTTGCATGGCCTCTAAGGAAGGAGTAAAATAGTCTCCGAAACGCGTCAGGCCGAAAGGAATTAAAGCGGGATGTGATGCTGCCTGCTCGATCAAAATAAAAGATGTTCCTTACCTGTCTGTGGTGTGCGGCCTCATCTGCTGGGAACATTTTGGAAATATATATATATATTTTTTCACTGAAAAAACCATAGGTTTCAGCCACATTATAGTTAGGAATTAGCATTTAAAAAACCTTGCAAATTCATTGAAAAAACCATAGGTTTCACACATGTTATAGTTAGCTGGACATTTCACTCATACAAAACCATTGAAATTCCTCCGTTATAGTTAGTTCAGCTAACTATAACTCGAGCGCCCGCAATGCACTGCTGATGACGTCATATATTACATCACTCATGACATGGTCAGTGACATCACTCATGACATCACTGATGACATCGTAAATGACATCACTGATGACATCACTGATGGCATCATCCTTGTGAAAGAGTGGCAGACCTCCTCTCACCCTAATATAACCTTTGATACACACATTCAAAAATAGAAACTAACATTTTCAACCTATGGTTTTTTCAGTGAATTCCTAGGGTTTTTAAATGCTAATTCCTAACTATAACGTGGCTGAAACCTACGTTTTTTTCAGTGAATTTCAAAGGTTTTGTAACTGATAATTTTTAAATGTACTAATTGTTATATTTTTTTTATACTGATTTACTACATTGTTTTAAAGTATTTATTTTTAGATAGTTTATTTTTTAAATTATATTACATATTTTTAATATAAATTGTAAAAAAATGTTTTTAAAAATATTGAAATTGTAATATTTTTATTTTTATTTTTAGTTTATATTTTTTTAATTTATATATATTTTATATAGCAGACAATGTTAGCCTATAGAAGGAAATTCAAGTTACTGTAAGTATGGTTAGGATTACTTTTCAGGATCAGTAGTGGGCTGAAAGATGCAGCACTGAGGTCTCTACTGATAACAGGTGAGTAAATCGAAATTCGTAGTTCGGCTGATTTTAGAGGAATTTTTTAAAGTTCCAAAACTCCACACTTAGAAGAATTTCCAAGTGAAACCAGTCAATGTTAGCCTATGGAAGGACATTCAAGGTACTGTAAGTATGGTTAGAATTACTTTTCAGGATCAGTAGTGGGCTCAAAGATGCAGCACTGACGTCTCTCCTGATAACAGGTGAGTAAATCGGAGTTCGTAGTTCCGCTGATTTTAGAGGAATATTGTGCTCAATAGTGAAGGAAGGGGGCGGGGTCTGAGGTGACATGTGTGCAAACACGCCCTGTGGTGCGTTTTAGATTTGGGAATTAATTACTCTTCAAACCTGAGGTCCCCTGTGAGCCAACTAGCCCACCAGGTACCTCCAGAATGCGCCAGAGAGCTGGGTTGCAGAGAGGTGTTTAGAGGACATGCCCCCTTTTTACAACACTCTGCAACGCAGCTCTGTGGCGCTTACTGGAGGTACCTGTTGGAATAGTTGGCCCCTAGGGGACCTCTGGATTGAAAAGAAATTAATTCCCCAACTTAAAACGCGCCACAGGGCATGTTTGCACACATATCACCTCAAGCCCCGCCCCCTACCTCCACCACTCTGCAAACGTGCCCCGTAGCACATTCTAAGTTAGGGGATTAAGTCCCCTTGCATACTGGGGGTTCCTGGGGGCCAACTAGCTCACCAGGTACCTCCAGTATGCGCCAGGGGGCTTCATTGCAGAGAGGTGTTAAAAGGGGCGTGTCCCCATTGGAGGGACGCAACTCCTTCCCCAATCACCTCACTTCCTGCCTCCGGGTACAGATAGGGGCGTGGCCGCGCAACAGTAAGTAGCGAGCACCAAAAGGCTTTTAGCCACCAGGCTTCCGTTCCTTCCGTTTTTAAAAACATTATCATTCTTAACTCTTTTTAAAAAGTGTCCATGGTCCGTCACGGCTTTTGGTACCGGTTGAACCGAGGGACACAACTCCTCCCCCAATCACCTCACTTCCTGCCTCCGGGTACTTAGGACAGATGGGTGCTGCCAGCGCGCCAAAGGCAAGCCCATCTGCGCCTGTCCATGACTGGAACGCGGCCAGCGCCAGCCATGCTGCCGAATGAGGGAGCAAGGAGGACATAGAATGGTCTTGAGACAAGCTGTTGCTTTTCGAAGGTACGGCTTGTCCTGAGACACACCAGATTGACCTCGCAATGACTACACTGCCATACAGTTGCCGCTCATGTGGTCAGGCACTGAATTACACCCTAGGTAGGCAGGAAAAGAGCAGCATTGGGAGAGCTACTCAACAGGGCACAGTGTTCAAGCACACTGACACAATTAGGGTGTGCCTAATCAATTGCAGATCGCTACCCAAACATGCTGATGATTTTTGGTTAGTCTTAGCGGAGACTACTTGGGACGCCATGTTCTTATCAGAAACCTGGCTAAATACGGACTCTGTGGCAGCGATTGCCCTTGCCATCCCGCCGGGTTTCAAAATGTGCTATGCTAATAGAGACAGCAACAAAAGACAGGGTGGGGTGGCCATTATTTTAAAAGACTTGTGGTAGCTAGTTTCCTCTGCCCCACTCTACATGCAGGGCATAGAAGGCCTCAATATCTGCCTCCAAATCAACCCCTAAACCTCCTTTTTGGGCATACTCATTTATAGACCGCCTGATTGTACAGCAAATGTATATCTGGATCTCTGCAATCACATTGCTCAAAAATCACTAGTTATGCCAATTGTATGGCCCTTGGCAATTTTAATCTGCACGTGAATGATACCAACTGTGCACAAGCAGTTCAGCTGGTCTCTTCCCTGGCAGGGGCCAATCTTATGCAACTGGTATCCTCCCCTATGCATAAAGCAGGCCACACCCTGGATCTAGCGTTTTCTAACATTTCTTCTATAGGTATAGAGACACCTTGTCCTTTAGTGTGGTCGGATCACTACCTGATTCCTTTTTCGGTTACTCTGTCCAAACCTGGCCAGGCCAAGGGCAAGCGCTCTATTATAAAAAGAAATTGGAAAAATCTGACTGCAGTATCTCTAAGCCCAATCCTACAGGATAATTACCCTTCTCTATCTTTCGACCCTGTTGCAGATGCCCTTGCGATAAATCAATGGATCTGCACTGCTGTGGAGTACATTGCTCCAGCCGGAATGGTGAAGTCCCTTAAACTTTCCCCATCTGCACCATGGTTCTCTGACTCACTTCGAGAAGCAAAAAGCAGGTGCAAACAGCTAGAACGTCAGTGGAGGGTAAGCTACTGCGATGTATCTAAAGTGACCTATAAAAATGCATTGAAAGATTTACATAAGGTGCTAAAAGTAGTCAGGAGGAATTATATTGTCTCAAGAATCCAGAAGGCAGATCACTCCAGTAAAGAGGTTTTTGAGGTGGTACAGACTTTGTTTCAAGCCTAAAGCAATAGAGACTGAAGTGCAAACATCCCCAGCTCTGTGTGAAAAAATTGCAAGTGTCTTTGATAAGAAAATCTCAAAAGTGTATAACTCTTTCCTGGCACTAGAGGCAACAGAGAAATCAGATACGCCAGTAGGAGTTTTGGACGTTCCTCTGTTCACAAATTTCAGACCAATTTCGCATCAAGCTGCATTAGCAGAAATTCTAAAATGTAGATTAGGCACCCCAGATGATCCATGTCCGCCTAATCTACGCTGATGATACCCAGTTGGTTTTCCCTTTTGAAGAGCGAACAGTAGATGCTTTTAAGAATTTTAAAGGGTGCTTGAGAGACATAGCACTATGGATTAATAAAAATAAATTAAAACTCAATGCGGGAAAAACAGAGGTGCTGTTCTTCGGAAAGGGCCCAGTGGTGCCTGCTCCAGATCTGTGGTGGCCAACAGAAATGGGCCCACCACTTTCTCCCACCACTAATATCAATAATCTAAGTGTGAGATGGGAGGCTGATCTCTCCTTTTTGGCTCGAATTCAACAGGTCTCCGCTACTTGCTTCAGCAAATTGAAAACCTCAGGAAATGTTTACATTTCCTGCCAGAAGATTGCCGCAAATCCGTAGTCCATGCCACAGTGACATCTAGGCTAGACTACGCAAACGATTTATACCTTGGCCTTCCTAAATATTCGATTAGACGACTCCAGATGTTACAGAATGCGGCTGCAAGACTGATCGGATGCACCTTTCCGACATCATGTCTCTCAGCACCTACATGAGCTTCATTGGCTCCCAGTTGCCAAAAAAATCACATTTAAGGCCATAGCTCTGGCCTCCCGGGCCCTCAAGGGAAAATGTCCCAGTTATCTTAAACAAAGACTCTGCAGTTATAAGCAAAATCGATCCCTGCAGTCAAATTCTCAGAATCTGCTTTGTACTCCCCGCTTTGCAAAAGCCCGTTTGGCTGGTAGAGCGTTCGCAGTGAGAACAGCCAAAATGTGGAATGACCTGCCTGGGAACCTCCGCCAAGCACAGAGCCCTGTTTCAGAAAAGCGCTAAAGACATGGCTCTTTAGACTTGACTAGGCTTGGGTTCAGTGCCTAAACCTTCCTGCGCGTAATGCCTGCTGCTAGAGCACCAGGACACCTCTGTAGTGAGGTAGCTGTTTGCACTATATAAGGTCCAGTATTATTATTATTAATATTAATTAATATTCAGGAGTAGGTAGGGCATATAGAAATGCAAACGCGAAAATTATGTACACTCCACTATATTAGTAGGCACAAACTCCAGTCCAAGATGGTGCAAGATGACCTTGCTGCACATATTATAGAAGATTTAGGTACTCATTTTCCCTCTCTGTGAGGAGTTTGTTGCATTTTCTTTCTGTTATATTCAGGAGTAGGTAGGGCATAGAGCAACGCTAACGCAAAACGATTCACACTCTACACTTGTGATGCACCCAGTCACCTATTATAAAGAAAACACATCAGAAGTCGACTATTTACAGTCAAAAAGCCTGCTGACACAGCCAGGAACCTAGGTGAAAGGAGGTCAGGTCACAGAGTATAATTGAGGCATCTGTTTAAAGCAATGAAAACAGAACATTGTTATTCTTTCTTCTGCTCTTTAACATTTGACCAGGACAAGCAGAGAGAATATGTTTATTTATATTTAGTTTTGCATTCCTAGGAAATGCTAGAATCTTTCTGCATGTTTCTAAACATTCCATGCTAGTGCTTACTTTTTAACAGCGACTTCTATTGCACTGTTTCTAATTTCTGTTTGAAATAAATATCTAACAGATTTTTTATGTGTTTAATTTTGCACTAGAGATTTTATTCCCACTCTTCACATTTGCAAATGTGCTAGCCATTTCAGATGAAAGAGCTACATATCAAGGTTTTAAGTGGTATTTATTTATGTATTTATTTATTTATTTTAAGGTTTTATAGACCTCAAACTTGACCCGTGAGGGTATCAGAGCGCTTTACAGGTTCATAGAGTAATACAGAAAAGACGGTTATCCCATGAGAGCAATACATCAGAGGGCTATACAGAATCAAGGGTATTTATGGTAGGCATGATGTCAAAGGGAACTGTGCAATGGAGGGAGGGGGTGAAAAACTGTACATAGGAACATTTTACAGAATAGAGGGTCATACAATAGGGAGGATATTGCAGGGGTGCTTTACATTAGGAGACGGGAAAAGAAAAGAAAACTATACAACAGGGTAATTTACAGAGTTGAGGATTATACAATAGACAGGATGTCACACGGGTACTAAGTCTCTCGGTGGCTGTGGAGCGGGTTTAGCCAAGGAATTTACCCATGAGAAAGGATTTAGCCTCTTTTTTGAAGCGTGTCAGGTGACTTGCAATATCCTTATGATATGTGGCAAGGCATACTTTAGCCCTTATGTTTTCTCTGGCCTTCAGTGACCCCTTGCTTATAAAAAGTCTTTAAATACGGGATTCCATAACAAGTTACACAAACTAGATTTTACAATAGCTGTTATATTTTATGTACAGTATTTTATTTAAAATGGTCAAATACTGGCTTTAGAGCATACATGAAAAAATGGCATTTCATATACTGTATTGTTCTGATGAAAGTATTAAAGGTTCAAGACAGATCTAACACATTTTTTGGAAAAAAAGGCATTTGACTTTGTCACTCACCACGTTTGAATGATGCTTAAGACCTGCATGAACAAAAAAAATCAAAACATGATTAACATTGTGTTAAAATTTCAACAGTATTGCTAAAATTCTTAATGCCTTACTGAATTTTCCTGTGTTCTGGCTTTATTACCTCCCTTTGCTTGCATGACTGTAACTGTGACCTTGGCATGCACATCTTTTTCTATCTGACCTTTTTTAATTAGATTTCCCTTTGTTTCACTCTTTCTTAACACCTGAAATATATATTTTTTTCATTTAAAAACATTTTTTTGTCTTTATTGTCTTTGTGTTCTTGCCACTATCTTTCTCTTATTCTCTTTTCTAATACATACTAATAATTTTGATCAAATGTTTAAAGGGTATGACTCACCTATTGTCCGTCACTGTCTCATGCTTGGCTTACTAGTCCGATGAGTACTTGGCTACCACTAATGTACCTAACAAAGTGTTTGAGGTTTACAGTTGCCAACCAGATTCGTTTTGCTCAAGCTAAAAGTTTTTTACTATGTACTGTTAAAGTTTTTTTCTAAATGCACAATTTTGAGTGACCAATTATTTTTTAATACTAATGATTTTTCTAGTGAATATAGTTGCGGTGATGAATTAATATAGCCTTGGAGCTTGACCAATCGGACTATACCGGCCATTAAAGGCCCGCTGTAGCATTAAAGTATATTTACAACAAGGGGTGGTGATGGACAGAGTCTCTGAATTAAGCAGAATATTCTCACCCAGTCAAGAGATCAGGGCTAAATCCAACACCGTTTTTTAGCTCATTGCACAATCCCAGTTTCAGAACCTGCCTGTATGCAAATTAGTCTGTCCCTGGCCCAGAGCATCATGGGAACAGGGCAGACCAGACTACAAAAGCCAATTCTTACACTGGGAAGGAAACAAGCTTCCGGGGACCGGTTTCTGGCATTTCAGCCGTCTTCAGCCCGGCTTGCTTGAACCCTGATGGTGCAATGAGCAAGGGACTCACATCTGAGCATACCCTTCCACGCTTAGGGTGGACAAAAATATTTACAACAAGGGGTGGTGATGGACAGAGTCTCTGAATTAAGCAGAATACTCTCAACCAGTCAAGAGATCAGGGCTAAATCCAAGACCGTTTTTTAGCTCATTGCACCATCCCAGTTTCAGAACCTGGCTGTATGCAAATTAGTCTGTCCCTGGCCCAGTGCATCATGGGAACAGGGCAGACCAGACTACAAAAGCCAATTCTTACACTGGGAAGGAAACAAGCTTCCGGGGACCGGTTTCTGGCATTTCAGCCGTCTTCGGCCCGGCTTGCTTGAATCCTGATGGTGCAATGAGCAAGGGACTCACATCTGAGCATACCCTTCCACGCTTAGGGTGGACAAAAATATTTACAACAAGGGGTGGTGATGGACAGAGTCTCTGAATTAAGCAGAATACTCTCACCCAGTCAAGAGATCAGGGCTAAATCCAACACCGTTTTTTAGCTCATTGCACCATCCCAGTTTCAGAACCTGGCTGTATGCAAATTAGTCTGTCCCTGGCCCAGTGCATCATGGGAACAGGGCAGACCAGACTACAAAAGCCAATTCTTACACTGGGAAGGAAACAAGCTTCCGGGGACCGGTTTCTGGCATTTCAGCCGTCTTCGGCCCGGCTTGCTTGAATCCTGATGGTGCAATGAGCAATGGACTCACATCTGAGCATACCCTTCCACGCTTAGGGTGGACAAAAATATTTACAACAAGGGGTGGTGATGGACAGAGTCTCTGAATTAAGCAGAATACTCTCACCCAGTCAAGAGATCAGGGCTAAATCCAAGACCGTTTTTTAGCTCATTGCACCATCCCAGTTTCAGAACCTGGCTGTATGCAAATTAGTCTGTCCCTGGCCCAGTGCATCATGGGAACAGGGCAGACCAGACTACAAAAGCCAATTCTTACACTGGGAAGGAAACAAGCTTCCGGGGACCGGTTTCTGGCATTTCAGCCGTCTTCGGCCCGGCTTGCTTGAATCCTGATGGTGCAATGAGCAAGGGACTCACATCTGAGCATACCCTTCCACGCTTAGGGTGGACAAAAATATTTACAACAAGGGGTGGTGATGGACAGAGTCTCTGAATTAAGCAGAATACTCTCACCCAGTCAAGAGATCAGGGCTAAATCCAACACCGTTTTTTAGCTCATTGCACCATCCCAGTTTCAAAACCTGGCTGTATGCAAATTAGTCTGTCCCTGGCCCAGTGCATCATGGGAACAGGGCAGACCAGACTACAAAAGCCAATTCTAACACTGGGAAGGAAACAAGCTTCCGGGGACCGGTTTCTGGCATTTCAGCCGTCTTCGGCCCGGCTTGCTTGAATCCTGATGGTGCAATGAGCAAGGGACTCACATCTGAGCATACCCTTCCACGCTTAGGGTGGACAAAAATATTTACAACAAGGGGTGGTGATGGACAGAGTCTCTGAATTAAGCAGAATACTCTCACCCAGTCAAGAGATCAGGGCTAAATCCAACACCGTTTTTTAGCTCATTGCACCATCCCAGTTTCAGAACCTGGCTGTATGCAAATTAGTCTGTCCCTGGCCCAGTGCATCATGGGAACAGGGCAGACCAGACTACAAAAGCCAATTCTTACACTGGGAAGGAAACAAGCTTCCGGGGACCGGTTTCTGGCATTTCAGCCGTCTTCGGCCCGGCTTGCTTGAATCCTGATGGTGCAATGAGCAAGGGACTCACATCTGAGCATACCCTTCCACGCTTAGGGTGGACAAAAATATTTACAAAAAAGGGGTGGTGATGGACAGAGTCTCTGAATTAAGCAGAATACTCTCACCCAGTCAAGAGATCAGGGCTAAATCCAACACCGTTTTTTAGCTCATTGCACCATCCCAGTTTCAGAACCTGGCTGTATGCAAATTAGTCTGTCCCTGGCCCGGTGCATCATGGGAACAGGGCAGACCAGACTACAAAAGCCAATTCTTACACTGGGAAGGAAACAAGCTTCCGGGGACCGGTTTCTGGCATTTCAGCCGTCTTCGGCCCGGCTTGCTTGAATCCTGATGGTGCAATGAGCAAGGGACTCACATCTGAGCATACCCTTCCACGCTTAGGGTGGACAAAAATATTTACAACAAGGGGTGGTGATGGACAGAGTCTCTGAATTAAGCAGAATACTCTCACCCAGTCAAGAGATCAGGGCTAAATCCAACACCGTTTTTTAGCTCATTGCACCATCCCAGTTTCAGAACCTGGCTGTCCACCCTAAGCGTGGAAGGGTATACTCAGACATGAGTCCCTTGCTCATTGCACCATCAGGATTCAAGCAAGCCGGGCCGAAGACGGCTGCAATGCCAGAAACCGGTCCCCGGAAGCTTGTTTCCTTCCCAGTGTAAGAATTGGCTTTTGTAGTTTGGTTTGCCCTGTTCCCATCATGCACTGGGACAGGAACAGACTAATTTGCATACAGCCAGGTTCTGAAACTGGGATGGTGCAATGAGCTAAAAAACGGTGTTGGATCTAGCCCTGATCTCTTTACTGGGTGAGAGTATTCTGCTTAATTCAGAGACTCTGTCCCTCACCACCCCTTGTTGTAAATAATTTTGTCCACCCTAAGCGTGGAAGGGTATACTCAGACATGAGTCCCTTGCTCATTGCACCATCAGGATTCAAGCAAGCCGGGCCGAAGACGGCTGTAATGCAGGAAACCGGTCCCCGGAAGCTTGTTTCCTTCCCAGTGTAAGAATTGGCTTTTGTAGTTTGGTTTGCCCTGTTCCCATCATGCACTGGGACAGGAACAGACTAATTTGCATACAGCCAGGTTCTGAAACTGGGATGGTGCAATGAGCTAAAAAACGGTGTTGGATCTAGCCCTGATCTCTTGACTGGGTGAGAGTATTCTGCTTAATTCAGAGACTCTGTCCCTCACCACCCCTTGTTGTAAATAATTTTGTCCACCCTAAGCGTGGAAGGGTATACTCAGACATGAGTCCCTTGCTCATTGCACCATCAGGATTCAAGCAAGCCGGGCCGAAGACGGCTGTAATGCCAGAAACTGGTCCCCGGAAGCTTGTTTCCTTCCCAGTGTAAGAATTGGCTTTTGTAGTTTGGTTTGCCCTGTTCCCATCATGCACTGGGACAGGAACAGACTAATTTGCATACAGCCAGGTTCTGAAACTGGGATGGTGCAATGAGCTAAAAAACGGTGTTGGATCTAGCCCTGATCTCTTGACTGGGTGAGAGTATTCTGCTTAATTCAGAGACTCTGTCCCTCACCACCCCTTGTTGTAAATATTTTTGTCCACCCTAAGCGTGGAAGGGTATACTCAGACATGAGTCCCTTGCTCATTGCACCATCAGGATTCAAGCAAGCCGGGCCGAAGACGGCTGTAATGCCAGAAACCGGTCCCCGGAAGCTTGTTTCCTTCCCAGTGTAAGAATTGGCTTTTGTAGTTTGGTTTACCCTGTTCCCATCATGCACTGGGACAGGAACAGACTAATTTGAATACAGCCAGGTTCTGAAACTGGGATGGTGCAATGAGCTAAAAAACGGTGTTGGATCTAGCCCTGATCTCTTGACTGGGTGAGAGTATTCTGCTTAATTCAGAGACTCTGTCCCTCACCACCCCTTGTTGTAAATAATTTTGTCCACCCTAAGCGTGGAAGGGTATACTCAGACATGAGTCCCTTGCTCATTGCACCATCAGGATTCAAGCAAGCCGGGCCGAAGACGGCTGTAATGCCAGAAACCGGTCCCCGGAAGCTTGTTTCCTTCCCAGTGTAAGAATTGGCTTTTGTAGTTTGGTTTGCCCTGTTCCCATCATGCACTGGGACAGGAACAGACTAATTTGCATACAGCCAGGTTCTGAAACTGGGATGGTGCAATGAGCTAAAAAAACGGTGTTGGATCTAGCCCTGATCTCTTGACTGGGTGAGAGTATTCTGCTTAATTTAGAGACTCTGTCCCTCACCACCCCTTGTTGTAAATAATTTTGTCCACCCTAAGCGTGGAAGGGTATACTCAGACATGAGTCCCTTGCTCATTGCACCATCAGGATTCAAGCAAGCCGGGCCGAAGACGGCTGTAATGCCAGAAACTGGTCCCCGGAAGCTTGTTTCCTTCCCAGTGTAAGAATTGGCTTTTGTAGTTTGGTTTGCCCTGTTCCCATCATGCACTGGGACAGGAACAGACTAATTTGCATACAGCCAGGTTCTGAAACTGGGATGGTGCAATGAGCTAAAAAACGGTGTTGTATCTAGCCCTGATCTCTTGACTGGGTGAGAGTATTCTGCTTAATTCAGAGACTCTGTCCCTCACCACCCCTTGTTGTAAATAATTTTGTCCACCCTAAGCGTGGAAGGGTATACTCAGACATGAGTCCCTTGCTCATTGCACCATCAGGATTCAAGCAAGCCGGGCCGAAGACGGCTGTAATGCCAGAAACCGGTCCCCGGAAGCTTGTTTCCTTCCCAGTGTAAGAATTGGCTTTTGTAGTTTGGTTTGCCCTGTTCCCATCATGCAGTGGGACAGGAACAGACTAATTTGCATACAGCCAGGTTCTGAAACTGGGATTGTGCAATGAGCTAAAAAACGGTGTTGGATCTAGCCCTGATCTCTTGACTGGGTGAGAGTATTCTGCTTAATTCAGAGACTCTGTCCCTCACCACCCCTTGTTGTAAATAATTTTGTCCACCCTAAGCGTGGAAGGGTATACTCAGACATGAGTCCCTTGCTCATTGCACCATCAGGATTCAAGCAAGCCGGGCCGAAGACGGCTGTAATGCCAGAAACCGGTCCCCGGAAGCTTGTTTCCTTCCCAGTGTAAGAATTGGCTTTTGTAGTTTGGTTTGCCCTGTTCCCATCATGCACTGGGACAGGAACAGACTAATTTGCATACAGCCAGGTTCTGAAACTGGGATGGTGCAATGAGCTAAAAAACGGTGTTGGATCTAGCCCTGATCTCTTGACTGGGTGAGAGTATTCTGCTTAATTCAGAGACTCTGTCCCTCACCACCCCTTGTTGTAAATAATTTTGTCCACCCTAAGCGTGGAAGGGTATACTCAGACATGAGTCCCTTGCTCATTGCACCATCAGGATTCAAGCAAGCCGGGCCGAAGACGGCTGTAATGCCAGAAACTGGTCCCCGGAAGCTTGTTTCCTTCCCAGTGTAAGAATTGGCTTTTGTAGTTTGGTTTGCCCTGTTCCCATCATGCACTGGGACAGGAACAGACTAATTTGCATACAGCCAGGTTCTGAAACTGGGATGGTGCAATGAGCTAAAAAACGGTGTTGGATCTAGCCCTGATCTCTTGACTGGGTGAGAGTATTCTGCTTAATTCAGAGACTCTGTCCCTCACCACCCCTTGTTGTAAATATTTTTGTCCACCCTAAGCGTGGAAGGGTATACTCAGACATGAGTCCCTTGCTCATTGCACCATCAGGATTCAAGCAAGCCGGGCCGAAGACGGCTGTAATGCCAGAAACCGGTCCCCGGAAGCTTGTTTCCTTCCCAGTGTAAGAATTGGCTTTTGTAGTTTGGTTTGCCCTGTTCCCATCATGCACTGGGACAGGAACAGACTAATTTGAATACAGCCAGGTTCTGAAACTGGGATGGTGCAATGAGCTAAAAAACGGTGTTGGATCTAGCCCTGATCTCTTGACTGGGTGAGAGTATTCTGCTTAATTCAGAGACTCTGTCCCTCACCACCCCTTGTTGTAAATAATTTTGTCCACCCTAAGCGTGGAAGGGTATACTCAGACATGAGTCCCTTGCTCATTGCACCATCAGGATTCAAGCAAGCCGGGCCGAAGACGGCTGTAATGCCAGAAACCGGTCCCCGGAAGCTTGTTTCCTTCCCAGTGTAAGAATTGGCTTTTGTAGTTTGGTTTGCCCTGTTCCCATCATGCACTGGGACAGAAACAGACTAATTTGCATACAGCCAGGTTCTGAAACTGGGATGGTGCAATGAGCTAAAAAAACGGTGTTGGATCTAGCCCTGATCTCTTGACTGGGTGAGAGTATTCTGCTTAATTTAGAGACTCTGTCCCTCACCACCCCTTGTTGTAAATAATTTTGTCCACCCTAAGCGTGGAAGGGTATACTCAGACATGAGTCCCTTGCTCATTGCACCATCAGGATTCAAGCAAGCCGGGCCGAAGACGGCTGTAATGCCAGAAACCGGTCCCCGGAAGCTTGTTTCCTTCCCAGTGTAAGAATTGGCTTTTGTAGTTTGGTTTGCCCTGTTCCCATCATGCAGTGGGACAGGAACAGACTAATTTGCATACAGCCAGGTTCTGAAACTGGGATGGTGCAATGAGCTAAAAAACGGTGTTGGATCTAGCCCTGATCTCTTGACTGGGTGAGAGTATTCTGTTTAATTCAGAGACTCTGTCCCTCACCACCCCTTGTTGTAAATAATTTTGTCCACCCTAAGCGTGGAAGGGTATACTCAGACATGAGTCCCTTGCTCATTGCACCATCAGGATTCAAGCAAGCCGGGCCGAAGACGGCTGTAATGCCAGAAACCGGTCCCCGGAAGCTTGTTTCCTTCCCAGTGTAAGAATTGGCTTTTGTAGTTTGGTTTGCCCTGTTCCCATCATGCACTGGGACAGGAACAGACTAATTTGCATACAGCCAGGTTCTGAAACTGGGATGGTGCAATGAGCTAAAAAACGGTGTTGGATCTAGCCCTGATCTCTTGACTGGGTGAGAGTATTCTGCTTAATTCAGAGACTCTGTCCCTCACCACCCCTTGTTGTAAATAATTTTGTCCACCCTAAGCGTGGAAGGGTATACTCAGACATGAGTCCCTTGCTCATTGCACCATCAGGATTCAAGCAAGCCGGGCCGAAGACGGCTGTAATGCCAGAAACTGGTCCCCGGAAGCTTGTTTCCTTCCCAGTGTAAGAATTGGCTTTTGTAGTTTGGTTTGCCCTGTTCCCATCATGCACTGGGACAGGAACAGACTAATTTGAATACAGCCAGGTTCTGAAACTGGGATGGTGCAATGAGCTAAAAAACGGTGTTGGATCTAGCCCTGATCTCTTGACTGGGTGAGAGTATTCTGCTTAATTCAGAGACTCTGTCCCTCACCACCCCTTGTTGTAAATAATTTTGTCCACCCTAAGCGTGGAAGGGTATACTCAGACATGAGTCCCTTGCTCATTGCACCATCAGGATTCAAGCAAGCCGGGCCGAAGACGGCTGTAATGCCAGAAACCGGTCCCCGGAAGCTTGTTTCCTTCCCAGTGTAAGAATTGGCTTTTGTAGTTTGGTTTGCCCTGTTCCCATCATGCACTGGGACAGGAACAGACTAATTTGCGTACAGCCAGGTTCTGAAACTGGGATGGTGCAATGAGCTAAAAAAAACGGTGTTGGATCTAGCCCTGATCTCTTGACTGGGTGAGAGTATTCTGCTTAAGTTAGAGACTCTGTCCCTCACCACCCCTTGTTGTAAATAATTTTGTCCACCCTAAGCGTGGAAGGGTATACTCAGACATGAGTCCCTTGCTCATTGCACCATCAGGATTCAAGCAAGCCGGGCCGAAGACGGCTGTAATGCCAGAAACCGGTCCCCGGAAGCTTGTTTCCTTCCCAGTGTAAGAATTGGCTTTTGTAGTTTGGTTTGCCCTGTTCCCATCATGCACTGGGACAGGAACAGACTAATTTGCATACAGCCAGGTTCTGAAACTGGGATGGTGCAATGAGCTAAAAAACGGTGTTGGATCTAGCCCTGATCTCTTGACTGGGTGAGAGTATTCTGCTTAATTCAGAGACTCTGTCCCTCACCACCCCTTGTTGTAAATAATTTTGTCCACCCTAAGCGTGGAAGGGTATACTCAGACATGAGTCCCTTGCTCATTGCACCATCAGGATTCAAGCAACCCGGGCCGAAGACGGCTGTAATGCCAGAAACCGGTCCCCGGAAGCTTGTTTCCTTCCCAGTGTAAGAATTGGCTTTTGTAGTTTGGTTTACCCTGTTCCCATCATGCACTGGGACAGGAACAGACTAATTTGAATACAGCCAGGTTCTGAAACTGGGATGGTGCAATGAGCTAAAAAACGGTGTTGGATCTAGCCCTGATCTCTTGACTGGGTGAGAGTATTCTGCTTAATTCAGAGACTCTGTCCCTCACCACCCCTTGTTGTAAATAATTTTGTCCACCCTAAGCGTGGAAGGGTATACTCAGACATGAGTCCCTTGCTCATTGCACCATCAGGATTCAAGCAAGCCGGGCCGAAGACGGCTGTAATGCCAGAAACCGGTCCCCGGAAGCTTGTTTCCTTCCCAGTGTAAGAATTGGCTTTTGTAGTTTGGTTTGCCCTGTTCCCATCATGCACTGGGACAGGAACAGACTAATTTGCATACAGCCAGGTTCTGAAACTGGGATGGTGCAATGAGCTAAAAAAACGGTGTTGGATCTAGCCCTGATCTCTTGACTGGGTGAGAGTATTCTGCTTAATTTAGAGACTCTGTCCCTCACCACCCCTTGTTGTAAATAATTTTGTCCACCCTAAGCGTGGAAGGGTATACTCAGACATGAGTCCCTTGCTCATTGCACCATCAGGATTCAAGCAAGCCGGGCCGAAGACGGCTGTAATGCCAGAAACTGGTCCCCGGAAGCTTGTTTCCTTCCCAGTGTAAGAATTGGCTTTTGTAGTTTGGTTTGCCCTGTTCCCATCATGCACTGGGACAGGAACAGACTAATTTGCATACAGCCAGGTTCTGAAACTGGGATGGTGCAATGAGCTAAAAAACGGTGTTGGATCTAGCCCTGATCTCTTGACTGGGTGAGAGTATTCTGCTTAATTCAGAGACTCTGTCCCTCACCACCCCTTGTTGTAAATAATTTTGTCCACCCTAAGCGTGGAAGGGTATACTCAGACATGAGTCCCTTGCTCATTGCACCATCAGGATTCAAGCAAGCCGGGCCGAAGACGGCTGTAATGCCAGAAACCGGTCCCCGGAAGCTTGTTTCCTTCCCAGTGTAAGAATTGGCTTTTGTAGTTTGGTTTGCCCTGTTCCCATCATGCAGTGGGACAGGAACAGACTAATTTGCATACAGCCAGGTTCTGAAACTGGGATTGTGCAATGAGCTAAAAAACGGTGTTGGATCTAGCCCTGATCTCTTGACTGGGTGAGAGTATTCTGCTTAATTCAGAGACTCTGTCCCTCACCACCCCTTGTTGTAAATAATTTTGTCCACCCTAAGCGTGGAAGGGTATACTCAGACATGAGTCCCTTGCTCATTGCACCATCAGGATTCAAGCAAGCCGGGCCGAAGACGGCTGTAATGCCAGAAACCGGTCCCCGGAAGCTTGTTTCCTTCCCAGTGTAAGAATTGGCTTTTGTAGTTTGGTTTGCCCTGTTCCCATCATGCACTGGGACAGGAACAGACTAATTTGCATACAGCCAGGTTCTGAAACTGGGATGGTGCAATGAGCTAAAAAACGGTGTTGGATCTAGCCCTGATCTCTTGACTGGGTGAGAGTATTCTGCTTAATTCAGAGACTCTGTCCCTCACCACCCCTTGTTGTAAATAATTTTGTCCACCCTAAGCGTGGAAGGGTATACTCAGACATGAGTCCCTTGCTCATTGCACCATCAGGATTCAAGCAAGCCGGGCCGAAGACGGCTGTAATGCCAGAAACTGGTCCCCGGAAGCTTGTTTCCTTCCCAGTGTAAGAATTGGCTTTTGTAGTTTGGTTTGCCCTGTTCCCATCATGCACTGGGACAGGAACAGACTAATTTGCATACAGCCAGGTTCTGAAACTGGGATGGTGCAATGAGCTAAAAAACGGTGTTGGATCTAGCCCTGATCTCTTGACTGGGTGAGAGTATTCTGCTTAATTCAGAGACTCTGTCCCTCACCACCCCTTGTTGTAAATATTTTTGTCCACCCTAAGCGTGGAAGGGTATACTCAGACATGAGTCCCTTGCTCATTGCACCATCAGGATTCAAGCAAGCCGGGCCGAAGACGGCTGTAATGCCAGAAACCGGTCCCCGGAAGCTTGTTTCCTTCCCAGTGTAAGAATTGGCTTTTGTAGTTTGGTTTGCCCTGTTCCCATCATGCACTGGGACAGGAACAGACTAATTTGAATACAGCCAGGTTCTGAAACTGGGATGGTGCAATGAGCTAAAAAACGGTGTTGGATCTAGCCCTGATCTCTTGACTGGGTGAGAGTATTCTGCTTAATTCAGAGACTCTGTCCCTCACCACCCCTTGTTGTAAATAATTTTGTCCACCCTAAGCGTGGAAGGGTATACTCAGACATGAGTCCCTTGCTCATTGCACCATCAGGATTCAAGCAAGCCGGGCCGAAGACGGCTGTAATGCCAGAAACCGGTCCCCGGAAGCTTGTTTCCTTCCCAGTGTAAGAATTGGCTTTTGTAGTTTGGTTTGCCCTGTTCCCATCATGCACTGGGACAGAAACAGACTAATTTGCATACAGCCAGGTTCTGAAACTGGGATGGTGCAATGAGCTAAAAAAACGGTGTTGGATCTAGCCCTGATCTCTTGACTGGGTGAGAGTATTCTGCTTAATTTAGAGACTCTGTCCCTCACCACCCCTTGTTGTAAATAATTTTGTCCACCCTAAGCGTGGAAGGGTATACTCAGACATGAGTCCCTTGCTCATTGCACCATCAGGATTCAAGCAAGCCGGGCCGAAGACGGCTGTAATGCCAGAAACCGGTCCCCGGAAGCTTGTTTCCTTCCCAGTGTAAGAATTGGCTTTTGTAGTTTGGTTTGCCCTGTTCCCATCATGCAGTGGGACAGGAACAGACTAATTTGCATACAGCCAGGTTCTGAAACTGGGATGGTGCAATGAGCTAAAAAACGGTGTTGGATCTAGCCCTGATCTCTTGACTGGGTGAGAGTATTCTGTTTAATTCAGAGACTCTGTCCCTCACCACCCCTTGTTGTAAATAATTTTGTCCACCCTAAGCGTGGAAGGGTATACTCAGACATGAGTCCCTTGCTCATTGCACCATCAGGATTCAAGCAAGCCGGGCCGAAGACGGCTGTAATGCCAGAAACCGGTCCCCGGAAGCTTGTTTCCTTCCCAGTGTAAGAATTGGCTTTTGTAGTTTGGTTTGCCCTGTTCCCATCATGCACTGGGACAGGAACAGACTAATTTGCATACAGCCAGGTTCTGAGACTGGGATGGTGCAATGAGCTAAAAAACGGTGTTGGATCTAGCCCTGATCTCTTGACTGGGTGAGAGTATTCTGCTTAATTCAGAGACTCTGTCCCTCACCACCCCTTGTTGTAAATAATTTTGTCCACCCTAAGCGTGGAAGGGTATACTCAGACATGAGTCCCTTGCTCATTGCACCATCAGGATTCAAGCAAGCCGGGCCGAAGACGGCTGTAATGCCAGAAACTGGTCCCCGGAAGCTTGTTTCCTTCCCAGTGTAAGAATTGGCTTTTGTAGTTTGGTTTGCCCTGTTCCCATCATGCACTGGGACAGGAACAGACTAATTTGAATACAGCCAGGTTCTGAAACTGGGATGGTGCAATGAGCTAAAAAACGGTGTTGGATCTAGCCCTGATCTCTTGACTGGGTGAGAGTATTCTGCTTAATTCAGATACTCTGTCCCTCACCACCCCTTGTTGTAAATAATTTTGTCCACCCTAAGCGTGGAAGGGTATACTCAGACATGAGTCCCTTGCTCATTGCACCATCAGGATTCAAGCAAGCCGGGCCGAAGACGGCTGTAATGCCAGAAACCGGTCCCCGGAAGCTTGTTTCCTTCCCAGTGTAAGAATTGGCTTTTGTAGTTTGGTTTGCCCTGTTCCCATCATGCACTGGGACAGGAACAGACTAATTTGCGTACAGCCAGGTTCTGAAACTGGGATGGTGCAATGAGCTAAAAAAACGGTGTTGGATCTAGCCCTGATCTCTTGACTGGGTGAGAGTATTCTGCTTAAGTTAGAGACTCTGTCCCTCACCACCCCTTGTTGTAAATAATTTTGTCCACCCTAAGGGTGGAAGGGTATACTCAGACATGAGTCCCTTGCTCATTGCACCATCAGGATTCAAGCAAGCCGGGCCGAAGACGGCTGTAATGCCAGAAACCGGTCCCCGGAAGCTTGTTTCCTTCCCAGTGTAAGAATTGGCTTTTGTAGTTTGGTTTGCCCTGTTCCCATCATGCACTGGGACAGGAACAGACTAATTTGCATACAGCCAGGTTCTGAAACTGGGATGGTGCAATGAGCTAAAAAACGGTGTTGGATCTAGCCCTGATCTCTTGACTGGGTGAGAGTATTCTGCTTAATTCAGAGACTCTGTCCCTCACCACCCCTTGTTGTAAATAATTTTGTCCACCCTAAGCGTGGAAGGGTATACTCAGACATGAGTCCCTTGCTCATTGCACCATCAGGATTCAAGCAACCCGGTCCGAAGACGGCTGTAATGCCAGAAACCGGTCCCCGGAAGCTTGTTTCCTTCCCAGTGTAAGAATTGGCTTTTGTAGTTTGGTTTGCCCTGTTCCCATCATGCACTGGGACAGGAACAGACTAATTTGCATGCAGCCGGGTTCTGAAACTGGGATGGTGCAATGAGCTAAAAAACGGTGTTGGATCTAGCCCTGATCTCTTGACTGGGTGAGAGTATTCTGCTTAATTCAGAGACTCTGTCCCTCACCACCCCTTGTTGTAAATAATTTTGTCCACCCTAAGCGTGGAAGGGTATACTCAGACATGAGTCCCTTGCTCATTGCACCATCAGGATTCAAGCAAGCCGGGCCGAAGACGGCTGTAATGCCAGAAACTGGTCCCCGGAAGCTTGTTTCCTTCCTAGTGTAAGAATTGGCTTTTGTAGTTTGGTTTGCCCTGTTCCCATCATGCACTGGGACAGGAACAGACTAATTTGCATACAGCCAGGTTCTGAAACTGGGATGGTGCAATGAGCTAAAAAACGGTGTTGGATCTAGCCCTGATCTCTTGACTGGGTGAGAGTATTCTGCTTAATTCAGAGACTCTGTCCCTCACCACCCCTTGTTGTAAATATTTTTGTCCACCCTAAGCGTGGAAGGGTATACTCAGACATGAGTCCCTTGCTCATTGCACCATCAGGATTCAAGCAAGCCGGGCCGAAGACGGCTGTAATGCCAGAAACCGGTCCCCGGAAGCTTGTTTCCTTCCCAGTGTAAGAATTGGCTTTTGTAGTTTGGTTTGCCCTGTTCCCATCATGCACTGGGACAGGAACAGACTAATTTGAATACAGCCAGGTTCTGAAACTGGGATGGTGCAATGAGCTAAAAAACGGTGTTGGATCTAGCCCTGATCTCTTGACTGGGTGAGAGTATTCTGCTTAATTCAGAGACTCTGTCCCTCACCACCCCTTGTTGTAAATAATTTTGTCCACCCTAAGCGTGGAAGGGTATACTCAGACATGAGTCCCTTGCTCATTGCACCATCAGGATTCAAGCAAGCCGGGCCGAAGACGGCTGTAATGCCAGAAACCGGTCCCCGGAAGCTTGTTTCCTTCCCAGTGTAAGAATTGGCTTTTGTAGTTTGGTTTGCCCTGTTCCCATCATGCACTGGGACAGAAACAGACTAATTTGCATACAGCCAGGTTCTGAAACTGGGATGGTGCAATGAGCTAAAAAAACGGTGTTGGATCTAGCCCTGATCTCTTGACTGGGTGAGAGTATTCTGCTTAATTTAGAGACTCTGTCCCTCACCACCCCTTGTTGTAAATAATTTTGTCCACCCTAAGCGTGGAAGGGTATACTCAGACATGAGTCCCTTGCTCATTGCACCATCAGGATTCAAGCAAGCCGGGCCGAAGACGGCTGTAATGCCAGAAACCGGTCCCCGGAAGCTTGTTTCCTTCCCAGTGTAAGAATTGGCTTTTGTAGTTTGGTTTGCCCTGTTCCCATCATGCAGTGGGACAGGAACAGACTAATTTGCATACAGCCAGGTTCTGAAACTGGGATGGTGCAATGAGCTAAAAAACGGTGTTGGATCTAGCCCTGATCTCTTGACTGGGTGAGAGTATTCTGTTTAATTCAGAGACTCTGTCCCTCACCACCCCTTGTTGTAAATAATTTTGTCCACCCTAAGCGTGGAAGGGTATACTCAGACATGAGTCCCTTGCTCATTGCACCATCAGGATTCAAGCAAGCCGGGCCGAAGACGGCTGTAATGCCAGAAACCGGTCCCCGGAAGCTTGTTTCCTTCCCAGTGTAAGAATTGGCTTTTGTAGTTTGGTTTGCCCTGTTCCCATCATGCACTGGGACAGGAACAGACTAATTTGCATACAGCCAGGTTCTGAAACTGGGATGGTGCAATGAGCTAAAAAACGGTGTTGGATCTAGCCCTGATCTCTTGACTGGGTGAGAGTATTCTGCTTAATTCAGAGACTCTGTCCCTCACCACCCCTTGTTGTAAATAATTTTGTCCACCCTAAGCGTGGAAGGGTATACTCAGACATGAGTCCCTTGCTCATTGCACCATCAGGATTCAAGCAAGCCGGGCCGAAGACGGCTGTAATGCCAGAAACTGGTCCCCGGAAGCTTGTTTCCTTCCCAGTGTAAGAATTGGCTTTTGTAGTTTGGTTTGCCCTGTTCCCATCATGCACTGGGACAGGAACAGACTAATTTGAATACAGCCAGGTTCTGAAACTGGGATGGTGCAATGAGCTAAAAAACGGTGTTGGATCTAGCCCTGATCTCTTGACTGGGTGAGAGTATTCTGCTTAATTCAGATACTCTGTCCCTCACCACCCCTTGTTGTAAATAATTTTGTCCACCCTAAGCGTGGAAGGGTATACTCAGACATGAGTCCCTTGCTCATTGCACCATCAGGATTCAAGCAAGCCGGGCCGAAGACGGCTGTAATGCCAGAAACCGGTCCCCGGAAGCTTGTTTCCTTCCCAGTGTAAGAATTGGCTTTTGTAGTTTGGTTTGCCCTGTTCCCATCATGCACTGGGACAGGAACAGACTAATTTGCGTACAGCCAGGTTCTGAAACTGGGATGGTGCAATGAGCTAAAAAAACGGTGTTGGATCTAGCCCTGATCTCTTGACTGGGGGAGAGTATTCTGCTTAAGTTAGAGACTCTGTCCCTCACCACCCCTTGTTGTAAATAATTTTGTCCACCCTAAGCGTGGAAGGGTATACTCAGACATGAGTCCCTTGCTCATTGCACCATCAGGATTCAAGCAAGCCGGGCCGAAGACGGCTGTAATGCCAGAAACCGGTCCCCGGAAGCTTGTTTCCTTCCCAGTGTAAGAATTGGCTTTTGTAGTTTGGTTTGCCCTGTTCCCATCATGCACTGGGACAGGAACAGACTAATTTGCATACAGCCAGGTTCTGAAACTGGGATGGTGCAATGAGCTAAAAAACGGTGTTGGATCTAGCCCTGATCTCTTGACTGGGTGAGAGTATTCTGCTTAATTCAGAGACTCTGTCCCTCACCACCTCTTGTTGTAAATAATTTTGTCCACCCTAAGCGTGGAAGGGTATACTCAGACATGAGTCCCTTGCTCATTGCACCATCAGGATTCAAGCAACCCGGTCCGAAGACGGCTGTAATGCCAGAAACCGGTCCCCGGAAGCTTGTTTCCTTCCCAGTGTAAGAATTGGCTTTTGTAGTTTGGTTTGCCCTGTTCCCATCATGCACTGGGACAGGAACAGACTAATTTGCATGCAGCCGGGTTCTGAAACTGGGATGGTGCAATGAGCTAAAAAACGGTGTTGGATCTAGCCCTGATCTCTTGACTGGGTGAGAGTATTCTGCTTAATTCAGAGACTCTGTCCCTCACCACCCCTTGTTGTAAATAATTTTGTCCACCCTAAGCGTGGAAGGGTATACTCAGACATGAGTCCCTTGCTCATTGCACCATCAGGATTCAAGCAAGCCGGGCCGAAGACGGCTGTAATGCCAGAAACTGGTCCCCGGAAGCTTGTTTCCTTCCCAGTGTAAGAATTGGCTTTTGTAGTTTGGTTTGCCCTGTTCCCATCATGCACTGGGACAGGAACAGACTAATTTGCATACAGCCAGGTTCTGAAACTGGGATGGTGCAATGAGCTAAAAAACGGTGTTGGATCTAGCCCTGATCTCTTGACTGGGTGAGAGTATTCTGCTTAATTCAGAGACTCTGTCCCTCACCACCCCTTGTTGTAAATAATTTTGTCCACCCTAAGCGTGGAAGGGTATACTCAGACATGAGTCCCTTGCTCATTGCACCATCAGGATTCAAGCAAGCCGGGCCGAAGACGGCTGTAATGCCAGAAACCGGTCCCCGGAAGCTTGTTTCCTTCCCAGTGTAAGAATTGGCTTTTGTAGTTTGGTTTGCCCTGTTCCCATCATGCACTGGGACAGGAACAGACTAATTTGCATACAGCCAGGTTCTGAAACTGGGATGGTGCAATGAGCTAAAAAACGGTGTTGGATCTAGCCCTGATCTCTTGACTGGGTGAGAGTATTCTGCTTAATTCAGAGACTCTGTCCCTCACCACCCCTTGTTGTAAATAATTTTGTCCACCCTAAGCGTGGAAGGGTATACTCAGACATGAGTCCCTTGCTCATTGCACCATCAGGATTCAAGCAAGCCGGGCCGAAGACGGCTGTAATGCCAGAAACCGGTCCCCGGAAGCTTGTTTCCTTCCCAGTGTAAGAATTGGCTTTTGTAGTTTGGTTTGCCCTGTTCCCATCATGCACTGGGACAGGAACAGACTAATTTGCATACAGCCAGGTTCTGAAACTGGGATGGTGCAATGAGCTAAAAAACGGTGTTGGATCTAGCCCTGATCTCTTGACTGGGTGAGAGTATTCTGCTTAATTCAGAGACTCTGTCCCTCACCACCCCTTGTTGTAAATAATTTTGTCCACCCTAAGCGTGGAAGCGTATACTCAGACATGAGTCCCTTGCTCATTGCACCATCAGGATTCAAGCAAGCCGGGCCGAAGACGGCTGTAATGCCAGAAACCGGTCCCCGGAAGCTTGTTTCCTTCCCAGTGTAAGAATTGGCTTTTGTAGTTTGGTTTGCCCTGTTCCCATCATGCACTGGGACAGGAACAGACTAATTTGCATACAGCCAGGTTCTGAAACTGGGATGGTGCAATGAGCTAAAAAACGGTGTTGGATCTAGCCCTGATCTCTTGACTGGGTGAGAGTATTCTGCTTAATTCAGAGACTCTGTCCCTCACCACCCCTTGTTGTAAATAATTTTGTCCACCCTAAGCGTGGAAGGGTATACTCAGACATGAGTCCCTTGCTCATTGCACCATCAGGATTCAAGCAAGCCTGGCTGAAGACGGCTGTAATGCCAGAAACCGGTCCCCGGAAGCTTGTTTCCTTCCCAGTGTAAGAATTGGCTTTTGTAGTTTGGTTTGCCCTGTTCCCATCATGCACTGGGACAGGAACAGACTAATTTGCATACAGCCAGGTTCTGAAACTGGGATGGTGCAATGAGCTAAAAAACGGTGTTGGATCTAGCCCTGATCTCTTGACTGGGTGAGAGTATTCTGCTTAATTCAGAGACTCAGTCCCTCACCACCCCTTGTTGTAAATAATTTTGTCCACCCTAAGCGTGGAAGGGTATACTCAGACATGAGTCCCTTGCTCATTGCACCATCAGGATTCAAGCAAGCCGGGCCGAAGACGGCTGTAATGCCAGAAACCGGTCCCCGGACGCTTGTTTCCTTCCCAGTGTAAGAATTGGCTTTTGTAGTTTGGTTTGCCCTGTTCCCATCATGCACTGGGACAGGAACAGACTAATTTGCATACAGCCAGGTTCTGAAACTGGGATGGTGCAATGAGCTAAAAAACGGTGTTGGATCTAGCCCTGATCTCTTGACTGGGTGAGAGTATTCTGCTTAATTCAGAGACTCTGTCCCTCACCACCCCTTGTTGTAAATAATTTTGTCCACCCTAAGCGTGGAAGGGTATACTCAGACATGAGTCCCTTGCTCATTGCACCATCAGGATTCAAGCAAGCCGGGCCGAAGACGGCTGTAATGCCAGAAACCAGTCCCCAGAAGCTTGTTTCCTTCCCAGTGTAAGAATTGGCTTTTGTAGTTTGGTTTGCCCTGTTCCCATCATGCACTGGGACAGGAACAGACTAATTTGCATACAGCCAGGTTCTGAAACTGGGATGGTGCAATGAGCTAAAAAACGGTGTTGGATCTAGCCCTGATCTCTTGACTGGGTGAGAGTATTCTGCTTAATTCAGAGACTCTGTCCCTCACCACCCCTTGTTGTAAATAATTTTGTCCACCCTAAGCGTGGAAGGGTATACTCAGACATGAGTCCCTTGCTCATTGCACCATCAGGATTCAAGCAAGCCGGGCCGAAGACGGCTGTAATGCCAGAAACCGGTCCCCGGAAGCTTGTTTCCTTCCCAGTGTAAGAATTGGCTTTTGTAGTTTGGTTTGCCCTGTTCCCATCATGCACTGGGACAGGAACAGACTAATTTGCATACAGCCAGGTTCTGAAACTGGGATGGTGCAATGAGCTAAAAAACGGTGTTGGATCTAGCCCTGATCTCTTGACTGGGTGAGAGTATTCTGCTTAATTCAGAGACTCTGTCCCTCACCACCCCTTGTTGTAAATAAGTAGCATTAAAGTAGCCTGTAACAAGGGAGCCGGCCATTATTGGCCGGTAGAACCCATTAGGAGGGCTCTAAGGGTATTAGAACATTCCGCCCCAGGGGGCAGAATGTTCTAATTGGTGAAAACAAAGGCCTCTTGGAGCATGAGGGAATTTAAATCACCTCAGGTTCCGAGAGGCCTTTGTTTGTGGCAGCAGCTGTGCATGAAAAACAAACATTAGAATGTTACTCTGCAGGCCTCTGCTGGCCTGTAGAAGCCCAGAGCACTCCATTGTCTGCATTCTAATGTTCTAATAATGTTTATAAGTGTGTTTATTAGTGTAGGTTAGGTATGACAATTTTTTTTATTTTAGGTATGACACATTTTCGCGGGGCACAATCCTATTAAAATGGATGATACTCCAGCTCATTACCCCTTCCAATCAATGACCCTCTGAGCGTCTCCTCTCCTCACAGTTTTATTAGAGCATAGGACACTGTGATGTAATTGGTTATTTTACTTAGAGAACATGTATTATGAATCAAATTTCCTTCGTGTTCTGAAAGTGTCATTCTGAAGGACACGTCCGCTGGAAGTTCCGATGCAGGTTTCCTAGCAAAGTAATGTATGAGTCTTTTTCTGATAATGTTTCATATTGTATTGAACATCTCAGAGCTATGTTGTTGCCGTGGAAGCTACTGGAAGATTTTCTCCTGCTTAGAAATGGGTTTGTTTTATAATATTTTTGTGACAATCGCAATTCTGATTTGTCTAACATTTGTTTCCACAAGCCAAGCCATGTTGCATTTGCATTTTTTGCTTATTGCCCAAGCATGAATTGAGAATAAAACCCCTAGGTTTGGATGTGAGCCAGAGACATTTCCTTTTCCCATAGTGATGGTGTGGGTGTTCCTTGTCAATATGACAGTTAGAACTTAGAGACTTTTTGATTTTCCCATAGGACTCTGTCCGAATATTGAGAGACTTCTAAATTCCATTAAAGATTCTGGGGAATATTTATCGAAGAGTTAAATCGCCCTTGCACCATGCAACGGGGCGCAAGAGCGACACAACTACCAAGTTAGAATTTTCAAGCCACATATTACCACCTTGCTTGGCCGTGAGTGGCTGGATAAATCTAGAGTAACGCCACGCAATGCAAATCCTATGCATCCACCCAAGGATTCTGGTGCATTCCCAGATTTACCATTGTAGGCAGACCTGGAACTGTGTCAAAATGCTAAGACTCCCCTGGTTACCAGTAATGGGGAGAAAATATCTTTATTTCTCCTTGTTTTTTCCTCATTCCATGTGTGCTGTATTTTGCAGCATATTTAGAAAGAGGACATTTCTTCAGATTGTTTTTGTGCAGGAAGTTATGCCTTCCTGCAGAGAAACAATCCATGTGTGTAACGCTGGCACCCTTCACCATAGCGCAAGGGTGTTTGTCTTGGTGCAAGGTAGCACATTGTGAACCAGCAAAGAGAAAGGACAGGGATGTGCGGTGTAATTTAATTACAGTGAATTCCTGCCCTTTCATGCTGCTCAGCAATGTGGCTTATCGAGCTTACTAATAATGATACAATGCTCCTCTGTCCTTATGACTTTAAATTTTTGGGGGCACTTAGGATCATTTGTGGTTTCTGGCTATGTAATGTGGAAAAGTAAATTTTGCCATGTTCTGTGTCCCTACGCGTCCTCCATCATATGTTATGTGTGCATGATTAAATATGCATATGTATCCCCATGTTTGATTTAAAGACGCAATTACAGTTGTGTCCATCACTAGTATGCCAGTTTCCAGTTCTTGTGAAAGCTACGAGTATCAGGCCTATGTAAAGTTACGTTGCCACGTTTCTCAGTGTGCACGTTATTTTATTGTAAAATCCCCGTTTCTAGGCCTCAAAAGGGCCCGGACACCAGATTCAGCTCCTGTCTCCTGAACCCTCGCTGAGGAGCGATACAGCCCCCACCTGTATCCTCGACCCTTCACTTACTTCCTGCCTCACAGTGCCCGGCTCGGCCTGGCTCTGCCTCTGAGTCTGCCAAGAGTATGTTATGATCCTAGTTATCAGTCCAGCCCTCCTTCTCTGCATTCCTAAGCTACTGAATCGCATCAATAGTTTCCGTCATTGTCTAGCCTTTACGTCTCCATGTAAGAGAAATACTGCATTTAATGGTCATTTAATATTCTTCATCACGCACTACATGTAGAATAATGCATGCTCCAGTCTTAGAGTCCGTTAGCCTTTACCCCGATAACTTTCGGATTCTGTCAACATGTTCTCTAAACATCAGATACTAGATACTGTTTAGGTACATGTCGCCCTGACTCTCCAGACTTCAGTCTCTGCTCCTAGCACAGAGTTCGTAGCCCCCAGCTTCTCCTAGTAACACGTCATTGCCAGTTTGCGCGCACCACTAGGTTAGAGGTCCCGGCTCCTTAGGTAGCCCCCTCCATGTTTCCGCCCCATTCATGACATATTCTGTTACGTTTGCATCACATGTCTATGTATACGCCCCTGTTACACCCATTTTCACCCTTATCTTTCGCGACTGCTATTGACCACACCCACTGCTCCGCCTATCATATGTATTGTATTGCAACTGTTTTAGTATATATGTTCGTGTATTGTTATTAAATGTTAGCGCGCTCATCCCAGATCCTGCCCGGCAGCTGTCGAGGCCCCCCTGTCAGGCCCTGCCATCCTATTCCTGTGCAGGTTGTCCTGTTCCTGTCCTTTATGCTGTATTAAACCTGCAAACTCCTACTACCTCGAATCTTGACTCTTATTTATTGAGCTATCTGTTATTGCTATGCCTAGTCAAACCTAGATCCGGTATTATTTATTTATATACCACATAATGGCGCCCGAACAGGGACTTGCCCTTTCCCCACGCGCCGGTGAAGCCACGCCGGCCCCCTGACCCTCTGCAGCCGTGACGGAACCATACCGTGCACGTGCAGATATTTCTGCTTCAAGTATCCCTCAGGCCCACGGAGGAGACGGAGGTGGCGGTCCAGCATCCAGACGAGGCGGTGGAGGAACGCGGCGAGTCCCAACCAGAGCCCAAGCCGAGAGTCCAAGGTCCGAGGTATCCGGAGGCCCACCCGTAACAGAAGTCCGAAGTTCGTCCGTCCGGCGTCGAAGCAGTCCAGTCCAGTCCGAGGCCTTCCGTTCTTGCTGCCCGGTGAGTACCATTGCTGGGGTAGTATCTAGACAGGGTCAATCTAATTGACTCTGGTCCGTGGGTTGGTGGTACACAGACCCACAAACGAAGTGTCCACTTCGGTGGATGCGGGTCCTGACGTGTCTCTTTATGAGACCGGTAAGTTTCGTACTGTTTCAGAAGTGCATCTAGTTTCTGTTCTAGTCAGTTCTGTTCTCGAGAAAATTCATGTATTCTGAGTATTACAGGTAGTAATCTGTTCGAACTGTTATTTTAAAATGTTCTTCATGTATTTTATTGTCGTGGTATGAATGTGAAGTAATTATCGTGTTCATTGTGTATTGTATTGTGTCTAGATTACAGTTCAGTCATGCCCTTATTCTCGAAATTACGTCAGTTAAAAACCAGAAAAGGTCTGCTAGAAGCAGCAGTTCCTGTCCCGCCTAGGGACAGTCCAGGTCATTTTATGTATCAAAAGCATGGCATAAGTGCCATACTATATCTAGATTTATGGGTAGAGTATACCAAACAGTTAGAAGAAAAGTATAGATGGCCCGTATCGGGTACATGGGATGCCGAGTGCATCATGCGAGTAGAAGAAGCATTATGGAAAAAGAAAGCCAGACAGTCACAGAAGGATGCCATCGAGTTATGGCGCAAAGAATCTCATAAAAGAACCGAAAAAGAAATCAGAAAGTCAGAACTAAGTAGAGAATCCTTGGAACGAGCCCAGGAAAGGGAACTAATCGAGATAGGTGAACGAGTTAAAACAGAACAGTCAGACAGACAGAGGAATGCCCTCATCAAGGGTATGTATCCTCTTCTTGCCGAGGGCTTGCCAAAAGCGACCCCGGAGGCATCCAGTAATTTTCCGCCACCACTAGTTCCGACTAAGCTACGTCACAAACCGACCGCAGCTGATATTTTCATCTCGTCCTATTTGGACGACACAGTCCCAGAATATGCAAATCCTGTTCCGCCAGCTCCTGTAAATAATGTAAATCCTGCTCCTCCAGTCACCGGAGTACCTGCTACGGTACCCCCGGTCCAGCCTACATTACAATTTCCCGCCGCGCTGGTACGAAGAGTATCAGTCGACGATTCCAGTTTAGGGGCCACAGGAGGAGGTCCTCCTGGTACCCCGCCACCGCACCAACGTAGAACGTTGGCCGAGTTACATGAATGTGCGTTACAGCGTACGCCCAAATTTAAGTCCGTTGCAGAAATCCGACGAGCTCTCACTGAATGCCGCTATGATCCAGTTGCAGGTGATGATAGTACAGTAATATATTCCATCCGTGTAAGACGGGTGACCGGGTATTTAGACACCCTACCAGATATGAAAAGAGATCTAGACAGAATATATCGTTTCATCCGTACAGGGGATGATCCAGAAAGTATTGGCGAAGCCATGTCTCAAAGGAAAGCTGAGATCCAGCTCATGATATTAAAGTTTCTGATTAATTGTCTAATAAGAGAACAAGATTACCCGACTAAAGATCCGGCCGAAATGAAAATTCTGACAAGGTGGAGTGATAATATAGCCGAGGGTAAACACAAGACTATCAGTAGTATAGAGAGTATGTACAAGAAAATTCGTAAAGAAATAATAAAGTTACACGAACAACGTAAAGCAGCACAAGTAAGCGAGAAAGAAAATGACTCTTCTACTGAAGAGGTAGAGGACGAGAATCCCGCCAGAATAGCGTATGTAGGAAAATCTAGATTTCCAGACCGACATTCACGTCTAGACTACAAGAAAACTGTTCATCATCCAGCACCAGAACAAGGTTCTCTAGAACAAGTATTTCAAGCTACCGATCATATTCTGAAATCACAAATCGGTTATAGCGAGTTAAGTACTATGCATGAACAAGAACTAGTCCGATCAGCAGTCCGATGGATTACTGATTCTACCACTTTTCCAGACGAAATAGTGGCACAAATGTTTCTGAAACTGCCCCCAGCCGAGCAACGACTGGTGGGTATGTATATGATCCAGCACCTCATTACTCTGTATGAGGGTCAACATTCTGATCCAGGTCCGCTACACGACGTCCTGAACGAGTTACTCCAGTATAGATGGAAAGGTTTAGGTACCGATTTAATTAGTGTCATTCTAGAACAGTGCCACAAATATAGAACGTTTCTGAACCCGCATTTTGTTCATGTCTCACCCCCAGAAAGTAAACCCTTTTACATAGACAGACAGAATCCGTTACGAGAAGTACACCCAGTTAGGACAACAGATGGTGAAATGCAACGAGTGTTTGTTTACACTCCGATTACAAAGATGGAACTCTTAGAGATGAAAAAGTTAATTCCCTGTCATGATAAAGATCCAGCAGGGTTCCACCGAGAATTAAAAGACATGCTCCGTATGGGAGAATACACGTATCCAGATATCATTAAGATGTTAAAAGTCTTGTTGCCCGCAGGGGTATATGAGAAACTCAAAGAAAAAGAATGGGAGGTGGGAGAGAAAAAGATCGATTGGGCAGTTCTAGAAGCTGAAGATAAGATACGAGTACCAGGTACCGGTCTTGGAGAGAAATGTAAAGAATTACCAGAATTGTTGATACAAGTTTTGCCAAGATTATTAGCCACTAAAAAGGAAGACTGGGATGCAATCTCAGCCTGTAAACAGAAACAAGACGAAGACACTAGTGATTTTTATTCTAGATTCGAGAAATGTTTTAGTATAAACAGTGGCCTCAAGACAAGTAGCGAGTCATACCCTCATCTTTTTGTTACTAAATTAGTCGAGAATTCAAGTCCACAAGTTAAGAATCGAGTTTTGAAAGTCGAAAGTACCTGGCAAGCTAATACCCCGTCCCAGATGTTACAGATGCTTCAATACCACCAGAATAGAATCAGAGAAGAGCAAGATCACGAGAGAAAACGTATGAAAGACACGAAAATGAAGGTACTAGTTGCGCAATCTGTTCCTCAAGACAGTCAGAAGAGGGGTACGAATCAAGCCAGTCATCCTGCAGTTCCCGTTAAAGGGACATGCAATTATTGTAAACAGCCAGGTCATTTTATAAACGAGTGTGCAGTTCTGAAACACAACATAGCTACCGGTAAGACTAAAGAAAGACCACGTCCGCCTAGACAAGAACAAGTTTCACAGACTTCTCAGCCACAGAATGCGCAACAGACAGTTCCAGCACCGCAGCCTATTGCTGCAACACAGCATGTTACACAGCAGATGTACCAGTATGCACAATCCGAGTATCCAGAGTATCAGCCATATTCATGAAACAGCCTAGAGAGGGAGGTAGGCTTGCCTCTCATCGAGATACCTGTAGATCAAGAAGGTCCCTATGTTCATAGTCAAGTATTAGGGAAAGACAGAAAGTTTCTGATTGATACAGGGGCAAGTAGGACCACCATTAGTCACGCCGAAGTTCCAGGGGCTCCGCTCTCAGGCTCAAGAAATGTTTCCCTTGGATTTTCAGGAAAACCTATTGTAAACGAGATATCTCAGCCAGTTACTCTAGAAGTAGGTCCATTGTCCCGCACTACTGATCTGTTACTTACGAAGTCATGTCCAGAAAATCTGTTAGGCATTAAGACACTGAAAGAATTAGGTGCAGTTATTTGCTGTTCCCCAGAGGGAATACGATTGTTCCTTCGTGACTTCAAGGGTCACTATGTATTACGAGATTTTGATCCGAGATTGTCTAATGTCCCGCAGCATCTATGGGCGCAAGGTCCAACTGATGTTGGTTTTATGCAAATCACACCCCATCGTGTGACTCTCAAGCCAGGTGTAGTGTTGCCACGAATCAGACAGTACAGATTGCCACCCGAGGCTGTAGCAGCCTTATCCAAAATTATTGACGAGCTCATCGCTCAAGGAGTAGTTGTAGAAACTGACTCCAATGTATGTAATTCTCCGATCATTCCAGTCATGAAACGTACTGATCCAAATGCACCCCCAGTATATCGATTAGTGATTGATCTCCGAGAGCTTAACAAATGTATTATTCCCCAGTACCCAGTTGTCCCAGATATCTCTTCCCTATTGACAGCCATTGATTCTGAAGCCTCATTTTTTTCAGTCATAGACCTCAAGAACGCATTTTTTAGTGTCCCCATTCATCCAGACAGCCAGTTCCTTTTCGGATTTTGTTTAAATGGAAGGAGCTATATGTTCACACGAGCTCCTCAAGGTTTCACAGAAAGTCCTAGTATTTACAGTCAAGCACTTAAGAGACAACTAGACAATATTCACATGCCAACTGACACTGCCCTGCTCCAGTATGTCGATGATCTACTGATCACGGCCCGTTCTGAACGTGCTTGCGAGCGAGCATCCCTTACAGTCTTGTATTTCCTTGCCGAGATGGGGCACAAGGTGTCCCCTTCTAAGCTTCAATTCTGTGTCCAGCAAGTGATCTATTTAGGACACTTACTGTCCAAGAGGGGTAGGCAGTTGACACCTGACCGTATCCAGTTAATAGCGAGTCTTCCTCAGCCCAAGACCCAGAAGGAGGTACGTGCTTTTATCGGCCTCACTTCTTACTGCAGACAATGGATTCCTCAGTATGCATTTCTAGCTAAACCACTGATACAGTTAACGACACAGGAGGCAGCCGTATTGACTGTCCTCCCTTGGACATCTGAACATACACTTAGTTTTAATGAGTTAAAGAAAGCTTTATGCCAAGCTCCAGTTCTAGCAACACCGAACTACAGTAAGCCTTTTACACTTTTCGTCACAGAACGCGAAGGTACAGCATTATCTGTTCTCACACAAGATCAAGCAGGACAATACAAGCCTTGTGCTTATTTTTCGAGCACATTAGATTCTGTAGCCCAGGCTCTGCCTGCGTGCCTCAAGTCAGTTGCAGCCACAGCACTAGCTATCAGACAAAGTGATTCCATAGTATTAGGACATTCCTTGACAATACAAGTCCCACACTCCGTAGAAGTTCTTTTAAACCGAACACAGACTCAGCACTTGACAATTGCACGTTTAACAGGTTATGAATTGACACTGTTCCAGCCACACATAGAAATCAGACGCTGCAACGTTCTAAATCCTGCAACACTGTTACCGTCAGTTAATTCAAATCCTGCCACACACGACTGTGTGGAAGTAGTTAATATTATGACTAAGCCAAGACAAGACTTGACAGATATTCCATTACCAGATCCTGACCTGACACTTTATGTGGATGGTTCATGTATGAGAACAAGTACAGGAGAACTAGTAGCCGCGTATGCAGTGACTACTGACACTGAAGTTATTGAAACACACCGTATTGACACCCTGTCTGCTCAAGCAGCAGAGCTAGTTGCTCTGACTCAAGCCTGCATACACGCCAAGAACCTGAAAGTTAATGTTTACACAGATTCACGTTACGCATTTGGAGTCGTACACGACTTTGGAGTGCTCTGGCAGGAGAGAGGTTTCATGACTTCTCATGGAACCAAGATTCAGCATGGTCTCCTTATTCAGGCTCTGTTAGATGCCATACACTTACCGACATCCATTGCTATCATGAAATGCAAAGCACATACGAAAGTTACTGACACTATTTCTCAAGGTAATGATCTAGCAGATCGCACAGCCAAGCTTACAGCACAGACTCCAGACATTCCAGTTAATCCGACACAGACACATACTCCAGATCCGACTACCTGTATGACAGTTAAGGACCCCACTCAAGATGTCATAGATATCCAGTTACATGCTACTCCCGAGGAAATCAAGAAATGGTCTGAACAAGGAGGGGTCCAGACAGATCAGGGATGGGTAACGAAGGGTAAAGCCACATGGTTTCTCCCCGATTCTATGGTTCAAGTCATTATCAATACCGCACATAGTCCAGCACATTTAGGAGAAAAAGCTATGTTAGATAGTATCCAGAACATTTGGTTCAACAAGCATTTACGAGCTGCAGCCAAGCAGAAAGTCCGTACCTGTATGATATGTTGCCAGTTTAATCCAGGTAAAAGTGTCCCGGTGGAACAAGGTGGATTCCAGCCCCCTGACCACCCTTTTGAAGTCCTCCAGATGGATTATATTCAGATGGAGCGATGTCGAGGTTTCAAGTATGTTCTCGTAGTTGTATGCGCTTTGTCCAGGTGGACAGAAGCATATCCAGTCCCAGATTACACAGCCGCGACCACTGCCAAGCAGTTGGTTCGTGAGTTCTTCCCCCGTTATGGACTCCCTAGGGTCGTGTATTCTGACAACGGCCAGCCATTCTCATCCGAGTTGATGAAACATGTTTCCCTTTTGTTAGGGTACCAGTGGAAGTTCCATTGTGTACGCCATCCAGAAGCAGCCGGTCTCGTAGAGAGACATAACCAGACCCTGAAAATCCGCATCGCCAAAGTATGTAAAGAGAAAGGTGTGGACTGGCTAGTAGCTCTGCCAGTCGCTTTGTTTTATATGCGCATGGTCGCACATTCCAGATCAGGGCTGTCCCCGTATGAGGTCGTATTCGGCCGCCCCCCTAACATGTGGGGTACACCTAGACCCCGAAGTATTACCGATGTTTCAAGTAATATGCTGACAGATTACCTAGCTTCCTTGATGTCTGCCCTCAACTCTTGTCGTTCACAGGTTGCTGCCGCATTTCCAGACAATACCGAGGTGGCACCGCATGAAATCGTTCCCGGATCCATGGCCTTAGTGAGAAATTTTGATCGCTCAAGTCCGCTGGAGCCTCGCTGGAAGGAGCCCCGACAGGTCCTCCTGGCCACCCGTACAGCCGTGAAGTTGGAGGGACGCAAAGGCTGGGTGCATCTTTCACACATCAAAAAATTTTATGGATTGAAGCCCATTTCAAAGAACATTTCCGAGCTTTTAAAAGACTGCCAAAGTACTATTCTTAAGGACTGTCCCGCAAAAGACATTGCTACGAACCCTTCCCTGTTAGAGAAAACTCCGCAGCAGGAGTATAAGCTTAAACTAAGGTCTAGTAAAATAAGTCAGCCAGTTTGATTGTCTAAGTCCTCCCCTAGGTGAAACGGTTAGACCGGTTTCTGACATGTATATAATAGACCCCCATAGAGAGAGAGTTAGTGAGAACTCTAGAAGTTGCACTATTATTTTATGTTTTCTGCTATATTTCAGCATTATGATTTCCTGCACCAGTTATGCATTTTATTTGTATTTTTCAGTTTCTCATGTAAATAAGTCTGCTAATGTTACAGTAGAGCACACGTTTAGTGATCTACCTCCTCATGAACTCTCTTATCGTCTCGCTATGCGTAACAATTCTTTTATCCGCATGTTACATTATTCACACCAGACCAGCAATGCCACTAATTGTTGGGTGTGTGGTCGACTCCCCCCTTTCCAGACACCGAAGGGAGTTCTGCCACTCTTTCCTTATCCATTTTCACATAATGGTTCGTGTGGAGCATGGTCCACGTTAACGTCATCCTTAACAGATATGTCTTTTCTTAACAGTACATGTTTTCCAGACAAGCAAGGTCTTCCCCACAGAACAGGGTTAGATCTAGAAAATGAAGTTTATAATTTAGGTAATTATTCTTCGAATTTTATGGTCCTGAATGTTCAGTCTGATACTACTCCAGACTTACCTGCCATTTCAGTACTACCAGTCAAAGGTGAATTATGTGTCCGAAATAATGGTTCCGTACATGTAGGACATAGTGATTGTACTACTATTGTCAAGTATAGTGACAGTGGGAAATCTATTTTCAAAGCTTCACGTCATTCTTATTTTGTTTGTGGTCAGACCGCATATGTTCGTCTGCCCCTCGATTGGGAGGGAACCTGTTACATTGCCTTCCTACTGCCACCAGTTTTTCTAGCCCCACCTGACTATCATAGGAATTCCCACCTAGTACATACTAGACACAAGAGAAATTTCCCGATTGTCGATTATACTGAAACTGCTCTAGAACAATACATAGATATCAATAAAGGTGTCTTCCCCTACTTAGGTACTGTTGTAAATAGTAAACTGATACGTAGATTAACCAGAACACTTGAAGCAGTAGTGATTGAGACTACTTCTGCTCTAGGTAACTTAACCGAAGAACAATCCTTTATGAGAATTGTCGTGCTCCAGAATCGTCTCGTCCTTGACGTCATACTGGCCGATAGGGGCGGGGCCTGTAGAGTCATCGGATCTAGTTGCTGCATTTTCATTCCTAATAACGCACCGTCTGTTTATTCAGCTATTACCAGACTCCATAAAATTGCCCATATGTTACACCAAGATCCAGGCACCTGGACATGGTCCGGTTGGTTCTGGAATATAATTTCCGTTTGGGGATGGAAAGTCTTGTCCTTTCTAGGTATTGCAGTAGCGATCATATTCAGTTGCTGCCTCTGTTTACAATGTGGCCCTGCGATTTGCGGCATTTGTGCCACCTCTTGTATTCCTAGTCCCAAGTCCCGTTCTAAATCCCGTTCCAAGAAAATTCGAGACGAGCAAATGATACTGTATGAAATGATAGATGGTATCATGAATATTGATGTTTCCTGATGGAAACGTAGTGACAAGGAGGGAATGTGGAAAAGTAAATTTTGCCATGTTCTGTGTCCCTACGCGTCCTCCATCATATGTTATGTGTGCATGATTAAATATGCATATGTATCCCCATGTTTGATTTAAAGACGCAATTACAGTTGTGTCCATCACTAGTATGCCAGTTTCCAGTTCTCGTGAAAGCTACGAGTATCAGGCCTATGTAAAGTTACGTTGCCACGTTTCTCAGTGTGCACGTTATTTTATTGTAAAATCCCCGTTTCTAGGCCTCAAAAGGGCCCGGACACCAGATTCAGCTCCTGTCTCCTGAACCCTCGCTGAGGAGCGATACTGCCCCCACCTGTATCCTCGACCCTTCACTTACTTCCTGCCTCACAGTGCCCGGCTCGGCCTGGCTCTGCCTCTGAGTCTGCCAAGAGTATGTTATGATCCTAGTTATCAGTCCAGCCCTCCTTCTCTGCATTCCTAAGCTACTGAATCGCATCAATAGTTTCCGTCATTGTCTAGCCTTTACGTCTCCATGTAAGAGAAATACTGCATTTAATGGTCATTTAATATTCTTCATCACGCACTACATGTAGAATAATGCATGCTCCAGTCTTAGAGTCCGTTAGCCTTTACCCCGATAACTTTCGGATTCTGTCAACATGTTCTCTAAACATCAGATACTAGATACTGTTTAGGTACATGTCGCCCTGACTCTCCAGACTTCAGTCTCTGCTCCTAGCACAGAGTTCGTAGCCCCCAGCTTCTCCTAGTAACACGTCATTGCCAGTTTGCGCGCACCACTAGGTTAGAGGTCCCGGCTCCTTAGGTAGCCCCCTCCATGTTTCCGCCCCATTCATGACATATTCTGTTACGTTTGCATCACATGTCTATGTATACGCCCCTGTTACACCCATTTTCACCCTTATCTTTCGCGACTGCTATTGACCACACCCACTGCTCCGCCTATCATATGTATTGTAATGCAACTGTTTTAGTATATATGTTCGTGTATTGTTATTAAATGTTAGCGCGCTCATCCCAGATCCTGCCCGGCAGCTGTCGGGGCCCCCCTGTCAGGCCCTGCCATCCTATTCCTGTGCAGGTTGTCCTGTTCCTGTCCTTTATGCTGTATTAAACCTGCAAACTCCTACTACCTCGAATCTTGACTCTTATTTATTGAGCTATCTGTTATTGCTATGCCTAGTCAAACCTAGATCCGGTATTATTTATTTATATACCACAGTATTCCGTATCTTAGTCTTCATGCATACAACATTCTTATTTTTCTGTATTGTGTATTTTAAAACATTTTAATAAATCTTTAAACTTTTCCTTGGACTGGAACTCAGTTATTGAGTGTACCTGGTTACTTATTAATCATTCTATTTGTTGGGCGTGATGTTAAAAAGGGTGGTGACTCTTATCACTAGATGCCAGAGCTGAGCGACAGTAGGTAAAATTTGGGGTGATCTAAAAATTGGGGTTCAGGTAAATATTATGGCTAAGCACCCATATTACTAAACCGTTATAGGGGTCTGTAAAGTTTACCAACTCCTAAAATAGGATTAAAAAAGGATACAGAATCACACTTTTTAAGGGGCGTGTTTAGGGCCTACCTTCCAAATTGCAATTTGGTACCAATCGTGTCAATGGTTTGCAACAGAATTCCGGGTGCATGGCATTGATAAGTTATCAATTCCCAAAATGGCGTGATACCTGATTGCCAAACACTGAGGGGCCCTATTTGGACCCCTTCATCTTTGTAAAACGGGGTGGAAGCATCAAGGGGAGCAGAACACCTGCCTACTCTCACTGACGTTTTTCAAAATGGAAAACCCTTGTATGGAAACAAGCCTGCTTTAAAAAAAATGTTTTGCTTTTTATATTCCAACTCAGGAATGCTGGTCTGCTGTCTATTGCAGGCCACCATACTTGCTGTTAGAGTATATCGACACAAGTCTAAATTTGTGGCCTGACTAAATAATATTCCTTATGTAGGTTGTTTTGGAACCCACTCAGTCATTATTTTGTGAGTCGACTCATTAGTACATAGAGTGCTTGGAAAATTAGATACTGCCTGCAAAAAGTCTAGTTCCAAATTGCGACCACGTTTTGTGACACTATCTTTGTACATTTGAACCCTGGTTAAAACTTCCCCCTAGTTTCCAATAGCTACCTTGGTACTATCAGTTGTTCTGTCTCAGTCATTATAAGGCTTTCCTACAAATCATCAGTACGTATGGCTCTACACATTTTCGGTGTGGATCAAGCACATAGTTGGAACTTCCTCGAGCGTATGCATATGTGTAATTTTCTTTCATTACCATGTCTACCCTTAGTAAGTAGTCTTACCCACTTCCACTAACTCACAAAGATTTTTTTTTCTGATATTACCAAATAGTAAATTAGCATATTTGACAGAATGGGTTCTGCTGTGCTTACACCCTTCATGGTGGCATATTTACAAGGGCTTTATCTCTGCGTTTTGGCTTCTAAAGCCAAAAAAGCGGAGTTAAAACTGTCGCCCTATTAACAAGATGGTGCTAACATGCAATAGCGCATGTTAGCACCCTTTTACTCAACGCCTCCATTTACATCTCTAATGAGATGCAAAGTGGGCATCACTGGGCAGGACAACCTTGTAACCATCGCTGATGTGTACATCGCGATATTTACAAGGCTGCCAACGCATTTTAGCAGACGTTAGTTTTGGGCGAAAAACGATGTTGTCGCCGGAAACTAATGTCTGCTAAAATGGAGACTTATGCAAAAACAACAGTCGATGGACAGAATGCAGAACATTGTCATACATTCACCCCAGTACAGAGATCTGGACCTTAATCCAATTAATCCATCATTTTTTTGCTCACCATGCCATTCCAGTTTGAACTCAGCCATATGCAAATCAGTCTTGACCCTGTGCCCCATGGGAACAGTCTGCCCGAACTGCCAAGCCAGGTCCTCCCTGGACTGGAAACAAGCATCCTAGCACTGGTTTCGGGCTTTCCGCCCTCATCAGCCAGGATAGCTTGATTCCAGTGGCATGGAGAGCACGGGACTCATGTCTAAGCATACCCGTCCCACTCGGGGAGACACAAGCAAAAACAACAGTTGATGGACAGAAAGCAGAACAATGCCATACATTCACCCCAGTACAGAGGTCTGGGCCTTAATCCATAATTTTCTTTGCTCATCATGCCATTCCAGGTTGCACCCAGCCATATGCAAATCAGTCTTGACCCTGTGCCCCATGGGAACAGTCCAGCCCGAACTGCCAAGCCAGGTCCTTCCTGGACTGGAAACAAGCATCCTAGGACCGGTTTCGGGATTTCAGCCCTCATCAGCCAGGATAGCTTGATTCCAGTGGCATGAAGAGCACGGGACTCATGTCTGAGCATACCCGTCCCACTCGGGTGACAAATGCAAAAACAACAGTTGATGGATAGAATGCAGAACAATGTCATACATTCAACCCAGTACAGAGATCTGGGCTTTAATCTATCATTTTTTTTGCTCACCATGCCATATCAGTTTGAACCCAGCCATATGCAAATCAGTCTTGACCCTGCAAAATGGTGATCTCCACACTATCGCTGGTAATTAAATCACCCTGGAGAAACGCGTTGTAAATTAGGCGCTAAAAGGGCGATATAATCAAGCGATAGACAGCGATAAATAGAAAAGCACCTTGTGTGCTTTGCGTCTATTTATCGCCGTCCTTGTAGATATGCCCCTTAGTTTTTTTGGTTTTGGACCACGTGGTCTTTGGACTTCTGCCATTAGTGAGCCACACTGAGTTTTACCGACTGCAAGCTTCAGTAAAATGGCTTTTTGTCTATTGGTACCCCCCTATCACACGTATTGATGGCTTTATACTTAAAGTTGGGTAGTTGTAACCTGTCAATCAACATCTGACAAGCTTTTGGTTACCTGCAGCTCACAACCTCATTTAAGTGTACCTCAAACTTGGTCAGACGGAATGCTCTTCGTTCTCATCATGCTAGCACTAAAGCATGTATTTATGCCTTTCTATATTGCCCACAATAGCAAGAGGAGGTTTGGCACAGGACTGCTAGAAATGGCCTCCCAAGATACAACAGGAAAAAATGCACTAGCCGTCACTCTGAATCTCTGGTAACGGTATTTAACAGACTGAAGGCCAGTATATGAATTACGTGGTCTTGAGCATTTATTTACTATATCAATTTCATTTTTGGAGATACAGTTCATTTACTTAATAGGTCAGACCAAGGGTGATACTTTCTTGTCCTATATTGACAGCATACATTTAAACAATCCATGTCAAACAAACATTATATGTAAGACAAAACATATAATGTGGTACACAAAGCTACAAAAATTACATACATTAATAAACCAGCCTTGTTTTTCAAACCAGCAGCAACCTAGCAATTGTTTTTGCAACCTAATTCTTTGTACATATTGTGGTGCTGCATAACGAAGGGGAATCATTACTAAGCCTAGTAGGTAGGTGGAAATGTGTACCCTTCAAACAGTCTCAGTGGTGCCCCCACCCTGTCCCAATACACTAAACCCTGTTTCGGAGTGGTCACACCTCCCTGTGACAGGATATCTTTTGTTCTGCCTTACACTGCTCAAGCTTGGCTCAGCAGCAGGATGGCACAAAACATGTCTCTGGTCGTCAGCAGCCCAAGCTTGTTGTCGTGTTCTGGAAGACTGGTACCGGGAGCACTGAGGGACTCCCAGAGGAGCTTTACAGTGCATTGAATCATGCAGGACCACCCCCACACTTAAGCCCCAGCACCCTGCCTTCAGGATTAAAAGGCCTGCCTTAGGGGTGACTTATAGGTTTTAAGTGTAGTGACCTCAGATATAGGGAAACTTATATCTTTCGTAAGTGGTGCTAGCACCAGCTTACACAGGCTTCAATGGCAGGCCTGGTGTTACAATTTGAGTGGTCTCTAATGGGTGGCATAATACATGCTTCAGCCCATGGGAGACCTCTGGTCTCCCATGGGCTGAAGCATGCTTCTAGGCCCTGGATATCTTAGTGCCACTTACTAGGAACTTACAAGTGTACCCCAGTAGCCAATGTGTGGTGTACCTAAGTACTCACCATGTACAATTTAGGGAAAAAGCACAGAGACTGGGGTCCTGATTAGTAGGATCCCAGTCAGACTACTCAGAAAAAAAGAAAGACACCTACTTTGCTACAGTCGGGCTGTTAAAAAATGTGACCATCTACCGATGGTTTGTCCTTTGCATCAAAATATGCTATGCTTTGGTGAAGTAGAACCCTCATGTGGAGTTGCGTGCTCATTCCACCAGAGCAATGGCAGCAACCACAGCATTAGCACATGGAATTCCAGTCCTTGACATCTGCCAGGCAGCAATGTGGGCATCATTGCACACATCTACTAGACACGACTGCCTGGACAGCCAAGTCTGGAGGGATGGGTGCTTTGCCAGTTCAGTCCTCCAGGATTTTCTGGTATGTTCTGGGTTTGCAGAAACTCCTCTGCGGATGGTATTGCTCATATATCTATTCTAATGTAAGGAATCTACAACTAACTGTCTCTATCAGATGAACAACTTACTTACCTTTGGTAACAATGTATCAGGTAGAGACATATGTGAATTGTAGATTCCTTACTGAGCTACCCACCCTCCATGCTCTGGGTCCTAGTTTTGACGCACCATTGGTCAGTGTCCTTCATGGATCTTGACTTCTTGTGTGGAAAGTCGTGTTAGGAACTGATGTCAGGGCACATGAGTGGCATATATGTAAGTCCTGCGATGTCATCCTGGTGCACACAACACCGACAACGGATGCAGCGCCGATTGACGCCACCTAACGACTTCTGAAGAAAAATTTTCAGAATTCAGACTGACGCCTAGGACACATTCTAAGGTAAGTTTCGTCCCAGCCGACAGGAGCTTTAAAAATGCTGTTGCTGGCTGGGCGAAAAATGTAAACCGATTCCCTATCCACACTGATATGGGCAGGGAAATAAAACACATATTGGTCCTGCCCAGAGAGAGCAGCATAAATAGCTGCGCCCTCAGTGCTGGACCAATGCCCTCTCCTGCATCATGCGGGTAGCCGCGTGGGGCGAGGGGGCCCCAGGGTTCCCCAGCAGCCCAAACATTGTGGTTGGTGGGTGTCCTGGGTGTGAACCGGGCACCCACTAATAAATAATGGAGGCCCCAAGGGGTGGGGTCACCGAGTCTAAAATAGATTCAGCGGGGTTACATTCCTAGTAGTAAAAAACAATTAAATGTATTTTTCACTACCGCTCGGTCCGCTTCTCGGACAGGATACCATTGGAGTTACCGTACATTTAATAAGCTGTAACTTCCAAATGGGAACAGGTAACAGATCATGTTTGGTGTCTTAGGAATTGTAGTGAAATATCCTTTATGGTGAAGTCAAATTTTTGATTACAATTTTGAAAATGCCACTTTTAGAAACTTGCCATTTTCCTGCCGTAGCAATTTAGTGCCTGCAGTTTAGTGATGCCATATGGGAGGTCATAAGCAGTGCATAGCGGGGCCATAAGTCATAGTTAGGACAGCACACTATAACTGGAACTTTTCAGTGTTTTTTTTTGTTAAACTTTTTTACCGCTCACACCTGACAATGTCACCTAACTATAACAATACTTTAACATTTGTTGTTTTCAGTGAATATATATAGATATATATATATATCCCTTGAAAACAACAGTGTTTTCAGTGAAAAAAAATAATATATATATATATATATATATATTTCAAACAAAGGCTCTTGCATTTGAAGAAGCACTCCACAACTGTTAAGTGATTCCCACTTTATTTCAGGCATTCGATGGTGACATTTCATCTGTAATTCAATCCTTTAAGCCAACGCGTTTCTGAGCTGTTTGCTCCTTCTTCCTGGGCTAGTGAGGAAATGCGCTGTTTATGCAACTATGTCCCACGTGCATTTAATTAGTTTACTGCATCTGGTATGTTTATATATATATTCACTGACCATGTCATGAGTGATGGAATATGTGATGTCATCAGCAGTGTATTGCGGGCACGCGAGTTATAGTTAGCTGAACTAACTATAACGGGGGAATTTCAATGGTTTTGTATGAGTGAAATGTCCAGCTAACTATTAAATGTGTGAAACCTATGGTTTTTTCAGTGAATTTCTAAAGTTTTTTAAATGCTAATTCCTAACTATAACGTGGCTGAAACCTATGTTTTTTTCTGTGAATTTCTAAGGTTTGGTAAATGATAATTTGTAAATGTATTAATTATTATATTTCTTTCTTTTCATACTAACATTTTTGTAATAAATATTTATTTTATTTTTTAAATTATATTTCATATTCTTAATGTAAAATAATAACAAAACCAAATTCAACATTTTTTTATTAATTACTATTTTTTCACTATATTAAAATTAAATTCCATATAATTCCTTTTTCATTTTTTTTTGGGGGGTAATTGCACCGTACTCGTACGGTGATCGCACCATACTTTGTACGATAAATCGTCCTCTACGCATACCCGCGCACACGTTACAGATACGCTTTGACGTTGCGCATTGCATCAACACTTCCGCGTGACGTCATGTACGGCGCCCCGTACACGTACGTCGCGAAAGTTTCTAATTGTTCAAAAACAAATATTTATGTATTTAATGTACATAGTAAGGGAAGACATTATCTGGGATAATCATGAAACTAGACTTTTTTAACTTTTAATAAGTGTATATTAATTTTGAAAGCAATTACGAAAATCGCGATGTTACATCGTACAAACTCGCAGCGTAAGAGCACCGTAAGCGTACGCAAAGCCATGTGACCATAAAAGGAGAGTTTTGATTGGTTCATAATACTTCCTATTCCAACTGTTGAAAGACCCCTCCCATATTTATCATTCTACTTGGACTTTCCCAGGAGACACATCTATTCTGTGGGTCTGTAGTCCTTTAGAACCAAACTCTACAATGGCTGCTTTTCTTCAGAGTTCATCAGAACATTCCTCTAAGGAAGATTTTTTTGCTGAGCACCTCAGAAAAAGAGAAAAGAAGCTTTGATTTTGATTTTTTTTTTCATATCTGGAGGGACAGAAAAAGGTGAATGTGCCAAAAGTAACGTGCAAGATCTGTGAGGTAACTCTTTCCAGGGGTGATCCCACTAAAAAGTACTCTTTCAGGACTGCCAGCAATGTTTGCCATGTCAAAGACTTGCATCCAAACAACTATGCAAGGATGGCAAAACAAAGGTTGCAGAAGAATCCTGAACCTGCAGTTTAAAAAAAGAAAAAACTAAAAACTTGTTGAAAAAATAAAACAAAATAGAAAAATAAAAACACAAACATATAGCTCTATTTAGAACTATCTTCACTGGTCAAAGAAAGAGCTATATTTCTATGTTAGTGTGTACAAGTTTGTCAGAATGAATGTATAGTTCATAAATGAATGAATGAATACATTACTAGTGTATGGTGAATGTGAAAGTGCAGGACTATAAGGAAGTGCTACAGCATAAATCTATAAGGTGTTTACCTATAGTATACTGTAGTACTTCCGAAGCACTTGAATGTAACATATCCATATAAATATGTTACAGGTCTATGCTTCAATTTGCACTACTGGTGAAACTGCCTGGGTGAATTTGTATGTGTTAGGAGCGGATTTACAACCCCCTTGTGCCTCTTTTACACATCTGTTGCGTCACTTTTGTGATGCAGCGGTGGTGCAAAAGATGTGCCATGGTGTGTGGTATTTACAATGTGATACCTATGGAAGGTGCATCACATTGTAAAGTCCTGCGCCAGAAGGAGGCTTTCCTGTGCAGAGTGGGGGGTGGAGGTGTTCTGGCACAGGAACACCTCCTACAAGTGAGTGAGTGAAATTTATAAGATTTCATTCAGTCACTTTTAGGCTTATGCTGCGTCAAAACCCTGCATCTGCTTGAAACAGGTGTAAGGATTGACACAGCATAGTAAGCATAGGGCCCCAAGAGCATTGCTGGCGCTGCATTGTGCTTGCAATGCAAGTCAAGCAATGCACCACCTTCACAACACAAATACATCACATATCTGTGCCGTTTTTGCCCCATAATACACCACATTGTAAATACGGTGCATCCATTGTGGTGATGTCACAGAGCACAATAACTGGCATATCTCTGGGGATGTACCACTTATTGTACATCTGCTGATTACTGTTTGAATGTAGTGAATGGATAGCTACACACTGATCAATGAGTCACTACAAAACTATAACAGGAATGACAGAGTGTTTGGTGGAAGTGTAAGAATAGAGATTGGGGAATTGAACATATAATAGGTAAATTTGCAGGTGCATAGAACAGTGCAAGCATAGTGTATAGGAGTTTGAAGCAGTTCATGCTCTAAGGCCCACTTTGCACCATGAATACTTGAATACTGGCTTAATGATTACAATTCTCCAAGGAGAGTGTATGGTTGAATGTATAGCAGCTTTACTTTTACAACAGTTTATAGATTAGCACATACTGCTGTATGGTTCACTACAATACTGAAACAGTAGTGTGAGAGTGTTTGGTAAAAGTGTAACGATACATACTGGGCAATTGAAGGTATAAAAGACAAGTTTGCTGGTGTATAGAACAGTGAATGCATAGTCTATAGGGATTTGAAGCAGTCCATACCCTAAGGCCTACTTTAGTGTATGACTATTTGGAAAACGACTGAATGCTTACACTTCTACAAAGAGATTGTCTAGCTGAATATATAGCACCTTCACTTTTAGAACAGTACATACATAAGAACATACTGATGTATAACTCACTACAATACTAAAATAGCAATAGCAAAATGTTTGGAGGAAGTGTCAGGATACAGACTGGGCAATTCAAAGTTTAAAAGCCAAGTTTGCAGATGTTTAGAAAACTGCATTTATTATCTATAGGTGTTTGAAGTAGTCAATGCCCTTAAGCCTACTTTGCTGCATGACTACTTGGGTAGTGGCAGAATGATTACACTTCTTCAAGGAGAGTGTAGAGCTGAATGTATAACTGCTACACTTTTTGTACAGTGTATAGATAAGCATATATTGCTATATGGCTCACTACAATATTGAAACAGTAGTGGCAAAGTGCTTGGAGGGAGTATAAGGATAGACACTGGGTAATTAAAAGTTTAAAATACAAGTTTTCAGGTGCATAGAAGAGTACATGCATACTAAATAGGAGTTTGAAGCAGTCCATTTACTAAGGCCTACTTTACTACATGAATATTTGGGTACTGACTGGATGTTAAGAGTTCTGCAAGCAGTGTCAAGCTGAATGTGTAACTGCTTCACTTTTAGAACAGTGTATAGATAAGCACATACTGCTGTATGGTTCACAACACTACTGAAACAGTAGTGTGAGAGTGTTTGGTGAAAGTGTAACGATAAAGGCAGGGAAATTTAAGGTATAAAAGGCAAGTTTGCAGGTACATAGAGGACTACAAGCATAGTCTATAGGGGTTTAAAGAAGTCCATGGCCTATGTCTACTTGCTCCATGATTACTTGGGTACTGACTGGGTGATTGCAGTTCTGCAAGGAGAGTGACTAACTAAATTTATAAGAGCTTCAGTTTTAGCACACTGCACATATAAGGACATTCTGCTGAATAGCTCAGTACAATACTGAATCAGCAATGACAGAGTGTTTGCTCAAAGTATGAGAATACAAACTGGGGAATAGAAGACATAAAAGACAAGTTTGCAGGTCCATAGAAGACTGCAAACAAAGTCTATAGGGGTTTAAAGCAGTCTAAGGCCTAAGGCCTACTTTGCTCCATAATTACTTGGGTACTGACTGCATGATTACAGTTCTGCAAAGAGAGTGCATGACTGAATCTATAGGAGCTTCATTTTTAGCACAGTTCATAGATAAGGACATTCTGCTGAATAGCTCAGTACAAAAATGAATCAGGAATCACAGAGATTTTGTTGGAAGTGTAAGAATACAGACTGGGGAATTGAAGGTGTAAAACACAAGTTTGCCTGTGCATAGAACAGTACATGCATAGTCTATAGGGGTTTGAAGCAGTCCATGCCCTAAGGTCCACTTTGCACCATGACTACTTAGGTACTGGCTGAATTATTACAATTCTGCAAGGAGAGTGCCTAGCTGAATGTATACCAGCTTCACTTTTAGAACAGTGTATAGATAAACACATACTGGTAAATAGCTCACTACAATACTGAAACAGTAGTGTGAGAGTGTTTGGTGAAAGTCTAATAATACAGACTGGGGAATAGAAGCTGTAAAAGACAAGTTTTCCGGTGCATAGAAAAATACATGCGTAGTCTATAAGGGTTTGTAGCAGTCCATGCTCTAAGGCCCACTTTGCACCATGAGTACTTGGGTACTAGCTGAATGATTACAATTCTGCAAGGACAGTGTCTCAAACCATTATTATTATATAATAATAAATGTATTCTTGTAACATCTCATAAATTAATAGAGCTTATAAAATAATTTCATCAGGTATTTCATTTTCCTGGTTATCAATTTCAAAACTCATATGATCAAACTCTATTACATCTAAAGCATCCATAAAATCAGCATCCAAGGTTTCATCTAGAAAATCACAGCTGATATCTGCAGCATTCATTTCTTCCTCTTCATTCTCGCTGCTCGTAAAAGGTATGCTCAGCTCTTCTATGACACTGTTACTAATTTCGAAACCGTCTTCCATATTGTTTTGTTTATTTTCCATAGTGAATTTCTTATATTGTAGGTCCTTGTACAAAAACATAAACACTTCATTTTAATATTTTTCCTAATACAGAACACAAAACTAGCTTTATCAACTAATTTTCCCTTTAAAAAATATTATACAAATACCATTCTCAACTACTTTATAACATTATATAAATATAATTATTTATATGAATGTTAAGTTTTTAAAATTTTGTAAATTATCAAACCAGTCACTCCTTATCACTATCGGAAACAACTCAGACTTTTATAATAAAATGCAGTACTAAAAAAAGTACAATATGTCTATTCACCTTACCTGTTCTAAACTAGTAGATGTGTTGTAGTAAAATGCAAAGAATACTGTTACACTCAGTATATATATATTTTAAGTTTTTCAAATGTATTGGATATTGGATATTGGATATTGGATATTGGAGGGGTATTTATAGAGCGCTGCGTTCGCTCCGGAAGGAGCATCATGGCGCTACAAGACCTTGATACCAGATCACAGAGTAGTGTGGAGGGGGGCTATATTGAAGCTTTGGACCAGTCATCGGGAAGATTAAAAATCCAAGTTTTAACCACATCGATGCTCGATGAGTTCCAGCCCTGTGCTGGAATATGCAAAAACCCATTATTCATGACGAGCTGGGCTCGTCATGAGCGTGCTGGGAGGCTACTGCATGACGAGCCCAGCTCGTCATGAGTGTGGAAGGGGTTAAGGAGTTTCCTAAAAGGTTTCTCGAGCGTCTGAAGTCTAAGATGTCTTGGCATGCTGTTCCAGGCTCTAATAGCCAGGGCACTAAGAGTTTTACCGCCTTTAGATTTCAGGTTGAATTTAGTAGTGGTCAAGAAGTTTTCATGTGAGGATCGGAGGGAACGACTAGGGTTGTAGTGAGGAAAGCGTCTGGTGAGATAAGAGGGACCTGATTTGTTAAATGCTCGGAATGCGACAGTGAGAATCTTGAAGAGTATTCTCTTGTGCAGGGGGAGCCAATGTAAGGTTTTCAGGGCTGCGGAAATTGAAGATTTACGTGGAAGTTTTAGAACAAGGCGGGCGGCGGTGTGCAGGACACTTTGGAGTTTCGACAGAGTGGATTTCTTGGTCCCTGCCAGAAGGCCATTGCAATAGTCCACTCGTGAGAGGATGAGGGCCACTGTGACTGTTTTTCTGGAGTCAAGGGGGAGAAAATCAAAGAATTTTCGCAGGGATTTGATTATGCCGAAGCATTTACCTGCTACGGACGCGACGTGGAGATCGAATGAGAGGTCAGAATCAAAAAGGACTCCGAGGTTTCTGGCCGAGGTGACAGTCTGAGGGGGAGCTACAGAGTTGTCAGGCCACCATAAGGCAGGGCAGAAAGAGGCATTCTTTCCAATGGGGAGGATCTCGGTTTTATTTGAGTTACAGCGGAGGTGGTTGGTGTCCATCCATTGGAAAACTGCCGTTAGGCAGTGTTTGAGATTGAGCTCTGCCTTGTTGGAATTGTCATCAAGGGGGATGATAAGCTGGGTATCATCGGCATAGGAAGTTACGGTTATGCCGAAAGATTCTATCAGGGTGAGAAGAGGGATAAGATAAATGTTGAAGAGGAGGGGGCTTAAGATAGACCCCTGGGGGACTCCGGAGGATACCTTTTTCTCGCTTGATTGGAAGGAACCAAGGGTGATGGTTTGGGACCTATCGCTGAGAAAAGATCTAATCCATGATAGGGCTGAGTTGGAAATACCGATATCAATGAGTCTGTTGATCAGGATGGAGTGGGAAATGGTATCGAAAGCTGCCGTGAGGTCAAGAAGGATCAAGATCGCCTTCTTCCTTCGATCTTGTACGGTTTTAATGGTGTCGGTCAGCTCGATTAGGGCGGTTTCAGTAGAATGTTTGGACCGGAACCCGGATTGCTGGGGATGGAGTAAGTTATGAGTTTCCAGAAAGGTCTTTAGCTCTTTGTGGACTAGCTGTTCTGTTATTTTACCCAAAGCGGGTAGCAGGGTGATAGGGCGGAGGTTGGTCAAGTCCGTTGGGGATTTGTTCGCCTTTTTCATAAGTGGCTTAACCACGCCTTTTTTCCAAGAAAGAGGAACAGAGCCGGAACTAAGGGATAAGTTGATTATTTCATTGATAATAGGGTTGACTTCGTTGATGATGAGGTGAAGAATCTTTGGGGGACAAGGGTCAGAGGGGGAGCCCGATTTACAGGAAAGGATCGCTTCTTTGGTCTGCGCCAGGGTCACTGGAGTGAAATTTTTGAGACTGTTAGCGGCCAGGCACAGTTGGTCTGGTTCGTGGGTATTGTGTATTGGAGGGGGAGGGGGAAAGTTTTTTTGAATGGAGGTAATTTTATCGTCAAAGTAATCCGAGATCTTGTCACATAGCTCTTGTGATGGGGGGATTTCGGGTTGAAGAGCTTTGGGATGGGTGAAGGTTCTTACTATTGAAAACAAAGTTTTTTGTTTTTGGCTGGCCTCTTTAATGGCATTTACGTAATAGGTTCTTTTGGCTGATTTGATGGTGGAGAGGTAGCTTTTCCTCTGCAGTATATAGGAGCTTCGGTCGCTATTATCGTAGGTTCTTCGCCATTTCCGTTCTGCTTTCCTGCAGAGCAGATGTGCGGAGGCTAAATCAGGGGTGAACCAGGGAGCTTTGATTTTGGTTTTCTTCAAAGTATTGACCTGGTGATTGGATGGGCATCGTTTGGCAATTTCTAGTGCGAGCCAGTTGTCAAGGCGGACTACATCTCTGTCGATGTTGCCGGATAGAGATGGTGCACTGGTTGGGGAAAAGGGATGGAGGGTTAGATTTTTCTGGACCGTTTTCCAATTGGTAGAGTAAGAATGGGGAAGAGTGCGTTTAAAGTTGGTGGAAGGGAGGCCGCTGGAGATATGGAAAGGGATCAGGCAATGATCAGTCCAGATCTGGGGTAGGGGGGATAGGGTAGTGATGGAGGGGAGATTGGAACAAACACCGTCCAAGGTGTGGCCAAGGGAGTGAGTAGGTAGCTTGACGCTTTGTTGTAGGTTAAAAATTTCAAGTGTCTGCAGGAAGTTGCTAGTTTGGGGGTCGGCATTAGACTCAAGGTGCAGGTTAAAATCTCCCAGTAGGGTAAAGTGGGGGTAGCGTAGTAGGAAGTGTCCTAAAGCGTCGTTAAGAGAGTCTAGAAACTTAGCAGCATTGCCTGGTGGGCGGTAGATCAGGCCGCCGGAGAGGGATTGGCTGAGTTTGATGGAAAAACCTAGTCCCTCTGCGTCCGTGAGAGGGTCGAGGCAGAAGGTGTGGCAGTTAAAGGTGTTCTTCAATATAATTGCCACGCCTCCTCCTCTGCCTTTCTGTCTGTCCTGTCTATGGAAGGAGTAACCCTGGGGGAGGGCTATAGCTATATCGGGGTTACTGAACCCCGAACCCCGAACCATCTTTGCACACTTATTTACTTCATCCATGTTTTGTTATTTCAGCTCTGTAGAAGCACACTCCATTGTCATTTTTAACAGTTACCTATACTTATCTTAAAGATAATAAATAATAAAATTAGCATCTGTGGAAGACAAAAAAAACCAGTTACAATACATCCTTTACAACACCAAATAATTTGTAAAGCATTTCATTTGCCTTTTTTGCGATTCTCAGAATATATTGAATTTCACTAGAAACAGTGAGTTCAATAGTACTCATCACATAACAGCGGGCAAAAAAAAGACAATCAAGAAGATTATCTAAAAAAAAACCTACAACATTTTCAATAACAATTTAAAAAATAGAACTAAAACATATGTTAAATGTTTTTTTCAAACAGCAATTTCTTACGTAACTATGAGATATCTCAAAGAATCTTAAAATACCAAAACACTATCATTAATTTTCATGCACTGTAAACAAAGTTACTTTTAAATATATGCTGACAAAATATACAACAAATAGTCCTTAATAGTTTTATATACTTTTCCTCATGGCCAAATAGGATATCTCAAATTCTTAGTAAAGAAGTTCCTCAATAGTAATCCTCAGCATCCGTCTCCCACCTTTCTGATCCAAAACCACTGACATCATTTCAACGTCCCCCAGGGCTCATCCCTCAACTTGACGCTATTCAACATCTACATAGCATCCTTACACAACTAGCCCACCATCACAACCTCAACAATATATGCTAGGGCAATGACACCCAACTCATCTTCTCTCTCACCAAGGAGCCACACACCACTGAAAGACGTAACCAACTGCATAAGGATGAACTCTCTAAATCGCAACTTGGACAAACACCTACAACGACTACAACGAGTCCAAAACACTTCCGCCCGACTGATCATCAATGTCCCCTGCCGCAGTCACATCACCCACCACCTGAGAGATCTAGACTGTCTTCAAGTCAACAAGAGAATCACCTACAAGCTCCTCACCCTCACTTACAAACTACGCTACTACACCAGACCAACCTACCTTAACAGCAGTAATCCTGAAAGGCCAAATTTTGTTCCTAAAATTTTGGCTTTAAAAATTAGTAGGTAAGAATTTGGAAACTCTTTAGGCAAACGTTGTTTAAAAACCAATTGACTATCATTACAATGTATCCAACCTTTCAGACATTTTAAATAAACAGTGTAATATCCAGATGTTGTAAAAGGTCCATCATGAAAAATAATTGCAACAGCTACAAAAGTACTTCCTGATATTGATACTTGAGTAGCTACAACATTTTTAATTAAAGTTTCCAAATTTCTTCCATCAGCTCTACAACGTTGCAGCATTAAAATTACATACTGCCCATATCTTTGTAAAAAATTATGTTGATGACATTTCTGATTTACATTGGCTACACTTCATGATTTGACTTGCTCCTCTAATTAGATTGTTAAAAGACACTGATTCACAGTCAGGTAAAGTCAAATATATGAATCTTTCAGTGTCTATATTAGTGGTACATGTACACAAACATATTTCACAGTCATGTTGCCATTAATAATAAAGGCCAAAAAGGTTTTCAATATCTATATCTTCATCTTCCAATACAACAATCATAAACATTAAAAATTCCTGACAATCTTGCTGAATATTCTGCGTAAATTGAGTAGAACCAGAACACATGTCCAAAATATTTAGAATATCAGAAATACTTTGTATTTTATTTTTATCACTACTACATTTCTCATAAACAGAATACAACAACGAACAGAATCTTTCTTCCCAATTTTCAACAATTTGCTGTTGCAAACTTTCAAGAAAAAAAACAACATTAACAACTACATTAGCATAGCAGTTGACACCAGAACTATTTTCAAACTGATAACCAACATTCTCTTCAACACTGTCCTTTTTCTTTTTGCTTGCAGTCACAACTACATCTTGTTTTTTTTCTTTCTCTACAGCTTCACTACAGATATTCTCAAATCTTCTTTTTCTACCTACCACCCGCTTTTCAAATACTGGATATTGACCTAAATTGGGTGCATATTCTCTTCTTGACCTATTATACTCTTTCACACAATTTGCATCTGCACTAACCTTTGTCTCATCAAAATCAATCAAGTACAATCCAGATAAAGTTCTCACGCGAGACAAAGCAACATATGGCATACCCTCTTTAAACACGGTACTTCCAATATTCACTAAAGCACTATCTACACTTAAACCTTCAGATTAATGAATGGTCACTGCATACGCCAAAGAAATAGGAAACTGTTTTCTGCGTACACACAAATCTTTTACAAGCAAAAACCGAGCTGAACAACGACTAAATTATTGTACTTCTGCAATTTCATCAAATTTGATTTTCAAAAGTTCAATACCATCTCTATTTACATAATTAACGAAATCAACAATTTTACCCATTGCTCCATTTACTAAACCTTTTTCCACATTCAAATTACGTCGTAAAATTACCCTACAGTTTACAAATGCATATAAATTATTTTTTAAAGCAGCAGTTTTACCTATCGATTTCTCTAAAGAATCCAATTTCCGCTTTAACTTTTCTTTCAAAATAATAGTGATTCCTACATATTCCATTTTATCAATAGCTTCCAATTTTATAATTACCTAATTTTCCAACTTTAAAATGTCTTCACTAAATGTAGAACATTCACGCAGTGTTGGCATTAAGCAGATTACAGATTAGTTTTCTGCAATTCTCATATATATTTTCTCAGGAACAATATTTTCATTTGGAAACAAATTGGAAAGTAATCGTCTTTGTAAAGCTTCTTTGCCATGTTTAGTCACTTTTCCAATTCTTACATCTTGAAGAATAGTTCCATAATCAGCATCATTTGCCTGTCGCATATTTGTAATAAGTTCCTTATACTCAAAATATGACCAAATGTTAACATTTCCAATGCTCCCCAAAGACTTTCTGGTATCTTCATGCGCCAGTGTTTTAAACACTAGTTGTCCTTTTACAGGAGTAAGTTGTAGTAGATCTCTAAAAACAATTACGTGTTTTCCTCCAAATAATACGTCACACTCTGTTTTAAGAGTTTGCTGCATTCTTAAATGCACAAAGGCAAGCATTAAGTTTGATACCATGCTTACCTCATCAATAATGAGAAGTTTCATTTTCTTCAAGACTCTTGAAACTTCACAACAAACTTCTCCAGATAGCTTGTGGTATTCCAATTTGTTTTCATGCTCTACTGGTAGCATTAATAAACGATGTAAAGTAATTCCTTTAATATTGTGTGCTGCCAATCCAGTTGGTCCAAAGACAACTATTTTCAAATGTCCCAATAAGTCAACATTTTATAATTCAAATAGTAGAATGGTTTCAAAGAACAACAGCCAACCAAGACAAACAGCAGTGGTTATTTATTCATTTTTTACCACTATTAGACAAATTAAATGTCTTATACAGTACATATAGGTCATAATGGTTGCCCCAAGGGGAGCGTGCAAAAATAGAAAAGTCAAGTGAAATTGGTGGTTAAGAAAAAGAATGGAAATTGCAAGAAGCGTGACATAAAAACAGTTTAACATTTGAACAGAGGATCAATAATCATCCTTATATTGAGACCTGGCCCTGACCAAATTCAACTGTATTTTTCAAATCATTACAAAAATCTATATAATTATTGGATCAAATGCACAAAAAACAAGGGGTATAATATATAGGTCCAGGTCAAATATCAACAAAAGCGTTGACGTTTCGACTCGACTTCTGGCCTCACGATGATTATTGATCCTCTGTTCAAATGTTAAACTGTTTTTATGTCACGCTTCTTGCAATTTCCATTCTTTTTCTTAACCACCAAGGTCCAGGACCTGGGTATTGAACAGTATTAAAGAACAATGGTCCAAAGACAACTATTTTGAAATGTCCCAATAAGTCAACATTTTATAATTCAAATAGTAGAATGGTTTCACAGAACAACAGCCAACCAAGACAAACAGCAGTGGATATTTATTCATTTTTTACCACTATTAGACAAATTAAATGTCTTATACAGTACATATAGGTCATAATGGTTGCCCCAAGGGGAGCGAGCAAAAATAGAAAAGTCAAGTGAAATTGGTGGTTAAGAAAAAGAATGGAAATTGCAAGAAGCGTGACATAAAAACAGTTTAACATTTGAACAGAGGATCAATAATCATCCTTATATTGAGACCTGGCCCTGACCAAATTCAACTGTATTTTTCAAATCATTACAAAAATCTATATAATTATTGGATCAAATGCACAAAAAACAAGGGGTATAATATATAGGTCCAGGTCAAATATCAACAAAAGCGTTGACGTTTCGACTCGACTTCTGGCCTCACGGTGAATTAAGCCTGGGCCGTGCGAGTCTTCATCAGGACTAAGACGAGCAACCATATATCGTTGAATGACCCTATGAGACAAAAAAGGTAGTCTAAATAGGCTGTTGTAAAATCAGTTGACTGATTTCAATTGAATGGCAGGGGTTCATTGCTTACCCTGACGGTGATGGAAGATTCTATAGTGGTTCTCTTATTGTAATTTCATTTAATGAAAGACGTCCTCCAGAAGTCGAGTCGAAACGTCAATGCGTTTGTTGATATTTGACCTGGACCTATATATTATACCCCTTTTTTTTGTGCATTTGATCCAAAAATTATATAGATTTTTGTAATGATTTGAAAAATACAGTTGAATTTGGTCAGGGCCAGGTCTCAATATAAGGATGATTATTGATCCTCTGTTCAAATGTTAAACTGTTTTTATGTCACGCTTCTTGCAATTTCCATTCTTTTTCTTAACCACCAATTTCACTTGACTTTTCTATTTTTGCACGCTCCCCTTGGGGCAACTATTATGACCTATATGTACTGTATAAGACATTTAATTTGTCTAATAGTGGTGAAAAATGAATAAATATCCACTGCTGTTTGTCTTGGTTGGCTGTTGTTCTGTGAAACCATTCTACTATTTGAATTATAAAATGTTGACTTATTGGGACATTTCAAAATAGTTGTCTTTGGACCATTGTTCTTTAATACTGTTCAATACCCAGGTCCTGGACCTTGGTGGTTAAGAAAAAGAATGGAAATTGCAAGAAGCGTGACATAAAAACAGTTTAACATTTGAACAGAGGATCAATAATCATCGTGAGGCCAGAAGTCGAGTCGAAACGTCAACGCTTTTGTTGATATTTGACCTGGACCTATATATTATACCCCTTGTTTATTGTGCATTTGATCCAATAATTATATAGATGTTTGTAATGATTTGAAAAATACAGTTGAATTTGGTCAGGGCCAGGTCTCAATATAAGGATGATTATTGATCCTCTGTTCAAATGTTAAACTGTTTTTATGTCACGCTTCTTGCAATTTCCATTCTTTTTCTTAACCACCAATTTCACTTGACTTTTCTATTTTTGCACGCTCCCCTTGGGGCAACCATTATGACCTATATGTACTGTATAAGACATTTAATTTGTCTAATAGTGGTAAAAAATGAATAAATATCCACTGCTGTTTGTCTTGGTTGGCTGTTGTTCTGTGGAACCATTCTACTATTTGAATTATAAAATGTTGACTTATTGGGACATTTCAAAATAGTTGTCTTTGGACCGCTCAGCCTTCCACAGGGCTTGGTCACCCCACTCACTGCTGCTGCTCCTGCCTGCCTTTGCCGCCTACTGCCTGCAGATTCCTTCGCTCGCTGCTCCTGGGAATTTCCCGCTGCTCCTGGGAATTTCCCGCTGCTCCTGGGAATTTCCCGATGCCCGCTGCTTCTTGGAATTTCCCGCCACTGCCTCCCTGCGGCCCCGCCCCCCTGTGATTCCATTCGCCGCCCCGCTCCCGCCACCCAGCTGCTCCTCCCTCCCGGCTCCTTACTTATGACGCCCCCAGAGCGACCGTGCAGCGGGCGCGCGCAGCGGGAGCCCCGATTGAGCGCCGAAGGGGCGCCAAAGGTAAGCCCGTCTGCGCCCGTCCGTGCCTGGCCCGCGCCCAGTGCCAGGACCCCTGGCCCTCCCCGCCGAGGCAAGACGACCCGACTGACCTACGACGCCGCCACTCTCAACGCACTCAATGCCGGCCGGACCCACACCTGCTGCCGAGCCACCCCGATACGCACCCACGGACCATTCACCTGCTGCACCTGCAAGTTCACCTGCCTCCGAACCTGCCCCGCACCCGCCAAGACAAACACCAGCAGCAACCACCTCAAGTGCATCCTGATCAACACCCGCTCTGTCCACAGACACGCCGTGGAACTCTGGAACCTCCTTGACGCTACATCACCGGACGTCGCCTTCCTCACGGTAACCTGGATGAACGCCTCCTCTGCACCCGACATCGCCATCGCCATCCCGGACGGGTACAAGATCATCAGGAGGGACCGCATCAACCAGACCGGAGGTGGCATCGCCATCGTCCACAGGAACACCATCCGCATCACGACCGACGCCAACGACTCCTTCGCCGCAGCTGAACATCTCCACTTCCAGATTCACACCGACCCTAAGACGACCCTCAGAGGCACCCTCCTCACAGACCCCCGGGACCACGCACACAATTCAGCGAAGACATCACAGACTTCATCAGCCCGCATGCCCTCCCCTCCACCGACTACATCCTCCTCGGGGACCTCAACTTCCACCTGGAGAACAACAAGGACCGCAACACCACCGCCCTGCTGGAAAACCTCGTCAACCTCGGACTCAAGCAACTGGTCAACACCCCCACCCACTACGCCGGCCACACGCTTGATCCAGTCTTCTCTTCCAGCAAGTACATCACCTTCAGCCACGCCACCGGACTCCACTGGACCGACCACAGCTGCGTCCACTTCAGCTTCAAAAGATCCACGACCCACCACCACCCGCAACAGGTACCTCACAGGAATTGGAGCAAGATCACCGCAGACCAGCTCACCACCTCCCTCAGCCAGAGCCCACCCGCCAACACAACGGACCCCAACGAAGCAGCCCGCAACTGCACACAGTGGCTGACCGCCTGCGCCGACGACCTCGCGCCACTAAAGAACCCTCCCAGCAGACCCAGAAGCAAGAAGGCATCCTGGTTCACCGACGACCTCAAGGACTCCAAGAAGACCTGCCGCACCCTCGAGAAAGCCTGGCTCCTCGACCGGACCACCGACAACATGACCGCCCTCAAACACGCTACCCGCAAGCACCACCAGCTCATCCGCACCACCAAGAAGAAATCCCTGAAGGAACGACTGGACAACAACGCCCACGACAGCAAAGAGCTCTTCACTATCGTCAAGGAGTTCTCCAACCCCAGCACCGGCACCAACGACATCACTCCGTCACAAGACCTCTGCGACTCCCTCGCCTCGTTCTTCCACCGCAAGATCGCCGACATCCACAACAGCTTCGGCGCCCCACCCACACACCCAACCATCGAACCAACGCCCCCCACCGCCACCCTTCGCACCTGGACCACGGTGACCACCGAAGACACAGCCCGCACAATGAACACCATCCACTCCGGATCACCGACCGACCCCTGCCCACACCACGTCTTCAACAAGGCCGACTCCACCATCGCACCCCAACTCCGGAACATCATCAACGCCTCCTTCAACACCGCCACCTTCCCGGAGAGCTGGAAGCACGCCGAGATCAGCGCCCTCCTGAAGAAACCTACAGCGGACCCCACCAATCTCAAAAACTTCCGCCCCATCTCGCTCCTCCCTTTTCCTGCTAAAGTCATCGAGAAGATCGTCAACAGACAGCTGACCGCCTTCCTCGAGATGAACGGATCCCTCGACCCCTCGCAGTCCGGCTTCAGAGCCAACCACAGCACCGAGACCGCCCTCATCGCAGCCACCGACGACATCCGGACCCTGCTCGACAAGGGGGAAACAGTGGCCCTCATCCTCCTGGACCTCTCCGCTGCGTTCGACACGGTCTGCCACCGCACCCTAGTCCAGCGCCTCAGCAACATCGATATCCAAGAGAAGGCACTGGAGTGGATCATCTCATTCCTCGCCGGAAGAACACAAAGAGTCCGCCTCCCCCCGTTTCGCTCCGAGGCCACCGAAGTCATCTGCGGCGTCCCGCAAGGATCTTCACTCAGCCCCACCCTCTTCAACATCTACATGAAACCTCTCGCAGCCATCGCACGCCAGCACAACCTCAACATCATCTCTTACGCCGACGACACCCAGCTGATCCTCTCCCTCACCAGAGACCCCGACACCGCCAGAACCTGCCTACACGAAGGGATGAAAGACGTCGCCGAGTGGATGAAGGACAGCCGCCTGAAACTGAACTCGGACAAGACGGAAGTCCTCATCCTGGGATCTTCGCCCTCCGCCTGGGACGACTACTGGTGGCTCCCAGCCCTGGGCACCGCACCCAAGCCAACCGACCACGCACGCAACCTGGGCTTCATCCTGGACCCCTCCCTCTTGATGACCAGACAAGTCAACGCCGTCTCCTCATCGTGCTTCAACACCCTGCGTATGCTTCGCAAGATCTTCCGCTGGATCCCGACCGAGACCAGGAAGACTGTCACCCAGGCACTCGTCACCAGCCGACTGGACTACGGAAATGCCCTCTACGCCGGAACCACAGCCAAGCTACAGAAAAGACTCCAGCGCATCCAGAACGCCTCCGCCCGACTCATCCTGGATGTCCCCCGACGCAGCCACATCTCCAGCCACCTGAGGAACGTGCACTGGCTCCCCGTCAACAAGAGGATCACGTTCCGGCTCCTCACCCACGCACACAAGTCTCTCCACGACCTGGGCCCCAAGTACCTCAACGACCGCCTGACTTCTACACGCCCACCCGCCAGCTACGGTCCACCAGCCTCGCCCTCGCAGCCGTACCACGCATCCGAAGAGCCACCGCCGGAGGAAGATCCTTCTCTTACCTGGCTGCCAAGACTTGGAACTCCCTCCCCATCCACCTTCGGCTGACCCAGGACCATCTCGCCTTCAGGAAACAACTCAAGACCTGGCTGTTCGAGCAGTAGCATACCCCTCCCCCCAAGCGCCTTGAGACCCTCCCGGGTGAGTAGTGCGCTATACAAATGGCATGATTGATTGATTGATTGTTCTTTTATACTGTTCAATACCCAGGTCCTGGACCTTACTGGGCTACCCCATTTCTATTAATGGTTGCCAATCCAGTTGGAGCAGTGTCAACAAAAGACAAATGCGACTCGGTTGTTTTCTGTAGAAAAGTTGTGAATACTTTAATTAAAAAACTTTTGCCTGTTCCAGCTTGTCCACTCACGTACATTCGGATAGGTTGAATTGATGAGCAAGAGCACTCTTTCTTCTCATAAAGTAATCCTTGGTCAATCTGTTCTCTCACTTGCTCATATATTTGTTTCTGCTCAACATTTAGTTGTTCTTCCAAGTTTCCTAAGTTTGTGACATCTTCTTGAGCTTGATACATTGCTGTTTCCATTTCTTCCATAGCAGCTGCTGCTTCATGTTGAACAACTGGTTCTCCTGGTGGATCCTGACTCAACGGAGCAGAAGTTTGACTGTCTTGTGAACTGTCTCTAGCAATCTCAGCTGCAATTGTAGCTTCTTGTTCAATTTCGTCGTTCAACATTTTCACATAATTAGCAAAAACAGGACATTCTATAGTATCTTTACTTGCGTTGAACGAATCTTCATAGCTCTCAAAATCTCCAAGTAATTCCAATTCTGAACGTCACGGCTTGAAAAGTTGCAAAAGAGCTAAATAGTAAAATTCCCTTTTGCCAGCCGTTTCACAACTCAATTTACGGTGATTAATCAAATGACCTTTTCTTTGTTTCACCAAACATCCTTTAGAACTGATCACGGCATATAGACCATTATTGATGTTTTTGGTAACATTCCAATTAAAAATATAGTTTTGCAACACTTGTATAGAGACACATGTTCTCATGAGGATGACTTCTATTTGGATAATATGTATGCAACATATTTATTTTCACAACATCTGTACTTTCTGGTTCTTTCTCAGCTAAATATTCAATTTCTTGTACAGATTTAAGTACTCGATTTCGTGTTGCAGCAAAACCTAGACTCACCCAAATGATTCTTCTAGATTTGGAGTATAGACTTGCAGATGAAAAGCGATCCGAGCATTCATATGCTCCGATTTCTCGATGAGATAACATCTTCAAACAGTAAGTAGATAATTTCTTACTTAGACTCTTCTCGTGGGAAATCTCTTCCCACATTTCCTTCAATTTCGTCTTTTCTGATTTTGTTATGTAGGATGTTTCATATTGAGCAACAGCAATGGAATTGTCCGCAACATATGGAATATCCATGTTAGCCTTCCACATGGACAAAATGACTGGGTTATAGTCATTTATGTATTTTGACTCTTCATTTCTTCTTAAGTTGTAGGTATTTTTTGGAGACTTTCTTGTGATAGTATGTCGCAAAGATGACATAAAACTGTTCACTCTTTCTTTCGATATAACAGGACATGGAAATCCAAAACGACATTTGAAGTAGAATTTGTCCTTAGATTTGTACTTTCAAAGACAGTATTTCCCACACCTATGGCTTTGGAATCGTAAGACTTGTTGTCTTAAGTCCTTCTCTTGTGTACTTTTGGGTATATCACATGTAGCATATTCCTCAATAAAAGACAACACAGTATCATCTGAGTCTGTTCCAAATTTGGGAGCATCTTTGATTCATATTAGCATATGTATGTGAGGAGCACCTCTCGCTTGATACTCCTTTCTCCAAAAGAAATCCAGAACCTCTCCAAGAGGAGGATTTTTTTATTGGTGATAAAAGACATCATAGCTTCAAATCTATGATTGAAATACCTGCATACATTAACTGGATACAAAGAGCACAATTCTCTAGGTGTCTTGTATTCAATATTTAGTATATATGGATTTGCCTCTCGAAGAAATTGAAGTAAATCATCCCAAGCATATTCAGCACAGCTTAGAGTAAGGAACCATGTAGGGGTTCCTCAAGTCCTTAGCGTACATTTAAGTTCTCCATGACAACGGTACCAGTACTCATTAGTACCACGCTGATATGCCATGAGATTAATTAGCTGAGATTCCAAAACATTATCTTTCTGCAGTACTTTATCCATAAATTACTTTGCCGAAACATTTTGCAGATGTACACCTGTTTTCAATATATGGTTTACTGCATAAGAAAGTCCAGACAATTCACTCTCAAACAAAAGATGAAACAAATATGGAATACATTGTCGAAATCTTGGATCTTCTGCATACAATCTTAATGTCAGGTATTCAGATGCAGGAATCTACACAGGTCGGTCATCATATCGTCCTCCTTTTCCTGTGGGAAATAAATGAGGAAAACAACGAGCTTCCAAGCTTTTTTCCCATACACTAATGGGAACTTCCCTTTGCTTCTTTAATTTGGAATAACTCTATAGTATTCCCCATCACTTCTTTAGAATGAAGTGGATGAACACTGTAATGTTCGTAGATTACTTCAGTTCTGAACACATCCACTTTTTCAATTTGTCCAGATGGCGAGTCACTATCTTCTTCTACAGTTATTTCTTCTTCTCCCACATACACATTTTTATAATATTGATTATTTTTTACCAGATACAACGTTGCCTTTTTCACTTTCCTAACATCCACTAATTCTTGCCAGATTTTCTTACTCTTAGTAGGAACGCCATTAACAAGAATAACTAAAGGTTCATCTTCTACATTTTCTACACCAATTGTTTCAATATTTTGCTTTAAATCTAGAGGCAAATATACAACTCTTCCTTTTAATCCTCTCTGTAAATCTGAAGGAGACAATTTTCCTGTCTTAGGCTCCATACGAACAATAGCCTGAAAAGGATGCACACATGAATAAGAATAGACTCAAAGGTATTTAAATCCATCAGTTCAGAAGGAATATTTACCAACTCAAGATTATTATGCACAGCTCTAGCAGGCATTTTGTTATCATCTAATTTGTTATAACAATATTTACAAATACGCTGATCAGAACTCAAATCAAAACAATTCTCTACCAACAAATAAGTTCCAAATTCCATCCACTCATTATTATTTACAAGAATAATTTGGCCTTTCACCTGAAATAACCTTATACTTTGTAATTTCTTGCTCAAAATTTTCTGTACTACAATATTGTACATTCTCTTCTACAGTTCCTTTTATTAATGTATCAATTTCTGCACTGTCTTCCTCAGGACCAAAGTAACTAACCTGAATTTCATCCCAAACGTTCATTACGTCTGATACAGATCCACGCAAACCAGCACTGTTCAACTTTTTTAACATTAGTGCTGGACTTTTTGCATAATACAATCTTCTGACTAATTTCCACATTTCAGTATGATGTACTGCTAACATCCTGAAATGGTGAAAAACACTTCGGCATTCTTTTTCAGAAAGACAAGCCAGAGAATAACCTTGCAAACCAGTATTTTCTCTCACTCTGCAAGGGTCTAGTCCTTGCAACATCTTAATCTTTTGTTTAACACTTTTCTTAGTATAGTTACGTAAGAAATTGTGTAAAAAATCAAAAGATTCCTGCCGTACACTACAAATACTACTGCAATTCCAAGTGTACACTGGAGCTTTAGGACGTCTGCCTAAAACTTCATCAGCTAACACCTGTTCTGCATTTCTAGGAACAATTTTCACTTTCTCAATAGGACCACAATTTGTAACCTCAAACGCACGACCAGTAGTGTCACCTGCATGCAACAAATCATTATAAAACATTTTCTTCCTAATTTCCTTAAATTAGTTTTTCCTCCTTTTACTATACACTATTTTTTCACAAGATGATTTTCCATGGTTGTTCTCTTTTCTCTTAGTTGCATATACACTAATAGTATTTTTGACTTTGTGCACACTACTCTTAGTGTTTAATAATTTCCTCAGAAAAGTCTTTGTTCTCTTACCAGGACTTTTTTTCTTTTTGTTAACACATTGTTCTTCAGGTAAATCTTGTGGATGACTTCTCTTTAAATAAACAGCTTTCTTTCGTTGTTTCCTCTTTTCAGTTTTTGTAGGCATGATTAATTGTTTTCAGTGTTGATAAATAGATTCTAGTATAAAAAATATATATAACATTACAAAAATAAATAAATGAAATATACTAATATATTACTTATAAGAAGAGAGGGGGGATTATGAGGACAAATGTGGGAGTATGAAAATAGAAGGAGTTACAACAACAGAAGAAGTATGAGACAAGGGAAAATATGAGGAGAAAGGGGAGTATAAGCAGACACTGCAGTATAAGGGGATAAAGGGAGTATGAAGAGACTGGAAAGTAGGAAGAGATAAGGGGGAGTATGAGGAGAAAGGTGGGAGTATGAGGAGAAAAGGGAGAGTATAAGAAGAAAGAGAGACAGTGTGAGGAGGGAGGGGGTCAGTATAAAAAGAGAGAGAAGGACTATAAAGAGAAAACAAGGACTATTGGCAAAGAGGCACTAGTATAAGGACAAAAAAGAATATAAGGAAAGAGGGGTGTGTATAAGGAGAGAGAAGAGAGTACCAGAAGAGAGCAGGGAGTATGTGAGGAAAAGTGGAGCATAAAGAGAAAAGGGGTGTACAAGAACAGAGGATGCAGTATGAGGAGAAAGGAAGGAGTATAAACAGATGGGGGATTATGAAGAGTGAAAGGAGTATGAGGAAAGAGGGAGTAGTATGAAAAGAGAAACAAATATAAAGAGATAGGTCAGTATGAAAAGACGGGGAGTATGAGGAAAGTGCTGCAGAGTGTATGCAGGGAGTCAAGGAGGAGTAAGAGAAGAGAACAGGCAGTATGAACAGAAAGGGGAAGTATAAAGAGAGAGAAGAGAAAATGAAAGGAGAAAAGTAATATGAAGAGAGACAGGAGAAGATGAACACAGAGAGAAGGACTATAGGACAAAAGGGAATATAAGAAACAGGGAGTAGTATGAGTAGACAGGGAGAAGTAAGAGGAAAGAGAGGAGAATATGAAAACAGGGGGGAGTATAAGGACAGGGGGAGAATGATGGGTGGAACGTGACAATAAGAAAAGAGGGGAATATCAGGACAGATTGGGGAGTGTAAGAAAAGAGAGGAGAAGTGTGAGCAGAGAGAGAGGAGTGTGAGAAGAGAAAGAAAAGTATGTGAAAAGAATAGGGAGTATGTGCAAAGAAGAGTGGGAATAAGAAGAAAGGGAGAATATAAGGAGAGATGAGTATGTATGACGAAAGTAGGAAGGAATATAAAGAGAGAGAGAGACAAAAATGTGGAGAAAAGACAAATATAAGGGAAGACTGAGTGTATAAGGAGAATATGAAGAGGAGGGGAAATATGCAAAAAGAGGAGCAAGTATGAAGAGAAAAGAGAAGTATAAGGAGAGAGGAGAATAAAAGAAAAAGGAGGTAGTATGATGAGAGAGGTAGGAGTAAGAGGAGAGAGGAGGTAGTATAACAAGAGAGTGTAGAACATATGGAAAAAGGGGTGAATATAATTCCTTAATGTACACAGACACACAGTATGATATTAGACAAAAAAATATGAGACCATGCATTATACCAGAACACATTTACTACTGTAAAACTTTTAAGTGACTATACACATTTCATGTATATAACTACTACATTTCAGTGAACAACCCTGACTCATTTTGCAAATACGTATGTAATTTACTACATTATTTCTGCCAACATTACATCAAAAAAAGTGACACAATAAAACAACAAAGACACATAAGGAGCTTGTAAATCTGCCCCAGAGTGTATGCAGAGAGAGAGAGTAAGGAGAAAGAGGAGAGAACAGGGAGTATGACGAGAAAGATGAAGTATGAAAAGAGAGGGAAGAAAATGAATAGACAAGAGGAAGAGACAGGGAAATATAAACACAAAAAAGGGCAGTATGAGGACAGAGGAGAATATAAGAAAAAGGGGGTACTATCAGGAGAGAGGAAGGAGCAAGAGGAGAAAGCGGGGAGTATGACAAGAGATGGTGGAAAATATGGAAAAAGGGGCAAATATAATTCCTTAATGTACACATACGCACAGTGTGATATTAGACAAATAAATATGACACCATGCATTTTACCAAAGCACATTTACTCCATGTATATAACTACTACATTTCAATGAACAACCCTAACTCATTTTGCAAATACATATGCAATTTACTACATTATTTCTACTAACATTACATAAAAAAAAGTGACACAATAAAACAGCAATGACGCACAAGGGGTTTGTAAATCTGCCCCAGAGTGTATACAGAGAGAGAGAAAGAAGAAAGAGGAGGGAACAGGGAGTATGAAGAGAAAGATGAAGTATGAAGAGAGAGGGAAGAAAATGAGGAGACAGGAGGAATATGAGGAGAGACAGGGAAATATAAACACAAAGAAGGACATTATGAGGACACAGGAGAATATAAGAAAAAGGGGTTAGTATCAGGAGAGAGGAAAGAGTAAGAGGAGAGAGGGGACAGTATGACAAGATAGGATGGAAAATATGGAAAAAGGGGTGAATATAATTCCTTAATGTACCCAGACACACAGTGTGATATTAGACAAAACAATATGACACCATGCATTTTACCAAAACACATTTACTACTGTAAAACGGTTAAGTGACTATACACATTACATATATATAACTACTACATTTCAGTGAACATGCCTGACTCATTTTGCAAATACATATGCAATTTACTACATTATTTTTGCCAACATTACATAAAAAAGTGACACAATAGCACAACAAAGAGGCACAAGGGGCTTGTAAATCTGCCCAAGAGTGTATGCAGCAGTCTATGTATATTGATTGGGGAATTGTTAAGAGGGAGGTATGATGAGAGAGGAAGGAGTAAAAGGACAGAGGAGGGAGTATACAAAGAAGGGGGAGTATTAGGAGACAGAGGAGACAATGAGGACAGAGGGGGACTATGAGGACAGGAGGGACTATGAGAACAAGGAGCACTATGAGGAGAGAGAAGTACGAATAAGGAAAGAGGGAGAATATCAGAATAGAGAGGACAGTATAAGCAGAGAGAGATAGACTGTGAGGAGAGAGGGACGAGATTATAGAAAAAGGGACAAGTATAATTCCTTAATTTACACAGACGCTCAGTGTGATTCTAGACAAAAAATATGTGACCATACATTTAACCAAAACACATTTACTACACTAAAACGTTTAAGTGACTGAACACATTACAAGTATATAACTACAACATTTCAGTGGACAACCCTGACTCATTTTGCAAATACATTTCCAATTTGCTGCATTATTTTTGCCAATATTAAAAAAGTGACACAATAGAACAAGAAAGAGGAGCAAGGGGCTTGTAAATCTGCCCAAGAGTGTATGCAGCACTGTATGTATACTGACTACAAAATTGTAGATTCACAAGCCTAATTCTAAATAAGCAACACTATTAACTACTCTACAACTAACAAAGTGACTGCACACATTCTACATTCTACATTTTTAAGTATTGCACTTTACTGCACAAATGTGACTCAATAAACACATTAACTTACCAAATGATTTTATCACAATAGTTATCCAAATGCAGACAAACTCACAATATGATTCTACAAACTTTACAAGGATAAATACAGTACTCTTACTAAAAATAAAATGCACCACATATATTCCCTTACAAGTTATCAACTCACCTCTCAAACTGATTGGTAGATTAAGAAAAGAATGCCACTCACACAGCAGAAATCTCTCCAATTCAGTGCTTGCAGCAGAACTAAAAGAGTCTTCCTCTTGAATTTTAGACTCTGCATTGGTACTTACTTGTAGGTAGTAAAATCTCCCAATAAACACAAGGGCTCTTTTTAGAGCCACCCAACATCTAAACACATACACTTCGTAAATATCTGAAAAATATTTTTTATTTTTCCTGCTAAGGTACTCTTACGGGACGAGTTACGGACTTCACACCATACGTCGTATGTGCGTGCATGGTATGCGTACGGTAAGTCTACCGTAAACACACACACATTTTTTATAATCCCCGGGGACCCCATCCCCCGGGGCTCAAATATAATGTTGGAGACCATGGGGGGAGCCCCAAGGCCCCCACAGTCCCAGCTGGCTCCCCGCGTCCTTCAGGATCTGGCTTTGCTTTTCATCAGAGAGAACAGCTTACATGCTGCTCTCGCTGACGAAAAGCAATCCGGTTTCCTACTTGAAAGAGAGAGCAGGTTTCCTGCTCTCTCTTTCAAATAGGAAAGCAGTTTGCTATGGTAGGGCGGGAGCCGCGAAGCTCCCGCCCGCCATAGCAAACAGCAGTGTCCCAGGGTAGGCACCCCAGGACACTGCAGGAGCCGGCCCTGGGGGGTGGTGGTCCCCAGGGCCACCACAAGGCTCCAGGAGGTGGGGCCGCGCAGCCCTCCTCCCAACATTGAAAAGGGTGGTGGTCCCCGGGCTGGGGCTCCCGCCATGGACCCCCCCTATTTTCAGTATTAGAGCCCCAGGGAGGTGGCGGTCCCTGGGGCGTGTGGGGGGACTTGAGCCCCCCACAAAAGTTTTTTTAATAAATAGAAGCCCCGGAGGTAGCGGTCCCTGGGGCTGTGGGGAGGCCATGAGCCCCCCGCATACATATAGTTAAAGCCCCGGGGGGGTGGTCCTGGGCCCCCCCTTATGGAAAAGAAATTGCCCCCGGGGGCTAATTAAAAATAAAGCGGACTTTGTTTTTTTGTCTTTTTCACCGCGTACCCGTACCACACGCGTACCCCGCGATTAAAAAAAAATAATAATAATTTTTTAGCTTTGGGGATCCTTGTGGGACCCCCTGAGCAGGCCTAGGGGGTCAGGGTGTTTCTACCCTACCCCCTTTGCGTGTTTTTCATGTTTCTTTTGCTGCTTTCTTGTGCCAACACTTCCTGGTTTGGAGTGTTGACAGACAGTTGACAGTCAATGAGCATGCAGCTCGTGCTCGTAATGGTATGCTTGACCGTACGCTTACCGTACGCGTACGGTACTTCGTCTATAGATATATCTATGATTTGATATGATGATAGGAACTACTGAACGGATTTACACCATTTAACAATAAGGGTAATCTGCGAACCGAACTCTACCTTTTTGCCAAATTTGGTGTAATTCCTTTCAGCCGTTCGGGCTGTAGACCTGGCTAAATGTCCTATGGTAAATTGCATGGGGAAAACACGTTTGGGGACCCCCCTTTTTTCTCGGTCCCGGCTTCACGAATCACCCCAGCGGAGCTGAGCAGGCCATTTTCTTGGAGAATTTCACAAAGATTCGTCGACCGGCACCAAAGTTATTCCAAATAGAATGTTGCGGATTTCCTATGGAAACTAGGTCCTAACTATAACTACCTACCTATATATATATATTTTCACTGAAAACAACAAAGGAAGATTACTTTTTGTTTTGCTAATTACTTTGGCACCATTTTATATTGAAAACTTATACACACACACATACTCATATATATATATATATATGTTTTCCAGACATGGTTAGCAACCATTTGCCAAAATTCAGACAAAAGAACTGGTTTTCCAAAGCTAGCAACTTCTAACATAACCTTACCCTTGCCGAAAGGAATGTCATCAAAGACCTGGCAGGGGACAGTAGTATAATCATAAGACCAGCTGACAAGGGTGGGAACATTGTCATCCATAGCAGAGCCATGTATATTGATGAGGTCATGCGTCAATTGAATGACCCTTCTGCATATGTAACCATCAGCAGAACTGAATACAGTGACAGCATAACAGGCATCAGGAGTAAACTAGTGGAGAGGAAAGACAAAGGCCTCCTAGAATGTGAGGAGTACTGTTTCCTGAAAAAAGATTTTCCCAAACTCCCGGTACTGTACCTTCTACTGAAAAGACATAAAGATACATCTAATCCTCCAGGGAGACCCATTGTGTCCTCTAGAGGGAGTGCACTGGAGAATGTTTTCAAATACGTTGATCTCTTCCTCAAAGACCAGGTCATCACCGTACCCTTGTATGGTAGGGATACCCAGGACTTTCTGAACAAGATCTGTAACTTACAGTGGCAGAATGACTTCCTTCTATTTACCATGGATGTGAACTCACTGTACACTGTCATTGAACATGAACAAGGGGCATCTGCCTGTGCCAAGTATTTATCCAGGAGACCCATTTGGCACATAGAACACACTCACATGCTCCTGGACATGATCAGTTACTGCCTTCACAACAACTTGTTCATGTTCAATGGAAGTATATACATACAGATCCTAGGCTTCCAGATGGGAACTTGTTTCGCTCCTCGTTTAGCAAATTTATTCGTAGGCACCTGGGAGGAGGAAATCGAGAAGAAGACCGCCTCCTGAGATGTGCGATTGACTGAGTCTGAGTCCGAGTCCCTGCTTCCGCTTCTACTCTGAGACTAGTGGCACGTGGGTCCTGTGTAGCCGCTGTAGCTGCTCCTGAGCCGCTGTTGAGAAGCTGATGTGGTGCCGTTGAGGGAGGGGATGGCGTTGGTGCTGGCACCTGAAGTGGGGCCCCACTTTTCCCTGCATCCCTGCATGTCCTCCACCCCCGGGTTCATGGGCGCCTGAGGAACCAGGGCTCAGCTCTCAGGGGGGCAAGGATAGATCTCCTCCCTCCTGCGGGCCTGTCTGCCCGGTCAGTGCCTTGTCTCTGCCTCCTTCCAGCTTCACCCAGCTTGTGTGAACCAGCAAGGTTGGCAGACCTTTCCCTGTTCTGCCTACTGCCTGCTGCCTGCCTCAACTACCCCCAGTGCAGCTATGGCAGTGGCGGTTGAGTCTTCCCAGCGTGTGCCTAGAGAACAGCCGGCACAAAGACTACGAGCTCTGCGAGTGCAAGAGCCGTAACCCGCTCTTGCAGAGAGTGAGTCCCGGCAAGCAGCTGGGTGCAGCCTGCTAATTGTTCAGTTGAGCCCCACTCGCTCGAGCTCCAGCTACGTTTAATCCAAGTTCCACAGGCACCTCACTGCTCTGCTCGACGTTGACGTTGATTTGGGGTTTGACGCCGGAGGGACTTGCTGGGGACCCCACCTTTAGGCCCGGGTTGGCTGGCCGACTGGCAGTCATAGGCCTTGTCTCCCTTCTAGTCTCTCCTTTTCACTTCTCCGGTCATTGGCAGGTCACCGACAGGATACCGCCAAGAGAGGCCTACATCAGCTCAGGTAACGGGGGCATTCTAGGCTATGAAGGGGGTGGGATCTCTCCCGGAGACTCAACCAAGTATTACACCATCACCGGTCCCGCTGTTGTTGTTGTGTGATACCCCCGGACAAAAAATCCCAATCCACCACCCCTGCAAAATCTGCCAATCTGATCTAACACGGCTAAGTAGCTTGGGAAAAACTTTGCAGAACTTTGCAGAGAAAATAGTGGAAAACACGCAGAGGGGTGGAGAGAGATGGCATAACTAGCGCCCAACCAGCCCCAACAGAGAGAGCAAAAGAACAGATAAAGAACAGAGGAAAAAAGCAAAAAATGGAAAAGGGGACAGAGTAAATTAGCAAACCAAACCCAGACAATGCCGGAAGAAAACAAGATACTACATCAACAGTGGCATAACACAACACAACTCAATTTAGTATAGCCTGCACCAACGGGCTGGGAAGCAAAGCAAAAATGTTAAAAGGTAACAGAAAACAATAAATAATAAAAGACCAAACATTAAGCATATGTTAAGTCACCCATTCAAATACAAAGGCCACATGGGCGAGAAAGAGATGAGTTCTGGCATGGGGAGACGGTTGGTCGCATCCATGGTTAGCAAAAGGAAAAAAAAGAGCAAAGGCATTATTGAGATCTCCAATAAGCAGACCAAAAGATGGAAGAAAGCACACCACCACCAGAGATTGGTAGACGTGGACAAAAGTCAGCTACCAGCCTAAGATTCACACTAAATTCTCATCTTTAAGGGATGCGGGGAGAGCGCTGTGCTCTAGTAACGAAAGTCAAAACGGTCTCCCTTCCCCCCTGTGCCCTGTTGCAGCAGAGCATCCAAGTTTTAAAGCAGATAAGATAGAGACAGAGACAGAGACAGGAAAGGAAGAGAACATGAACAGGACCAAGACCACTCCACGCTCAGATGGTAATCAAGGAGAAATAGCCCAAAAGAAAATGAATGATGACCGAACAAAGGGGGACTCTATCACAGCTCCTCAAATATACCCTATAATAGACGTATCCGGAGCAAACCTGGCAGCAACAACTGGAACATTCTTCGTCCTGACCGAGTCCGACATAGGTCTACCACTTATACCAACCATGGAAATACCATCAAGAAGAATAAGTTGCACCCCCAAGAAACTCAAAAAGCTCAGATGATCATCTCCACTCCTATTTTCTCATCCTTCACCAACAAAGGGGTCCTCACAGAGCCTCCTGTAAGCCTGAAACTCAGCTCTAAGACAGAAAGAATCAAAGTTACCCATCAGAAGGAACAAAAACAAATTACTGACAGGCCGCTCAAATACCAGAGGCACAGGACTCACAGGATCCATGTCAACCCACTCCGGAGACAGATCTGGAAATACTGAGTACTCTAATCAGCCCCAGCAGGGGTGTGAACCAATGGGGTGATGGAAATAGAGGCACACAGCGAGAGAAGCCAGCGATAATGAACTATACCAGTTTTGACACTCTCGGTACAGCACCTAATCAATCCCCCAACTGACCAGCAGGCAACCCCCGGGCTTGAGAAACAGGGGCAGAGGATTCCACTGATAAAACAGCCAATATCCTGGTTTATACACCACATGAACCAGAGCAGCATGAACCTTCATATACCTTTAATAGCAGGCAGGCAGAGGACATCCTCATCCAACAAAACTGGTCCAAAGAAACTAACCGAATAGACACAGAAAATCTCTGGTCATCTTTATTGGACATCCATCATGCATCTATCCATCAAGTGAATGCAGTATCATTCCAACAAGATGGACAGTCAATTATCCATTCTTAATTCGGGGGCCACTCATGTTGCTAATATTGACAACAGTCTTATCAGATATGAACAATTTGATCATAAGAGCCTAGGCAGATACACAACTACATATTGCACCTGTTTTACTATAGTAGACAAATGTTCTACTCTCCACATGGTAATGGGGGACATTCTAGCAGATATTAATAAACTTTTGAAAAAAACAAGCATAACTGTGGAAGAGGCCCAAGCATACGGCAACAAAGAAGGGTCAACTGGCACAGAGGCGATGATTGAAAAGGGACGTGGAATATCCCCCCAAGGATTCCTATAATGATATGTGGACCCTAATAGTTCAAGCCCCAGAGGGATAAGAAAAGCTAACATTTCAGCTGATCACAGAGGGGAGAATGCCAGGGCCGAAGGAAATAATGAATATTACAATGCAAAAGAACATAACATAGTCTCAGAGCATCCTCATCACCTCAAACAATTGGAGGGAGTTCAACCAAAAAAATAAGAATCAAAACCACCAAGCCCGACAAATGTCACACGAAAATAGGACCAGAAATACAGCCTTAAGCAGAGGAAAAAGAGGAAGAAGAACAAAATGGACTATTTCCAAACAGGGAGAGCAGGACTTGGAGGAAAAAGCCCACTTGCCATTACAACTCAGGAACAACTGTCCCCTAAAGTAGACACCAATTTGAGCTTACTAGTTCCAACAATCCCTGGGGGCCCTGATCCCAAGCTAGAAAGGGCTGAGGGAGAACTGCCCGAGCCATCTGTCAAAGCACCAGATAATAGCACGGGCCGCTAGTAATAATAATCTGACCACATCAAGTAATAACAGACAGGCACATCCATTGTTCTCACTTAAATCCCATTTTCAAGAGGACCAGGCCATTCAGACCAAACTTACAACTAGCAATAACTCACAACTTAAAAGTTGCTCAATTTTATGCATTCCTGAATTTAAGTCTAGAGGCTGGAGGGATACCCTCTACAGAGGGAATATTCTACGATTATTATGATCAATCAGTAGTCTGGCAGACATAAGCTCATCTGTAAGCATGGGCGTAAAATCCGTTCCGCTCGCGGATTTTCGGTAAATTCGCAATCCGCGAACTCTCGCGAACTTGCCGAAAATTCGTAAAATCCGTGCGAAGCGGATTTTTTGCTTGGTCGCACTTGCCAACTAGAATACTATACAATTTCGCGGGAGTAAATACTTGCCAACACGTAGATGCGGCGGGCAGCGACAATCTCGCAATTGCGAGATTGCAAAATTTGCAATTTCGCACAAGAAATCCACCAGCAGGCAGCATAAACCTTGAAAATTATGATTTTTATCAGATTAACTCCTCAGGTTGACATTTGCCTGCACTTTTTGGGGGGTGGGGGTGGGAGGAAGGAAGTGCCCCACAGTCTCCAACTTCCTGTTCCTGTCCACCAGGCTCCTCCCAGTGCTTTCTTCATGTGCTGGTCACTTTGATTTGGATCTTGACCTGGCAGGATTACTTTTGTGGATGCTGCTGGATATTTGGATTTTTGCAAAACTGAAAGCACTCAGCAGGTGCAAAAGTTCAATCTTATCATTAGTAACCATTCCCTGTAGTGCTTCCTGAGGGGCCCCTTCAGAGTTCATTTGCCTACTTGCAACTATTCTATGACCCTGCTCTGACCCTCACAGCAGGCTCAGAGAATAGCTACAAGTATACAACAAAGGTCCTGTTAAAAAAATTACACTGCAACAGAAAGCAATTACAGACAAAACTGAAAGCACTCAGCAGGTGCAAAAGTTCAATCTTATCATTAGTAACCATTCCCTGTAGTGCTTGCTGAGGGGCCCCTTCAGAGTTCAGCAAATTACAGATAAGGAAGCAGGTGCCAGCCAGACTGGAAGTTTAAATTCAGTGACACATTAATCAACCCCAAATTAATTCATGTCAGTTGAAGCAGGGCAGGTGTGCTTGCTTTTTTTCACCCCCATAATCTACAGTGATAAACCAACCAGAGGGTGGCAGTGATGTACCAGAGGGTGACATGGGTGTACCAGAGGGTGGCAGTGGTGAAACAGAGGGTGCTGTGAACCTGTGATGATGAACCAGATGTAGAAACAACATAGTCGCGGCCGTTGCGAGCCGACAAGTAAGTTCGCAATTGCGAACTGGTACAGAACCCTCGCGAACTGGCAGAAATCCTTGCGAACACAAAAAAAATAAAAATCCGCAAATTTGCAAGAGTTCGCGGATTTTGCGGATTGCGAATCCGTAAATACGCAAGTTCGCGGATTGCCAATTCGTAAAATCCGCCCATGCTTACTCATCTGACCTTGAAAGAGTAGAGTTCAAAACCATCAAAGAACTCCCGAGCTGAGAAGCAACAGAGGCAATCTGGACATCAGAGGAAATAGTGAGGAAGATTCTGGATGAAGAAAACCAACTAAGGGTATAGTGAATTAAAATTCCCCTCTATCAAAAGCCAGGCAACCCATATCCCCTGATACCAAACAGACTCAATCCAGTATCCTCATATATACCAACATTAGGCTTGCAGTCTCAATCCATGCTCAAAGGAGCCTGTAGTATGGACACACCACTGATGGAACGAAAAGATTGTAACACAGCGTCCATACCAGAAGACTGGACCTGGTTAGCCAGAACAATAAATCTACACAGCGAGAGTGCTTGACTTAGAACAAAACAAGCCCCAATAGGTGGTTTCCAACTACGAATTTGCTCCTGGATTATAAACGGTTTAGGAAATAAAACATCAGATAGAAACCTTCTTGGTTATTTCCAAGGCTATGACCTGATCCTACTGCAAGAGACATGGTTAGAAGAACCTTTGCATCTACTTGGTTTCAAAACACACCACACACCAGCAGAAAAAGTGCACAATTTGGTCACCTGAAGGGAGGTCAAACAATGTATTAATCAATTAGAACCATAACAGTGACCAAAGAAGTAGACACTATTATAACTCCTACAAATGGAATCAAAGCTCTCAGAGAGAGTATATGGGACAGCAACATAAAACAACAAATAATAGTGCTAAACACATACATCCATCCACGTGATAAAACCAAAGTGGTAAAATGGAGGGATCTGAAACAGCTAAGGTTACTCTCAGAAGAATCGACGTCCAATCTACTGCTGACAGCCGCCTTCAATATGCATCTTCCAGGGCCTCAAAACAGGGATGAGATATTGGAGGAACAATTTGTGGCCTGGAATATCCCTAGCCAGGTACAGAGCACCAAGATGAATCAATCAGCACTCGCCAGGAATTTCATTAGCGATATGGAACACTTGAGCTTTGTGGCATTAAACGGGCACTTCCCGGGAGATCAGCCTCCAGTGGCAACATTTCATAAAGCCGCTGCCCGTACATTAATAGATTATACCTTTATCACCTTACAGTTTTTCAACAAGTTTGCAGGCTTTCAGATAGGGACACAAGATCAAAGCGACCATATGCCACAGGAACTTTCCATGAGTATATTCAGTCTAAATCCAGACCTTCCGGTGGAGGATCCAGATTAGATTCACACTGAGAACTTTAAGATTAAATGCAAAACCAGCCAACCGGAAAATGTGAAAGCTTGTGCAAAGAGACTTTGGGATAACCAGGATGCTGCAGACATAAATGTGATAACTCGCTGAGAACTCTTTATCAAAAAATTAGGAGCTATACATACAGTAAGAGCCGTGATGTCATAATATCAGGGAAAACTCTTTCAAAACAGATTCCATGCTGTCCGCTAGTCAAGCGGAAGAATCTCCTCTCCAACTCTAAGACCCAAACACTTCAGGAGCTGAAGAAATAAATAAATAATACATTACGAAGGCTTCCGCAAACGGGATATGATTTCATTATCCAGAAGGAGTTAATACAATTAAAAGGGTAAAAGAAAAAAATGATCTGTCAAGAGAAAAGGGAATCGGAAAATAACCCGTGGGCCAGGCTACTGCACAAAGCAAAAACTAACAACAGCACAAGATTCTGGCACACAATAAACTGCTTAGAAAACCCAAGCGTACAAAGAGTCAATTCACATCTTACAGAAGAAGCCTTGGCAACTCACCTCCCAGAACATTTTAACTCAGAAGAGTACGGTCTTGGGCCTGGGAATTATAGCCCTTGTTATACTCTGGATGCATTCTCCCCTGACCAAACCTTCTCACTACCAAATGATCCTTTTTCATTTTCAACCCACCAGAGCGCTGCACATCAGTCAGGAAATGACTATGTGACGGCAGGTAATAGGTACGCAGACCAAATTGCTAAATACAGCGTGAAAAATATAATTAACAGAAAAGTGGAAACAGGTGAAACCAGCTGCCGATTTATGTTTTCCTCAGTTCCAGAAACATGGGTTGAGGTCAGACAGTGGTAGGAAGTTGAGGAAAAGGAAACCTGGATAAAGGCAGGTTGTGCAAAAAGGACAGAGGTTAAAGCTTGGTGGAACTTAGATGGCAGACCAGTCATGCCAGATTTCTTACTCTCTCAAATGGCAAGAGTATACCATGGGACAACACATATTGGCAGGGATTCAATGATCAGACTATTCAGACAGAGTTAGTACAATCCAAAGTTTAGGTTAGTCACAGAGAGCCTTTGTCAAAGATGCTTGATCTGTCAGCAGCAAAACCCAGGCAGGAAGACCGTGGTCAGTTGGGGAACAATAGGAAAAGCAGAAGGGCCATTCACCAGGTTGCAGTTAGACTTCGTTGAGGTGCCTCCGTGCAATGGATTGAAGTTTGTACTTGTCATAGTGTGTCTGTCCTCGAGATGGGTAGAGGCATACCCCACAAGAAGAAATTACAGTCTCACAGTTGCTAAATTATTGTTGAGTGAGTTGATACCTCGTTTCGGTTTTCCAGTTACTTTGGAATCAGATAGAGGACTGTTGTACCTGCTGCTCAGCCAGTATGAATGTGGAGTGGACTATTGGTGTGGATGGAATGTTGAATGTCTGTGAGTGTCAGTTGGGTATGGGCTGAGCAGCAGGGTGGCTGACAACATTTGGTGAGGATCCTGAAGTACAATCCATGTGTGCCACCTAAAGAAAACTGAAAACTACTTTACAGAAACTTGAAGGTAACAGAAAATTGAAGCCCTACGAAGTCACAAGGTAAATGGAAATTAAAGCATGTATTTAACGCTATCGGGCACCTGAACTCCACCAGTAACCCTGCCATCGGTCGCCCCATAAACCAAGCGTGCCAGATTCAGTGTTAATCTTGGGCAAAGTCCGACCTACAGTATTTTTTTTAAATATGTCCGGGGGCAAAGATCAGGCCCTAGAGCTAACTGTCGATGGATTACGTCCCAGTGTGAAGTATCTTTGAAGTTCGTTGATCGGGGCAAAGGTCAGGCCCCGGTGTTTATTGTTGAAATATTATTCGGGGGCTAAGAACGGGCCTCAGTGAGAAGTTAAGCACTCTGTGGACTTGAAATTTAAATATGAACGGGGCAAGGATCAGGCCCTGGTGTGAAGTGTTGGCCATGTGATGGTGTTGGCACAGTAATGATTCACACGTTGAAATATGGTGATCGGGGGAAAAGACTGAGTCCCAGTGTGAGGTGCTAATTACATGATTACTGATGGAGTCTCGAATGTGGGCAAAGACCATGCCCCGCTGTCTAGAATTGATGATGGGCACTCTTCTAAGTTGATGCTGGAATGATCCTCATCAGCAGTCAATTGGAAGTAGTTCACTTGCTTCCCGTGGGGAAAGACGTTGTGGGCTCTACTTCTGTCTAAGTGCCGATTTTATTGTGCAGACTGTGCAGTGTTTGGGGCAATGCTTTGCAGTGTTAGGTTCCAAACTAGTTTAAAATTTCAACTGCAAACCGTCACCTACCTTCAACGTACACCTTTCCTTCGTTCGGTGTTGCCAGCGCAAGCTTGTTTCTCCTTGCGCAGTACCCTGCCATTTCATTCTGTGCTGCCTGCAAAGACATGCCGTGAGCCATCCGGCTCAACGTCATGTACGTGCCGCCATCTTCTGGTTGGATCTAGCAACAAGCATCGAGTTTGTATTGCGCTTATGAGGTGCATATCTTTCTCCTCCGTGCAAGAGAGTTTCCATCTCAGATGTGTGTTCCTCATTCTCACGGTGCACTGCTTTCCAGTGCTGGTGGAGTGTCGTGGTGTGTGATCGTACTTTTTGCACCCTCTTCAAATGGATTTAGAAGTAATACAACAGTGTCATCTAGTGGTTGGTTATCTAGCACCACTGTGCAAGAACAAGGAAAGAAAAGCTGACTTGTTAGAGACACAGTGAGTCCAGATCTCTGTGGTACTTTCCTAGAACTGTCATGTGGCATCCATGAGTTACACAGAACTTAATGGATAAACTGTTATACCAGGTACTGTGAATAAAGCTAACAGAAAGCTCAATATTTCCGTGAATGTCATTACGAGGAGATTGAGAAATGTGTAGATATGTTCAGTGCAGTTTCCCCTTTCCAACGCCTGCAAACCACATTACTCTTATGGCAACAGCGTTGATTCAATGCTGACGATTGCATGGGATATTGCTGGGTGAATATCGGCAGTGGGTTGAGTGCCTAAGAAACCCAGTATTTCAACAGTGAGCTTTAAAAACAAAATACAAGAGAGAGAAAGGGGCAGAGAGCCCAGAACTGAGACTGTGATTCCTCAAGTGAGGTCAGAGAGTCCAGATTGGGCCCGGAAGAGGGTCACAGAGTCCATAGTGAGCCCAGAATCGAGACAGTGATTCTAGAACATAGAGTTCAGAGTGAGCCTGGAATTGGAATAGCGATCCCAGAAGCTGGTCATTGAGTCAGAATTGGTGGGTGACAAAGCTCCCAGAATTTGAACCACGACAGAGAGCCTAGTCCCATAATTAGAGTTGGGAGGGGACAAAGGTCCCAGAATGTGAACCACTATTGATGTTGTGTATGAGATGGCTGTGAAGTGTTAGGCCACTCATTGCTTCGATGTTGTGTATGAGATGGCTGTGTTAAGTCACTCATTACAAGATAATTATTGCTGAAATGACGATGTGGTAATAAGTCACCCATTGTCTCATTTGTATATGCAATGCGCCATGTTGTTGAGTGTGTGTAGCAGTGTCATGAGGGTGTTGGTATGCTGATGTGTGGGCGCTGTTGTTGTTGCTGTTCCTTTGTGCACCGTTTCCAAGTTTTTTCCCCATATGTTGCTCTTCGTGCCAGACTGGCCAACTGGCATGATCGGTGGCAGGTGGGTTTGTGATGTTGGATGGTGGTTAAATGAGAAAGAGATGTGATATGATGTCTCTTGTATGGTTCACCGATTCAGTGTTCAGAGCTGATGTGGTGCAATGTTTTTTTTTCTGCTTACAGTTCTGTGTGAGATGAGATGTGGAACAGTGTGAGATGTTGTGATGTGAGATTTTTTTAAATTATTATTTGTGGGTATGAGGGTATCTATTTATGCACAGTTTCTTATGTATTATTGTATTGCATCCAATTTCTTGACAATTTGTTTATTTGTTATTTATCATATTGTCATTCTTCTAATTGTTTCATTTAATTTGTTTCACAATACATTTGTTCCCCGTAGAGAAGGGAGATATGTTGTACCTGCTGCGTAGCCAGTATGAGTGTGGAGTGGAATGTTGGTGTGGATGTAATGTTGAATGTCTGTGAGCGTCGGTTGGGTATGGGCTGAGCAGCAGGGTGGCTGCTCCTGGTGGGGTTTCGTTGTTTTCACCTTGTAAATACTTAATAAAGAATCCAACTAATCTACTCATGGAGTACGAACCATCATTTAGATTACAACAAGGAGCTCTGTGGAGTTATCCGTATGTCATGGAATCCTCAGCATGTTGCTAGGTTGGAATGTTATTCTTTGTCAGTTACTGAATTTAGTATTAGCTGTAAAGCTAAGCTGGAGGTACCTATTGTTTCTCTTCAATAAAAATACCCTGTTTTCACTAATTGCGTGGAAAGTGAATCTTTACATTGGCGACGAGTTGGTCTGTGCAGGGGGCAGATGACCTGTACATCCACCCGTGGATGAATATATTACTAAGGACCCATTACAATTACTTCAATGTGAATACTTTTTCTTCCTCTACTGCTGCCTACTTGTTGTCACCTCTGCGATTTTAATTGAACAGTAATCTGAATAACTCCTACTGGACCGGATTTATAGTGTGTGCTGTTCATTGGATTTGTGATTACTGTGGAATTTTGTACTCCGTGCCACCTTAAGCGCTACAGTGTGGAGATTGCAGATTGGAAAGTTATCTTAGTTCATTATTTCATTTAACATTTGCTTTTTTACAGGTGGGACTTTTCAGTTTGGGTTTTAATTGTACTATATTACTTGTATCAATATTTGTCACAGCGGATCCTAAGTTAACTGCACCACCTACTCTTCTTCCTACTCCAGGTGAACCTGTTATTCTCTGGAAAAATTGGAAGAAGTTATTTTTACCTTACATTCTTGCCACGGGTGCAGATAAGTCTGGTACTGTGCGTAGGCAAGCGATTCTACTTCACCATTTAGGGGTTGAAAGGCTGATGGAGCAAGGTTTCATACAAACAGAAACTTGCCTGTCCTCAGTCCTCTTGAAATAATATGTAATTAATTAATCAACATGTTTTATTTACTAATATTTCCAATGCACAACATTTCTAGTAAGATGGGGAAGCTTGTCTATGTGCTTTTACTAACAGTAACCCGAGTGTTCTAAAATTGCCGCCAAAAACACGGGAACTCTTCAACGCATGCGTCTGCCACATCTACGTAGTATGATTCCTTTCGCTTTTGGTGGGAACTTCTGGCTTCTGTGCACTAGTGCCAAGATGGCCGCTTCATGCTTACTCATACTAAAGCACATGCTCCTGCTTGCACTAAAACACGTGTGTCTTTCTTAACTATTAATGCTATAGTAGGAATAAAGTAATGGGGTTAGAGTAGAAATAAGTGGCATACAGTGCATTCATTTATTTTTGTATTCTAATGTGTTTCTCTTTATTAATAGATCGTATTTGGGCCTAAGGGAGGCATGAACAGCCATATTGAAAACAGCTCTGCGCATGAGTTGAGAACTTTGAGAGACCTCAAGCAATGGCATTGAACTGGTGCCAGTGACTGTCTTTCCACCAACGTGCCTGAGAACTACAAATTCATAAGCTGGGAAAGGAAAAGAACTCGAACCTTTGTATATTCAAATAAAATAATATTGATGGGAGGAATAAAACTCATGGGCAAGTAAATTATGGGGGGAACTTGATCAATATAAGTCAATGAAAATCACCTCATCTTAGTATAGTGCAGGGGTCTTCAAAGTGTGGGGCGCGACCCCCAGGGGGGCCGTGGAGTGATGGAAAGGGGGTCGCGCAATCCTGGTCACACTTCTGCCCAGGCCAAGGGATTCAGCTCCCCTCCTCCCCCGTAGTGCGTCTCAACTGGAGCTGCTGTGGGCTCCGCTGGGCTGTGTCTGCACTCTTATCTCCAGCACAGCCCAGCACCCCTGAGTTTTTCACAGGGCGTTAAAGCACATTTGCATGTTTACATTCCTTTTGTAAACTGGTTACTGAGGCTTAGTTTTTCCCACAAGGGAAACAGGCTCAGGCCCCCTCCTCTCTCCCCCCTCCCCCTGCTGCCTTCTCCTCTCCTCATAATTTTCCCCCCACATTTCGTTTAAAGGATCAATTTAAGCTACATCTATTTCCCCCATCCTGTAAATGAAGGCTCACCCTCAGTTCAGCAGCAGGGATGTTAAATTCTTCTGGCTTGAGAGGAAACTCGACAAGGCAACCCACACAAGATGCCAGCCACATTCACGCAGACACACCTATGCAAACGAGAGGGTCATGAGCACGTCAGGAGGCCCGAGTGCTGAAAGCCAGGGAAGTCGCTCTACTGTCCAGACTGGGGATGGGCGCTGTTTTTAAGAACAGGAAGAAGGACCCAATGATGCCCTGTATCTGACACCCGGAGGGTAGCAAGGGTGGGCTCAGACGTCTCATCTTAGACTTGGAGCTACTTGAACAATAATAGTTGTAATTTTAACGTGCTTCGTACATTTAAATGCACCAATGTTTCCTTTTACCTGTTGCAATTCGCGGATAATTCCTTCTGTCCACGATAATTCCTTCTTTACACTAGTTTGTACTCAGGGAAAGTGAAAAATATCTCAATCTCTTCACAAGCTGGAGGTTTAAAGCTTTTTTGAGGCTTTTTCTTAACATCCTCACATTGAAGGTAAGGGAGAGCTCTGAGGAAGGACAGAATGAAAATGCTCAGGTGGAAATGGGTGGACGGATGAAGGATGGATGGATGGAAGGATAAAGGGTGGATGGATGAAGGATGGGCGTATGGATGAATAAAAGGTTGCATGGATGAATGATGCATGGATGGATGTGTGAAAAGGTGGGGGGTGAATGATGCGTGGATGGATGTATGGATGAAAGGGTGGGTGGATGAAGGATGGATGTATGGATGGAAGGATGAAAGGGTGTATGGATGAAGGATGAGTGGATGAGTGGATGGATGAAAGGGTGGATGAATGATGGGTGAATGGATGGATGAAAGGGTGGATGGATGAAGGATGGATGGATGTATGAAAGGGTGGATGGATGTATGGATGGAAGGATGAAAAAGTGGACGGATGAAGAATGGATGTATGGATGGAAGGATGAAAGGGTGGATGGATGAAGGATAAGTGGATGGATGGATGGATGAATGGGTGGATGAATGATGGGTGAATGGATGGATGAAAGGGTGGACGGATGAAGGATGGATGTATGGATGGAAGGATGAAAGGGTGGATGGATGAAGGATAAGTGGATGGATGGATGGATGAATGGGTGGATGAATGATGGGTGAATGGATGGATGAAAGGGTGGATGGATGAAGGATGGATGTATGAAAGGGTGGATGGATGGATGTATGGATGGAAGGATGAAAGGGTGGACGGATGAAGGATGGATGTATGGAAGGATGGATGAAAGGGTGGATGGATGAAGGATAGATGTATGGATGGATAAAAGGCTGCATGGATGAATGATGCATGGATGGATGTGTGAAAAGGTGGGGGTGAATGATGGGTGGATGGATGGATGAAAGGGTGGGTGGATGAAGGACGGATGTATGGATGAAAGGGTGGATGGATGAAGGGTGGATGTATGGGTGGAAGGATGAAAGGTTGGCTGGATGAAGCATGGATGGATAAAAGGTTGCATGGATGAATGATGGATGGATGTGTGAAAAGGTGGGTGTATGAATGATGGGTGGATGTGTGAAAAGGTGGATGGATAGATGGAAGGGTGGATGGGTAAAGGATGGATGGAAGGATGAAAGGGTGGATGGATGAAGGATGGATGTATGGATGGAAGGATGAAAGGGTGGATGGATGAATGATGGATGGATGGGTGGATCAATGATGGATGGATGGATATGATGAGGTCTAACAGGCGCATTTATGGTTGTCGATAGTTGTTGATGATGAGGAATACCAGTTTCTAGAAACTTTTGTTGGAACGGGGGTCCTTACGCCTAAAAAGGTTTTACAAGGGGGTCTCGGCATCAAAAAGTTTGAAGACCTCTGGTATAGTGTGATGACCTCTCCTCGTCTTTCTGACCAATCACTGAAGGGGAGCACATAGATTTGAAACATTTAGGGGTGGTACATTGCCCTGGAAATAGTATAACTAAGGCAGGCTTAGTTAGATGAATTGTCTGACTCGTCCGATTATCTGACTGTCACTGACCCAACATGTGCTGTAGGAGATCTAGAGCAGAGGTGCTGGCGGAGCACTCTGTCAGAAGAATCGGGGTGTTGCTGAGGGAGAATTCATGTGGTATGCCCTTGTGCTATTTCCCTTTCTCACCCTTCCCAGGTACCAATGTCTAAAGGTGTCACTGTGATTTCATCAAACTTTTTGTCTTATTGGTTATATTCTTACTTGTAAAATTTCGGGTCACTGTATTGTGGCCGCTGACTCAACAAAACTTGCATAGACAAAGTGTTTAAAACTTCTCCCGAGTCTGTGGTTATTACAGGAAAGATACATTATTAAATGCTACCTATTATGCTAACTCCCTTTTCGATCCCTAGGATTTAACACATAGGTGACAAGGTTTGGTAAGTCATGGTATATAGGTATAAGTCCTAAAAGGAATTGAGGAACTGTTTATGGGCCCAGGTGAGTATGGCAAATTCAGCTGGTAATCCTGCGCACCATTAGTATACTTTTCTGGTAGCAGTATGATGGTTAGGGTTTAGTTAAAGATAGGTAGTTAGTTGCGTATTGATTATTGATTTTTTATTGATTTTATGACCTAACAAAAACCTGTTTGTATTATTATATGTTGTTTGGAATATCCCGGGATACTGAATAGCTGGTGGTAAATGGAAGCCACACTGCAGTGAGGTTACTTGCCTTGATGAAGTAAGTACGGAAAGTTAGGTAAGGCTTGAAGCACTAGTTAGAGATCATTTTCTAGTATAAAAGTGAGGGTGATTGGTAGCAAAGGAATTTGCTGGTGAAACTTTGGTCTTATATCACCTAGAAAGGGTAATTCTGAGGGAGAAACAGTTTCTTTTTTGCTTGAGCGGAAGGTTGTTTTACTCGTAGTGCATGAAGAGTAGACGGAAAAAGTTTTACTTGTGAAACAAATTATCTGTTCTTTTGAATTTAGTTAATCAGGCACAGTAGTGAATGTTTTTATGTTGTTAATTAATGAAACGTGTAATTAAAATTTGAAACAAATTGAGTTGTTGCATTACCTTGCAAAGGAGGAGTAGTCGCGGGGCTGCACAGACGTCATAGAGAGTCATGCTGGGATTGGTAGAAGCAGCGGGTGTGTAGCCATGAGGAAATTGTAAAGGAGGGGTGAGTGCAGAGAGTGAGACTAGCGTCACAGAAAAGCCACGCAAGCATTGGTCAACGCTGCTTGTAAGTTAAATACTCATTGGTCATGGAAAATAAGAGACGTGCTGGTATTTCAGAAATATTTCTGCAAAATAAACAAATTAAATCAATTGAATTAATTGAAATCTGAAGAAATTTAAACAGCGGTATATGTGGCATTTAGATCCAGCAATCGTAGGAAATCGTCCAGATAGAAATTATTTATGTTTTGCCCGAGAGTAAAGTATTATAGGAAGATCATATAACACGTACAGAGAGAAAAGAAAAATGTTCCTTATGCAGAAAATCACGAATTACTTTAAAAAGGATAAGCCAGTAAAAACTAGAGAGGGAATTATTATTCCACCACCAAAAACGCCTGCATCATATATGATGATAGAAAGAGGCTACCACACTTGTGTATGGCTAGAAAATTGGATAGAATACACCAAGGATGATGGAATATTTGCATTTACAGAACATGGTACATTTAATGGTAGAGTACTGCACAATTTACGAACTTGCATGAATGAATTAGACCCCAGACCAAGATAAACGCAGTACGAAGCTTTAGAAGAGTGGGAGACAGAGGCTTTTGAGCGAGATAGATCTCGAAGTGACAGAAATTTTAACAGATTTTATCCCAGATTTCCCAGAGACTAGAGAGAAGCAAATGAAACAATGGAGACAGTCTATGCTAGTGGAAGGATTATATCCTGTTTTTACCAAAGAAGAAGTGACTGGAAGTAAAAGCACAGAAAAAAATAAACGTTTACTGACTAGTGGTGGTGATTCGGATGATGATTATTTAGATGATTTGTTAATGAAAAATCCGCCACCTTACCAGGAAGAAACTAATAAAGTTATTCCTAGTGCTGCATTTTTACAACCACCTTTGGTTCCGCAGATTATACAGGAAACCTCATTGGAAGAGAAATAGAGAAAGAAGCATTAAACAAACAGCGTAGTGAGTTAATTCAGAAAATCACCCAATTAAACACCAGTCCTGAAGCCCTGACAATACCAGTAACTATAGGTCCTGTAGTTCCTCTATATGGAGATGAGTAAACTAGTCCTAAAACTCCCGTTTTGACCACACACATAGTACAGCCTAGGAGAGAAACCCTAATGGTAGATGATCAAGCAAGTGAATGTGAGTCAGTAATTTCCTTGATGGATTTACCTATACGAGAACCAGTGGGTGACTCGATCAGGAAAATTACTCCTCGATGTTTAAAGGAAGTTCAGATTGAAACACCTTCAGGAACGAGAAGTGCAACTGTAGTAAGCCCAGATGAATTAGAAAGGTGGACCCGAGAAATAGAGAAGCCAAAATCACAGCCAAAGGTATTGGACATATTCAAATTTAGGGTAGAATTGGAAGAAATGGTAGCTGAAAATGTAGGATTGGAAAGATTAAATTCTTTTAATGAAGATAAATTGTTGTTTATAAGCAGAAGCATTACTCGAAATAAGAAAATATACCATGAAAAGTTAATGAATTTGCCTTCTGAAATGGGAATTGACATTGGCGACCCAACCGCCCTCAGGAACTACAGACCCATCTCCCTCCTTCCTTTCGTGGCCAAAGTCTCAGAACTAATCGTGAACACCCAGCTGACCACCTTCATCGAAGAAAACAACATACTGGACCCCTCCCAATCTGGTTTCTGCAGCAACCACAGCACCAACGCAGCCCTAATCACGGCCACCGATGACATCCGCATGCTGCTCGATTAGGGACACACCGCAGCCCTCATCCTCCTCGACCTCTCTGCAGCCTTCGACACCGTCTCACACCGCACACTAACCACCAGACTCCACAACATGGGAATTCGCAGAACACAGAGGGTCAGGCTCCCCCCTTTCTTCTCCAAACCCACCGACATCATCTGTGGAGTCCCCCAGGGATCCTCTCTGAGCCCGACCCTGTTCAACATCTATATGGCCCCCATCGCCGCCATCGTCAGACAGCACGGACTCAGTATCATATCCTACGCCAACGACACCCAGCTCATCCTCTCCCTCACCAGCAACCCCGAAGACACCAGAATGAGCTTCCAGGAGGGAATGATTGGAGTAGCCACCTGGATGAAGGACAGTTGCCTCAAACTCAACTCCGAAAAGACCGAGGTTCTCATCTTCGGACCCAGCCCCTCAGCCTGGGACGACTCCTGGTGGTCTCCCTCCCTCCGCCCCTTTCCGACCCCAACAGACCACGCTCGGAACTTCCGCATAATCCTCGACTCCTCACTCTCCATGAACTGCCAAATCGACGCTATTGCCGCTGCCAGTTTCAACTGCCTCCGAACCCTACGTAAGACTTTCAAATGGATCCCCTCAGACTGCCGAAAGACCGTCACACCAGCATGCTCAACTGCGGCAACTCCCTCTAGGCCGGAATCAACAAAGCACTACTACGCAAACTTCAAACCATCCAAAACGCCGCCGCCAGGCTCGTCCTAGGACTACCACGCCGGGAACACATGACGCCGCACCTACGAGAGCGCCACTTTCTCCCCATTGAGAAGAGTGTCACCTACAAACTACTCATGCACGCGTACAATTCCCTGAACAACATCGGACCCAAATACCTCAACGACCAATTGAGTTTCCACAAACCCAAGAGGAACCTTCGCTCTTCCGACCTCGTCCTGGCAGAGGTCCCCCGCATCCACCGAAGCAGAGCCGGAGGGAGAGCTTTCTCCTACACCGCCTGCACAGCATGCAGCGCTCTCCCAGTTGAAATAAGATGCTCGACTACCCTACTCACTTTCAGATGGGTACTCAAGACCTGGCTTTTCAAATAATCGGAACTGCTAAACCTACCCCTCCCCCAGCGCCTTCAGACCCTCGTGGGTGAGTAGCGCACTTCACCAACCCCTGATGGATTGATTGATTGAAATGTATTACAGAAACCGTATAGAGCTGATTTTTCTGACAAAGTTTTAGAAAACATGAATGTGCCAGGACGAAAATCGCAGATAAAAGAATTATTGTCATTGTTGCAAAAATGGGGAGATTTAGACAAATAGAAAGCCAGATGGACCAAGAAAAAGGAAGAAGCACAGGCCAATAAAACGACATCTGAGTATTTATTAAAAGAAACAGAAAAGGCTGAAAGGTTGTGTCCAATGAGAGAAGTGCCAGGAGGAGGTTATGTGCATGTCCCATGGTCCCTACAGGATATTTTATCATTTACTAATGACGTCCCAAAGCTTAGAGAAAAACCTGTTGAATGGTACCGGCAAGTTGAAAGTTTTGTGAAAGTTTCGAAGGTACTGGTAAAAGATTTAGATGGTTTCTTTGACATTGTTGGTCCAGCTGATTTGTGGACCGAGTTACAGTAGATTGGCCAAATGATGAATACCCTAGAGATCCAAAGACAGGAGCCCCGTCAGAAGAGGTAATGAAAAAGTATAATCAGGTAATAACCTATTTAAAGGGATAGATTCCCCCAAAAAGAAACAGATTGGACTAAAATAGACAGAACCACCCAAAGTAAAGATGAATCTTTACATGCATATTATGAACGGTACAGGTATTTAAACAGTATAGTGGTTTAGAAAACATTGATAATAAGGACATGACACATTTTATTTATCGATTTGTGTCCGGACTAAAACCAGAAATCCCCCAAACGATTAGAGAACATAAATTATGTTGGCAAGCGAAGCCTGTTGACGAGATTCTCAAGTATGCAAAATACTGTGAGGATGAAATTGATAACAAGTGAAAGAACTTAGAAGAAAAAGTAATGTGGGCTCAAGTAAAAATGGCAGAACAACAGGAACTTCACTTAAATCACCAAGCAAATAATCAGAAAAGAGGGGAAGGCCAAGGTGAAGGTAGTGGAGGTAAACCCAGAGGAAACATGAGTAAAGAAGAGGCAATGAAAAAGTTTCCCTGTCATGGGTGCGGAAAATTGGGGCATTGGAGAAACAAATGTAAATTAATACAGAATAATAATGTCCAAAATCAAAATTTAAATCCACAGACACAGAATGAGGTGTCACTGAGACAACCGCAACACGTAATACAGAATCAGTTACCTCAAGTCCCTATGCCAGGTTTAGTGAGTCATGCCAAATACAATGTGTGGACACCGTCTTTCAGGAAGGAAGTGGTAAGAAAAATAAGGTATCACTACAGTTTCTTTTGCGGGACACATTTTTTGAAACAGAGAACTACTGATGGTGCCTGAGAGGGAGGGGAAGAGGAATGCGTACTTGGCGCATCCCTACCGGTAGATTAGTCAGGTTCTTACATTGAGGGAAAAGTAGAGGGCAATGATGTTACCTTTTTTTTGGACACTGGTGCTACCCGTACTACTGTGAGAATAGCAGACATCCCAAACCTACCCCTCTCGGGAGAAGCGATCCAAGTTGTGGGCATTGCTAATAAACAAATTAGGACTCCTGTGACGGAACCAATGGAAGTCTGTATCGGTACAAAATCATGTTCGCAAAACAAGAAACAGAAGTTAAAAAGATGTCCCTAGGAGATCTACCAGAAGAGCTTCAAACCTTTGTACATCCTAATATGTGGGATTTTTCTGGAAAAGAAGTAGGTTTAATGGCAAATGTCGATCCCATAAAAGTGACAGTGAATGAAGTTACAGTTTACCCAAATATTCGACAGTACAAAATGAGTCCGGAAATAAAGACAGGTGTTGCAAAAGAAATAAAGCTTTTGGTTGAACAAGGCATTCTAGAAAAATAATGAGCAGTCCTTGTAATTCATTTATAATTGGCATAAAGAAATCCAACGGAAAATATAGGGTGGTCCAAGACCTTCGGAAAATTAATAAAATTGTCGTCCCATGTTGCCCAGTACCATGGAGGGCAGGATGGTTCACTGTAATTGATTTAAGCCACGCCTTTTTTTCCATTCCATTGAATCCAGAAAGCAAGTTTTTATTTTCGTTCAAATTTGATGAGCATGTTTACGTCTGGAATCGTGTTACACAAAGGTACACAGAAAGCCCATCTATTTTTATTTAGATTCTGAAAAAGTGTCTTGAATCATTGGCACTGCCCGGACAATCTGTCCTGGTGCAGTATATCGATGATCTGCTGATAGCATCGAGAACCAGAAATGACTGCATGATTGATTCCAATGCATTGTTGAACCATTCGGCAAAAGATGGACATAAAGTGTCCCCTGAGAAATTGAAATACTGTACAACATCAGTCAAGTATCTGGGACACCAGATAGAAAGAGGGGTCAGAAGAGTGACATCCGAAAGAATTTAAATAATTCAGAACATGAATTTACCCCAAACTCAGAAAGAAATCAGAATGTTTCTCCGAGTTGGAGGTTACTGCAGGAAGTGGATTGTGGGATTTGCAGTGCTAGCTATACCACTGATTCAGCTGACAAAGAAACGAGCAAAAGATCCAATTGAATGGGATGATGAAAGCATCGCTGCTTTCTTAAAATTACGTAACAGTCTATGTTAAGCTCCAGCATTAGGGATGCCTTACTACTCAAACGAATTTGCATTATTTTGTGACACAAGAGACAATTGTGCTCTCTCAGTCCTAACCCAGATCCATTGATTAATGCGACGTCCTGTAGCATATTTTTCTGCCACACTGGACCCAGTAGTGTCACCACTGCCAGGATGCCTAAAATGGGTAGCTGCAACTTGCATGAGTCTTGAGCAAAGTGAATCCATTGTCATGGGACACCCTGTAACAGTGTATGTCCCAGATGCAGTCATGATTCTGTTAACCAGAACACGTACTCAGTACTTAACTCCTAGTCGGATCACTAAATATGAAAGAGGTATTTTCTTAGTGCCCCAGGCCAGTCTTCACTTTAGGCCTTTGATAGCTTAGTGGCAAGATAGATTTTCCTCATCGTAGTGCAGTTCTGGACCAGTGCAGGTCTTGCCCTTTGGAACTTTTGAACTGTTTAAGCTAGGACTAACAATTTTTTTGTTAAAATCTGTAGGTTATGAGGCAGATGATGGATTATGTGGCAAATCTATAATATGCGGAAATTGCCACTGCCGTACAATCGCATAATTCCAGTGGCCATGAATATAGGGCATGCCAGTATCTGGTAGCCCCTTTGATTTACCATGAGCCCCAACATTGGTTTGCTGGTATGTTACCTCCCTACACATACACACACACGTTAGATTGGGTTCCTTTAGTAATGAAGGGGCTACATGGCTAGTACTGTTATGTTTCATATAGGTACCCTAATGTTGGCCCGGGTAAGATCATACACCTTCACCTACATTATCTCCCTAATACTACACCATAACGAGCCTTTAGGATTGAACCTTTACCTAGTTCTAGACCTAGGTGCAGAAGGAGGGTTTTTCCTGAACAACAGCTTCCTATAACTTCATCAATGGAATCATACATTATGAATGAATATTCATTAGGGTTCTTGGAAACCAGGCAGAGGTTACACCACCTACCCTACCTTATCTACCTACAAGGTTCATCCCATACGTCATCCTCAAATCCTACAATGGCGTATATATGAAACAAGGGACAAAGAAACCCTAGATACCTTTGTATAAATACTGCACATCTTGCTAGAGTTGGTAGAGGGAACCAAGACTTTCAGGCCGACACAACGACCAGAGATGCTAAGGCTCCTGCTAGCAGACGCTCCACCTGACAGTGGTCTAACACATCCCTTGCGGGAGTCCAACTCGAGACCAGGACGGGGTCTCATACTCTCTCACTTCAGGAAATGGGGTTTGACTAAATCCTAGAGGGATTCTTGGCTTCACACCTACTCACATGGTAGATATGCTTAGGCACATCTAGATAGGTATCGTCGGAGTACGCACACTTTTATCCTGCATTTTATATTCATGTATTTATTCATGCCACACCGGTCACCGCCGGACAGCTCTTTGTGCGCCGCCCGGACCAGCGGCAGGACGCTATTAATGTAGGTTACTCTCTGGTAAATCCAGCTGCTTCCCTGTTTGAACCTATCCGCAGCGGACTCAGGCCGGTGATTTAAGGTCTCCTCGACGAGGCTTCCCGGGGCTGCTCTCTCCGCGATCGAGGAACCCACGTCCCCTGTGCAGTCGCAACCGGAGAGTGCCGATCGCCCTAACGCCTGGCGGTGGCAACTTGCACGCTGAAAACGCTGTGGCGCCTTCCGCGACCGGATCCCCCTGCAAGCTGACGGGGATGGATAGGGACTGGCGCGGTTCGGGCTGCTCCTACTGGATCCATCGAGCTTGAAAGTTGGCGGCGCGATGCAGTGCGCTATTTCCTGCGAGGACCCCCTATGCCTGACTCGCCTTTTTCATCAGCGGGCCTCGGACGGTTTGGTCCCTGGTGCACGCCTTCGGCAAGCTGCGGGGACACCCCGACATTCTGCATTCTGATTGGGTGCTTTATTTGGTCACGATGACCTCAGCCTTGTAGCGCTCGACAGCCTGGCTGCCCTCTCCACACGGCCCGGCGAGCTCTCTCAGCTGCATCCACCTGCATCCACTGGTAAGTCCATCGTTGCTCACATAATTTATGCCTGTGGCTCCTCTTTGGGCCCCTGATACCGGCCCTGTCTGCTCAGATTACCCGATCGGCTCCCCGCATTGCTTGATGATTGTTTGAATCTGGCTCTGGCAATGGGAATTCACGGACAGACATCACGTGATTTTGTTTTTGTTTGTGTTCAATCGCTCATTCACAGCAAATCTCGTGCTAGACCACTTCGCCTGACTTTGACTCTGAAATTCTACCTCAGCCACTTTCTCACAGGCAATTTCGAAACTAGGTTGTTTCCACTCTCAACTGGCAGCCATCTTGTAACGGCTACTGACTCAGGGGCATCCATCTGGGACCTGCGCCCATCTGCTAATCTGGTGTGTCCCATACTTTTGCTGATCTGCTGTTATTTATTGACTTTATTTTGCAGTAATTCAGGGTTCTTGAAATTGATTCAAACTGTAGTTTTTCTCCCATCAGCTGCATATCTATATATATACATTATTGGTGCTATAGTCAACAGGATATTCACTGCATACTCTCATTGGTTTTAGGATTAATGCTATCTCCTGACCTGTCATGTATCCTCCCTCCTCCCCCTAAACCCTACCCCTCCCTGCTCTACTCTTCTCCACTTCCCTGCTACTGACCTTTGCCCTCTCTTGTCCTGGCCCCTAGCCCCCACCCTGTCTATCTGTCTATTTCCCCTAGTCAATTTGAGACCTAGCTATTTTGTCTGATGCCCGATGGAGCCACCTGGTTTAGCTATAGGGGAGACAGATCGGGGATTTCCCTCCTTGGACGTCACCTACGCAGTCGGTCTTTAGACAGACTTGCTTGCGTCTCTCTTGTTGTCTCTTCCCACATCCTCCCTCTATCTATGTCTTTCCTTCCCTCTTCTCTCTAAGTATTGAGGCTGAACTATTTTGTCTGTTGCCCGATGGAGCTACATGGCTTAGCTATAGGGGTGATGGACCGTGGATTCCCTCCTTGGTCGTCACCTACCCAGTCGGTCTTTAGACAGACTTCCTCTTGTCTCTCCTTGTTGTCTTTTCTCTTTTTCCTCACTTTCCCACCTCCCCCGCCCCCTCCAATGCTTTTCCCTCTCCTTTCTCTCCTCTCCTAATGTATTGCCTATTATTTTTGATGTATTGTGTAATTGTTGATCTTGTCTGATACATTGTTGATCCTCATGTATAGTGCTCTGATACCTTTAGGTCTTGCCAACCTCACTTTCCCTCCTCCTCTCCCCCCCACTACTCTCTCGCTCCTCTCTCTCCTCCCCTAATGTATTGCCACTGTTTGATATGTTTACTTGTTTGATCTTTTCCTATATATTGTTGAACCACATTGTTGCACTTCCTTTCGTCTCTCCTGCAGTCTCCTACCGCATCCGCCCTCTATTTTTGTCTCTCCTTCCCTCCTCTCTCAATGTATTGAGACTGAACTATTTTGTCTGATGCCCGATGGAGCTACTTAGTTTAGCTATAGGGGAGATGGGCCGTGGATTCCCTCCTTGGTCATCACCTACCCAGTCGGTCTTTAGACAGACTTCTTTTCGTCTCTCCTCATTGTCTCATTCCCTAGCTCCTACCCCCTCTCCCCCGAATTCTCTCCCTTTGCCTGATACTCTGCCCTTTGACTAAGCTCTCTTTCTCCCCTTGTTGTGGAAAGATCCAATATTTATACTCCGGAGGCTCAGCGAACCCGCTGAGTGAGTCTACTGCGCCAAGGGAGCCACTCACACTTGAGGTATGGTATGGCTCCCCTTGCCAAAGCACTCCCTCACCCCTTTCTGGGGAAGGATCCAGTATGTAGGCCTTGGAGTCTCAGAGACCTCTCTGAGAGAGTCCACTGCGCAAAGGGAGCCTCTTGCAACAGAGATAGGGTAGTGATACCACTTCCCCTGGGATCACAGCTTACTGGACTTTGGACGTTTGCCTTGACTCGTCTACCGGTTTGTGTACCCGTCACCCTTCCCCTCCTCTTCCCATGCTGTGTCTCTCACCCTACCCTCCTCTTTCCCGCCTTCATTATCTGTCTACTTCCCCTGCTCCAACCCCCCCTCCCCTGAATCTTTCACCTTGCCTGCTTTTCCCCTTACTTATTTGTGCTTATTGTTTATCTCGACCTTACCAGTAACTATGTGGCCATGCTCTAAGAACTATGTAACCTTTGTTATGATGTAACCTGTAACTATGATCTGATGCACATGTAAAGCGCTCTGATACCTCCGGGTCTAGCCAGCGCTATATAAAACTCTTGAAAATAAAAAAATAAAATTTTTCTTGGTTCGGAAAATTTAACAATAGTCAGATGTACTATTTTAAGTCCAGCAACACCGTTACCCAATTCCCATTTTGAAGAAGTGAGGGAGGAAGTCGAACATGATTGTGTCGACCTCACTGAATTCAGTACTAAACCACGCCCAGACATACAAGAAGAACCATTAAAAGATCCTGAACATGAGTTATTTGTAAATGGCTCGTGTATGCGCATGAGGAAGGAGGGCTCAGCGCTGCTTATGCTGTGTGTACATTATCTGGTATAGTCCAAGCATCCTATTTACCAGGATTCAAGTCTGCACAAGTAGCCGAATTTATTGCTTTAATTAAAGCTTGCAAAATTGGGAAAAATTGGCGGGTAACCATTTATACTGATAGCCAATATGGTTGCGGGGTTGTGCATGACTTTGGCCAACTTTGGATGCAAAGGGAGTTCATGACTTCTTCAGGAACCCCTATTAAAATGGACAGTTTGTAAAATAATTACTTGAAGCAATTTAATTGCCAAAACAATTGGCCATGGTCAAGTGTGCTGCTCGCCAATCTGGAAATGACAAAGTGACAGCTGGTAACCGTTATGCTGACCAAGTGGCCCAACATTGTGCCAGATTTAAAATGGCAGTAAACAAGAAAATTGAAGCATGTGAAATCAGCTGCCAACTTATGCTGTTGAGAGGAGTATACACATGGGAGGAAGTGAGAGATTTGCAAAATGAAGCAGAACCCAAAGAAAAGGAAGAATGGGAGAAAATAGGGTATCAGATAAGACCTGAAGATGGTGTGATAGTTTATTTAGACGGGAGACCAGTGCTACCTGATTGTATGCTTGCACCAATGGCCAGAATGTACCTTGGGGAAACACACATAGGCAGAGATTCAATGATACGGTTATTCAGACAGGATTGGTTTAATGCAAGGTTCAGGAGTGTAGCAGAGAGTCTTTGCCAGAGATGCCTGATTTGCCAGCAAATGAATCCTGTTAGGAAAACTGTGGTTTGCCCTGGGAAAATTGGAAAGGCAGAAGGCCCATTTATCAGACAACAACTTGATTTCATTCAGTTACCTGCTTGTCGAGGATTAAATTATGTTCTTGTCATTATTTGTTTATTTTCCAAGTGGGTTGAAGCATATCCAACCCGAAGGAATGACAGCTTAACTGTAGCCAAATTATTTTTAAGAGAGCTCATTCCTGGGTTTGGTTTCCCAGTAACAATTGAATCAGACAGAGGGTTTCATTTATTTTAATAATGAAATAATTCGACTGATTTGTGAACCTTTCAAAATTGAACAAAAGCTGCACTGTGCATACCGCCCAGAGGCTTCTGGAGTGGTAGAACAACTGAATGGCACAATCAAAGCAAGATTGGGAAAGATCTGTGAATCTACCCAATTGGAATGGCCTGATGCTTTACCTCTTGTCCTGATGGGACTCAGAAGCATCCCAGACAAGATAACAGGCTTGAGTCCCCATGGGAAGGGCAATGAGGCAAGCATGTGTTCCAGGACACAAGCTGTTAACCATATCTGATGATTTAGTGTTGGAGTACTGCAAATAGTTGGCTGGCCAAGTGCGTTCTATCCCTCACCAGGGTGGGGAAGACGCTGTAGCCAGACAATCAACTCCAGCACATGACTTGAACCCTGGAGATTGGGTAGTGATAAAAAGATCACACCAGGGAATCTTGCCTAGCACCAAGGTGGGGAGAACCGCGACATGTGATATTGGTTACCACCACAGCTGTAAAGTGCAAGGGAATTCCGAACTGGATCCATGGCAGCCATACCAAAAGTGTAACAGAACCTGATGAAGTTGAGACTAATGGCTGCGCAGCTGAAGGGTCTCAGGAAGTTGATCCTGAAGTAGTTGACGAAGAATAACCGAGCCCCAGTTAGGATGAATGGATTCAAGTGGTCGACATACCTGAAATAAGAATAAGAACAAGTAGCAAAACGTATCTAGATAGTCAGACTGATAGTGAGGATGAGACAGGAATAGAAGAACACACTCAGATTACAGAATTCCAAGCTAATAGTAATCTTGAGGAGGAACAGATAAGGAAAGAGCAAAATACTCAACGAAACACCCACCAGAACTCCTGTGTCTGAGGAGGGACAGATCGGTACTAGAGAAAACGCACAGGCAGAAGACAATCAAGAAATTGCAAGACCTGTGCAGGACCCCAGACAGGATTAGCAAAATGTGTTCAGGAAGAAGAACAAATTCCAGGCCCAGCAAAGCAATATCCTGAACCAGGTCAGACTAGTGTAGAAGAACCCATCCAAGCAGAAACGTCAACGGTAATAAGCGCTGGACAAGGTCAGATAGAGAGGATACTTGAAGACGACGAAAATCAAATTGTGCCACAACTAAAAGAAAATACCAGAACACCTGAAGAATACGAAAGCACAGTGCCAGCTAAAAGACTCAGAAAAGGTGATACTGGTTTTGTAAAAAGACTGAAATATCGCCTAGTCACAATAGATGAAGAACCTGAACAAGTAGATGAAGTAGCAAGTCAAACTGAACCATCTACAAGTAAGCCAAGAAGGAGAAGTCCACGTCTGAAAAATCTGAACAATAAATTCAAAGGTCCTGAATGGACTTATGTGATTCTCGAGGAATTTGAGAATCTGGAAATCAGTGATGAAGAATTGATTGCTGATCAATCTGTCGAAGTAGTTTGACCAACTTGAAATAAACTCACAGTTATATTTTGTGTAACATTTTCAAAGAGGGGCTAAGTCTCCTTAGTCAAAATGGCTGATGCTAGAGTTACTGGAAACTCGAAAAGAAATTGTATAAAGACATGCTGTAGAATATGCATATGTAGGTATTGATAGTGCTTATAGTATGGCTAGGACTGACAATAGCAATACCTTACTTAATGGCTGCTAAAAAGAACGACACTAGTATACACGGAAAGGTAGCGCACCATAAACAAGACAGAGTAGACTTAGAAGCACCAGATGAGATAGAATTACATCGTAATAGAAACAAAAATGAGACAAACATGAATGTATTTGCTAACCTATTAGTACACTATTTAGTGACAATGCAAATTAGTGATTATTATGTCTGTATGAAATTACTGACATCAGTAGCAGAAGGGGTTACTTACGATCATTTACCACTGATGTATGGTATTTTATGTAGTATATTAACTAGTTTGTTTTATAGAACTAGAAAGTTACAGTATTATTATTCTAATTTAGATGTCATTTTCTCTGAAATTCCTATACGTGTAAACACGAACCCTGTTCTTAGTACTAAACATGCACAGTTCTTTGGTGAATTTTTCCTAACAATGAAAACAATAGATATAGCTGAAGCATACAAAGGCAACTTAACATGTAGATTACATTAAAAAGAGAAAATATCTTTGAATTTAGTAGAGAAAAAGAGACAGGATTTCCATAGAAAAACCACTGGACCGAAACCCCAGATACCCAAATGGGCTAAAAGGGAAGAATGTATGGCAACTGGCAAGACTCATGCTGCTATGTCTCTGGATTTTGAAAAGAAGGGGAAAATATGTCTCCATAGAGAGAAAACTTAGTATAACAATGTATTCATCGGTTTCAGTGAATTAATACACAATTTCCTGATAATTGGGGGTTGGTGACTAAAATGGGGAACTGTTCCAGTATTTCCTGGAGTCCATTATATTTGTGGGAAGAAATCTTATTTTAAGCTGCCTGATCATTGGTACGGAAGTTGCTATTTCGGAATAGTATTCCCGAAAGTATACCATGTAAAGAGAATCAATGGAAGCAATGAAAAAGAAAATGAACTAAAACGATATAAAAGAGCTTGTTTTTCAGAAATTGTAGGTGATATATTTAGTGCACTGATACCTTCAGTGGGAGTAATTCTGAATACACAAATAATTTGCAAATTGTGTGGTGGTGGATCGCTTATTGACTGACACTGCTGAAGGATTCTTATTGTTCAATACTGAATTGGCTGCGATCAGATCAATTGTTTTACAAAATTGACTTGCTCTTGATATATTATTGGCAAAAGAGGGACGAGTCTGTAGAATGCTGAAGGCGCAACATTGTTGCACGTACATACCTGATTAAAGTGTTGAAATTGGTAGGTATATAACAAATATTACTCATTTGGAAGAAGAACTGAAACCACTGGAGGTTGAGAGTGCATGGAAGAGACTAACTGATGGTCTCTCCTCCATAGGTAGTTGGCTTTCTAATGTAGGTAAAAGTATTGTAGGTAAAGTACTGATGCCAATAATGGGGATATCACTACTAATTTTAGTGATAATGATTTGGTGCAAAGGCTGCAGAAACAGAAAATGGTATACAGTAAACGAGAAAAGGAAGAAATGAAAGTTGGATGAAATTAAAATGAGGAGTTGATGGGGGATATTTATAAAAGGATGAACGTTTTCCAAAACAAAAGAGAAAAAAGAACTCCCAAAGAAATAGATGGAATTGAACTAGAAGAGTGCTAAAGTTTGCATCTGGTTCCGTAATTAAGAGGGGATTGATGGAGCAAGGTTTCATACGTACAGAAACTTGCTTGTATTCTGTCCTCTCGAATAACATGTAATTAATAATCAACATGTTTTGTTTACTAATATTCGCATTACACACCATTTCTAGTAAGATGGGGTAGCTGTTCTATGTGCTTTTACTAACAGTAACCAAGTGTCCTAAAATGACCGCCGTAAGCGCGGGAGCTCTTCTACTCAAGCGTCTGCCAAATCTACGTGGCATGATGCCTTTTGCTTTTGGTGGGAACTTCTTGCTTCTGCACACTAGTGCCAAGATGGCCGCATTATGCTTACTCATACTAAAGCACATGCTCCTGCTTGCACTAAAACTTGTGTGCCTTGCTTAACTATTAATGCCATAGTATAAATAAAGTAATGGGGTTAGAGTAGAAATAACTGGTATACAGTGCATTCATTTATTTTTGTATTCTAATGTGTTTCTCTTCGACGTTATTAAAAGCTCGTATTTGGGCCTAAGGGAGACATGATCAGCCATATTGAAAACCGCTCTGCGCATGAGTCGAGTACTTTGAGCGACCTCAAGCAGTGGCATTGAACTGGTGCCAGTGACTGTCTTTCCGAATGCGCCTGAGAACCACAAATTCATAACCTGGAAAAGGAAAAGAGCTTGAAACTTTGTGTATTAAAATGAAATACTATTGATTGGCAGAAAGTAAATTATGGGTGGTAACTTGATCAATATAAGGCAATGAAAATTACCTTATCTTAGTATGGTGTGATGACCTCGCCTCGTCTTTCTGACCAATCACTGTAGGGGAACACATAGATTTGAAACATTTAGGGGTGGTACATTGCCCCGGAAATGGTATAACTAAGGTAGGCTTAGTTAGATGAATTGTCTGACTTGTCCGATTATCTGACCTGTCACTGACCCAACGTATGCTGTAGGAGATTGGGAGCAGAGGTGCTGGCGGAGCACTCTGTCAGAAGAATTGGGGTGTTGCTGAGGGAGAATTATCAATTACCCAGTCGGGGTACCTATCTTCCGTTTCGAGGGGTGTGATGCTGGTGTTGCACTAGTGGAGGTTTCTGTCCTGTTCTGCGCCTATCCTGTCCTGTTGGCACCTGATTAGTCGGAAGCCCTATCTTTGCCCCAGCCCGTGGCCAGGGTTGGTCCTCAGACCATTCTAGGTAAATATAATTCATGTGGTATGTCCTTGTGCTATTTCCCTTTCTCACCCTTCCCAGGTACCAATGTCTAAAGGTGTTACTGTGATTCCTTGCAAACTTTATGACTTATTAATTATATTCTTACTTGTAAAATTTCTGGTCACTGTATTTTGGCTGCTGACTCAACAAAACTTGCATAGAAAAAGTGTTTAAAACTTCTCCTGAGTCTGTGGTTATTACAGGAAAGATAAATTATTAAATGCTACCTATTATGCTAACTAGCTTTTCGATCCCTAGGACTTAACACATAGGTGACAAGGATTGGTAAATCATGGCATATAGGTTTAAGTCTTAAACGGAATTAAGGAACTGATAGGCTGTAAGTAGAAGCAGAATTACTAGTTCAAAGCATGAATGCTTATGGGACAAGGTAAATTCAACTGGTAATCCCGCGCGCCATCAGTGCGGCACTCATACGAGGATCTTCCTGAAATTTCTGTAGGATTGGGGGATGGTCAACCTAACAATGTGTATGAAATGACTATGCAAATGCTGGATTTGAAATTTACTACTAAAGTCAATGTTGTGTTGGAAAGATAGAAGTTATTTTGTCGTAAACAAAAAATTGATGAAGCTAGTGCAATTTATGTTGCTGCGTTACATGGTCTTTCACTGACTTGTCGCTGTGATGGTTTAGCGGATTCCTTCATACGTGACCAAATTGTGAAGTTGTAGTGTAGCTCCTATTTTCCCAATAGGCTCTGCGCATTGGAATAGTACCTACAGCAGTAAAGGCCTAGGCCAGACGTTAACTAGGTCTACTACTGTCGATACTAGACTTAATTTTTGGGTTTGCCAGCTAAGCTCAGAGTTCGCTAGAAACTTTCTCGAATGTTCAAGGAAGGATTAACTTCCCTGATTAGACAAGAAGGGATTTAGTTTCTGACAACCATAGAACATGACAACTTTGCTCTCCCCTAATCAAGAGTCAATCTCAAGAGTCGTGTGAGCACAAGGCAATTATTTTACTCAGTCAGTACGTGCATTCTTAGTCTCATCAGAATGTAGAGAAAAGGAAGAGACGGGCGTGTTCAATAAAAAGGTGTTATTTATTGATCAGTCTCTTTTCTCATACATGAGAAATGGATCGATATTATTGCAATACTTATAGTTAAGTAAAGTGCATACATTAAAAGCAATAGTATAAAATAATACTGTAAAAACATTGATATGGTTTCTGAGCCATATGATGTTTTAAAATGATTAAAATATATTTACATACACATATACATTTGACTAAACGTACTCAACTGGTGTTTCTAAATAAGCCTACCCCGTGTACCTGACCTAAGTCTAATGCGTGGGCGGGAATAGAAAGTTACAGTTTAAGTTAAGTTTGTTTTTGCCAAGTGAATAACTAAAGAATTCTCTGTGAGGGGTTATTCAGTTCTGTACCTGGAATTTAGGATGAATGAGGAATGGTATCTCTTTCTCTGCTCTCGATATTCCAGGCTGCCTGCGAGGGCTGCCCAGAAGCGCCGGTGCTGGGTCTCTCGGCTTGAGATAGCAGCGCGTCTCTCAGCGCGTCAGGAAGGCGGGGCTGCTGCCAGCGAGGTCTGCTTCTGCTCTCGGCTTCGGCAAGTATGGCTGCTCCGTCTTGTCACCACGCGTGTGTTTGCATAGGGCAAGGTCGGCAATATTTATACCTTAAAGGTGCCGAGATTGACGTAAGGATGGACATAGGTACGTCAATAAAGATGTCATACGACTTGCTCGTTAGCACATTCTTTACTAAAGTTCTCTGTGAAATCAAAACAATGGCCGCACGGATTATCCAGGTTGTCATAGGTTTGATTTGTTATGAGAACGTCGTATGCCTTATCAGGGGCTGGAGGAATGTCGCTTGTCTAATTAGATCTCAAGCCTTATGACCTAATCAGATAACACGTTCCTGTGCCGTAGTGTGACTGCGTCAGATAACGGTATCTGCATCATGGGGGTTTTCATGCCTCATGGGCTGACTGTTAGTTAACTTGATAGTTAGTTTAACCAGAATAGGGTCAGGAATAGGGGGACTGATTCAGAACCTATAGAAATACACGACACCCACTCCACGCTAACTATGGTCATATCTACTAATCTATGCATAGTATAACATAGTACAACATACTATAGAGTATAGTGTATACCTTACCACCCCAAAATACATAAATGCATTTCGAAATTTTCAAATATACTGAAAAATTGCAGTCAGATATATTGTATGCACTTAAGCCATGAATTAAATGCAAAAGTAAAACACGTATTGTTATACATTATTGCTTTTTGGTATATGAGAAATACACATGAAATGGCTCTTAATATGGCTATACAGAAAGGAAGTTCGAGACCATTTCATCACATAATAAAATATATTTGTGAACATACCAGCGGGCAGCTAAAGTCTATAAAGTCTCTAAAAATAGAAATCTTAGTTCTCTAGGAATAGTTTCTTACTTTAAGCAGAAGATCAGTGTCCCGGAAAAAATATATAGAAAAATATTTTAGGGGCTTGCTGAAAAAATTGCTGTCCGTGAACTGGATTGTAATTGTTCATGTGACTTTATTTTTAAAGTTGAAGGCCGAATTCAGGGAACGCCGTGTGCGAGTTTACTCAAATGTCTCTATTTCTGTTCTGGAGAGAACATCATATCATTCAGGCTTTCGAAAAAACTGTCAACAGCTTCATGGGAAAGTTCCACTAAGTCGGAAATAGGTGTAACCATGCATTCGTGCGCATGATTGTCTCCATTGACATTCTGATTTGCATCACTGACAGAAGGTCGTACCTGTTCGATGCTGCTTTCATCTTGAACTTCACTACTCTTCAATCGTAGTGGTGAAGATTCCAGGAATGCCGTCATCAGGATTGGCAGCCTTTGAGGGCAGCACAAAGCGTGAACCTTGGTAGGAACCAACAGTGTATCTGCATCCACCGGCGCATCCGATTGTAGCGTCAGACAGGTGTCTAACACGCATTCTTCTCCGCATAGCAGACACCTTAGTACAGGTAAAACACACCTTTGCCACATTGGTCGAAATGATAGAAACCAAGTCATATTTAGGTCTCTAAGCCGGGAGAGTCCCAGGATTTTTGATATCCGGTCCCGGTATCCAATGGCTAGGATCGTATCTTCCATTGTCGCGAGAGTTTGATCTGTGACATGGGTTGCCATAACGAAAATTAAGGACTAGGAATAGGATTCCTGCAATTAGTCCCAGGATCAGGGGAAGTCCGCCAAAAATCGAATGGACGAAATCTGGAAAAATACCCAGTATGGCTTTGAATGGTGTTAATGCCATCGAAAATACTGTCTTAAATACCCCTGAGATCCCATTGGTATCAGAAATATTTAAGATTTCGCTTAGGATTTCCGCGAAATGTACGGGGGAATTAGTTGATAATAATGTATGTATCTCTGCAGTCGTCCTTGCGACTTGTAGATCATACGTTTCTTTTGATGACGTGAGCCTTGTAGGCGTCTGAAGAAGCACTGTTTTCATTCTGCTTAAAGTGTCTATTCGAATAGAAGTAATTTTCAAACTGGGCCATGCCCTTGCCTCCCTGTCTGGAAAGGAGCTGGGGAACAAAGAACGTCCACAGCACTTGACCTTCGCCGTTGTAGTTACTAGATAAGGAGTCCCGGGCATAAGACTGCAACATCTGCGGTCTACAATAAGAATGTAACTCCCATTATAGAGTCTTTGAAAGAATGGTTCTATTTCAGTTGCAGGTGCGCCTTGCTGGTGACATGAAAGGTTGTATGAATTCCCTTCATAGGCTCCATGCAAACTAATTCCGTTACACAGAAGCGTGCCGCTTAGTGACATAGCACAATTGTTGCCACTAAGAAACACTTTCTGTCCTTTATTACTGACACATGCATGTGAATAGGGCAGGTTCCAAGTTGTTTTAAGGTACCCCTTTCCCAATTTCTCGTACATGCCAGCCTGTATATATTTTTGGCAGTATTGAAACCTGAAGGTTGAGATTGGAATATTTATGATTCCGTGGATTATCCATTCACTGACAGGTCGTTCTGACATTGTCATTGGTAATCTTTCTAGTTTTTCAATGCTCAAGATTGTATAATCAGCACCCTTTTGCGCCATACCGATTTGTCTATCAGTAAGGTTAAAGATTTGGAATAGTGACGTTGTGTTGATTAAACGCCAAGGCACATAGCCTGAACGCAGATTTTGTAACGTCCAGCCAAGCTGTACAATAGAACGCAATTGTGACTGACCGTGTTGTAATAACAGTAAGTCTTGCGATAATATATCGATTGCTGAAGACACAATGCTGTCCAATGAAAATATTCTGGAGGACAGAGTCATTAACCCATTGTCCACTACAGAAAGTGATTTTTCCAAATTAATACGATCAATTTCACGTATTCTCTCTGCTGTTTCAATTTGAGTAACCTTCCAGGCCTCATTGTATGCTGCATATACAGAGGCTGCTATGAAACGCTTTTGACGCTGTTTGCGTGGTCCCATTATGAAATCACGCAAGTCAGCACCATCAGTAAGTAAAGTTAGGTGTTGCTTAATTTCAGGCAGTGTGGAAGTCTGTAGCCATTGAAGGCATAATTTGCCCACACTGTAGGTTGTTATTATCCCTGGGTGATGTCTTTGGGGATATCTAGGGTCTGGCCTGTTCATTTTGAAACCCTGTGTTTTATTCAGGAATCTATCTTGACAGTTATTTGTATCTGTGGGCCAGATCAACCATTGTTTCCAATCAGGATGTGTTCTGTTTTGGTTAATTATATGGTTTACGTCTATTTCTTCATCTGTATCAGAGTTATTGCTAAACATTGTTGGCTTTGGAATAGACAGGTTATTTAAATCTTTGATTTTGGCTAAGCCAAGACAGGTGGTTTGTTGAACAGTGTCATTTAAAAATATCATTTGTTCTGGGATCATGCAGGCTCTAAACAAAGCTTCTAAACCCTGTACTTGCCATTCTTTTGTACCCCAAACACTTTTCAAATCAACATTTTTGTCCCAATAATCAAATCCAAAAGTATTCATTTTTTCAAAGAATGAATCTGAATATATCAATTTTGTGTTGGTTATCATGGTTTTCATCCCTGTCTTGTTTGACAATTTGTAATAAAATGTTTCAGCATTACTTGTGTTAAAACCTTGAAAGTATGAATATTTGTCATAAACGGTTCTTGAACTCCCTTTTGGAGGTGTTGCACAATGTTCCCATTGATTATAATTTAAAACATTTCTAGGTTGTGCAGATTTATGCAAAAAATGGTTACCATAATGGTTATAGCAATACATACTATCATAATTTGTAGAACCTTGCAAATAATCATGTTTTGTAAATTTAGCAGACATTACTAAGTCAGACATCATATTGTTAATACTTTCAAAGTCCCAATCATCAGCAAATGAGTTTGGTTTTGCAAAGTCACTCAAGGAGATCTTGATTTGGTGTGGATATTTCAGGATCTCGACCGGACCATAAATTTCATAGTCAGTGTTGTCCCAGGCTACCCCACCAGGTATTGGAATTGCTGTGAAGTTGGCTGAAGAAAGTTCTGAAGAAAGTTCTCTTTTCTCGACGTGCGAAGATGTGTGTGGTTTGAGGACCAAGGTGATGTTCTGACTTGCTGTGTCCATTTTAGCATATTTTCCCTCAATGAAGGGTCCCAAAGTAAATACCATGATGAGCCAAAGTATGAGGATAAATGCACCAAAACCCACCCAAAATTCAATCCATGGAGAAACCAGATATGTTTCTTTCAGTTGTTTCAAAGGTTCCTTAGCTTTGTCTTTAAAGGATTTGGATGATGGCTGTGTCTTTGATTCACTGAAACCTTCAGAGGAATCATCGAAGTTTATGAAGTAACCGGATGCAGTTCTGTCAATTGTTCCAATTGGTTCAGGATTTTTGTTTCTTGCATTGTCACTTGGTACTTCATTGTAGATTGGTGTGTCTCTGCTAAATGTTTTTATTTGGGTTTTCAGAGGTCTGAGTTCTATTGCATTGTTGCATAGTCCTTGTTGTTCTTCTGTAGGCGTTTCGAATGTGATGAGCCTCTTTGTAAGGACCTCTGTACTGGTAGCAAACCTTGGTGTTCTGCTACTTATTGGGAGTCCACTTGGCCTACTGTTTGTTATCGGCCACATGTTGTGGTTTTACCAGGTCGATGGATACAACTCGGTTCTCCTTTTTTCCAGCAAGTGGCGGTAGTACAACTGATCTTGTCCCGTTGACAGACAAGACAGGAACTGCTTTTCTGTAAGAAGGCCCAAATTCCTTCTTTACCGCGATCTTCTCCCTGACTAGATCCCCGACTTTTGGAATCCAGACAGGTCTTGCTGGGACAGGTGGTGATTCTTCAGTGGTTGTTGGCTGTATGTTGCTCAGGTCTTTTCTTGTTTTTGTTTAAGTCCTGCAAAATAGCCAAACGGTCTTTGACATCAAAGGTTTTTTCTATTACCACTGAAGTCTGACTATCAAGGTCAGAGATCAACATCCTAGTTCCGAATAATAATTCGTACGGACTGAATCCCTTCAGAGAATTTCTTGGCAAGTTATTTAGACTACGTTGGACACTTATTAGATGTTTGACCCACCCAGCTCCCGAACCTAATATCCTTTCTATTATAGATTGCTTTCTGCCTTGGTTTTTTCTTTACACCATCCCGTACCCTCAGGAAGGAAGTGAGAAGATTCCCGCTGGGCTGTGCTCATTTGGCCATGTTTCCCCCCAGGCTGGTGTGCCTGAGTGAAAACCATGGTCGAACGTAGCATGCTCTTAGCGTATATGCCATTTAGACTCGCAAATCTTGTATAACAGTCCGGACGTCAGCCGAGTGCTGGTGATCTACATTATAAGTGGTAACTAGCCTGTATATGTTAATCGCAAGCCATTCTTTTTAGTGGTGATGTTATCTGCAGTCAGATTCCACCGTATTTTATTTTTTCTCTCCCCACTGCGATTTCTGTTGCAGTTTGGGCAGTTTTTTACAAACATGGTATGATGTAGGCTCATGCCAGGCCACCAGTACCGTGATTGTAAATCTTCCAGAGAATCTTTTAGTTTGAGGTGTCCAAGACCCTCGCCCATATGTGCGTCTGCGATTAACAAGTGTCTCCTGTCCATGTTTGGAATCACTCTATCCCCCACTCCAGGGATTCGAGCAAAAGGGACGGAGTTTGCATCGATTATGTATGTGTAATTGAGTGGATAGTTGATCGGTAACGCTGAGCAGTCGCCTTTTGATGACGTTTTCACTGCCAGTAATGTTTCACCGTCAATGTATTTTAATGTACGCTTTTTTCGATCTACGGGAGCCGATTTAGTGGCTGCCGCTGCGGCTGCTTCAGCCAATGAATTCCCTACAACGTGAACGCCATCACGCTGATGACTCAGTGAATGAGTCACGTGAGTCTTTGGTAGTTCTTTTTTCAAAAGAGCTACTTGTTCCCAGAGCAGTCTCTGCTTTATTGGTGCATCTGTGTCATCTTTGTAACCGTTCTGAATCCATGTCTGCAAATCGCTGTTATATGATTTGACGCAGTAATATGAATCTGACACTATAAGTGTCGGGAATTCGCGATCCGCATTATCTAGCGCCATTTTCAATGCGATTATTTCAGTTTGTTTTTCTGAATTAGTTTCTACTGAGTGTGATTTTGTTAATAGAGGTTTTAATATACCTCCGCGCCACACTTCTTTTGTAATCTCACATGTGGGGTTGTATGCTTGTTCTCCCCAAACGGACGGTTGAGCATGTCCGTCTGTGTAGATTACACAGGCGTAATGTCGTAGAGGCAGAATGTCGATTGGCAGAGGATACGTCTTTTCATATTTTAGATTTTTTAATTCTTCTAGTTCTGGATCAAAGTAGTAGTCTACTTTGTCCGTTGTGATTGAATTCACCCATTGTATCCATTCCGGATTCAATGTTGTTGTTGGTAAATTACACGGTGTTGTTAGTGCCTCAAAGGCTGATTCTGCTGTTCTGACTGTGATATGTCTACCGTCAGCTATGTCTTTTTCTCTAGCTATTGCGGTTTGAACTGCACGAATGATTTTTTCTGTATTACTGAATTTCTGTTCAGCTTCTGTGTACATGTGTGATTTGAATGCAATTGGTACCTTTTCTCCCTCATTAGAGGTCAGGTATGTGAATCCGCATCTCCCTGGGATGACTCGGATCACAAGGTTGCGTGTATTATCACGGGTTTCTAATTTTGTTTTAATTAGCATGTCTGTTTGTAAGGATCTCAAAATTTCTGTGTGTGTTTGAGTCCAACTGGATCTTTTAAAGTCTGGTTTAATTAGATCATAAAGGTGTTTGACCCTTTCTGCGTAATTTGCAATGTATGTTCTTCCGAAATTTAGGAAGCCTAGAATTGACTGTAGGTTTTTTAGTGTTTTAGGAGCTTGGATTACGGCACATTTCTCTAGGAAATTGTCTGCCAGGCTTTTACCTTCACTTGATAACTCATATCCTAAGAATAGGACCGTCAGATGGGCAATTCTGGATTTTTTAAAGTTGAATTTGTAACCCTCTGCAGCGAACCCAAGTATTATGGTGTTCACCCTTTTCAAGTGAGTCTCCAAGTCATCATCTGTTAAGTAAATGTCATCGACATAAGATAATGCTTCATCATCATATAGTTGTAGTAATTCTGTTACTCTCGCTGAGAATACCCCCGGGCTGTTCTTGTACCCCTGGGCTAACCGACAGAATTGTTTTTGAGTGCCATTTACTGAGAATGCAGTTAAATATCTGCTCTCTGGTGCTATATTTTGACAAAAGAATCCATTGGAGATGTCCAAGGTTGTTTTGTATTTTTTGCGCACTATGTTATTCATTAGTGCAGCACTGTGTGAATTTTGCACTGCAAAAGTTTTGCAACATGTGTTAAGGTGTCGGTAATCCAAAACTAGACGGTATGAATTGTCTGGTTTGGAGACCGGAAACAAAGGATTGTTCATTTGTGAGGTGCAAGTTTCAATCACCCCCTGGTATTCTAGCTGATCTAGTATTTCATTTACTTGTTTTTTAGCTTCTTGCTTAATTGGGTACTGCCTTTGTGCAGTTGGTTGTGATTTTAACTGGATTTTGTGAGGAGGAGAATCCTCATCCCATCCTACGTGATTTTTATATAAAGCAGGTGCTAAGGCCACTGCCCACTTTCTAGCAAGTGTATATTTTTTATGAATCGGGATATGATTCGAGAAGGCAGGCATAATTACTTCTTCGCCATGAGGGCACTCCCTGACAAACTCTGGTGGCCAGTCTTTTTCAGCTAGAAGGATATCATAGCCCTTGGAGAGATTATCCCAAAATAGTCCCCTTATTTTCCTAGTCTTATCTCCCTCTATACGTAATGTTATCTCGTATATCTTGTGGGGCTTGCTAACTCTGGTGTCTGCAGTTTCCACTTGAAGGTATTCATTCGTGTCCACTGTCTCCAGATGATTCATAAGGACTTTGCGAGCTATGCTCACCTCTGCTGCGCTGTCTAGCATTGTCTGAGCCCACTCTCCGTTTTTCAGTTGTGTCCTCAGTATTCTCGGCATTGTTAACTACCTTGATACTGGCTACCTTCTTTTTTGGAAATTGTAATTTCTTTTTCAGTTGAGCAGGTTCCTTGTCTTTGGACTTGGCGTGCTCTTCTGATCGTCCTCTTCTTTCCGATTTCTGCGAGGAATTCTGAAAAGATTGAGAGGGACGCGTATCAATGTCTTGATATCTATCAGGTTTTTTAATATTATCCCTATTTCTAAGGTTATATCTATTCCCAGAGGGGTCACTCTGCGGTGACCTCTGTCTTTGGTTTGGAGATTTCTCTCTTCGCCTCGGAGACCTTCCTCTGGACTGGAATTTCTTTTCTTTAGGATTGGATTGTTTATTTCCATCCCAGTTCTTTTTTGGTGAATTATTATTATTAAAAAATATTTTTTCTGGACTTGTAGTCAGTTGCGGTTTTACTGGTATTCCACCTAGACTATCTCTGCCTAGTTCTTCATAGGATTTTTCTATGATTCTGGCAATTTCAGCTGGTTGGTCTGCTATATCTGTCTCTTTTAACCTCTGGCGGATCGCCACGTTTGCTGCTTCACCTTTTATGTTGGCTAGTAATATAGCCGAGACCTGCTTGAAGTCTTTTAGTAATTTCATACCAAGAGTTAAAGCAGGTTCTGGAACGTATTCATCTTGAATTTGTTTTAGCACATCTGGTATTACCGAAATGGATGGAACACCGTGCGTTTTTGTATAGATGGAAGCAAAGACTGTACCCCAAGTGTCACAGTCCTCAATGTGTGGTGCGATTCCCATTGGGAGACATATAGTCAGAATCCTGTGTTTTTCTAATGGGGTGGTGTCAGGAAACACCGCCTCTATTTGGGTGATTTTCTGTGCCAACCAGAATGGTATTTGTTCCCGTTTAGCTGGAACTTTACCTAGGCAGGATTGGATGTTCTGTGGTGTAATTTTATTTGTGTTCCCCTGGTGAGGGGTCAGCTGTGGTAGTTTAATCGCTGGCTGAATTGTTGAAGTCCGCATTACATACTGAACTAATTGTCTATGAATTTTTAGTAATTGTTTCAGCTGTGTTAATAGTTCAACTGCAGGCATCCTATCGATGTCTGGATGTGGTGTGTATCCGGCTAGGACCGGCCACGTTGCTCCTGGTCTTCCTAAAGGACCGAGCCTTGTAATGTGATTGTTATGTTTTAGGGCGCCATCAAATAAGAGCAAATGCTCTTGGAATTTGAGTGGTACTTCCACCTCCTCGAAAGGAGTGTACTCATTAGGAGGTTCCTCTACTTTATAATAGTGGAAGTACTTTGTTACAGCATTAGCTGCTGGAAAATGTATCCATGTATAGTATACCTCTGTCTGCCGATATTCGTGTGCCTCGATTACGAATATGACTGTGCCACCTCTAGGTGTCAGTCCATTTTCTATAAGTTTTAAGGTTATAGATCTCCTTTTAATGACCGGAATGAGTGTTATATTCGGGTCTGCTGCTTGCATGGTAGCATCAGCATCTGCGAGTTCAGTAGCTAATCTAACTGCCTCTCTTTCTTCATCACTGTCTCCCATTCTACTGACAGGATGGTATTATGTTTATTTGCAGATCAGGTTTCTTTATGGGAACAGAGATTAGATGCACAATATTTTGGAACACTGTTTATCCTTCAACGTTGACTTGACCAAAAACCATACATAGGAGTTCCCTCCTGCGAGGTTTTGGAGGATATAACCTTTCACCCACTCCAGACGTCTTTGGAGTATTTGGGAAAAGGGGTCTGAGTGAGAAAGCACGACTGAGTTACTCTAAATGTCTTACGTTAGTTTTATCGCCCTTTCCAAACGCGTTGGGCGCCATGTAGTGTAGCTCCTATTTTCCCAATAGGCTCTGCGCATTGGAATAGTACCTACAGCAGTAAAGGCCTAGGCCAGACGTTAACTAGGTCTACTACTGTCGATACTAGACTTAATTTTTGGGTTTGCCAGCTAAGCTCAGAGTTCGCTAGAAACTTTCTCGAATGTTCAAGGAAGGATTAACTTCCCTGATTAGACAAGAAGGGATTTAGTTTCTGACAACCATAGAACATGACAACTTTGCTCTCCCCTAATCAAGAGTCAATCTCAAGAGTCGTGTGAGCACAAGGCAATTATTTTACTCAGTCAGTACGTGCATTCTTAGTCTCATCAGAATGTAGAGAAAAGGAAGAGACTGGCGTGTTCAATAAAAAGGTGTTATTTATTGATCAGTCTCTTTTCTCATACATGAGAAATGGATCGATATTATTGCAATACTTATAGTTAAGTAAAGTGCATACATTAAAAGCAATAGTATAAAATAATACTGTAAAAACATTGATATGGTTTCTGAGCCATATGATGTTTTAAAATGATTAAAATATATTTACATACACATATACATTTGACTAAACGTACTCAACTGGTGTTTCTAAATACGCCTACCCCGTGTACCTGACCTAAGTCTAATGCGTGGGCGGGAATAGAAAGTTACAGTTTAAGTTAAGTTTGTTTTTGCCAAGTGAATAACTAAAGAATTCTCTGTGAGGGGTTATTCAGTTCTGTACCTGGAATTTAGGATGAATGAGGAATGGTATCTCTTTCTCTGCTCTCGATATTCCAGGCTGCCTGCGAGGGCTGCCCAGAAGCGCCGGTGCTGGGTCTCTCGGCTTGAGATAGCAGCGCGTCTCTCAGCGCGTCAGGAAGGCGGGGCTGCTGCCAGCGGGGTCTGCTTCTGCTCTCGGCTTCGGCAAGTATGGCTGCTCCATCTTGTCACCACGCGTGTGTTTGCATAGGGCAAGGTCGGCAATATTTATACCTTAAAGGTGCCGAGATTGACGTAAGGATGGACATAGGTACGTCAATAAAGATGTCATACGACTTGCTCGTTAGCACATTCTTTACTAAAGTTCTCTGTGAAATCAAAACAATGGCCGCACGGATTATCCAGGTTGTCATAGGTTTGATTTGTTATGAGAACGTCGTATGCCTTATCAGGGGCTGGAGGAATGTCGCTTGTCTAATTAGATCTCAAGCGTTATGACCTAATCAGATAACACGTTCCTGTGCCGTAGTGTGACTGCGTCAGATAACGGTATCTGCATCATGGGGGTTTTCATGCCTCATGGGCTGACTGTTAGTTAACTTGATAGTTAGTTTAACCAGAATAGGGTCAGGAATAGGGGGACTGATTCAGAACCTATAGAAATACACGACAAAGTGTACCATGAATAAAAGAGTGCGAGAAAAATTGCTCATTAAAGATCCGACTTTAGAGGAAGCAATTCAAATAGCTAAGGGTTTGGAGCATACTGATTTATGGATAAAGGAGATGGAAAGTTGTAGCAATCCCACGATGCCCAAAGAACGGGTTGTCACAGGTGCGGAAAGTCAAGCAGAATGCGTAGATGAAACCAAAGTAACAAATTCATCTACAAAATGTACAAATAAAGGGGCATATTATCAAGGGGGTTTATCTCCGCTTTTTTGGCTTTAAAAGCCAAGAAAGCGGAGATAAAATTATCTCCCTATTACCTAGCTGTCGCTAACACCAGTTAGCGACAGCTAGTAGGAGATAGCGACCATCTTGGGCCCCACTTTGCATGTCAGTGATATTTATCACTAATGACATGCAAAGTGGGCGTGCCAAGCTGTTAGCGACTGGAAACACTCGCTAACATCGCTATCTCCTATTACCAACTTTTGGAGATATTCGCGCTAAGCGTGAATATCTCCAAAAACTAACACCTGCCCTGAGCAGTTCTTAGCCATGTTATCCAATGGGAGGTGGATAACATGGCTAAGAGCATTAGCTCGGTAATGCATGAATATCGCTGACTTTTCAGCGATATTCATGCATTGCGGCCGTTTTTTATCGCATTTGCGATAAACCTTGATAATAGCAAGGTTTATCTGCGATAATTTCTGACGATGCTTAGCGTTAAAAAATTTGTTGCTAAGCATCGTTAGCGATAAATATCGCTTAACGTTGGTAATATGCCCCAAAGTCCCTAACAAATTAAGAAATGCTGCTTGTGCAAATACTGCTGCTACCAATAAACTCCCTGGCAAGTTTTTTGAGACTGCTCATGCAAACATTGCTGTTTCAGGAACTGACTAGAGAAATATTAAATGTTATTGTTGGTGTGCTCCTGGGCACATAGCTTCTAGTCCTGGATGTATGGGCAGGAATGCATTGCATAGAGCTTGTGGGAAGAGGGGACACCTAGCCAAAGTGTTTAGGACAAAAACTCAAATACGCGAAGTAGATGATATAATTGAGAATGTTCTGGAATTTACGTTATGTGTTGATGTATTAGATCACAAATTAGATCATGATCATACAATTTTAGAATGTGATATTGTTAAAGAAAGTACATCGTTGTTGAGTAAGCCTCATAATGTCATATGTTTGGATGGACATAACATTACTATGTTAGTGGATTCGGGAAGTTTATACACACTGTTGTCTATGGATATGTATTCAATTCAGTTCAAAAGGCTTTGTTCGGTTTGTGCAACAACCATAAAAGCAAAAAAACATGATTTTAAAACACACATATAAAAAACATTCAATACATATAACAGTCCAATAAATAATAGTGCATAATATACTTTCTAGCAGCAATTTGTTAATAACAGTATCCAGTGCATAAAAAAATCCAATTAATTAACAAGTATAATAGATTACCTAGCAGCAATTGATTTTAGAATATAAGAAGCAACATAGAAACATAACCCCGGGTCATTAGGCATAACCAATAAATTCATAGCAGCGTGGGTTGTTCTCACATAACATTTTAAGAATATAGGTTTCAGATAAAATCGTCTTAAAAAGGAATGGAGTTTTTGGTATAAAAAGGATGGTGCTTTGTTTAGATATCCCATCACAAGGACATAGAGTCTGTGGGCACATTTTTGTGGTGGGACAGGCAACTAGATGGTGTACTATGCCTAATCTCAAACAAATCAAAACAAAACAATGAGATGGCCTGGTTACTACTGACAGGTAATCTTGGAAGCCTCTTCTAACCAACCACCTGTTGATAAAATGCAAAAGTGGGATGCTTCCCTATCACTCTCCTGCGCACTTCATTTTGATGGGCTATAACGGTATTTTTAATCTCCTGTATAGATACTAGTGTAAAACAACCAGGGTCACCCTGGATACAAAGATTAAATAAGTTATTGCACCAATCCCGAATATTCTTCAACCAGGGGATCTTGTGACTTTTATCCCGGGATCGACAGTCACTAATAATAGATTGGGTAAATTTGGTCTCCTCTTTACTCCAAATGGATCTCCATAAAAGTAATGGCCGCAAACCAATAAGATCTGATAAATAATTAATGCCTACTTCATAGTGTATAATTTCGGTGGATGCTGATGATGGTGAGCACAAAACGCATTTAAAAAAAGAGTTTTCTTCAAGCTGGAGTGCCTGTACAGGATTATGGCCCCAAACTCCTGTGCCGTAGAGGGCTATGGCTACACATCTGGCCTTGTATATGTCAACCATATCCTTGATACGGCGGGTACTTAGCTTGGCTGCAAATCTAAAAATCCCATGAGCACTCTTAACCATCTTGGAGCGTTCATTCATAAGTTCATTCTCCCAATTCCCATTTCCTAAATAAGTTACACCCAAGTAGCAGAAAGTATTGACCGATTCCACTGGGGAATTCTCTATATAAAAAGATTTACTTTTTTTGGATTTCTGACCACAAGCCATTACAAAGGTTTTGGTCTTATTTATTAGCAGTTTCCTATTCTTAATAAAAAGGCAAAAACTATCCATTAGTCGCTGTAGGCCAAGGGGCGTTCTGGCGACCAACACCGCATCGTCTGCGTACAGTAAGACGGGCACGGGTTTTCCAGCTATTTGTGGTGCATCTGCTTGTATCGACCTAAAGGCTATGTCAACTTCATTTATAAATAGAGAAAAAAGTAACAGTGCCAAAACACAGCCTTGGCGGATGCCTCTTTTGACCTCAAAAAATGGTGTACACTCTTCCCGCTCTCCATATAGCACCTTGCTTGAGAGTTTCTCATACAACCTTGCTAAGAAAAAAATATTTTTTTAGGGGCACCTAGATTAAACAAGGTTGGCCATAAAATAGAGTGGTCAACAAGGTCGAACGCACTGCTAAGATCTGCAAAGCACGGATATAATCTACCCTCCTTGGCCTGTCTATATTTGCCTATCAGGAGTTCTAGGTTAATACATTGCTCCTGGGTTAATAGCCCTTTTCTAAAACCATATTGGACTGGAGAGAGAATCTCTTTTTCCATAACCCATTCTTCAAGTCTTACCAGAAGTATTCTACTCATCACTTTGACTGAGGAATCCAAAAGTGAAATGGGGCAATAGTTTTTCGCTTCAGTTTTAATACCTTTTTTAAAAATAGGAATTATCACAGATTGGCCCCATGACAGTGGAATGGACTTCGTTGCTGCTAAGTTAAAAACTCTGGTTAAAATAGGGCTCCATAGAACTATTTCGCTTTTATAACCGTCAATGGGATATGTATTCAAAAATCTGGGAACATGAGGCAGATATCAAATTCTGGGACAAGCCTGATATTAAGGCTATGGGATATGGTGGAAAAACTATTGATATTTTGGGATTGAAACAGACGCGTATTTCGCTCAGTGGAAAAAGTCTATATGGTTGAGTGTATTTGACTAAGCAAGGATCCAACTTAATAGGGTGGCGACACCAAAAAGACCTAAACATAGCCCTGAATCCCAATGCAAAAGAGCCAGGTATTCCACAATGATACACGAAGTTGATGGAACATATCAGTCAGGTTTAATAGAAAAATACCCTCAAGTCTTTTCTGAGAAGCTGAGGAAACGTAAGAATTTTTCTCACAAGATTATTTAAAAAAAAAAATGCAATTTCGGTTGTGCATAAGGTGGGGAGTTTGCCATATTTGATGATGGATCCCTTACAAAATGAACTTGAGAAATTGCTTGCACAAAATATCATAGAACCAATTGAGGCCTCAGAGTGGTTGTCCCCCATTGTGGTCACACCCAAGGATGGGGGTAAGAAAATGTGTTTGTGTGTGGACTTATGCGACTTAAATAAAAATATTTGGGTGGACAGGCAACCCTTGCCGAACATCTCTGAGATGCTGACAGCAATGGGTGGGGGTACTATCTTTAAATTATTAGATATGTCTGCAGCATATCAGCAGATTGATTTAGATGTAGCTTCAAGACACCTCACCTCGTTTGTCACGCTGCTGGGTGAATTTCGCTTTTGCAGAATGCCTTTCGGTTTGGTATCTGCCTCAGAGGTGTTTCAAAGAGTGATGCAGCTAACTTTTGGAGACATGATAGATGTCTTGTGTTTCCAAAATGATGTCTTGATTGTGGGGAAAGCGGTACAAAAGGGGGTGGTGATAGACGGAGCATCTGAACCAATCAAATACTCACACCCAGTAAACAGATCTGGGTTTAATCCATCACCGTTCTTTAGCCCACTCTGCCTCCCAAGTTCAGACATGGCCATATGCAAATGAGTCTGACCCTGCCTGGCCCGCGCCCAGCGCCAGGACCCCTGGCCCTCCCCGCCGAGGCAAGACGACCCGACTGACCTACGACGCCGCCACTCTCAACGCACTCAATGCCGGCCGGACCCACGCCTGATGCCGAGCCACCCCGAGACGCACCCACGGACCCTTCACCTGCTGCACCTGCAAGTTCACCTGCCTCCGAACCTGCCCCGCACCCGCCAAGACAAACACCAGCAGCAACCACCTCAAGTGCATCCTGATCAACACCCGCTCCGTCCACAGACACGCCGTGGAACTCTGGAACCTCCTCGACGCTACATCACCGGACGTCGCCTTCCTCACGGAAACCTGGATGAACGCCTCCTCTGCACCCGACATTGCCATCGCCATCCCGGACGGGTACAAGATCATCAGGAGGGACCGCATCAACCAGACCGGAGGTGGCATCGCCATCGTCCACAGGAACACCATCCGCATCACGACCGACGCCAACGACTCCTTCGCCGCAGCCGAACATCTCCACTTCCAGATTCACACCGACCCTAAGACGACCCTCAGAGGCACCCTCGTCTACAGACCCCCGGGACCACGCACACAATTCAGCGAAGACATCACAGACTTCATCAGCCCGCACGCCCTCCCCTCCACTGACTACATCCTCCTCGGGGACCTCAACTTCCACCTGGAGAACAACAAGGACCGCAACACCACCGTCCTGCTGGAAAACCTCGCCAACCTCGGACTCAAGCAACTGGTCAACACCCCCACCCACTACGCCGGCCACACGCTTGATCCCGTCTTCTCTTCCAGCAAGTACATCACCTTCAGCCACGCCACCGGACTCCACTGGACCGACCACAGCTGCGTCCACTTCAGCTTCAAAAGATCCACGACCCACCACCACCCGCAACAGGTACCTCACAGGAATTGAAGCAAGATCACCGCAGACCAGCTCACCACCTCCCTCAGCCAGAGCCCACCCGCCAACACAACGGACCCCAACGAAGCAGCCCGCAACTTCACACAGTGGCTGACCGCCTGCGCCGACGGCCTCGCGCCACTAAAGAACCCTCCCAGCAGACCCAGAAGCAAGAAGGCATCCTGGTTCACCGACAACCTCAAGGACTCCAAGAAGACCTGCCGCACCCTCGAGAAAGCCTGGCTCCTCGAGCGGACCACCGACAACATGACCGCCCTCAAATACGCTACCCGCAAGCACCACCAGCTCATCCGCACCACCAAGAAGAAATCCCTGAAGGAACGACTGGACAACAACGCCCACGACAGCAAAGAGCTCTTCACTATCGTCAAGGAGTTCTCCAACCCCAGCACTGGCACCAACGACATCACTCCGTCACAAGACCTCTGCGACTCCCTCGCCTCGTTCTTCCACCGCAAGATCGCCGACATCCACAACAGCTTCGGCGCCCCACCCACGCACCCAACCGTCGAACCAACGCCCCCCACCGCCACCCTTCGCACCTGGACCACGCTGACCACCGAAGACACAGCCCGCACGATGAACACCATCCACTCCGGATCACCGACCGACCCCTGCCCACACCACGTCTTCAACAAGGCCGACTCCACTATCGCACCCCAACTCCGGAACATCATCAACGCCTCCTTCAACACCGCCACCTTCCCGGAGAGCTGGAAGCACGCCGAGATCAGCGCCCTCCTGAAGAAACCTACAACGGACCCCACCGATCTCAAAAACTTCCGCCCCATCTCGCTCCTCCCTTTTCCTGCTAAAGTCATCGAGAAGATCGTCAACAGACAGCTGACCGCCTTCCTCGAGACGAACGGATCCCTCGACCCCTCGCAGTCCGGCTTCAGAGCCAACCACAGCACCGAGACCTCCCTCATCGCAGCCACCGACGACATCCGGACCCTGCTCGACAAGGGGGAAACAGTGGCCCTCATCCTCCTGGACCTCTCCGCTGCGTTCGACACGGTCTGCCACCGCACCCTAGTCCAGCGCCTCAGCAACATCGGTATCCAAGAGAAGGCACTGGAGTGGATCATCTCGTTCCTCGCCGGTAGAACACAAAGAGTCCGCCTCCCCCCGTTTCGCTCCGAGGCCACCGAAGTCATCTGCGGCGTCCCGCAAGGATCTTCACTCAGCCCCACCCTCTTCAACATCTACATGAAACCTCTTGCAGCCATCGCACGCCAGCACAACCTCAACATCATCTCTTACGCCGACGACACCCAGCTGATCCTCTCCCTCACCAGAGACCCCGACACCGCCAGAACCTGCCTACACGAAGGGATGAAAGACGTCGCCGAGTGGATGAAGGACAGCCGCCTGAAACTGAACTCGGACAAGACGGAAGTCCTCATCCTGGGATCTTCGCCCTCCGCCTGGGACGACTCCTGGTGGCCCCCAGCCCTGGGCACCGCACCCAAGCCAACCGACCACGCACGCAACCTGGGCTTCATCCTGGACCCCTCCCTCTCGATGACCAGACAAGTCAACGCCGTCTCCTCATCGTGCTTCAACACCCTGCGTATGCTTCGCAAGATCTTCCGCTGGATCCCGACCGAGACCAGGAAGACTGTCACCCAGGCACTCGTCACCAGCCGACTGGACTACGGAAACGCCCTCTACGCAGGAACCACAGCCAAGCTACAGAAAAGACTCCAGCGCATCCAGAACGCCTCCGCCCGACTCATCCTGGATGTCCCCCGACGCAGCCACATCTCCAGCCACCTGAGGAACCTGCACTGGCTCCAGGTCGACAAGAGGATCACGTTCCGGCTCCTCACCCACGCACACAAGTCTCTCCACGACCTGGGCCCCAAGTACCTCAACGACCGCCTGACCTTGTACATGCCCACCCGCCAGCTACGGTCCACCAGCCTCGCCCTCGCAGCCGTACCACGCATCCGAAGAGCCACCGCCGGAGGAAGATCCTTCTCCTACCTGGCTGCCAAGACTTGGAACTCCCTCCCCATCCACCTTCGGCTGACCCAGGACCATCTCGCCTTCAGGAAACAACTCAAGACCTGGCTGTTCGAGCAGTAGCATACCCCTCCCCCCAAGCGCCTTGAGACCCTCCCGGGTGAGTAGTGCATTATACAAATGGCATGATTGATTGATTGATTGATTGACCCTGTGCCTCATTGGAACAGTCCAGCCCGAACTGCCAAGCCATGCCTTCCCTGGACCGGAAACAAGCTTCCTAGGACCGGTTTCTGGCATTTCAGCCGTCTACTGCCAGGCTTGCTTGAATCCAGTGGCAAAGTGAGCAAGGGACTCACGTCTGAGCATACCCTGCCAACTTATGGCAAACAAAGCGGTACAAAAGGGGGTGGTGATGGACAGAGCATCTGAACCAACCAAATACTCACACCCGGTCAACAGATCTGGGTTTAATCCATCACGGTTCTTTAGCCCACTCTGCCACCCCAGTTCAGAAATAGCCGTATGCAAATCAGTCTGACCCTGTGCCTCATGGGAACAGTCCAGCCCGAACTGCCAAGCCATGCCTTCCCTAGACCGGAAACAAGCTTCCTAGGAATGGTTTCTGGCATTTCAGCCGTCTTCAGCCAGGCTTGCTTGAATCCAGTGGCAAAGTGAGCAAGGGACTCACGTCTGAGCATACCCTGCCAACTTATGGCAAACAAAGCGGTACAAAAGGGGGTGGTGATGGACGGAGCATCTGAACCAATCAAATACTCACACCCAGTCAACAGATCTGGGTTTAATCCATCACTGTTCTTTAGCCCACTCTGCCACCCAAGTTCAGACATGGCCATATGCAAATCAGTCTGACCCTGTGCCTCATGGGAACAGTCCAGCCCGAACTGCCAAGCCATGCCTTCCTTTGACCAGAAACAAGCCTTCTAGGACCGGTTTCTGGCATTTCAGCCATCTTCAGCCAGGCTTGCTTGCATCCAGTGGGAAAGTGAGCAAGGGACTCACGTCTGAACATACCCTGCCAACTTATGGCGAACAAAGCGGTACAAAAGGGGGTGGTGATGGACGGAGCATCTGAACCAATCAAATACTCACACCCAGTCAACAGATCTGGGTGTAATCCATCACTGTTCTTTAACCCACTCTGCCACCCTGTTCATACATGGCCATATGCAAATCCGTCTGGATACCAGTGATTGAAATTCCTGAAGCTGTTATCGAAACAAGAAGAACAAAAACATTAGAAAGATAGGCAGGTAGAGAGGAAAAGACAGGGAAAGAAGAACACACTCAGGTAGAAATAAACACAGCTATTCAGAAACCTCAGCAGGGTAAGATAGAAGAAGAAGGACAGGTTCAGGCAGAAGAATAACAAACAACAATAAGACCTGAACAGGTGCAGGAAGAATAAAATAATACAGAAAATACAGAACAAAGACAATTAGAAAGGGAAGAAGAACAAGAACCGATTGCGCCCAGACAAAGTGAAAATAAGAGAACTTTAGGAAATGATAAGGCAATTCAGGTCAAAAGAGTTAGAAAAGGTGATAATTGGCCAGGTGGAGTGAAAAGATTAAGATATTACTTAAGGAAGTCAATCTAGATCCAAACAGCCAATAGCAGAATTCACTCAAAGATGTGCAAGACTGGGGATTGTGAACAGAAAATACAAGGCCCCTGAGTGGACCTATGTAATTCTAGAAGAATTTGAAAATCTAGATTTACAATAAGAATCAGAGAAAGTTTATGTTGCACAGATTGATGATAACAGATTAAGACCACCCTAGAAATAAAAAGACAGAATTTTGAATAAAGAAAGAAAAAGAGAAAATACATTTTCTCAGATTGAAATTGGCAGAAGTTGAAGTCACTGAACAATCGAAACGAAGTATAAAACTAAAGTGTTTAAGATTTTGCTTATGTAGTATTTTACTAGTATTATTAGTGTGGTTATTTTTAACAGTGGGAGTATCTTTGTTAATGGAAACAAGTAACAAGAATAGTGCAAATACTAATGAGAAAGTAGATAGAACAAGGGGAACTAAAATAGATGTAGGGGTAGAAGATGAGATAAACTGTCATCATAATGAATCAGACAATGATTCATCCCTAAATTTGTTTACTAAATTGTTGTTTCAGTATGTTAATACAATGGAGATTAGTGATTGTTATGTCTGTATGAAATTACCGTCATCCGTATCAGAAGGGATGATATCACTATATACCTTTAACATATGGTGTGTCATGTAGCGCTCTATCAAGTCTATTGTATGTAACCAGAAAGCTTCAGTATTTTTTTTCAAACTTAGATGTAGTGTTTTCAGAACTACTCGAGAGACTATGAATCCAGTACTTAGTAGTAAGGATGCACAGTTTATAGATGAATTTTTCTTAACAATGAGTTTAATAGATATAGCACAGGCACATAAAGATAACCTAACATATAGATTATGTGAAGAAGAAAAGGAGTTTTTGAATTTAGTAGAGGAAAGGAGACAGGATTTAGTAAAGAAGGCTGATGAACGGAAATCCCATGTACCTCCATGGGCTGAGAAAGAGGGAATTTATGCAAAGGGCAAGGCTCATGCTGCGATGTCCCTACACTTTGTGAAAAGGGGAAAATTCTTCCTCCATAGGTTAAAGACAGATTATAATAACATTTTCATTGGTAGCAGTGAATGTGAACACAACTTCCTAATTTTAGGCGGATTGGGACTAAAAGGGGGAACCGAACCTGTATTTCCAGGAATTTCTTATGTATGCGGGAATAATGCCTATTATAGGTTACCTGCAAGATGGTATGGGAGCTGTTATTTTGGAATAGTTTTCCCAAAGATCTACCATGTGGACAGAATCAATGGAATCAATAAAATATCTAATGGACTAACATGAAGATGAGCTAGTTTTTCAGAAATTGTAGATGATATATTTAGTGCATTGATAACCTCAGTTGGAGTTCTTCTAAATTCACGTAAAAACTTCAAATTGTCAACCATCGTTGATCATCTTTCTACAGATACGGCTGGAAGTTTCTTGATGATTAATACATGAATGGCTTCAATAAGGTCCATGGTTTTACAAAATCATCTTGCTCTCGATATTTTATTAGCAAATTAGGGCGGAGTCTGTGGTATGTTGAATATTCAACATTGTTGCACTTACATTCCTGACAAAAGTAAGGAAAATAAAGGTTGTATATTAAAAATATTACAAAAATGCATGAAGATTTGACCCAACTGGAGGTTGATAGTGTATGGGGAAAATTAACAAAAAGTATAACATCAATAGGGAAATGGTTTACTAATTTTGGGAGGAGTTTCCTAAGTCAACTCATATTACCAGTAGTTGTAATAATGACAATAGTATTAATAGTGATGATTACATGTAACTGTTGTAGAAGCAAGGGAAAAAGAAGAATACATTTAGAAAAGGAGGGAAAAGTAAGGAAATGAAAGAGGGAATATGAAGAAATTCAGCTGGAAGAAATAAAAGGACCGCTATATAAAAAAAATGAAAAATTTGAAAGGAGATACCGACAAAGATCAGAGGGAAAGAAAAAAAGCTGAGATGTGCTATAGGTGGTATCTGGGAAGGAATGGGTAAATTGTGGATGGCTCAAAAATGCCATCAGAAAGGGGACTGATGAAGCAAGGTTTCGTAGAGAAGAGACTTGGGTTAGTGAAGCTTGCAAAAGTGTGTACTAATGTGGATAACAATGAAGAAGGACTAATACCACTTTAAATGGGGAACTGTTGTGCGCATACGTCAACTGCATCTCCCCAGTATGACGTATTAATGCTTGGAGGGAAATTCTGGCGCATGAGCAGAAGACACTAAAATGGAGTCTTGAAGACTCGTGTGCATGGCATCTGCTTACTTGAATCAAGAACAAGCTATTTTTACTAATGCTAATGCGGGAAAAGTATTAATAAATAAAGGGGAACATAGTAGAATATTTGTCATTCTGACTTTGTCACTAGTGCATATTTCGGCCTCTTGCATAATCGGATTGAATGGAGTGACACGAAGTCTGCGCATGCCCACTGAGTGAAGCCATGAAAGCCATGACTGTGCATTTGAAAGGGAGCCAAGATTGAGTGTTACAGCATGGGAACGGATGGTGAAGAGTTCAACGAAGAAGACTCTTATTAAAAAATTTTATTATACTGTTTCAACGTGAAATGCGAAAGTGTATGAGAATCAAATTTGTGAATAAAAATTAAGGGGATGGGTTTGCGAACAATAGTTGAACTGATTTTAATGACATGCAAGCATGGTGTGATAGAGCTTTCCCCCTTGCCTGACCAATCATATTTCGTATTTGTAATATATTGAAACTTTAGTGGGTGGAACATGAAGAACGAAGGGTATAATTAAGATAGTTTTATTTAGTTAGTCAGAACAGAGAATGCTGAGATCGGAGGGTGCTGAATGCTGGGAGAGATGATGATGGTGTAAGATGCTGGTGAACAACTGATTGCAGAACCTGAAGGCGAAATTTCTATCCTAATTTAATTGGGTTAGATTTGAAGATCACAGAAGAATCTTTAGGAGTAAGAGAGTGTCAGAGAGGGGTGCTGCGCAACCGTTGGTATCTTAGAGAGGGTAACTATCCTGTCCTGATTCCTGTCCTGAAGTCTTTGTCTCCTGAATCTATCTCAGGGGACCCCACCAGCCCTTTGGCCAGGGGGTTGATCTTCCACACCATCCTTGGTAAATATCATTTTCTGTTAATTGCTAATGTTTGATCTTTTCTCTCTGCCCTCTCCTTTTCTGACATTAGTTGATTGCATGAGTCAGAGCTAAAAGCATTGCTTTTATTAATTGAATTTTCTCTCTTATGAATGATGGTGACTGCATTGCGACTGTTCACATGCATCTTAAACTTAGATAACTTAGATAACTTCTTGAGTCTGGTGATTTTCTTAAAGTATAGAAAAGTTCATTTTTGTTAATTATCACTATCAACTAGTTTAACTAATAGTCCATCGACAAGGGGAAATAACTTGTTGATCTGTTAAGGGTTAGTTAAAGAAATGAGCAGAGGTACTAAATAAACTAATCCTAAACAGTTTTGTGAATTTTGTTTATGAAACATAAACCAACACCAGCGGTTTTTACCACTTGTGAGTTTTCTTATGGACCCAGGTGAGTATATGGTAGTGGAGTATCTGTTGTTGGTGTACTGCTGGATCCTCATTATAGGTACATCCATCCCCGAAAGGCCCAAAATCACAAACAGAAGAGGATGCAGTCTGCGTGACATCCTGGTACACAGTGACATCACTACCACAGACCAAAAGTGGGGGATCAACTTACCTGTATTTTTTCCATTCGGCCACTGCAAGGCTTGCAGCAGTAGCCATATGAAAAAAGAATATCTAAACCCGAGTACTAACACCGTGATTTCCATCAAACAGTTTCTGGCATGTAGCTCCAGCACTGTTGTGTACATACTGAAATGCCCCTACAATCTCAAATACGTAGGCAGAACTACACTCATGGCAAACAAGAGGATACTGGAGCACAGGAGGGCAATTACCAACAAAGATCAACATTACCCCATTGATAGGCACTTTAAAACAAGTGGATCAGCAACTGCGCGGACGAACTCGCCCCTCTAAGGACCCCGCCCAGCAGATCCTGCAGCAGAAAAACACCATGGTTCACCGACGAACTCAAGTGCTCCAAGAAGAACTGTCGAGCCCTCGAGAAAGCCTGGAGAAGGGAACCAACGACGGACAACATGACCACCCTCAAGCTCGCCACCCGGAAACACCACCAACTGATCCGCGCCACCAAGAAAAATGCATACAAGGACCGGCTGGACAACAACGCACACAACTGCAAGGAACTCTTCAACATCGTGAAAGAGCTCTCCAACCCCAACGCCGGAAACAACGACATCACACCGTCGCAAGACCTCTGCAACTCCCTCGCGTCCTACTTCCACAACAAGATCACGGACATACACAACAGCTTCAACAACCAACCAACGCAAGCCACAACCGCAACGACGCCACCATCCACCACCCTCCGCACCTGGACCCCGATCAGCACCGAAGACACCATCCGCACCATGAACTCCATCCATTCCGGATCTCCGACTGACCCCTGCCCTCACCACGTCTTCAACAAGGCCGACGCTGTCCTCGCACCCCACCTGCGGGACATCATCAACACCTCCTTCGACTCCGCCACCTTCCCTGAGAGCTGGAAGCACGCCGAACTCAGCGCTCTCCTCAAGAAACCCACAGCAGACCCCACCGACCTCAAGAACTACCGTCCCATCTCGCTCCTCCCGTTCCCGGCCAAAGTCATCGAGAAGACCGTCAACAAACAGCTGGCCGCCTTCCTCGAGACGAATGGATCCCTCGACCCCTCACAGTCCGGCTTCCGAGCGAACCACAGCACCGAGACCGCCCTCATCGCCGCCACCGACGACCTTCGAACTCTGATGGACAACGGAGAAACAGCGGCCCTCATCCTCCTGGACCTCTCCGCGGCTTTCGACACTGTCTGCCACCGCACCCTAGTACAGCGCCTCAGCAACATCGGAATCCAGGGGAAGGCACTGGAATGGATCACCTCCTTCCTCGACGGAAGAACACAAAGAGTCCGCCTACCACCGTACAAGTCAGAGGCCACCAAAGTCATCTGCGGCGTACCCCAAGGATCCTCGCTGAGCCCAACCCTCTTCAACGTCTACATGAGCCCCCTCGCGGCCATCGCACGCCAACACAACCTGAACATCATCTCCTACGCCGACGACACCCAGCTGATCCTCTCCCTGACCAACGACCCCGCCACCGCCAGAGCCAACCTGCACGAAGGGATGAGAGACGTAGCCGAATGGATGACGACCAGCCGCCTGAAACTGAACTCAGACAAGACGGAGGTACTCATCCTGGGCTCCACGCCCTCCGCCTGGGACGACTCCTGGTGGCCCCCCGCCCTGGGCACCGCACCCGAACCGACGGACCACGCACGCAACCTGGGCTTCATCCTGGACTCCTCCCTCTCCATGACCAGGCAAGTCAACGCCGTCTCCTCGTCATGCTTCAACATCCTGCGCATGCTACGTAAGATCTTCCGGTGGATCCCCACCGAGACGAGGAAGACGGTCACCCAAGCCCTCGTCACCAGCCGACTGGACTACGGCAACGCCCTCTACGCCGGAACTACTGCCAAACTCCAGAAGAGACTCCAGCGGATCCAGAACGCCTCGGCGAGACTCATCCTCGACATCCCCCGACGCAGCCACATCTCCGGACACCTGAGAGATCTGCACTGGCTCCCGGTCAACAAGAGAATCACCTTCCGGCTCCTCACCCACGCGCACAAAGCCCTACACGACCAAGGCCCGAGCTACCTCAACAACCGGATCAACTTCTACACTCCCAAGCGCCTCCTCAGATCAACCAACCACGCCCTCGCCGCCGTCCCCCGCATCCGAAGAGCGACAACAGGAGGAAGATCCTTCTCCTACCTGGCCGCCAAGACCTGGAACTCACTCCCGACCAATCTGCGCCTGACCCAAGACCACCTCTCCTTCAGGAAGAAGCTCAAGACCTGGCTGTTCGAGCAGTAGCGGCACCCCCCCCCTCCCAGCGCCTTGAGACCCTACGGGTGAGTAGTGCGCTCTACAAATGACCTGATTGATTGATTGATTGATTGATTGATTGAAAACACATAATTTCTCAGATTGCTCTAAACTTAGCTACTATGCCATTGAACAACTTAACATCAATATCCGAGGTGGCAATAGGGTATTCCAACACAAGAAAAGGGAGTAAAGGCATATCATCAGCCTTGGGACCCCCCTACCCAGGAGGTCACAATATAGATGAAGAGGTGGCTATACATATCCAGGAGGCGGCCACCTAGCCTCTTTCCTGCCTCCAGTTTCCTCTGGCTTCTCTCTAGTTTTCCTATGGTTTTTCCCTGGCTTCTCTCTCTTCTCCATCTTTCTCTTAAGCTTGTTCTCAAGTTCTATTTCAAGCTGTTTCTGTAGTTCCCTGTTGTCAGGACTCGGGTGTAGCAGCGCCTACATTCGCGATTCCCTAGAAGAACTACAACTCCCATGATGCTAAAGTGGAGGGGATAAAATAGCTGTGTGCGTGCAGGCCAACGCGCGTAATTCTGATGTGATTCCAGTCTCTGTTTCGGCTGAGGAAGTGACGGCGGGTGGCAGAAGCCATTGCTACTGGCTTCTCTTTTGGATTATCTGGCTCTGGATTTCATCGAGTTGGTGCCCTGTTTCGTAAGTAGCTTGGGATTTGGTTACGGCCAATTCCGTGGTATTGTGTTGGTGGATTGCCATAGCGGGATACTGCGAGCGGCTGCCGCGTATTACCGTGTGTGGTATTGGGATGCAATTTGACATTGCAAAGACTCTGCGGACGCATAGCGGAGTAGAGGTATATATATATATTGGGGGTCATGCCCAAATTACCCTCATCTACATGAGCAATAAACATCAACGATGTAGAATCAAAATAAATGGCATAAAGGGATCAATCAAAACATTTCTTTTCAGCCAGAGTACAATTAATTACCCTGCTCGTCCCAATACTTATTTATGACAAATTAATTTCTACTATTACAGCTTGTGTACGTTACAAGTGACGGGAAAAAAAACAGTATAGTCACAACAAACGAATACATATAAAGTTTTCATATATACACAATGTACACTTCATTACACAAACATTTAAATCACACTCATAAATATAATACACTACATATATACAATATAACCAACATGTACAACATATATCAAACACATACAAATATTGCTGTGTCTGTGCTGGAGCTAATTCACACCTTATTTTGGAGGAAACGCTTTTCTTTCTCTTATTTCCTGGAGGAAATCTTTTCAGGAGAACTGGTCTTCATTTAGTATAGATTCCTGCTTCTCTGCTGCTGTGTTAGAACCTGTGATCCCTGGGGTTAGAACCTGCTTCTCTGCTGCTGTGTTAGAACCTGGGGTATGTAGGAGTGTGAACTTGTTAATATGTTTGGTGGGCATATGTGATGCAACCTGTGAATGACTCTTAGTTTTTGTTTCAGATATGCTTTTCCTCTAAAGACTTTGGGAATACTCATTAGGATTGTAGAATGGTATATCCCATACCAGGTATATATATTTTTTAGCAAGACCTAATGAGAGTAGATGTTACTTGAACTCTGTTTACATCTGTGTCTTTTGTTTTACAGGTTCGATTTCCCCTGCTGTCCCGTCCCCATCTTTTTCCTCACCTGATACCTCGAACACCCTGTATATTTATATGGGTGTTGGTGATATCAGGAGGTGGACCTTTTTCTGCTACAACTGGATCCTGTGGAGTGTAACCTGACAGAATTACGCGCCCACGTATTTAGCTCTGCCCGATCCAGGTGTGGTAGAAAAAATGGCTACCATGGAGGATGTTCTTCAGGTTTTAGTGTTGGTCCAACAGGAATTAGCTTCCTCTAAGGCGGAACCAGCCGCCCTGAGAGACAAAGTAGAGAAATTGTCCAGGAACGCCTTTGACGCCTCCTCTGCGGCTTTTCAAATACAGGTTACTGTGCCTCCCCCCATTCCATTGGCCAGTCTGGAGAGATATGCAGGAGACCCATTAAAAATACTAGTGTTTCTGACACAGATAATGTTGCATTTTTCTTGCAAGCCGGCCTTGTTTCCCAATAACCATTCAAGAGTCGCTTTCACAATTTACTATCTTATAGGGGATGCGGCTAATTGGGCTGTTCCATTGGTAAGGAATAACGATGCAGTCTTATCTGATTGGTCGGCATTCAGGGCGGAATTTGAAAGGGTTTTTGACCGAAGGGCCACTACTTTTAGCGCAGATGAAGAACCTTTGGATCTTAAACAAGGGAAAAATGATTTGGTAACATACCCGACTATGTTCAATCGGTTAGTGGCAGAAACAGCTTGGCCGGAGGAAAAGAGTTTTTTTTTATTTTATCAGGGATTGAGAGATGAAATGAAGGATGTTTTGGCTCAAATAGATCCTCAACCCACTACATGTACTGAGATGATAAACTTAACCTTACGACTGGATGGCCGAATGTCCTAGAGAGGGGCTGAAAAGAAGCAGTGGGACAAAGGTTATTTCGGTCTGATAGAACCCCTCGTCGACCGATAGATAACCAAGTACCAGTGTTTGCGCCAATGGAAATCGGGCGGTCTGAGTCCCATTGTCCAGAGGAGAACGAGAGAGTAGACGGGTGCAGGGTTTATGCATGTATTGTGGTAAAGGTGGACATTACGTTAGGGAATGTCCCTCCAAACCAAAAACATTGGGGGCATGGTTGCAGAATAAAAGGGGGGCAGTATCTACCTCGCTTTCTGCAGTACAGTCAGGAGATTCCCATGGAGAAGTGGAGGAAGGGAAAGGTTGGAAAATCCCTTCTCTGGGTACCACGGACTTGCAGGACACAGAGTCACATATAGTGCTCCCTATGAGCCTAGAATGTAACCACCAGGTTCATCAAGTCCAGGTCATGATTGATTCAGGGGCTACCGGGAACTTTATAGACAATGGTTTGGTTACCACCCTTGAGTTACCAAGAGTACAGAGGGAGACACCAGAAGAGGTATTGGCGGTAGATGGCAAACCTTTGAAATCTGGTTTTATTGGGGAACAAACTGAGTCAGTCCTTTTGACTCTACTTTTGGATAATGAAAGACATGTTGATGAGTTGTCTTTGAATATCATTGAGGCCCCTCAATACAAGGTCATTTTAGGGATGCCTTGGCTGTGCCACCATAACCCCACCATAAACTGGAGAAATAAAACTATACGGTTCCTCTCAGAGGAATGTAAAAGTCATCTAGTGCCCGTAACTCTCTCACAGGCTGCGGCTTTGATACATCCCTTTGTAGTTGCCACAGCTGCTGAGAATGAGACCATATTGCCCTTAGAATACTCCCAGTTTAAGGATGTGTTTTGTGAGATTCAGGCTGAACAACTGCCCCTGCACAGAGAGTACAACTGCAGAATAGACTTGGTGGAGGGAACTGCGATTCCGGCATGTAGGGTGTACACATTGTCTGTGCCAGAGACCACGCACTTACGAGAATAGCTGAATCATTATCTGGAGATAGACTTTATTAGACCTTCAAAGTCACCAGCTGCCTCTCCATTATTTTTCATATCTAAAGCCAATGGTGATTTGAGAGCTTATGTGGACTATCGCCAATTGAACAAGAACACCGTGAGAAATAGATATCCTTTGCCCCTCATTTCTATATTGCTTGACCAGGTGAGGGAAATCTACACTAGGTTGGATTTGAGAGGCGCGTACCATTTGGTACGCGTCAGAGAAGGCGATGAGTGGAAGACAGCTTTCAAGACTCGTTATGGATTATTTGAATATATTGTCATGCCGTTCGGCCTTTGCAACGCCCCAGTGGCATTCCAGTATTTTGTAAATGACGTCTTGAAAGAATTTGTGGACTTGTTTGTTGTTGTTTATATTGACGACATCCTCATCTAGTCCAACACGGTCTAAAGACATACAAGTCATGTTTGTAAAGTGCTGTCCCAACTGCGTGCACATAGATTGTTCTGTAAGTTGACCCAATGCGAGTTTGGTGTGGAACGAGTGGAGTTTCTTGGGGTTATGCTATGCCCTGAAGGTTTTCACATGGCAGAGAGAAAGATTAAGACAGTGCAAGAATGGCCCACTCCCAAGAACATACGTGATGTGCAATGCTTCTTTTGCGAACTATTAGTGAAGGTTCATCCTTCATTTCTCCCAAGTCGCAGTCCCCATGTCTCGACTCCTCAGGAAGGGAGTGTCTTTTCACTGGTCAAGAGAAGCCGAAGAAGCCCTCACTTTTCTGAACAGAGCTTGTACCACTGCTCCAGTACTAGCACACCCGAGACCAGAGCATCCTTTCATTGTAGAGGCGGATGCCTCAGATGACGCAATCAGAGCTATCTTGTCTCAAAGTAATCAGAATACCGGACAGTTACACCCTGTGGCCTATTTGTCTAGGAAATTGAACTCGGCTGAGAGAAATTATACTACAGCCGAGAAGGAGCTACTGGCTATAAAAAGGCCTTTCAGGAATGGAGGCCTGTATTTGTGGGGGGCCTGTATCTGTGGGGGGGGGCTAACCAACCTATCATAGTATACCACAGAAACCTGCAATACATGAAGTCTGCACGTCATTTTTCTCAGCGACAGATGAGATGGATGTTGTTTTTTGCAGGATACAACTTTGTTATTACTTTTAGACCTGGGGTAGAGAACCTCAAAGCAGACTCTTTGTCTCGGCAGGAAACAATGTATAACCTCGACCAGCACAAGAATGTAGAATCTATCATCGAACCGTCCAAGGTACTTTGTGCTATCCGGGTGGAAAACTTCCTGGAGAAAGTACTTTGTCCTGCATTCAGTGCATTATGGGAAGCATGGGCACAGAAGGAGGCAGAGCGTACAGTAAAAAATGGATTACCTTTTTACAAGAATATGCTATATCTTCCCACTGTTGAACTCAGAAAGAAGGCTTTCATGTGGTGCCATGTGTCTCTGTTGGCAGGTCATCCAGGAACCTGAAAGACCATACAGCTGACACAACAGCATTTTTGGTGGAAATCTTTAAGTAGGGATATCACCTCGTGGGTGGCAAGCTGTGATGACTGTGCCAGAGCAAAACGGAGAATACCAGGAGGAAGGGGACGCTCATAACCATGCCCACACCGGTTCGACCATGGCAAAGTATCAGCCTCCATTTTGTCACAGGTTTGCCTTTAGAGAAAGGGAACTCAGTTCTATTGGTCATTGTGGATGGACTCACGAAAATGGGGCATTTTGTTCCTTGTACAAACCTACCTACAGCCGGCCAAACAGCACAGTTGCTGCTGAGTAACATCATCTGATTACATGGCATACCAAAGTCATTGTGTCAGATAGGGGGCCCCAATTCATTGTCAGGTTTTGGAAGATGTGGTGCAAGGCGTTGCACATAGACTCTGCATTATCCACTAGTTTTCACCCGTAGACAGAAGGACAAACAGAGTGGCTAAACCAAACCCTGAAGAAATACCTCAGATGCTATGCGAAGGAAGCACAAGACTCCTGGGTTGAGCTGCTATAGATGGCCGAACTGGCATAAAACAATGCATGGCGCTGTTCTATTTGGGTTTCTCCTTTCCGGGCTAACTTTGGTTATGATGCTCTAATTTTGCCTGTCACATTTCCTGAAGAAGTAGCTCATCAGCCTTCTGTATTGGCTCAAGTGAAGAAAATACATGCAGTGCATTGTAAGGTTAAAGCTCATTTGATACAGGCTAAACTGACCTATAAGAAATGGGAAGACCGTCATCGGAGTGATGGCCCTCAGTAACAGGTGGGGGACAAGGTGTGGTTGTCTACCAAGAACATTTGATTCAAGTTACGAAGTGTATTCCATCCTAGATTCATTGGATCCTACGACATTGTTAGGCAGGTCAACCCGGTTACCTACAAATTGAAACTACCTGGTTCATTACGTATGCACCCTGTGTTCCACTGCAATCCCCGGAAACCGGCTAAGGGTCGCGACAACATGCTCTCCCGCCTGTGATGTGTGACGGGGTTAGGAGTACGAGGTCAAGAGTATTAAGGATTCCAGGATGAGATGGGGTGTACTGTGGTACCTGGCATCCTGGAAGGGATATGCGACGAAGGATGACTCCTGGGAACCCTGCCATAATGTGCATGCTCCAACGGCTGTTCGCACCTTCCACAGAGGATTTCCTATGAAGCCTGGCCCTAGGAGGCGCTAGGAGAGGGGGACCTACTGTCAGGGATCGGGTGTAGCGGCGCCTACATTCGCGATTCCCTAGAATAACTACAACTCCCATGATGCTAAATGGAAGGGGATAAAGTAGCTGTGCGCGTGCAGGCCAACATGTGTAATTCTGATGTGATTTCCGTCTCTGTCTCGGCTGAGGAAGTGATGGCGGGTGGCAGAACCCGTTGCTACCGTCTTCTCTGTTGGATTATCTGGCTCTGGATTTCATCGAGTTGGTGCCCTGTTTCGTGAGTAGCTTGGGATTTGGTTACAGCCAATTCCGTGGTATTGTGTTGGTGGATTGCCATAGCGGAATTCTGCGAGCAGCTGCCGCGTATTACCGTGTGTGGTATTGGGATGCAATTTGACTTTGCAAAGACTCAGCAGACGCATAGCGGAGTACAGTGGTGAAGAAACCGCGTACTTCCGTGTATGCTTTGTGTCCTTTTGTTTTCCCTATTTGGAGGTGAAACACCCAGGCCACATTTAGCGTTGCTCTGGAAAGAACTGTGTGTGTTAATATCATTTGTGTTTGGACTCACATAGCGGGATATCGCGGTGAGTTAACTGCATATTGCCGTGTATGTGCTGGAGCTTATTTACACCTTATTTTGGAGGAAACATTTTTCTTTCTCTTATTTCCTGGATGAAATATATTCAGGATGACTGGTCTACATTTAGTATAGATTCCTGCTTCTCTGCTGCTGTGTTAGAACCTGGGGTATGTAGGAGTGTGAACTTGTTAATATGTTTGGTGCGCATATGTGATGCAACATGTGAATGACACTTAGTTTTTGTTTCAGATATGCTTTTCCTCTAAAGACGTTGGAAATACTCTTTAGGATTGTAGAATGCTACATCTCATACCAGGTATATATATTTCATAGCGAGACCTAATGAGAGTGATGTTCCTTGAACTCTGTTTACATCTTTGCCCTTTGTTTTACAGGTTCTATTTCCCCTGCTGTCCCTCCCCCATCCTTTCCCTCACCTGATCCCTCGAACACCCTGTATACTTATATGAGCGTTGGTGATATCAGGAGGTGGACCTTTTTCTGCTACAACTGGATCCTGTGGAGCGTAACCTGACGCCTGTTTCCTCAGTTTTCTATCCCTCTGGAGTAATGAAAAGGCCATCTGGTACTGTGACTATGTAATTTTGCATTTGACATGTCTAGGTATTTTTTTTGCAAACAATTTGTACATTGTAAATATTAGGTCAATATGCGTTTTGAATTCTATATCCGAGAACTTACTTGTCACTATGTCTACCTTTTTAGGCAGAAAGGAAGGGACCCGAGAATCGATCCAGTGCAACGTTTTGGGCTCCCTACACTTTTCTTTGAGATATCCATCAGATGTATCACACCCCTCAGATAAGAAATCTCACGTTTATGTTCTATTGCATTTGTATGCACTAATTTGGAATCTTAGGAATTTTATCACTTTACACTGTTACAATGTTTGGCTGCCTCCAAGCGTGTTCATGTCAGAAGCCTCCATTCTTGCAATGCCAGCAATCTACTGCCTTTCCCATTCCTACAGGTTATTGGACACCAGCATGGCCACTAAACATGTTTAAGCACTTGTTCTTCTATGTTTAGTATTACCATGTGTTGGGGTTTATTAGGCACTATGTCAATTCCAGGCTCCATTTATACCTCCTACCTCACTACACTTTATGCAACAGTGACATTTACAAGTTGCAACTGTGTTCTTCACCACTACGACTTATATCTCATAAGCTTGAATGGAAGTCATGTTTTTGTTATTCAACATTCATTCAGGAGAAGTGTGGCTCACTGGTTAGAGGAGGCAGACCCTGAAACAGAGGTCAGACCCGGGACCAGGGTTCAATTCCCGACGCGGCAGGGTCTTGAGCCCAAATATCCACGGACTCGAAAATTCTCATTTCGGTGCCTACTCGAATCACGGGTTCACACTCTGCAGCTCTGGGCATTAGCCTGCTTAATCTCCACTATGGCCCCCCGCGGCGGGATGCCTGGCTTTCACCTTGGGGAAGCCAGGACGGGTTCCCAAGGCAATCGCCGAGATGCCTACGGGTAATCGAGCGCTATATAAGAACGCATAATAAGAATAATTTTCCTCACATATGATGTCACTTCTGTTGACATCATAGGCGCTTTTGCCAATGGAGGCATACAACTGTATTATCTTGTAAGCATTTTGCACTAGACAGCACATAATTCAATTTTAAGTTAGAGTTGGAACATGCTTCAAAATGGCTGCTACCTTTCATTCCTTTCTTTTGTCTGTACACCGTTTGAAGTCCTATGTTGGTTTGTGTTATGGTGTATGTCATGACATTTTTGTGCTGCACTTCGCTGTGTGATCAAGACCGTATACCGGTCGAAACGGGTCACGGACGGTTTATGAAGTAAATAAATCCCACTTTTGGTGGCAGGCAGATCACCGTTTCTGCCTGAGTGCATGCTGCAATGACTTTGCTTGTTAAAATTATTGACCGGCTGACTCCACCGGCAAGAGCGCCACCTTCCATGGGCAAAGACTCCCAGAATGAGTTTTCTTGCTTATGGCGATATAAATATATATATATATCAGCAATCCTGGCCGCTATCGATGCGGTAACAAGCAGGCGCAGACCTCTTCTCCTCTCACAGGTTAAACTTTCAAAATAAAGCGCCATCACACCATCAAATGTGTCAGCAGTGGTAATTTATTTTGGCAAGTGCAGAGCAAATGCTCTCCTCGACGCGTTTCGCTCCGCAGGCGGAGCTTGATCACATGACGCGCCCAAAGTAGGTGGTACAATATATAGTGATTTAAAAAGCTCTATCACCCATAAAAAAAAGGATGAAAGGCGCAAATCGACATAATGGCATAAGATCAAATAATGAATTAATTCATTGCGGTGTGTGTACAATGTAAATCAGGCAGGCACATGATAACAGTGAGAGCATAGTGCTCATAATATCGAATGATACTTTCATTCACCTTGGTGTATATACACTGTAAACAAGGCAGACACATGATAACAGTGGGAGCATAATGCTCATATTATAGAATTATGGTGTGGTCAGATCCAATCTAATATGTGATGGTAAAATACATAATCATTGAGAGTTCCAAAAGCAACATTGCCCAAAATTAGTTAACAAATATAGGTTTTTAAATACAAACTCAATCCAGTGCAGAGTATGTTGTTGAATGAAATGTGCACATAGTGTGCCTAAAACCAGATACATTCAAATGCAAGTTGCAAATCCCTTCGATAATGACCAATCCACAGTGTGCATATATTGCCCTTGCAACGCAACGCAAAAGTAATGTTTTAGACATGATATGAAATATGCCCAATAAACTAAAGTGCTCGTGTCTAATGGGTGAAAAAGGAAATATAAAAACATTCTTATAGACAGACACAGCTGAAGCAGAAATAATGAAAAAACTACTAATTCATCTTGTGTATATATAACGCAAAAAATATGCATTCATAGACTTAAACAATCTTCAGAAGTAACCTATACAAGGACATGATGCTACAGAAACATGATAAAAACTCAGAAGCTCTAATTACAGGAAGTTATGGAGTTCATCAATTGCATTCAATCCATTTGGTGCCTTAGAATCAAGTAATAAAATGAAATAAGTTTCTTTTTGTCTGAGTAGTCTCTCTCGGTCACCCCCCCATCCGGGGTTGGGGACCGACCCCAAAAGTGTGTACTGCAGATCTTTCAGTTTGTTACCATGGACAGCTTTAAAGTGGCGAGCCACAGGATAATTGCTGTCCGAGTTTACTATGGCTTGTACATGCTGCAAGATGCGCTGATTGGCCGGCAACTTAGTGCTGCCAATGTATGACAGATTGCAAGTACAGGTTAATTGATAAATGACAAAATCACTACGGCATGTAAGATATTCATTAATGGCGATGGGTTTGTCATTGAATGCAGATTTGTAGTGTGTGCCATTTCTCGCAAACGTACATGCGCGGCATGACGTGCATTTGAAAAAACCTGTTTTGGACAGCAAAGTACGTTTAGGTGTTAATTCAGGCTGGGTCTTATCCAATACATCCTTCATGGAGGGAGCCCTCCTGAAGGTGATCGTCGGTAGTTTAGGTAAGATGGGACCTAAAATAACATCAGTCAAAACAATAGGCCATTCTGAATTAATGATCCGTCTCAATTTGTGTTCTTGTGAGCAATAAGTAGTGATGAGACGAACAGCACCAGTAGAGCTAACATCAGAAGTAGTTAAGTTTTTGGGGTCAATAGATCATCCCTCGAAAGTGAAGACGCTTTTGAGAGAGCACGGTTCAGAAGTTCTAACTTGTAACCGCGCCCAAGGAATCTTTGAATTGATTCAGCTAGGCACTGGTAAGATGTGATTGGATCACTGCAAATTCTCTTAATGCAAAAAATTCGCCAAAGGGAATGTTGTTTATGGTGTGGGATGGATGAGCACTGCGGGCGTGAAGAATGGCATTGCCCGCCGTTGACTTCCTGTGTAACTTAGTATGAAGCCTTCCCTGATCTATATAAATCTGGACATCCAAAAACTCAGCCGAGTTTGATGTAATCATGGCAGTGAATTTTAAATTGCGAGTGTTGATGTTGATCTCGTCTACAAAGATTTGTGCCTGAGCCTGTGACCCTTTCCAGATGATAAATATATCATCTATGAAGCGCCAGTAATGGGCTAGATGTGAAAGTCACTGGCTGTGAGTTTTGCCAAGCACGTGCTCCTCCCACCAGCCCACATGTAAACATGAATAGCTGGGGGAGAAGCACGAGCCCATGGCAACTCCCCGTTCTTGGTGGTATATTTCATTCTCAAATTGGAAATAATTGTTGGTTAAACAAATATTAATCATCTCCACCAACATGATGTTATGATCGCGCAGGACTGCATTACGTGTATCCAAATAATATTTAACGGCCTCTATACCCTGGGAGTGATTGATGCTCGTATAAAGGGATTCAATATCCATCACCCAAAAACAGAAATCAGAACACCAGTTAACACCTTTGATTTTAACTAAAAAGTCTGTAGTGTCCTTAAGATAGGAAGGGAGTGAAGTCATGTGAGGTTGAAGAAAAAAATCGATGTATTTAGATAAATTTTCATTGATGCTCCCACGTGCCGAAATAATAGGACGACCAGGGACAGGGGTGATCAACTTGTGAACTTTGGGAAGAAGGTAGAAAACTGGGGTAATGGGATGTATAACGCTCAAAAATGTGGCCTCATCCTTGGTTATGAGACCCTTTCTTTGCCATTGATAGATGTTTTTTCTGGTGGATTCATTGCTTTTAAGCATGGCAAATTTGGTGGTTTTGGTATAACACACTATATATGGCAACAGTGTCTTCCGCATTTTGGAAAGAAGGTGAGCCGCACACAGTACACCTTATTGCTCACGCATTTTTATTGAGTCGATATGGGGCAGGGGCCGACGCGTTTCGTTCAGCACTCTGAACTTCTTCAAAGGCACCCCAGGCGAGCAGAAGCAAAACGCGAGACACAGGTGAGACTGGTGATTTTATGTACTTGCCGGCCCTCTAGTTGACACTCAGGTGATAAACGCCAGGCATGTTGGTCTCCATAGTCCTGAGTTCTGCAACTTGGATTTTTCAGCCCTTCCGGCGGGTGATGCCCCCTTAGTCTTTCGTCTCACTGGTATGGTGTCCAGAGGTGTACTTCCTATCAGTGCTTAATTTGTAAAATATGAAGTCCAGGTGCTCAATTTTTTTTAGGATGCCACACCCACTTCCCCTGGCTCCACCCACTTCCTGCACTGGCTCCACCCACTTGCGCTAGTGGCTCCACCCGCATCCTCAACTGGCACCACAGAAAGCCCAATGAAATACCAGATATGAATTTCAGCAAGGGATATTTCCTCAAGTAAGGTTTTCATAGGAGGTTCCCACCGCCCCTTGAGGAAAAGTTTTTAAAAAATTAAATCAAAAGAGCATTTAAAGCACAATTTTGGAATAGATTGGCTAAGTTATTAATGTATTGAAAAGGGAACATGGTCCAACAAGTACGCCAGGGTGTATGTCTTTATCCCATATAATACATGGCCACAGTCAATGGCCCCCTCGCCATGAGAGTTTTCTCCCATGGCATGAGGGTAATTTTGCAGTTTATACTGTCCCTTTCCACCATGTTTAGCCTGGTTGTGACGGACAGTGAAAACTTGCCATTTGTTCACTCACTGCAAATACGGAGTGAGAACAAATGGCAAAATCCCCATTGGCCCTTATTCGGTCAGGCCATAGGAGGTGTATGTCTTCACTGTCAACATACTGAAGCTCCGCCCATCTCTAAATGAGGTGGGGGACCTACAGTTTGGCAGTAAGGCTACTCCGTCGCCTTTGCTACAGAGCACCCTCTCCACCGAACTCTAGATCAGGCCCTATTGAAACACTGAACTTTTCTTAAATATATTCATACCGGTTTTCAGTTTACACTTCAGTCTCTGTCAAAACATTGTATTTAGAAATGTATTTGATTACTCCTCAAAAAACTCAATCATAACTAGTCATAAACTGGAAACTATACAGTGTGAGTGCCAAGGGACGGTTTTTAAAGCAATTACATTTAAGTAATAGGATAGGTCATTATTACAAGACACTAAGGTTATTGTTGACTTAAGACCCCATTTACGGGTCAGGTGAAAATGAAAACGAACGAACAAGCAATTAAAATGTGATATTGCACAGAGAAAATCCCAAATTCACACAGTAGATGGTAGTGCTCCAAAATGTTGAAACCCTTACACACTAGAAGCTGGAAATATTTACGAAAACTCCATGATTGTTACATGTCACAACAAGTGAGGGGAAGGGAGGCTTAGTGCTCAAAAAGGGAGGTGGCCATGTTAACTCTATCAAACTCCCAAGGTCGTTTGTAAATGTAACATGTTGAAGCTGCGCAAACAACCAAAAAGGTGTCAATATCTTTCTGCCCTTCCAGATATAATTATACTGGGCTTCTATATGGACAGTCAGATGTATACATATTTACACTTTAGTAATATTCAATGCAGAGTAATTCCCATAGCAAACCATAGTCAGTATACAAATGCTTTGGCTAAAAAGGAGAGAAAACAATGTTTTTAACGAGGAACCAACAATCCAAACCCCAAATTAATTATCAAGGCTGTAGCAGGGAACTTATTTAGAGATGGCTCCAGCAAAAGCCCTTTCAGAATTCACAACAATTATATGCAGTTAATAGTTTTTATTGAGTAGTAGAGGCATTTCTGTCAGACATACAGTGTAGTGCAACAAATGACGATGCAACATAATTCAGTAGTTTCAGGTAGAAACATGGGTATGGGTAAATGAATGGTGGTTGGTTTGTGGCAGTGTCAACAGTGACCTTTTAGCACATTCATATGTACAGTATATAATAAATGGTAAATGATTTTACATAAGTAAAGTGGTGTCTGATAAAAAGGAAAGTGCATGCTGGGGTGGTAGTAATTAAATCGCTTGAAGTAGCAATACTCAATTTTGTTGAGTCTCAAGGCCAAGGAGGGTGAGGTTGAGGACGTGCTTGAATTAGAGATGGGACATGGCTACTGCTAGGTCAGCAGGAAGTGAATTTCAATTAGGGGTCGCAGGAAGATGAAAGAAAGCATAACCTAGATAGGGCACATGATGGTCTAGGTTTACTTAAGAGGCGGTGGTGGACAGAATGAAATCTGTGCAGAAGACAAATTGAGAATCGGGCTGTAGAGGTTCCGTGCACCACATTGAAGGCAAGGTTAACAGTTTGAGTTGGGCTCTGTGTCTTGCAGACAACTGTCCAGCCTTGCATCAGTGAAGACGGCTAGGTCTGTGTTTGGGGATATGAAAGTGAGTCTGCGTGGTAAAGTTTACAACTTTGTCAACTGAGGAGAACTGGTACTGGTTTAGCCCTACTATTACAATAATAGATTTTGCTTTATAATAATTTATTGAGGAAAAACCTGGCTTTGAGAAAAGAGATTTGAAGAAGGATTTGAGGCTTGGGTAAGATATGATACTCAGCTGCGGTTGCTATGCTGGAGATAAACATTTCTAGTTTTCCGCTGCAGTTGAAGTGCACTTTGCAGTTTCTGGCTGATGGTAAGAGTGGCAGAGTATCTGGGGATTAGCAAGATGCTAGAAAATAAATAACTTACGTTTTTGAGAAAACTGTTCTAGAAAGATAACAGTCCAAAAGCAGCTGAAGACTAGTGGGGTAGTTACATAGGAGGAAATTTCAGAATAAAGAGCATTGCATACATAGATTGTATAAAGGGAACCACAGACAAATTTAAATTATATGCATTACTCAATTTCTCTGTTTACTCATATGGAAGTTGAGTTGGACTTTGTTAAGCAGAAAGCATCAAAGCCCTTGGTCGCTAATTCGATTTGATCAGGGAGACTTCTCCCCCCTGGTGTTAAGCAAGCTGTATCCCTTTCTTTACAAAAGGGTATTGTGCATATCCCCTCATGGAGCCATTCACAGTCCCACTGCAGCCTCAGTGATGCTGCGTGCCCTCCCCCCCCCCACTACCGGGGCGGGCACACTCTGCGTCTGCAGCCTCAGTGTGGTGATGTCTCCCTGCCCTCTGAGAGTGTTGCCCGGGCCGTGTTTACTACTCAGAGCCGTTTGTTAACGACAACGCCACGCCACCACACCAAAAAAGTGAAACCATCGGGATCAGCTGCACGCACCAGCCACCATGTTTGGGCAAGTCATTGAGCGGCTGGGCGGGTAGGCTAGGGCAGCAGGGCCTTGCCTTAGTTTTACTTATTCCCGCAGCCTACCGCAGTTTTCTCACAGTTGAGCCGCAGGCTCACAACAGTGAGTGATTCCTCTGCCACCAGCGCCCAGGCTCAGGTGAACCTCAAGGGTGCAGGCTGCCCGGGGGATTCGTTATGCTGCTACAACGTGGTGCAAGCAGCATCATGCATGCTCAGCTGGCAGCACTACCAAAATCCTACTCACATAGCTGCCAAGGTTTCAGATTGCTATGTGTGACATTTTCATAATTTCATTGTAATTATGAGTGACATTTCAACGACTATGAGTGACACTTTATTGCGAGCAAATATCAATTTGATGTACAAGAAACTCTAAGAAGTAACTGAACTAAAGTGCACTAACAGGGGCCCGCCTGCGAAGAGCAGTAGCGAGCTGCTCTGCCAATCAATGCGGCCCGTGCGGAGTGGTAGCCTGAATAAAAGCAACAACAGAAAACTAAAAAAAACATAAGCAAAACGCTCACGGTATGTGTAGAGATAAGATCCAGTGTGGAACCCAGCATATTCACACCATGTGCCAATGTTGGCAGCTTAGCGCCCCATTACCCCATTCTCCAAGCAAACTGATAGCAAACTCCAGTACTGGCAAACTCGTAATAAACAATCCTTTTAAACATGCGCGGAGTTCATTTACAAACATGTGACCGCAAGTTGTGTCAAGAAATATAAGAAATATGTGACCCTCTGCACTCACCATGCCTAATACGTGAAAATTATACTAATCACTCGACTCCTCAGTCAATTCACATGAATAGTGATAATCACAATAATTGTTAAAAGCACAAATGTAGTGATTGCTGCTTAGATAAACAATATATTAACTATGACCTTAAACCCGATAATAAAGTGCAGATACAAAAGTTTACATGCACCCCATCATTGAAAACAAAACGAAAAAGAAAAATGAATCAATGCTCCATGAACAATTATTAACCATTTGCGGTTGTATAAAGATGAGCAAAAGCATTTCACAGCGTGTAGCACTAATGTGCTCTTATTAGAAAATGCACCACATTCTCGTTACATGATTACTTACATATTCGTCTCTCCTCATTCTCTGCTCCCGTCGCAGTCGCTGGGTACCATCATTGAAGTATGCGGCCGTGGGGCTGGGTGCTGCGTTATGACTCCATAATCTATCATTAACTCCGCTGCGCTTAGGGGGTGGGGGTTCAGCTGGTCGCAGGTCCCAGCCAAGGGCCTCTGCCATGCCGAGGAAAGTCTCACCTCAGTCTCCATTCATTCTCCCTCGCATTCGCCGGGTGTTGGTGCCTCTGGGTGCTCCCTGGGTTAGATGCCCTAACCGGCCTACCGCCATTTTAGCTGCTGAGGTCGGCCACAGTACGATGTGGAGCCATGTGGGCTCCTGGGAACGCCCATCCTTCTCCAATGCCACCCACGGCAGCTCGGGGGTCCCGGGGTGTGTAACAGCTGTTTTCAGGCTTAGTTAGGGCAGGCAGCACTGGCGGTGCCATGGGATGGTGAGGCTACGTGACGGCGTGGGCAGAGAGGGAATGTAGTTATCTAAAAAATTAAATAATTTAACTTAGCATTTCAGTTTTCTCACAGTTGAGCCGCAGGCTCACAACACACAGTGAATGCTTCATCTGCCACCAGCGCCCGGGCTCAGGTGAACCTCAAGGGTGAGGCTGCCCATCCGTTATGCTGCTTCATCGTGGTGCAAGCAGCATGTACCAATATCCCACGCACAGTGGCACGACTGGAGAGTGCACCAGTCTTGTACCCTAGAAGTGCCTCATTAACACAGCTCCCACAATGTACCTCCGTTTTAAGGAGCAGTGCATGGGCTGACATCTGAGGACGGAGACTAGTCTGAAAGCACTCCTGGCAGCTCACGCGGGCCAATATGGTTGAAAAAACACGTCTCTCTTTGAGATAGTTCGGGGGGTAACAGCTGCAGAGATCTGCTTGGGTGGAGTCTCACGCTGCTGTTTACCCTTCTTTGCTCTCCAATACCGCGAGACCAGTGTTTCCTTAGGGCAGTCAGTGTGCACAGTATTTTGGGTTGAAGTGCTCCAAACAAGGCATTTCCTGTGAAATAAATGTTCAACGGAACAGAAACCGAATCCCGCCGGCGCCTGGCGCCCCAATAAATCAGTGTGTGTGACAGACAGTAATTAACCAAGGGCTGCGGCCCCATGATCGCAAGCAACTGCAATATACATCATTTTATTCTCTCAGACCGGACGAATGGACGTCACTGCAGGCAGGCAGGCAGCCTCAGGACAGCCGATTGTTAACCGCTCGCTGTGACCTGCATGATTGAACACGCTGAGCACAGAGTATTATTATGGTCAGACTAGGTACATTAAAAAAATATCAATATGCATGTGTGATGCACGTGGGAGATGCGTAGACCCGGCCCTGCCAATTATGTGCCGGTGCTAAGCACCGGAAAGCTCCGGCACAAATTTAGCACTATTGTAGAGGCTGTTAGGAACCATTCCAGACTCTGTTGTCTGGAGGCAGCCGCTTTACCCTGCAATTCGTATTACCGAGTCAACAGTTGTGGTCCTAGGTTGGGTAAGCTTTGGCCCTCTGGCTGGCGGTGCGATCCTCTGCGACCCGACCAAGTCGCTTTAAATGGCAACAGTGTCTTCCGCATTTTGGAAAGAAGGTGAGCCGCACACAGTACACCTTATTGCTCACGCATTTTTATTGAGTTGATATGGGGCAGGGGCCGACGCGTTTCGTTCAGCACTCTGAACTTCTTCAAAGGCACCCCAGGCGAGCAGAAGCAAAACGCGAGACACAGGTGAGACTGGTGATTTTATGTCCTTGCCGGCCCTCTAGTGGACACTCAGGTGGTAAGCGCCAGGCATGTTGGTCTCCGTAGTCCCGAGTTCTGCAACTTGGATTTTTCAGCCCTTCCGGCGGGTGATGCCCCCTTAGTCTTTCGTCTCACTTGTATGGTGTCCAGAGGTGTACTTTCTATGACAAACCCATATTTGTAGAGGCTGTTAGGAACCATTAATTTAGCCGGTCAATTAAATTATTGACCGGCTGACTCCGCCGGCAAGAGCGCCACCTTCCATGGGCAAAGACTCCCAGAATGAGTTTTCTTGCTTATGGATATATATATATATATATATATATATATATATACACACAGGCTCACCCTTAAAAAGAATGAGACACCGACATATGCTGGCTCCCATCAGGATTTATTCTGCATAAAATAACAGCAAACGTCCAGGAAACACCAGGCAGACGCGTTTCAAGCGAGTATCTTTGCCTTCATCAGTGCCGGTTCACGTTTCCTCATAGAGCCTCACACCTGGGGAAAATCAAACTCCTTTTGTAGATGGGAACTCCCCGCCTCTGCTTTCAGCAGGATTGCCTCCTGTGACGATGTAGAGAACAGAGGCATGCTGGATCTTCGAGTCCCTAGTGTCCGCTCATACAGTGATGGCTGACAGAGAGCCTAGTGGCTTGACTCGATGCTTCGCAGACCTCCGCTCTCGTCCTCAGGGATCATTTTTGCAGTACCTGACGGGGCCCCTGCAGACACGCTGCAGCCCCTTTCCCCACAGCGGTGAATCCAAGCACATACTTTGAGACCACTCGGGGGGGTGACACGCTTGTAGTTCAATACAGGATACCAAAGGTTGCTGCTTTATCGTGTCATATATTACCTACTGGCGGTCGCCAGTAGGTATATATAGTTAGGATTTTTTCCCTATGGGATTTTTGAAAATTCTATGTCTAATAACTTTGGCGTTTGTGGATGGAATTGGCTGAAATTTTCTGGAAAATGGAACATTTTGTTTCTGAGGAGCCCCTGAAAATTTGGGGGGGTTCGTCCAGGGGGAGCCGAGAAAAAAGGGGGGTCCCAAAACGTGTTTTTAACATTGAGTTTTCCATAGGGCGGTTAGCCTCACTTTTAGCCCGAACGGCTGAATGGATTTGCACGAAACTTGGCTAAATTGTAGGGACTGGTAGCCCGATGTGCCTTTTGTAGGTCTCAATATATGTGCTGCAGTGGATTTTGAGAAATTAACGTTCAAAAAAAGATATATATCTGTAAGCGCAGACCGGGCAGCGCCCCGGTTCGCGGACCTTAAGCGTACCGGAACTTCGCGTAGCGAAGCTGATTGGCTCTCCGGTGTCTGTCAACATTCTAAACAGTCCGGAGCGGCCGCCATCTTGTCTCTCGGTAGGATCGAGAGACAAGAGGAGGCCAAAACAAAGGGGGAAATAACTATAAGGGGGCATAGTAGATCCTCGCTGACCCCCTAGGTTTAATGTGGAGGTTTTAAAGGGGCCCCGCGGTGCAAAAAAAAAGAAATTTTTTTGTTGTTTTTTTTTGTGGTTAGCGCCCGGTCCGCGAACCTGGGAAGCGTTCTGGGGAGCGTACTACAATGAAAAATGAATGATAGTCTTTTCAAATGCTGTATGTTAATTGATTGTTGGATTTTTTGATTATTTTTTATTTCCTTTATCTTCCCAGGGAGCGACCCGGTACGTGTGTAGGGGGCCTGGAGAAGCAGAAGCTTCTGTAAGTGTCAAAGTTATTGAAAAACTGTTTGTCCTTCAATCTTTTCCCTTGTCTTTTGTAATTTTTAAATACATGTTTTAATATTTTTCAAATGTTTGTTCTCTCTTTCACAGATTGAAAGTATAAAAACAAAATGTGAGTAATTTAACGACAATTATAAGGTAAATGTTTTGTACTCTTTTCGTTACATTTCTATCACATTCACCTACTATTAGTTCCACTGCTTCATTTCTTTAATCCTCAGTTTCCTGCCTTTGCTACTTCCCTCATTCCTTTCTCTATTACCTACTTACTCAACTCCTTCCACTCTTTTTCTCAGTCCCTTTCTTCTCATAGTTCCTCACTCTTGTTCACTCACTCCGTCTCTATTACTCTTAGTGTCTTTGACTGATCACTGTATCACTATTTGTTCATAATGCTTTCTCTGTGTAGTTGAAGCACACTAAGGGGCATATTATGAATGCAGCCAATAAAATTATTGCTCTTTTTATTGGCAGAAAACTGGTGCAAAAGCGGCTTTAGCGGCAGTTTTCTGCCGCAAAAGCAGCTTTAGCGACACATTTCTGCCGATAAAAGCTGCAAAACTTTTATTGCCTATGTTGATAATATGCCCCTATGTTATTTACATTAGGGCTATATTGTCCAGTATAACAATCAAAATTGCTCTCCAAAGACACCAGGCAAAGCAGACGCTCCCTCAAACAGATCACCAAGCGCAATTTACCCTACTTACAGCCTAGCCTGTTCTCTGTCGAGACTTTAGCAATCTTTAGAGCACAAGATAAGATCTTTTCACATGGAAGAGCCAGACGTATTGCAATTCTACTTAAGAAACAAGCATTGGCATAGACAATAGGTCTCGCCTTTGGGACCTTATACGTGTTTAGCCATGCAACAGTTGATGTTGCTGCGCCAAGGATATTATGCTGCATAACTAAATACTTAGAAGGTCCCAAAGTCGATACCTATTGGCTATGCCAATGCTTGTTTTTCTTTCACTTCGTTATCTATTTTGTTTTTCACAATTATACCCTCTTCTGTCTGTTCTTTGGTAAATAGATCTATTAAACAGTATCTATTCTTTACTCCCCATAGCTGTCTTTCTTGAAACATCACTCTCTGTTTACTTTCCTTATACTTACACATTTTTTAAAAAAAAAATTTTTTTTTGGTTAGCTCCCGGTCCGCGTACCGGGAAGCTAACCCGGGAGCGAACCAAAAGAAATAGAGCTTGCCAGAGTGCTAAACATTGTAGCAATTTTTTTGGAAAGGGAAGGTAGTTCTGAAAAGAACTTTTTTTTAAATATTTTTGTTGTTTTATATTTTTTTTTATTTTTTGAACATTTTTTGTTTTTTTTGTATTTTTTGAACGATTTTATAATTTTTTTTGTTTTTTTTGTGGGGGGGGAAACAACAAAAAACAGGCGTTGAAAAGGGCTCAACAGGAGCAAAAAAAAATTACTGGGGGCGGTTAGGGCAATCATGGTGTTCATACGCCAGGTTCAGTGCATTGATGCTCATGTTGCCACAAGCTAATAATGCACGACAGCGCATACATAAATGTATCATATTCCCAAAATTTGGTTGGATATTTGGCACAGTTTCCCGTGCCTCCTCTGGTGATAAAGAAACCGATGTTGTTGGTCTCGCCACAGGAGTTGGTCGAGGATTGTCCATCATATCCCTTAATTCCGCCCGGCTGTAATTTAGGGGATGTTTCCTCGTCATGTGCCTATGCATGGTATGATTACCATAGCTGTATTTTTTGTCCGTCCCTCTGGACAATTGTTCCTTGCATATGAGGCATGTTGCGTACCTGGCATTGACCTTTTTTTGGCCACGAGGGATGGAAAAAAACTGCCAGATGAAACTGGGTTTCTTTCTTGAAACCCGGGGCAACTCTTCCAGGAATTGTGGTTGTTCTCCCTCCTCATCCATCTCTTCATCTTCCTCCTCAGTGTTGGTAACCACCTGGGGAGGTGGTCCTCTCTTCCCATGAGGAGGTGGAGGTGGTGGTGGGGGTGCACCAGCTGAAGCAATCAGTGAAGCCATTTTCATACAATCAAAATAGGTCTTCCAAGAAGCAAAATAGGTCTTCCTCTCACAATAATGAAAGTCAGAGTGAGGAAAGAAGGAGTGGTTTTCATCATTTGGAAAAAACAATACTTCTTAACCAATGAAAAGTGTTATTTTTAGGTCACATGACCTAGCCTTCCATAATTATGAAACTAAAAGTGAAATGAACCAATGAAAAGTTTTATTAACAAGTCACATGACCTCTCACGCTCATGTTACGCGCTGCGGAACGCTCCCCGGTTAGCTTCCGGGTCGCTCCCCTTCGCGCCCCGGTCCGCGCCCCGGGACACTTCCGGGTGCGCTAACGCGATACGTCACAAGACGCATTTCGCGGCAACGCGATACGTCGCGCTTTCGCGCCGGGGATCGCTTCCGGGGAGTTGCGTTTCGCGCCTCGGTCCGCGCCCCGGGGCACTTCCGGGTGCGCTAACGCAGTACGTCATAAGACGCATTACGCGGCAACGCGATACCGTCACTATGTTGATTTGTTACCGGTTCGCGGACCGGATCGCGGAATCGAATTGAGCTAATGGGAAGCTTCCCGGTTAGCGGACCGGGAGCGAAACAAAAAAAATATAAAAAAAAAAATTATTAATAAACATATAAAATATATTTTTGGATTTAAAGAAGAATACATTTTACAGCTGTAGATATTAGCTTTTAAAAAACCAATGAAATTCACTGAAAAAACCATAGGTTATAGACCATATATAGTTAGGAATTAGCATTTACAAAACCTTGAAAATTCACTGAAAAAACCATAGGTTATACACCATATATAGTTAGGAATTAGCATTTAAAAAACCTTATTTTACTCACACAAAACCATTGAAATTCCATATATAGTTAGTTGTACTAACTATATATCGCGCACCCGCAATCCACTGCTGATGATGTCACATATTACATCATTCATGACATGGTCAGTGACATCACTGATGACATCACTGATGACATCTCAAATGACATCACTGATGACATCACTGATGACATCATCCAGTGATTATGTGTTTCTGTAAAGTTTAAATATGTTTTACTTATTGAAGAATGAGTGGATGTATAAGTGTCTGAATGAAGGTTTTAGTAGGTGCGTGATTGACTGTATGAGTGAGTGATTAAATGCGTCTTACTGAATGCACGGGTTAGTGAGTAAACTGTCTGAAAGTGTGCATCAGTATGTCTGTTGTTGTGCAAGCTGCTGCATGTGTTGATCAGTAGCTATATGATTAACTATATGGGTCATTAATTGGTTGCCCAAGTAATTGTATGGGAGACTGAGAGTGTTTATGGGTGGCTGGGAGGTGTATGACTCTCTGCATAGATGTGTGAGCAGTTGATTCACTAGGTGTATGGGTTCAAAAGTGCATGTGGAAACATCTGTATGGGCGGTTGACTGTGTGCATGAGTGCATTGGTGAGTGAATGGATATCTCAGTGCTACATGTCAAAGTAAGTACATATGTAAAACACAGTACATGTGAGAGTTGACATATATAAATAACTGTGCATAAGAGCCACTGAATGTGTGAGTGGCTGTATGGATCATTGTGAACTTGTATCCAGGATTGTATAAGTGAGTAAATATGTGTTAGTATATGTTTCAATAAGTAAGGTGTGTATAACTGTATAGTTGAGGAAATGGAGGTGTGATTGATTCTTTGCATGACTGACTAGGTGTGTGAGTAACTCCATGGATGAGTGACAGTCTGTGAGTGTCTGTTTTCACTGAGTGTATATAAGGTTATATTAGAGTCTGAAGAGGTTCATCGTATTATCACATGAATGATGTCATCAGTGATGTGATCAGTAATGTCAAATGAGATGTCATCAGTGATGTCATCAGTGATGTCATTTGAGATGTCATCAGTGATGTTATTTGAGATGTCATCAGTGATGTCATCAGTGATGTCATTTGAGATGTCATCAGTGATGTCATCAGTGATGTCATTTGAGATGTCATCAGTGATGTCATCAGTGATGTCACTGACCATGTCATGAATGATGTAATATGTGACATCATCAGCAGTGGATTGCGGGTGCGCGATATATAGTTAGTACAACTAACTATATATGGAATTTCAATGGTTTTGTGTGAGTAAAATAAGGTTTTTTAAATGCTAATTCCTAACTATATATGGTGTATAACCTATGGGTTTTTCAGTGAATGTATATATATATATATCTATATATATGTATATATATACCAAACACACACGTTCACGATTCCCAAGAACGGAGTCCAGGCCACCATCAGTTTTCAAATCCGGATTTATTTCACAGCTTAACTCGACACGTTTCGGGAATTGCCTTCCCTTTATCACGAGTACAAGAGTCTGTTTGCATCCGTTTTTTAAAGTAAATCACGTGATTGTGATGCAACAAAATTATAATGAACATCGTGAACAGACTACCATATCATCATACGTCTGGAGCTATGTTGTACAATCATTTTAACAGGCTGTGCGGCAGTTTATAATATCAACATGAAGTCGTATTTGGCATTTCAGTTGTCCATTTTTAGTTAAATACATTTTGGGTCATTTAAATCAATTTACCAAACATTTCATGGCAGCGGCATTTCTAAAGCACTAATGCCGCAGGTTCAAATTCAGTTCTCTGCATACGGCATGTGAAGGGAATTAATAGTCATACCCTCTTGCAAAATGATGATATTTGCAGGTTTAACCCACATGCCTGGACTCCGTTCTTGGGAATCGTGAACGTGTGTGTTTGGTATACGAAGGGACTGGCTATCCCGTCCGTGGCCCGCCGCTGAAAGAGGCCACTACAGCTTAGTGCCAAAACTTTTGCTGGATATGTATATATATATATATATATATTCATCCTCACATTGCCTGAGCATTTAGGAAAGCACACAACTGTGTTCTGCCATCCGGCTTGCCGCTTGTGTGCCTGCTCCCAAACTCCACTTTCAATAAAATGCCGACGCGTTTCGAGGTGCAATACCTCTTCTTCCAGGGCTGCAAACAAATCACTCGAGAAACGTAAAATTTGTTTTTCGGCTCTTTTTATTTCAAGCCCCCCAGTGATCAATTGTTGGTTGTAGTGCCACCGCATGTTTGCTGGGACTTGAAGTCCGTTTTACGTTTGAAATTGTTTTTTCCTTTTAGTAAGTTCGAGGTCATTTGTTTCTTTATGCATTATCCTTTTCCTTAAGTAGGTCGTGTTTGTTTGAGACCAGGCTTCATTTAAAGCGAACATTTTGCAAACGGAGTCCTGTGAAAGTTCACTACTCCAACCTCGCCCAGCTGGAGAGAAGCGTTACTTTTCCAGCGAGCGATGGTGCCTCTCCCCACGGCCAGGCTGCCGTGTTGCAAATTCATCCTCACATTGCCTCAGCATTTAGGAAAGCACACAACTGTGTTCTGCCATCCGGCTTGCCGCTTGTGTGCCTGCTCCCAAACTCCACTTTCAATAAAATGCCGACGCGTTTCGAGGTGCAATACCTCTTCTTCCAGGGCTGCAAACAAATCACTCGAGAAACGTAAAATTTGTTTTTCGGCTCTTTTTATTTCAAGCCCCCCAGTGGTCAATTGTTGGTTGTAGTGCCACCGCATATTTGCTGGGACTTGAAGTCCGTTTTACGTTTGAAATTGTTTTTTCCTTTTAGTAAGTTTGAGTTCATTTGTTTCTTTATGCATTATTCTTTTCCTTAAGTAGGCCGTGTTTGTTTGAGACCAGGCTTCATTTAAAGCGAACACTTTGCAAACGGAGTCCTGTGAAAGTTCACTACTCCAGCCTCGCCCAGCTGGAGAGAAGCGTTACTTTTCCAGCGAACGATGGTGCCTCTCCCCACGGCCAGGCTGCCGTGTTGCAAATTCATCCTCACATTGCCTGAGCATTTAGGAAAGCACACAACTGTGTTCTGCCATCCAGCTTGCCGCTTGTGTGCCTGCTCCCAAACTCCACTTTCAATAAAATGCCGACGCGTTTCGAGGTGCAATACCTCTTCTTCCAGGGCTGCAAAAAAATCACTCGAGAAACGTAAAATTTGTTTTTCGGCTCTTTTTATTTCAAGCCCCCCAGTGGTCAATTGTTGGTTGTAGTGCCACCGCATGTTTGCTGGGACTTGAAGTCCGTTTTACGTTTGAAATTGTTTTTTCCTTTTAGTAAGTTCGAGTTCATTTGTTTCTTTATGCATTATTCTTTTCCTTAAGTAGGTCGTGTTTGTTTGAGACCAGGCTTCATTTAAAGCGAACACTTTGCAAACGGAGTCCTGTGAAAGTTCACTACTCCAGCCTCGCCCAGCTGGAGAGAAGCGTTACTTTTCCAGCGAGCGATGGTGCCTGTCCCCACGGCCAGGCTGCCGTGTTGCAAATTCATCCTCACATTGCCTGAGCATTTAGGAAAGCACACAACTGTGTTCTGCCATCCGGCTTGCCGCTTGTGTGCCTGCTCCCAAACTCCACTTTCAATAAAATGCCGACGCGTTTCGAGGTGCAATACCTCTTCTTCCAGGGCTGCAAACAAATCACTCGAGAAACGTAAAATTTGTTTTTCGGCTCTTTTTATTTCAAGCCCCCCAGTGGTCAATTGTTGGTTGTAGTGTCACCGCATGTTTGCTGGGACTTGAAGTCCGTTTTACGTTTGAAATTGTTTTTTCCTTCTAGTAAGTTCGAGTTCATTTGTTTCTTTATGCATTATTCTTTTCTTTAAGTAGGTCGTGTTTGTTTGAGACCAGGCTTCATTTAAAGCGAACACTTTGCAAACGGAGTCCTGTGAAAGTTCACTACTCCAGCCTCGCCCAGCTGGAGAGAAGCGTTACTTTTCCAGCGAGCGATGGTGCCTCTCCCCACGGCCAGGCTGCCGTGTTGCAAATTCATCCTCACATTGCCTGAGCATTTAGGAAAGCACACAACTGTGTTCTGCCATCCGGCTTGCCGCTTGTGTGCCTGCTCCCAAACTCCACTTTCAATAAAATGCCGACGCGTTTCGAGGTGCAATACCTCTTCTTCCAGGGCTGCAAACAAATCACTCGAGAAACGTAAAATTTGTTTTTCGGCTCTTTTTATTTCAAGCCCCCCAGTGGTCAATTGTTGGTTGTAGTGCCACCGCATGTTTGCTGGGACTTGAAGTCCGTTTTACGTTTGAAATTGTTTTTTCCTTTTAGTAAGTTCTAGTTCATTTGTTTCTTTATGCATTATTCTTTTCCTTAAGTAGGTCGTGTTTGTTTGAGACCAGGCTTCGTTTAAAGCGAACACTTTGCAAACGGAGTCCTGTGAAAGTTCACTACTCCAGCCTCGCCCAGCTGGAGAGAAGCGTTACTTTTCCAGCGAGCGATGGTGCCTCTCCCCACGGCCAGGCTGCCGTGTTGCAAATTCATCCTCACATTGCCTGAGCATTTAGGAAAGCACACAACTGTGTTCTGCCATCCGGCTTGCCGCTTGTGTGCCTGCTCCCAAACTCCACTTTCAAGAAAATGCCGACGCGTTTCGAGGTGCAATACCTCTTCTTCCAGGGCTGCAAACAAATCACTCGAGAAACGTAAAATTTGTTTTTCGGCTCTTTTTATTTCAAGCCCCCCAGTGGTCAATTGTTGGTTGTAGTGCCACCGCATGTTTGCTGGGACTTGAAGTCCGTTTTACGTTTGAAATTGTTTTTTCCTTTTAGTAAGTTCGAGTTCATTTGTTTCTTTATGCATTATTCTTTTCCTTAAGTAGGTCGTGTTTGTTTGAGACCAGGCTTCATTTAAAGCGAACACTTTGCAAACGGAGTCCTGTGAAAGTTCACTACTCCAGCCTCGCCCAGCTGGAGAGAAGCGTTACTTTTCCAGCGAGCGATGGTGCCTCTCCCCACGGCCAGGCTGCCGTAATGCAAATTCATCCTCACATTGCCTGAGCATTTAGGAAAGCACACAACTGTGCTTTGCCATCCGGCTTGCCGCTTGTGTGCCTGCTCCCAAACTCCACTTTCAATAAAATGCCGACGCGTTTCGAGGTGCAATGCCTCTTCTTCCAGGGCTGCAAACAAATCACTCGAGAAACGTAAAATTTGTTTTTCGGCTCTTTTTATTTCAAGCCCCCCAGTGGTCAATTGTTGGTTGTAGTGCCACCGCATGTTTGCTGGGACTTGAAGTCCGTTTTACGTTTGAAATTGTTTTTTCCTTTTAGTAAGTTCGAGTTCATTTGTTTCTTTATGCATTATTCTTTTCCTTAAGTAGGTCGTGTTTGTTTGAGACCAGGCTTCATTTAAAGCGAACACTTTGCAAACGGAGTCCTGTGAAAGTTCACTACTCCAGCCTCGCCCAGCTGGAGAGAAGCGTTACTTTTCCAGCGAGCGATGGTGCCTCTCCCCACGGCCAGGCTGCCGTGTTGCAAATTCATCCTCACATTGCCCGAGCATTTAGGAAAGCACACAACTGTGTTCTGCCATCCGGCTTGCCGCTTGTGTGCCTGCTCCCAAACTCCACTTTCAATAAAATGCCGACGCGTTTCGAGGTGCAATACCTCTTCTTCCAGGGCTGCAAACAAATCACTCGAGAAACGTAAAATTTGTTTTTCGGCTCTTTTTATTTCAAGCCCCCCAGTGGTCAATTGTTGGTTGTAGTGCCACCGCATGTTTGCTGGGACTTGAAGTCCGTTTTACGTTTGAAATTGTTTTTTCCTTTTAGTAAGTTCGAGTTCATTTGTTTCTTTGTGCATTATTCTTTTCCTTAAGTAGGTCGTGTTTGTTTGAGACCAGGCTTCATTTAAAGCGAACACTTTGCAAACGGAGTCCTGTGAAAGTTCACTACTCCAGCCTCGCCCAGCTGGAGAGAAGCGTTACTTTTCCAGCGAGCGATGGTGCCTCTTCCCACGGCCAGGCTGCCGTGTTGCAAATTCATCCTCACATTGCCTGAGCATTTAGGAAAGCACACAACTGTGTTCTGCCATCCGGCTTGCCGCTTGTGTGCCTGCTCCCAAACTCCACTTTCAATAAAATGCCGACGCGTTTCGAGGTGCAATACCTCTTCTTCCAGGGCTGCAAACAAATCACTCGAGAAACGTAAAATTTGTTTTTCGGCTCTTTTTATTTCAAGCCCCCCAGTGGTCAATTGTTGGTTGTAGTGCCACCGCATGTTTGCTGGGACTTGAAGTCCGTTTTACGTTTGAAATTGTTTTTTCCTTTTAGTAAGTTCGAGTTCATTTGTTTCTTTATGCATTATTCTTTTCCTTAAGTAGGTCGTGTTTGTTTGAGACCAGGCTTCATTTATAGCGAACACTTTGCAAACGGAGTCCTGTGAAAGTTCACTACTCCAGCCTCGCCCAGCTGGAGAGAAGCGTTACTTTTCCAGCGAGCGATGGTGCCTCTCCCCACGGCCAGGCTGCCGTGTTGCAAATTCATCCTCACATTGCCTGAGCATTTAGGAAAGCACACAACTGTGTTCTGCCATCCGGCTTGCCGCTTGTGTGCCTGCTCCCAAACTCCACTTTCAATAAAATGCCGACGCGTTTCGAGGTGCAATACCTCTTCTTCCAGGGCTGCAACACTACAACCAACAATTGACCACTAGGGGGCTTGAAATAAAAAGAGCCGAAAAGCAAATTTTACGTTTCTCGAGTGATTTGTTTGCAGCCCTGGAAGAAGAGGTATTGCACCTCGAAACGCGTCGGCATTTTATTGAAAGTGGAGTTTGGGAGCAGGCACACAAGCGGCAAGCCGGATGGCAGAACACAGTTGTGTGCTTTCCTAAATGCTCAGGCAATGTGAGGATGAATTTGCAACACGGCAGCCTGGCCGTGGGGAGAGGCACCATCGCTCGCTGGAAAAGTAACGCTTCTCTCCAGCTGGGCGAGGCTGGAGTAGTGAACTTTCACAGGACTCCGTTTGCAAAGTGTTCGCTTTAAATGAAGCCTGGTCTCAAACAAACACGACCTACTTAAGGAAAAGAATAATGCATAAAGAAACAAATGAACTCGAACTTACTAAAAGGAAAAAACAATTTCAAACGTAAAACGGACTTCAAGTCCCAGCAAACATGCGGTGGCACTACAACCAACAATTGACCACTGGGGGGCTTGAAATAAAAAGAGCCGAAAAACAAATTTTACGTTTCTCGAGTGATTTGTTTGCAGCCCTGGAAGAAGAGGTATTGCACCTCGAAACGCGTTGGCATTTTATTGAAAGTGGAGTTTGGGAGCAGGCACACAAGCGGCAAGCCGGATGGCAGAACACAGTTGTGTGCTTTCCTAAATGCTCAGGCAATGTGAGGATGAATTTGCAACACGGCAGCCTGGCCGTGGGGAGAGGCACCATCGCTCGCTGGAAAAGTAACGCTTCTCTCCAGCTGGGCGAGGCTGGAGTAGTGAACTTTCACAGGACTCCGTTTGCAAAGTGTTCGCTTTAAATGAAGCCTGGTCTCAAACAAACACGACCTACTTAAGGAAAAGAATAATGCATAAAGAAACAAATGAACTCGAACTTACTAAAAGGAAAAAACAATTTCAAACGTAAAACGGACTTCAAGTCCCAGCAAACATGCGGTGGCACTACAACCAACAATTGACCACTGGGGGGCTTGAAATAAAAAGAGCCGAAAAACAAATTTTACGTTTCTCGAGTGATTTGTTTGCAGCCCTGGAAGAAGAGGTATTGCACCTCAAAACGCGTCGGCATTATATTGAAAGTGGAGTTTGGGAGCAGGCACACAAGCGGCAAGCCGGATGGCAGAACACAGTTGTGTGCTTTCCTGAATGCTCAGGCAATGTGAGGATGAATTTGCAACACGGCAGCCTGGCCGTGGGGAGAGGCACCATCGCTCGCTGGAAAAGTAACGCTTCTCTCCAGCTGGGCGAGGCTGGAGTAGTGAACTTTCACAGGACTCCGTTTGCAAAGTGTTTGCTTTAAATGAAGCCTGGTCTCAAACAAACACGACCTACTTAAGGAAAAGAATAATGCATAAAGAAACAAATGAACTCGAACTTACTAAAAGGAAAAAACAATTTCAAACGTAAAACGGACTTCAAGTCCCAGCAAACATGCGGTGGCACTACAACCAACAATTGACCACTGGGGGGCTTGAAATAAAAAGAGCCGAAAAACAAATTTTACGTTTCTCGAGTGATTTGTTTGCAGCCCTGGAAGAAGAGGTATTGCACCTCGAAACGCGTCGGCATTTTATTGAAAGTGGAGTTTGGGAGCAGGCACACAAGCGGCAAGCCGGATGGCATAACACAGTTGTGTGCTTTCCTAAATGCTCAGGCAATGTGAGGATGAATTTGCAACACGGCAGCCTGGCCGTGGGGAGAGGCACCATCGCTCGCTGGAAAAGTAACGCTTCTCTCCAGCTGGGCGAGGCTGGAGTAGTGAACTTTCACAGGACTCCGTTTGCAAAGTGTTCGCTTTAAATGAAGCCTGGTCTCAAACAAACACGACCTACTTAAGGAAAAGAATAATGCATAAAGAAACAAATGAACTCGAACTTACTAAAAGGAAAAAACAATTTCAAACGTAAAACGGACTTCAAGTCCCAGCAAACATGCGGTGGCACTACAACCAACAATTGACCACTGGGGGGCTTGAAATAAAAAGAGCCGAAAAACAAATTTTACGTTTCTCGAGTGATTTGTTTGCAGCCCTGGAAGAAGAGGTATTGCACCTCGAAACGCGTCGGCATTTTATTGAAAGTGGAGTTTGGGAGCAGGCACACAAGCGGCAAGCCGGATGGCAGAACACAGTTGTGTGCTTTCCTAAATGCTCAGGCAATGTGAGGATGAATATATATATATATTCACTGAAAAAACCATAGGTTATAGACCATATATAGTTAGGAATTAGCATTTAAAAAACCTTATTTTACTCACACAAAACCATTGAAATTCCATATATAGTTAGTTGCACTAACTATATATCGCGCACCCGCAATCCACTGCTGATGATGTCACATATTACATCATTCATGACATGGTCAGTGACATCACTGATGACATCACTGATGACATCTCAAATGACATCACTGATGACATCACTGATGACATCATCCAGTGACTGTGTGTTTCTGTAAAGTTTAAATATGTTTTACATATTGAAGAATGAGTAGATGTAGAAGTGTCTGGATGAAGGATTTAGTAGGTGCGTGACTGACTGTATGAGTGAGTGATTAAATGTGTCTCACTGAGTGCATGGGTTAGTGACTAAACTGTCTTAATTTGTGCATCATTATGTCTGTTGTTCTGTAAACTGCTGCATGTGTTGATCAGTAGCTATATGAGTAACTATATGGGTTATTGATTGATTGCCCAAGTATTTGTATGGGAGACTGAGTGTGTGTGTGGCTGGCTGGGAGGTGTGTGACTCTGTGCAGATCAATGTGTACTTGTATCAATGATTGTATAAGAGAGTAATTATGTGTTAGTATATGTTTCAAAATGTAAGGTGCTCTATGTTTAACTGTATAGATTAGAAAATGGAAGTGTGATTGATTCTTTACAGGACTGACTAGGTGTGTGAGTAACTCCATGGATGAGTGACAGAGTGTGAGAGTCTGTATAGGTGTATGAGTGCATATGATAGTGTTGTAAAGATGAGTGATTGTATGTATGAATGATTGTATGGGTAAATGAGTGAATGTGTGTGTAAACATAGGAATCACTGAGTGCGTATGTAGTAACTAGTATTGGTGTGTCAATGGTTTCAAAAATTATACTCTGTATTTAACACTGGGTGTAACAGAGGTTATATTAAAGTGTGAGGAGATGCATTGTATTGTCACATGAATGATATCATCAGTGATGTGGTCATTGATGTCAAATGAGATGTCATCAGTGATGTCATCAGTGATGTCATTTGAGATGTCATCAGTGATGTCATCAGTGATGTCACTGACCATGTCATGAATGATGTAATATGTGACATCATCAGCAGTGGATTGCGGGTGCGCGATATATAGTTAGTGCAACTAACTATATATGGAATTTCAATGGTTTTGTGTGAGTAAAATAAGGTTTTTTAAATGCTAATTCCTAACTATATATGGTCTATAACCTATGGTTTTTTCAGTGAATTTTCAAGGTTTTGTAAATGCTAATTCCTAACTATATATGGTCTATAACCTATGGTTTTTTCAGTGAATTTTCAAGGTTTTGTAAATGCTAATTCCTAACTATATATGGTCTATAACCTATGGTTTTTTCAGTGAATTTCAATGGTTTTTTAATAGCAAATATCATAAGCTGTCGAATGTCAAGTACGTGGTAAGTAAAAACATTTTCGTGTTTATGCACACTGATCTGCTTTGAATGCTGCCCCCCACCCCTCATTTCTATTAGGAGTACTCTCTCTTTGCAGATAGTGAAGGGTAGTTAACGCAGCCCTTTGCCCCCTTTGTAATCCGTCGTGCCTGCTTCTCTCTCCATTTGATTGATTGTTCTCTTTGGTTCATTCTCTATTTACAAACAAGCACAGAGTCGCAATACTCTGTTTAGTCTTTGCAGATAGCGAAAAATCGTGTAAAAAAACAAAAGGAATCGAGCAAAATCAGTAGGCCACTAATGGGATCTCTTTTTGACCTCGCTAAAATAGAAACATTAGGAACAACCTGTTGAAAATAGCAATGCGTATGTATATAAGCGGCGTTCATTTGTGTTCACAGTACCCCTTGTTGATTGTTTCAATCGAGCATTGAATTGTTTGAAGTTAATTCTCTTAAGGATCTTCTCTACCTGCAAACGAGGAAGAATAGGAATATTCTCTCTCCCTTTGCAGATAGTGAAGGGTAGGTAACGCAAGCCTTTAACACGTCGAACCTATTTCATTCCTCATTGATTGATTGATTGTCCGAACATTGACTGTTTGGGAATTTGTTCTTTTTGGAGGTATTCCCTGTTTGCAAATAAACGTAGGAAAATCTTTGCAAGTAGTGAAAGGGTACGTAATGCGGACCGTTCTCCCCCGTTGTAATCTGTCATGCCTATCTACTCCCCACTGATTGATGCACCTTTTTCACCCGGACCATTTACTAGAGATACGTCATCTGGCCCGACCAGAGAGCACCCCTAGTGAAAAGGACATATGCAATAATAACGAAGTGATCACTGTATCCTGTTAACAGAAACTTTACCATGAAACAACCTGGAAAGAAAAAAATAGGAAAACGAAAATCAGTAGGCCACTGATGAACATGAACTTTTATTAAACAACGAACAAAGAAACGATAACATAACGTAATGATAAAACCTATTAATGTCCTAGAAACAAGAAAACGTTAAAATATGCTAGTGGTGAGAGACCAGAAAAACAGTAAGAGAAACCAAATCACCCCTCGCTGTCCCACCGCCTGCCACGCCAAAAAAATCGATAGACTAGGGAAAATGCAAGTCAGTAGAACATCCACCCCCACTCTGGAAACTTCCAAGGTGGGGCAGGGTTCCGGCTACGCCCAGCCGGGAGCAGCCCATATAAGGCAGGTCCTGCTGCCACGCCTCGGCCAGGAGATCCTAACGTAGGGTGTAGCCGAAGGAGAGGCCGAGGCCAGCGGGACCCGGCCAGGGGATTGCCTTTACAACGCTGAACAGTTGCAGGGGGGGGGAATGTCTCCTCGACCCTCCCCTCTCTCTCCCAGTCCGGCCGCGGTGGCCCTTGAGAGTTGCAGGTAGTCCCGCCACATGCTCTTCCGGTCCGACCACCAACGGTCGGGGGGCCGAGGCCGACGGGATCCGGCTGCAGCCGATAAACCAAGAAACCCATTCATGGGGCCAGAGCCAGGGGCGTCCGGCCGACATCCACCGGAAGCCCGGCCCGAAGACGGACGGGACACTTCTTTCTTTTATAATGGCTGCGACAACACTGGGGGGGGATGTTTTGCACATGCCTCCGACCCCCCCCTCGTCCTCATCGCCTGGTCCGGCCATAACAAATCTCAAGCGAGACGCCGTGGGGTGCACTGGGAGGGGGAGACGGTGCGAACAGGCCTCTCCCGCCTCCCCAGGTGGAGACTTCCCAGCTGCACCCTCAGCGCTCCAGGCGCCCGGAAAACGGTTCTTCCACTGTGGCCATGCTGCAACGTCTCGCCCGGCAGGGTGGAGCCCGTCCGCTCATGTGACCCCGCGATCGCCGGTAGCTGCCGAACTCTCAAAATGGCGGTCGACCTGGCAAGAGCGGGCCCAGCATAAAGAAATGGCCCGGTCACTGGTTGACTCCACCACCGTAGTCCTCCACGACCTTGAAGATTCTAGAGGAGCCGCGGGAGTCTCCGACCCCCGATGGGGAATGACTGCCATGATCGCCCGTGGAGTGACGAAACTGTATCCGCGGGACGTCGGCGCTCCCATGCTGGCGCCAGCCTCACTTTGAATTACTAGAATCCTACAGACCTCACTTCCGGTGAAAGCACAGTGTGACCCGGTAGGAAAAATTATTGCACCCCCTCCCCTTTTTGACTGATAGTTCAAACCACCGATCCTTTCCTTTGCCCTTTTAACGGAACTTTGGACTGCCTCCCCCTCTTTTACATTTTCTAGAGAAAACAAAACATTAACCACTACATTAGCATAGCAGTTGACACCAGAACTGTTTTCAAATTGAAAACCAACAACATCTTCAACAGAATCCTTTTTGTTTCTGCTGTGACCCTGCTACAGCACAGGCATTGTCCCCAGCAGTAATTCTGCAATGCCGGTAAGAATAGCTGTGGTGCCTACTGGACTCACTCACCCCCGCGGCGCCCCACGCCGTTTTTTGCTGGGCGGCAACTTACTAGACATCACTTTCGTGCCATCTAGATTTCAGCGCGTTCTGCTGCCTTGGAACTATTCGCACAACAGACCGCTACTGACAAGAATATTTCATTATTGGTGCTGTCAATTTCAATAAATCTATTGGATAATTAAAAAGAAATTGCCACGGTTTCTTCGTTGTTTAAATGTTTTTACTGTTTTTGTTTTGTTGTATATATTTATATGTTATTAAAGTTTTATATTCCTACTACTTTGTTGGAGTGCTATATATTTTTAATGTGACACATAATTGTAAAAACTTTGATGTACAAAGAGTCATTCCTGGAATCTTCCGCTTCAGGCTCGGTCCCCTCCCCAATCACAATACAGGATGGTTTTCAGATAGTAGGAACACGTGTGGTGTGACGGATCTCATCGGGTGTGGGCCTTGATCTACTATAACTCCTTTGAAGAGGGGTGATTCTTTACAGCTGGGGCCATAAACTACATCTGCAGGGCTAGCTGATAGCCTGGACAATCGGACACAGAGAAAGAGGAGTGTCAGAGGGTGCGGTAGTGAATAGGGCGAAAGGGAGGTGTCGGGCGGGCACAGAGTGTGATTCTCAGGGAAGAGCAGCGCAGATGGGGGGAGGTTTATTGCCCATGCATAAGACAGAGAGCGGTGGTGACCAGTGCCTAGGGAAGATGCTTGCGTGGGTGAGGAGCCATGCTACGAATCGACAGCGTGCAGAGAGTGGGTCTGGTCAAGACATCTAAAATGGCTGCCGTGCACGACAAAAGTGTGGCATTTCAAAAAAGGCAAGATGGCGCAGACAATGTTTTTCAACACTTCCTCATTTCCTTCGAATCGAACGTTAACAGACGTTGGGGCATATTACCAAAGTTAAGCGATATTTATCGCTAACGATGCTTACCAACCAATTTTTTACCACTAAGCATCGTCAGAAATTATCGAAGATAAACCTTACTATTATCAAGGTTTATCGCAAATGCGATAATAAACGGCCGCAATGCATGAATATCGCTAAAAACTCAGCGATATTCATGCATTACCGAGCTAATGCTCTTAGCCATGTTATCCACCTCCCATTGGATAACATGGCTAAGAACTGCTCAGGGCAGGTGTTACTTTTTGGAGATATTCGCGCTTAGCGCGAATATCTCCAAAAGTTGGTAATAGGAGATAGATATCTTGCATGTTGTAATGCAAGTTATTGTGGTATATGGAACTCATACCATAATCTCTCAGGAAAGCAGAAACTGATCCTTTTGGGAGCGCCTAAAAAGGCCTAGGGGGTGAGGAGTACTCTACTTTGCCCCCTTTTCACGTTCCGAACTATTTTATTTTACTCTCTTCTGTAATTACACAAAATAGCAGCGATAAGATGCATCAGAGACACACAGTGAGAGAAAGGAGGCCGGAGATGAAGAAGACATGTCAAATACACATTGGAGATAATATAGTGGCAGAAGGGAAGTAAATATGAGTAAACTTACCATGTAACATAAAAATGTTGCACTCTATACTATAAGTCTCATTTTATACTACAATCACTTCGCTACAACCTCATAAATTAAAAATAAAAATGAATAATGTCTCAAACAATTTTTGATTTCTAAATATAAATTTATTCTTCAGAATTTTCTAAATTTGAAAGAACTAGTAACATGTCCTCATCAGCAATGTCCTCATTAAAAGTCTCCAATGATGATTCTTGTAACTCTATGGTCTCCAAACACTCGATAAATTCGCCATCAAGAGATTGATCAAAAAAATCATTCAAGTCATCTCCTCCTTGTGACAATATTTCATTATTGGTGCTGTCAATTTCAATCAATGTAGTGGAATCATTCAAGTCATCTCCTCGTGACAATATTTCATTATTGGTGCTCTCAATTTCAATCAATGTAGTGGAATCATTCAAGTCATCTCCTCCTTGTGACAATATTTCATTATTGGTGCTGTCCATTTCAATCAATCTAATGGAATCATACAAGCCATCTCCTCCTTGTGACAATATTTCATTATTGGTGCTCTCAATTTCAATCAATGTAGTGGAATCATTCAAGTCATCTCCTTGTGACAATATTTCATTCTTGGTGCTGTCCATTTCAATCAATCTAATGGAATCATACAAGTCATGTCCTCCTTGTGACAATATTTCATTATTGGTGCTCTCAATTTCAATCAATGTGTTGGACAATTCAAAAGAAATTGCCACGGTCTCTTCATTGTGAGCCATTTTATTTTGAAATTGCTTGCTGTAAATTGCAGAAAAAAATAATCACTTTCATTTATCGTTTTTAGTAATACATAATATAAAACTAACTTTATCAAGTATTTAGTATAACAGAAGGACTGCAAATAAATAACAGAAAACATTTTTCAAATTATCTTCAAGTGTACAACATAGTTCCCCTTACAAATTAACAACTCACCTTTTTAAAAGTAGCAGAAGTGTTAGTACTGTGTAAATCAAACACCAGAAATTCACCACCAAAAATTCCTCACAAATGTACCTCAGACAGTAGTATCACAAAATGGCTGTGGTTTCCTCTCATTTGACATATATACATAACCAATTAACTTTCATCACACACAAATACAAAACCAAAGTAACATTTGAATTGGTTCTAAATTTCAACACTTTCAAATGTGTTTTCCCCATGCAATTTTCCATAGGACATTTACATACGTCTACAGCCTGAATGGCTGAACGGAATTACACCAAACTTGGCAAAATGGTACATCAAACCTAAGAGGTCAGGAAGGATCTACTATGCCCCCTTATGGTCATTTCCCCCTTCGCTTTGGCCTCCTCTTGTCTCTCAATCCTACCGAGGGACAAGATGGCGGCCGCTACGGACTGTTTGGAATGTTGACAGACGCCGGAGAACCAATCAGCTTCGCAAAGCTCCGTAACGCGAAAAGTACGCGAAGCGGAGCGCTGTTACAGATATATATCTTTTTTTGAACGTTAATTTCTCAAAATCCACTGGAGCACATATATTGAGACCTAGCAAAGGCACATCGGGCTACCAGTCCCTAATATTTTGCCAAGTTTCGTGCAAATCCATTCAGCCGTTCGATTATTATTATTATTTTTTTTTTTTGCCCCGCGGGGCCCTTTTAAAACCTCCACATCAAACCTAGGGGGTCAGCGAGGATCTACTATGCCCCCTTATAATTATTTCCCCCTTTGTTTTGACCTCCTCTTGTCTCTCGATCCTACCGAGAGACAAGATGGCGGCCGCTACGGACTTTTTGGAATGTTGACAGACGCCGGAGAACCAATCAGCTTCGCTTCACAAAGCTCCGTTGCGCGTAAAGTACGCGTCCTGGGACGCTGCCAGGTCCGCTGTTACAGATATATATCTTTTTTTAAACGTTAATTTCTCAAAATCCACTGGAGCACATATATTGAGACCTACAAAAGGCACATCGGGCTACCAGTCCCTACAATTTTGCCAAGTTTCGTGCAAATCCATTCAGCCGTTCGGGCTAAAAGTGAGGCCAACCGCCCTATGGAAAACTCAATGTTAAAAACACGTTTTGGGACCCCCCTTTTTTCTCGGCCCCCCCTTGACGAACCCCCCCCAAATTTTCAAGGGCTGCTCAGAAACAAAATGTGCCATTTTCCTGAAAATTTCAGCCAATTCCGTCCACAAACGCCAAAGTTATTAGACATAGAATTTTCAAAAAACCCATAGAGAAAAAATCCTAACTATATATACCTACTGGCGACCGCCAGTAGGTAATATATATATATATATATATATATATATATATATATATATATATATATATATATATATATATATATATATATATATATATATATATATATATATATATATATTACCTACTGGCGGTCGCCAGTAGGTATATACAGTTAGGATTTTTTCCCTATGGGATTTTTGAAAATTCTATGTCTAATAACTTTGGCGTTTGTGGATGGAATTGGCTGAAATTTTCTGGAAAATGGAACATTTTGTTTCTGAGGAGCCCCTGAAAATTTGGGGGGGGTTCGTCCAGGGGGAGCCGAGAAAAAAGGGGGGTCCCAAAACGTGTTTTTAACATTGAGTTTTCCATAGGGCGGTTAGCCTCACTTTTAGCCCGAACGGCTGAATGGATTTGCACGAAACTTGGCTAAATTGTAGGGACTGGTAGCCCGATGTGCCTTTTGTAGGTCTCAATATATGTGCTGCAGTGGATTTTGAGAAATTAACGTTCAAAAAAAGATATATATCTGTAAGCGCGGACCGGGCAGCGCCCCGGTTCGCGGACCTTAAGCGTACCGGAACTTCGCGTAGCGAAGCTGATTGGCTCTCCGGTGTCTGTCAACATTCTAAACAGTCCGGAGCGGCCGCCATCTTGTCTCTCGGTAGGATCGAGAGACAAGAGGAGGCCAAAACAAAGGGGGAAATAACTATAAGGGGGCATAGTAGATCCTCGCTGACCCCCTAGGTTTAATGTGGAGGTTTTAAAGGGGCCCCGCGGGGCAAAAAAAAATAAAAAAAAAATTTGTTTTTTTTCGTGGTTAGCGCCCGGTCCGCGAACCGGGAAGCGTTCTGGGGAGCGTACTACAATGAAAAATGAATGATAGTCTTTTCAAATGCTGTATGTTAATTGATTGTTGGATTTTTTGATTATTTTTTATTTCCTTTATCTTCCCAGGGAGCGACCCGGTACGTGTGTAGGGGGCCTGGAGAAGCAGAAGCTTCTGTAAGTGTCAAAGTTATTGAAAAACTGTTTGTCCTTCAATCTTTTCCCTTGTCTTTTGTAATTTTTAAATACATGTTTTAATATTTTTCAAATGTTTGTTCTCTCTTTCACAGATTGAAAGTATAAAAACAAAATGTGAGAATTTAACGACAATTATAAGGTAAATGTTTTGTACTCTTTTCGTTACATTTCTATCACATTCACCTACTATTAGTTCCACTGCTTCATTTCTTTAATCCTCAGTTTCCTGCCTTTGCTACTTCCCTCATTCCTTTCTCTATTACCTACTTACTCAACTCCTTCCACTCTTTTTCTCAGTCCCCTTCTTCTCATAGTTCCTCACTCTTGTTCACTCACTCCGTCTCTATTACTCTTAGTGTCTTTGACTGATCACTGTATCACTATTTGTTCATAATGCTTTCTCTGTGTAGTTGAAGCACACTAAGGGGCATATTATGAATGCAGCCAATAAAATTATTGCTCTTTTTATTGGCAGAAAACTGGTGCAAAAGCGGCTTTAGCGGCAGTTTTCTGCCGCAAAAGCAGCTTTAGCGACACATTTCTGCCGATAAAAGCTGCAAAACTTTTATTGCCTATGTTGATAATATGCCCCTATGTTATTTACATTAGGGCTATATTGTCCAGTATAACAATCAAAATTGCTCTCCAAAGACACCAGGCAAAGCAGACGCTCCCTCAAACAGATCACCAAGCGCAATTTACCCTACTTACAGCCTAGCCTGTTCTCTGTCGAGACTTTAGCAATCTTTAGAGCACAAGATAAGATCTTTTCACATGGAAGAGCCAGACGTATTGCAATTCTACTTAAGAAACAAGCATTGGCATAGACAATAGGTCTCGCCTTTGGGACCTTATACGTGTTTAGCCATGCAACAGTTGATGTTGCTGCACCAAGGATATTATGCTGCATAACTAAATACCTAGAAGGTCCCAAAGTCGATACCTATTGGCTATGCCAATGCTTGTTTTTCTTTCACTTCGTTATCTATTTTGTTTTTCACAATTATACCCTCTTCTGTCTGTTCTTTGGTAAATAGATCTATTAAACAGTATCTATTCTTTACTCCCTATAGCTGTCTTTCTTGAAACATCACTCTCTGTTTACTTTCCTTATACTTACACTTTTTTTTAAAAAAAAATTTTTTTTTTGGTTAGCTCCCGGTCCGCGTACCGGGAAGCTAACCCGGGAGCGAACCAAAAGAAATAGAGCTTGCCAGAGTGCTAAACATTGTAGCAATTTTTTTGGAAAGGGAAGGTAGTTCTGAAAAGAACTTTTTTTTTAATATTTTTGTTGTTTTATATTTTTTTTTATTTTTTGAACATTTTTTGGTTTTTTTGTATTTTTTGAACGATTTTATAATTTTTTTTGTTTTTTTTGTGGGGGGGGAAACAACAAAAAACAGGCGTTGAAAAGGGCTCAACAGGAGCAAAAAAAAATTACTGGGGGCGGTTAGGGCAATCATGGTGTTCATACGCCAGGTTCAGTGCATTGATGCTCATGTTGCCACAAGCTAATAATGCACGACAGCGCATACATAAATGTATCATGTTCCCAAAATTTGGTTGGATATTTGGCACAGTTTCCCGTGCCTCCTCTGGTGATAAAGAAACCGATGTTGTTGGTCTCGCCACAGGAGTTGGTCGAGGATTGTCCATCATATCCCTTAATTCCGCCCGGCTGTAATTTAGGGGATGTTTCCTCGTCATGTGCCTATGCATGGTATGATTACCATAGCTGTATTTTTTGTCCGTCCCTCTGGACAATTGTTCCTTGCATATGAGGCATGTTGCGTACCTGGCATTGACCTTTTTTTGGCCACGAGGGATGGAAAAAAACTGCCAGATGAAACTGGGTTTCTTTCTTGAAACCCGGAGCAACTCTTCCAGGAATTGTGGTTGTTCTCCCTCCTCATCCATCTCTTCATCTTCCTCCTCAGTGTTGGTAACCACCTGGGGAGGTGGTCCTCTCTTCCCATGAGGAGGTGGAGGTGGTGGTGGGGGTGCACCAGCTGAAGCAATCAGTGAAGCCATTTTCATACAATCAAAATAGGTCTTCCAAGAAGCAAAATAGGTCTTCCTCTCACAATAATGAAAGTCAGAGTGAGGAAAGAAGGAGTGGTTTTCATCATTTGGAAAAAACAATACTTCTTAACCAATGAAAAGTGTTATTTTTAGGTCACATGACCTAGCCTTCCATAATTATGAAACTAAAAGTGAAATGAACCAATGAAAAGTTTTATTAACAAGTCACATGACCTCTCACGCTCATGTTACGCGCTGCGGAACGCTCCCCGGTTAGCTTCCGGGTCGCTCCCCTTCGCGCCCCGGTCCGCGCCCCGGGACACTTCCGGGTGCGCTAACGCGATACGTCACAAGACGCATTTCGCGGCAACGCGATACGTCGCGCTTTCGCGCCGGGGATCGCTTCCGGGGAGTTGCGTTTCGCGCCTCGGTCCGCGCCCCGGGGCACTTCCGGGTGCGCTAACGCAGTACGTCATAAGACGCATTACGCGGCAACGCGATACCGTCACTATGTTGATTTGTTACCGGTTCGCGGACCGGATCGCGGAATCGAATTGAGCTAACGGGAAGCTTCCCGGTTAGCGGACCGGGAGCGAAACAAAAAAAAAAAAAAAAAAAAATTATTAATAAACATATAAAATATATTTTGGGATTTAAAGAAGAATACATTTTACAGCTGTAGATATTAGCTTTTAAAAAACCAATGAAATTCACTGAAAAAACCATAGGTTATAGACCATATATAGTTAGGAATTAGCATTTACAAAACCTTGAAAATTCACTGAAAAAACCATAGGTTATACACCATATATAGTTAGGAATTAGCATTTAAAAAACCTTATTTTACTCACACAAAACCATTGAAATTTCATATATAGTTAGTTGTACTAACTATATATCGCGCACCCGCAATCCACTGCTGATGATGTCACATATTACATCATTCATGACATGGTCAGTGACATCACTGATGACATCACTGATGACATCTCAAATGACATCACTGATGACATCACTGATGACATCATCCAGTGATTATGTGTTTCTGTAAAGTTTAAATATGTTTTACTTATTGAAGAATGAGTGGATGTATAAGTGTCTGAATGAAGGTTTTAGTAGGTGCGTGATTGACTGTATGAGTGAGTGATTAAATGCGTCTTACTGAATGCACGGGTTAGTGAGTAAACTGTCTGAAAGTGTGCATCAGTATGTCTGTTGTTGTGCAAGCTGCTGCATGTGTTGATCAGTAGCTATATGATTAACTATATGGGTCATTAATTGGTTGCCCAAGTAATTGTATGGGAGACTGAGAGTGTTTATGGGTGGCTGGGAGGTGTATGACTCTCTGCATAGATGTGTGAGCAGTTGATTCACTAGGTGTATGGGTTCAAAAGTGCATGTGGAAACATCTGTATGGGCGGTTGACTGTGTGCATGAGTGCATTGGTGAGTGAATGGATATCTCAGTGCTACATGTCAAAGTAAGTACATATGTAAAACACAGTACATGTGAGAGTTGACATATATAAATAACTGTGCATAAGAGCCACTGAATGTGTGAGTGGCTGTATGGATCATTGTGAACTTGTATCCAGGATTGTATAAGTGAGTAAATATGTGTTAGTATATGTTTCAATAAGTAAGGTGTGTATAACTGTATAGTTGAGGAAATGGAGGTGTGATTGATTCTTTGCATGACTGACTAGGTGTGTGAGTAACTCCATGGATGAGTGACAGTTTGTGAGTGTCTGTTTTCACTGAGTGTATATAAGGTTATATTAGAGTCTGAAGAGGTTCATCGTATTATCACATGAATGATGTCATCAGTGATGTGATCAGTAATGTCAAATGAGATGTCATCAGTGATGTCATCAGTGATGTCATCAGTGATGTCATTTGAGATGTCATCAGTGATGTTATTTGAGATGTCATCAGTGATGTCATCAGTGATGTCATTTGAGATGTCATCAGTGATGTCATTTGAGATGTCATCAGTGATGTCATCAGTGATGTCACTGACCATGTCATGAATGATGTAATATGTGACATCATCAGCAGTGGATTGCGGGTGCGCGATATATAGTTAGTACAACTAACTATATATGGAATTTCAATGGTTTTGTGTGAGTAAAATAAGGTTTTTTAAATGCTAATTCCTAACTATATATGGTGTATAACCTATGGTTTTTTCAGTGAATGTATATATATATATATCTATATATATGTATATATATACCAAACACACACGTTCACGATTCCCAAGAACGGAGTCCAGGCCACCATCAGTTTTCAAATCCGGATTTATTTCACAGCTTAACTCGACGCGTTTCGGGAAATGCCTTCCCTTTATCACGAGTACAAGAGTCTGTTTGCATCCGTTTTTTAAAGTAAATCACGTGATTGTGATGCAACAAAATTATAATGAACATCGTGAACAGACTACCATATCATCATACGTCTGGAGCTATGTTGTACAATCATTTTAACAGGCTGTGCGGCAGTTTATAATATCAACATGAAGTCGTATTTGGCATTTCAGTTGTCCATTTTTAGTTAAATACATTTTGGGTCATTTAAATCAATTTACCAAACATTTCATGGCAGCGGCATTTCTAAAGCACTAATGCCGCAGGTTCAAATTCAGTTCTCTGCATACGGCATGTGAAGGGAATTAATAGTCATACCCTCTTGCAAAATGATGATATTTGCAGGTTTAACCCACATGCCTGGACTCCGTTCTTGGGAATCGTGAACGTGTGTGTTTGGTATACGAAGGGACTGGCTATCCCGTCCGTGGCCCGCCGCTGAAAGAGGCCACTACAGCTTAGTGCCAAAACTTTTGCTGGATATGTATATATATATATATTCACTGAAAAAACCATAGGTTATAGACCATATATAGTTAGGAATTAGCATTTAGAAAACCTTATTTTGCTCACACAAAACCATTGAAATTCCATATATAGTTAGTTGCACTAACTATATATCGCGCACCCGCAATCCACTGCTGATGATGTCACATATTACATCATTCATGACATGGTCAGTGACATCACTGATGACATCACTGATGACATCTCAAATGACATCACTGATGACATCACTGATGACATCTCATTTGACATCATTCTTGTGCTAATACGATAAACCTCTTCAGACTCTAATATAACCTTAGATACACTCAGTGTATACAGACACTCACACACTGTCACTCATCCATGGAGTTACTCACACACCTAGTCAGTCATGCAAAGAAACAACCTCACCTCCATTTCCTCAACTATACAGTTATACACACCTTACTTATTCAAACATATACTAACACATATTTACTCTCTTATACAATCCCTGATACAAGTTCACAATGATCCATACAGCCACTCACACATTCAGTGGCTCTCATGCACAGTTATTTATATATGCCAACTCTCACATGTACTGTGTTTTACATATGTACTTACTATGACATGTAGCATTGAGATATCCATTCACTCATCAATACACTCATGCACACAGTCAACCGCCCATGTAGCTTTTTCCACATGCACTCTTGAACTCATACACCTAGTGAATCAACTGCTCACATATCTATGCACAGAGTCACACACCTCCCAGCCACCCCCACACAAACTCAATCTCCCATAGAAATACTTGGGCAACCAATTAATAACACATATAGCCTCTCGTATAGCTAATGATCAACACATGCAGCAGTTTACATCACAACAGACATAATGATGCACAAATTAAGACAGTTTAGTCACTAACCCATGCATTCAGTGAGACACATTTAATCACTCACTCATACAGTCAGTCACGCACCTACTAAATCCTTCATCCAGACACTTATACATCCACTCATTCTTCAATATCTAAGACATATTTTAACTTTACAGAAACATACAGTCACTGGATGTTGTCATCAGTGATGTCATTTGAGATGTCATCAGTGATGTCATCAGTGATGTCACTGACCATGTCATGAATGATGTAATATGTGACATCATCAGCAGTGGATTGCGGGTGCGCGATATATAGTTAGTGCAACTAACTATATATGGAATTTCAATGGTTTTGTGTGAGCAAAATAAGGTTTTCTAAATGCTAATTCCTAACTATATATGGTCTATAACCTATGGTTTTTTCAGTGAATTTTCAAGGTTTTGTAAATGCTAATTCCTAACTATATATGGTCTATAACCTATGTTTTTTTCTGTGAATTTCATTGGTTTTTTAACAGCTAATATATGTAGCTGTAAAATGTATTCTTCTTTAAATCCAAAATTATATTTTATATGTTTATGAATAATTTTTTTTTTAAATATTTTTTTTTCTTCGTTCCCGCTTCGCGAATCGGGAAGCTTCCCGTTAGCTGACCTTGATGCCGCGAAATAGACCGCGAGCCGGTAAACGTTTCTTTACCGCAAGTGCCGCGTTAGAAAACAACATCGTGACGCCTCCCGTCCGCATGACGTTTCACGTTGTCGCGTGATACGTCATATGACGTGCTACGTTAGCGAACTGGTACGCGAAGCGAGTCGCAAAGCGCAGGTTTCTGGAAGCAAACCGGGAGGCCCTGCAAAGCGCTTAACGTAAACACAGCAAGTCATGTGACTTGGTAATAACACTTTTCATTGGTTCATTTCACTTTTGGTTTCCTAATGATGTAAGACTAGGTCATATAATCTAAAATGAACACTTTTGATTGGTTGAGAACTCTTGTTTTTCCCAAATGATGAAAATCCCTCCTTCTTTCCTCACTCTGACTTTCATCATTGTGAGAGAAAGACCCTTTGTGATCACTGAGCAATGGCTTCTTTAGTAGCTTCAGCTGGTGCTTCCCCACCACCTCCACCACATCCAAGGAAGAGTGGACCACCTGCTCAAGTTGTAATTCAACAAGAAGAAGAAGAAGAGGAACAGGAGGACGAGCACGAAGAGAGGCAGTTTTTGCCTGAGCAGCCCAGGACGTCTCACCGGAAAGAAAACTTCATTTGGCAATTTTTTAAAATTCCCAAAGGTCAGAAAAAAGTAAATGCAAGATACGTAACTTGCCTTATATGTCAAGATAGACTGTCCAGAGGGACCGACAAAAAATACAGTTTCGGAAACTACACAATGCATCGCCATATGACTAGGTGGCATCCTAACAACTACAGTGCTACACAGTTTCGGAATGACCTAGATAATCTCCCTATTATGGCCAGAAGATCTGTTGTACCGGAAGTAACGGGACCAGAGGGCAGGGAGATGGTGCCAAATATACAAATGAGATTTGGTGATGTAAAACACATCTGCGCATTTTGCGATGGATTCATTTCCTACGGAGAAAAAAGCATCACTCTGATCAACAGAGCTATTGACTATCATATGCAAGTTTGTCCGAAACGCCCAAAATAATAAATACTTCTTTTTTTTGTTTTGTTGCTCCTGTTGAGCCCTTTACAATGAATCGTTTTCATTGCCCCCTCCAAGAAAAACCCCAAAAAATATAAAACTGTTCCGAAAAATTCAAAAACAGTAAAAAAAGTTCAGAAAAATAAAAAAAAAAGTTCTTTTCAGAACTACCTCCCCGTTATTAAAAAATTGGTACAATATTTGGAACTGTGCCAACCTCTATTTCTCTTAGTTCGCTTCCCAGTTCGCTCGCGGGTACGCGAACCGGAAGCGACCCAAAAACAGTAAGTATAAGGGAAGGAAACAGACACTTATGTTAAAAGAAAGACAGCTACAAGGGAGTAAACTAGAGATACCATTACCCGTAATCCACTGCTGATGATGTCACATATTACATCATTCATGACATGCTCAGTGACATCATCAGCAGAGGATTGCGGGTTTTTTGGCAACATGCCTTATCCACGGTTTAATAACGCTGCCTTTTGCTTTATATAAGTTTTCAAATTGTATGAAATATATACCAATAGGTCGTTATGAACCTTTAGGTAGTGCTTTTCTTCATGAGGTCTGGTCGCTTCCATACACATACAGATGTTTCAAAGATGATCAAGAAGTTTATCTGAATGGAGAGGAATGCACTGAGACGCCAGATCATTCACTAATGTGTAGGCACATACATTTACACGGTTCATGCAACAAACACCGACCAAATATGGCTTGCGTGTTGCAAGGCACGCCAGTTCCTGCTATCATCCCCACGTTCAAGTTGTTGGAAAATGGTAGTTATTTGATGCTCAATAATGAAGATTGTTCTGAGTTAATTAAAAGTATTCCTTTTATCGTAACAGTAAGTGAACGGGTTATTTGCTGCAGAAATGTTCTATTTCCTCCCACACATGAACATAGGGAGTTTTCAATCTGGCCACAAATACCAACCTTGAGACACGTTTCAACGGCATGGCAAGAATAAGAGCTCTTTTGTCTCAGAGAGAGGTGGCCTTGAGTTCGGCCCGTGAAACTTTCGTACTTCACATAGAGAACACCCATACAGAGGTGCAAAACCTTTTTCAATTAACATTTGCCTTTCAATTTCAGCAACATGTTTCCGACTATCTGTAACGCATCCTCCACAAAGTCCCTGGTGCACTTTTTTAAAGTTGTTACCAGTGGTCTCGTGACTTCATTTGAGAAAATCTTTGGAGTCATCCCTGCTTCCTTTCATTGTATTTTCTGCACTCTGGTTTGTGGATTGGCATTTTTACTTGCATTACCAGCGGACGCTCTTGTGCTTTTTTACATTTTTAAATATGGATGTCCCTCCTATGCAACCTCCGACCCTGCAGCTGCTGACACTGTTCCGCAATCGCATGCTAGAATATTATGGCACAATGCCGTTGGCGATATTAAGCACGGCATATGGATTATCTTTTCGGTTCTCCTACTTCACCTGTGTCCAGCCTGTATTTCACTGCCTGACCTGTGATTTCGATTGGGCCATTGATTTGTGTCTCTGCGGACCGGTTTCTCCTGACGTCGACTTTAATCAGCTGATGACTCCTATCATTACTCACGAGTTGGTTTGTCCTGGCGAAAGGATTATGGCTGTGGCATTGATGCATGGACTACTTGGTCCCTGGAATTTACTGGCGGCAGCACAGTCTTTCTTGGAACAGAGCTTTCTTGAAAACCCACCGAGCTGTCCTCTGATGGTGATAGAGGATCCGGTGCTGGGAGAGCACGTATGTTCTTTTCCGCTTTTAAATTGGATGGCTGAACTGTTTTCGGATGAAGACGGTGACTTCCTATTGGAGGCTGTTGCAGCTTATTTTGCATACACAGTTATGTCATAGACCTTTTTCATGTTTGATATGCTGAGTACTAGCATTTCATTGACAATTCATTGACTTATTTGTCAAGTTTTTATTATTTACCTTGCCTATTGGCTTAAGACTCGATAAAGTACTTGGCTGTTTTATTTTTCTTTAGCATTAAATTTTCCTAGTTTTTAATGCTTTACCTTGCGGACCGTCCACATATAAACTTGCAATCTGCTCTCATGAGATGGCACTTCTATTATCTTATTCAGTTCGTTTCCGGATCATGAGGAGGTGTCATCTAGGTCCTGGATATCTTTACACCGTGTTAAGTTAGCATGGGCTCATTACCGGTTTAAACGCCATTTTTCCTTTTTTGCAACTTCTGCACACGACACTTAGTTGTTGCTTTAGCTTTCCACCTAGTAGTTCATCGTGGTTTACATGAGAATAATATGTTATTGGTCTACTATCTGCTTTACTTGTTAAACTATATCTGTACAGCGAGTGCTAAAGTTTCAAGAACAACACGATACAGAATTGTTATGAGGTCTGATCTCCACGACTTCATACTCATAACATAAGTGCAACTTCTGCCAATTCTGGGCATGAGGCGGGTTTTATATTGCTTTGCCGAACACACATACACAACAGTTGATGCGGTTCACATGAAGAGAGAGCTGGTGTATGCTGATGTGATTCCTTCAAATCTAAGACACTAAAGTATGGGCACGCCCTAAACCAACACAAAGAGACCTTCTTAGCAAATAATATAATATGTGTATTAGGGAGGGTGAGATATAAGCAGCCGCGGGCCGTGGAGGGAGTTACGATGGGGCAGGGAGGCGGGGAGGGGGAGAAGCAGGGTGGAGCCCTCTCTACCTTGCCCCTCCCCCTCCCCGCCTCCCTGCCCCACCGTAACTCCCTCCACGGCCCGCGGCTGCTTATAAGTGTTGATAACTCTTATTCATTTACAGCATGTTAACATACTGTCACCATTCGCTTTTTATGTACTAGTAACTATGCTGGTAATTTTGCTACTGATAATATGTGTACTTTTATTATCTAAGGTACTACGCCTGAGAAGACGGCATTAGTAAATAAACATTTCAAATACACATCTGTTCTTCTTAACTCCATGTTCTGGTTTCTAAGAAATCTATAACGACCGACTGTTCATGAGTTCCACGTATCCTGAGGTACTATAAGTTCATATTCTGGATTGTCTAAACATTGAGAGTTTGTTATATCCAACGTGACACTGTACCTAGCTTGCTAAATAGTTTTTGATTACTAACGTGAGTTTTGGGACACCCTAATTCGCCGAGGTTCCAATCCTCTGTCCACAGTTCTGTGTGAGAACAGAAACCCTGTGACAGGGGCACCCCCGACCCTTGCTGGAGCTTCATCACACTTGCGATACAACTCCAGCAATGCGCCACCTTTACGGCACAGATACATCACGCATCTGTGCTGTTTTTGCCCCATGATGCGCCGCATTGTAAATGCAGCACACCATAGGTGACGGAACAGCGGCACAGAATGACTAACACATCCCTGGTGATGCGCCAGTCATCATAAATGTATCCCTATGCTTCTTATCTTGTTAGAGATGAACCGCCATATGTATCATCAAAGTTATTTGCATTTCCTAAATAGCGAACTTTAAGGAATAAATAGCGATTCTTTACCATTCCTAGTTTGCGATGAGCTATTTGCTAATTAGCCGAATGTAGCCCAATGAAGCCCAATGTAGCCCAATGTAGCCCAAAGATGGCCGCCAGACACACAAAAAAACAAATGTAGCCCAAATATCAGCCAGATGTAGCCCAACTATAGCCCAGTGACAGAATGACCAATCAGCTTCGCAAACCTCCGTTACGCGAAGCGGAGCGCTGTTACAGATATATATCTTTTTTTGAACGTTAATTTCTCAAAATCCACTGGAGCACATATATTGAGACCTAGCAAAGGCACATCGGGCTACCAGTCCCTAATATTTTGCCAAGTTTCGTGCAAATCCATTCAGCCGTTCAATTATTATTATTATTATTTTTTTTTGCCCCGCGGGGCCCTTTTAAAACCTCCACATCAAACCTAGGGGGTCAGCGAGGATCTACTATGCCCCCTTATAGTTATTTCCCCCTTTGTTTTGACCTCCTCTTGTCTCTCGATCCTACCGAGAGACAAGATGGCGGCCGCTACGGACTGTTTGGAATGTTGACAGACGCCGGAGAACCAATCAGCTTCGCTTCACAAAGCTCCGTTGCGCGAAAAGTCCGCGAACCAGTGCGCTGCCCGGTCCGCTGTTACAGATATATATCTTTTTTTAAACGTTAATTTCTCAAAATCCACTGGAGCACATATATTGAGACCTACAAAAGGCACATCGGGCTACCAGTCCCTACAATTTTGCCAAGTTTCGTGCAAATCCATTCAGCCGTTCGGGCTAAAAGTGAGGCCAACCGCCCTATGGAAAACTCAATGTTAAAAACACGTTTTGGGACCCCCCTTTTTTCTCGGCCCCCACTGGACGAACCCCCCCCAAATTTTCAAGGGCTGCTCAGAAACAAAATGTGCCATTTTCCTGAAAATTTCAGCCAATTCCGTCCACAAACGCCAAAGTTATTAGACATAGAATTTTCAAAAAACCCATAGAGAAAAAATCCTAACTATATATACCTACTGGCGACCGCCAGTAGGTAATATATATTCATCCTCACATTGCCTGAGCATTTAGGAAAGCACACAACTGTGTTCTGCCATCCGGCTTGCCGCTTGTGTGCCTGCTCCCAAACTCCACTTTCAATAAAATGCCGATGCGTTTCGAGGTGCAATACCTCTTCTTCCAGGGCTGCAAACAAATCACTCGAGAAACGTAAAATTTGTTTTTCGGCTCTTTTTATTTCAAGCCCCCCAGTGATCAATTGTTGGTTGTAGTGCCACCGCATGTTTGCTGGGACTTGAAGTCCGTTTTACGTTTGAAATTGTTTTTTCCTTTTAGTAAGTTCGAGTTCATTTGTTTCTTTATGCATTATCCTTTTCCTTAAGTAGGTCGTGTTTGTTTGAGACCAGGCTTCATTTAAAGCGAACATTTTGCAAACGGAGTCCTGTGAAAGTTCACTACTCCAACCTCGCCCAGCTGGAGAGAAGCGTTACTTTTCCAGCGAGCGATGGTGCCTCTCCCCACGGCCAGGCTGCCGTGTTGCAAATTCATCCTCACATTGCCTGAGCATTTAGGAAAGCACACAACTGTGTTCTTCCATCCAGCTTGCCGCTTGTGTGCCTGCTCCCAAACTCCACTTTCAATAAAATGCCGACGCGTTTCGAGGTGCAATACCTCTTCTTCCAGGGCTGCAAAAAAATCACTCGAGAAACGTAAAATTTGTTTTTCGGCTCTTTTTATTTCAAGCCCCCCAGTGGTCAATTGTTGGTTGTAGTGCCACCGCATGTTTGCTGGGACTTGAAGTCCGTTTTACGTTTGAAATTGTTTTTTCCTTTTAGTAAGTTCGAGTTCATTTGTTTCTTTATGCATTATTCTTTTCCTTAAGTAGGTCGTGTTTGTTTGAGACCAGGCTTCATTTAAAGCGAACACTTTGCAAACGGAGTCCTGTGAAAGTTCACTACTCCAGCCTCGCCCAGCTGGAGAGAAGCGTTACTTTTCCAGCGAGCGATGGTGCCTGTCCCCACGGCCAGGCTGCCGTGTTGCAAATTCATCCTCACATTGCCTGACCATTTAGGAAAGCACACAACTGTGTTCTGCCATCCGGCTTGCCGCTTGTGTGCCTGCTCCCAAACTCCACTTTCAATAAAATGCCGACGCGTTTCGAGGTGCAATACCTCTTCTTCCAGGGCTGCAAACAAATCACTCGAGAAACGTAAAATTTGTTTTTCGGCTCTTTTTATTTCAAGCCCCCCAGTGGTCAATTGTTGGTTGTAGTGTCACCGCATGTTTGCTGGGACTTGAAGTCCGTTTTACGTTTGAAATTGTTTTTTCCTTCTAGTAAGTTCGAGTTCATTTGTTTCTTTATGCATTATTCTTTTCCTTAAGTAGGTCGTGTTTGTTTGAGACCAGGCTTCATTTAAAGCGAACACTTTGCAAACGGAGTCCTGTGAAAGTTCACTACTCCAGCCTCGCCCAGCTGGAGAGAAGCGTTACTTTTCCAGCGAGCGATGGTGCCTCTCCCCACGGCCAGGCTGCCGTGTTGCAAATTCATCCTCACATTGCCTGAGCATTTAGGAAAGCACACAACTCTGTTCTGCCATCCGGCTTGCCGCTTGTGTGCCTGCTCCCAAACTCCACTTTCAATAAAATGCCGACGCGTTTCGAGGTGCAATACCTCTTCTTCCAGGGCTGCAAACAAATCACTCGAGAAACGTAAAATTTGTTTTTCGGCTCTTTTTATTTCAAGCCCCCCAGTGGTCAATTGTTGGTTGTAGTGCCACCGCATGTTTGCTGGGACTTGAAGTCCGTTTTACGTTTGAAATTGTTTTTTCCTTTTAGTAAGTTCTAGTTCATTTGTTTCTTTATGCATTATTCTTTTCCTTAAGTAGGTCGTGTTTGTTTGAGACCAGGCTTCGTTTAAAGCGAACACTTTGCAAACGGAGTCCTGTGAAAGTTCACTACTCCAGCCTCGCCCAGCTGGAGAGAAGCGTTACTTTTCCAGCGAGCGATGGTGCCTCTCCCCACGGCCAGGCTGCCGTGTTGCAAATTCATCCTCACATTGCCTGAGCATTTAGGAAAGCACACACCTGTGTTCTGCCATCCGGCTTGCCGCTTGTGTGCCTGCTCCCAAACTCCACTTTCAATAAAATGCCGACGCGTTTCGAGGTGCAATACCTCTTCTTCCAGGGCTGCAAACAAATCACTCGAGAAACGTAAAATTTGTTTTTCGGCTCTTTTTATTTCAAGCCCCCCAGTGGTCAATTGTTGGTTGTAGTGCCACCGCATGTTTGCTGGGACTTGAAGTCCGTTTTACGTTTGAAATTGTTTTTTCCTTTTAGTAAGTTCGAGTTCATTTGTTTCTTTATGCATTATTCTTTTCCTTAAGTAGGTCGTGTTTGTTTGAGACCAGGCTTCATTTAAAGCGAACACTTTGCAAACGGAGTCCTGTGAAAGTTCACTACTCCAGCCTCGCCCAGCTGGAGAGAAGCGTTACTTTTCCAGCGAGCGATGGTGCCTCTCCCCACGGCCAGGCTGCCGTAATGCAAATTCATCCTCACATTGCCTGAGCATTTAGGAAAGCACACAACTGTGCTTTGCCATCCGGCTTGCCGCTTGTGTGCCTGCTCCCAAACTCCACTTTCAATAAAATGCCGACGCGTTTCGAGGTGCAATGCCTCTTCTTCCAGGGCTGCAAACAAATCACTCGAGAAACGTAAAATTTGTTTTTCGGCTCTTTTTATTTCAAGCCCCCCAGTGGTCAATTGTTGGTTGTAGTGCCACCGCATGTTTGCTGGGACTTGAAGTCCGTTTTACGTTTGAAATTGTTTTTTCCTTTTAGTAAGTTCGAGTTCATTTGTTTCTTTATGCATTATTCTTTTCCTTAAGTAGGTCGTGTTTGTTTGAGACCAGGCTTCATTTAAAGCGAACACTTTGCAAACGGAGTCCTGTGAAAGTTCACTACTCCAGCCTCGCGCAGCTGGAGAGAAGCGTTACTTTTCCAGCGAGCGATGGTGCCTCTCCCCACGGCCAGGCTGCCGTGTTGCAAATTCATCCTCACATTGCCCGAGCATTTAGGAAAGCACACAACTGTGTTCTGCCATCCGGCTTGCCGCTTGTGTGCCTGCTCCCAAACTCCACTTTCAATAAAATGCCGACGCGTTTCGAGGTGCAATACCTCTTCTTCCAGGGCTGCAAACAAATCACTCGAGAAACGTAAAATTTGTTTTTCGGCTCTTTTTATTTCAAGCCCCCCAGTGGTCAATTGTTGGTTGTAGTGCCACCGCATGTTTGCTGGGACTTGAAGTCCGTTTTACGTTTGAAATTGTTTTTTCCTTTTAGTAAGTTCGAGTTCATTTGTTTCTTTATGCATTATTCTTTTCCTTAAGTAGGTCGTGTTTGTTTGAGACCAGGCTTCATTTAAAGCGAACACTTTGCAAACGGAGTCCTGTGAAAGTTCACTACTCCAGCCTCGCCCAGCTGGAGAGAAGCGTTACTTTTCCAGCGAGCGATGGTGCCTCTTCCCACGGCCAGGCTGCCGTGTTGCAAATTCATCCTCACATTGCCTGAGCATTTAGGAAAGCACACAACTGTGTTCTGCCATCCGGCTTGCCGCTTGTGTGCCTGCTCCCAAACTCCACTTTCAATAAAATGCCGACGCGTTTCGAGGTGCAATACCTCTTCTTCCAGGGCTGCAAACAAATCACTCGAGAAACGTAAAATTTGTTTTTCGGCTCTTTTTATTTCAAGCCCCCCAGTGGTCAATTGTTGGTTGTAGTGCCACCGCATGTTTGCTGGGACTTGAAGTCCGTTTTACGTTTGAAATTGTTTTTTCCTTTTAGTAAGTTCGAGTTCATTTGTTTCTTTATGCATTATTCTTTTCCTTAAGTAGGTCGTGTTTGTTTGAGACCAGGCTTCATTTAAAGCGAACACTTTGCAAACGGAGTCCTGTGAAAGTTCACTACTCCAGCCTCGCCCAGCTGGAGAGAAGCGTTACTTTTCCAGCGAGCGATGGTGCCTCTCCCCGCGGCCAGGCTGCCGTGTTGCAAATTCATCCTCACATTGCCTGAGCATTTAGGAAAGCACACAACTGTGTTCTGCCATCCGGCTTGCCGCTTGTGTGCCTGCTCCCAAACTCCACTTTCAATAAAATGCCGACGCGTTTCGAGGTGCAATACCTCTTCTTCCAGGGCTGCAACACTACAACCAACAATTGACCACTAGGGGGCTTGAAATAAAAAGAGCCGAAAAACAAATTTTACGTTTCTCGAGTGATTTGTTTGCAGCCCTGGAAGAAGAGGTATTGCACCTCGAAACGCGTCGGCATTTTATTGAAAGTGGAGTTTGGGAGCAGGCACACAAGCGGCAAGCCGGATGGCAGAACACAGTTGTGTGCTTTCCTAAATGCTCAGGCAATGTGAGGATGAATTTGCAACACGGCAGCCTGGCCGTGGGGAGAGGCACCATCGCTCGCTGGAAAAGTAACGCTTCTCTCCAGCTGGGCGAGGCTGGAGTAGTGAACTTTCACAGGACTCCGTTTGCAAAGTGTTCGCTTTAAATGAAGCCTGGTCTCAAACAAACACGACCTACTTAAGGAAAAGAATAATGCATAAAGAAACAAATGAACTCGAACTTACTAAAAGGAAAAAACAATTTCAAACGTAAAACGGACTTCAAGTCCCAGCAAACATGCGGTGGCACTACAACCAACAATTGACCACTGGGGGGCTTGAAATAAAAAGAGCCGAAAAACAAATTTTACGTTTCTCGAGTGATTTGTTTGCAGCCCTGGAAGAAGAGGTATTGCACCTCGAAACGCGTTGGCATTTTATTGAAAGTGGAGTTTGGGAGCAGGCACACAAGCGGCAAGCCGGATGGCAGAACACAGTTGTGTGCTTTCCTAAATGCTCAGGCAATGTGAGGATGAATTTGCAACACGGCAGCCTGGCCGTGGGGAGAGGCACCATCGCTCGCTGGAAAAGTAACGCTTCTCTCCAGCTGGGCGAGGCTGGAGTAGTGAACTTTCACAGGACTCCGTTTGCAAAGTGTTCACTTTAAATGAAGCCTGGTCTCAAACAAACACGACCTACTTAAGGAAAAGAATAATGCATAAAGAAACAAATGAACTCGAACTTACTAAAAGGAAAAAACAATTTCAAACGTAAAACGGACTTCAAGTCCCAGCAAACATGCGGTGGCACTACAACCAACAATTGACCACTGGGGGGCTTGAAATAAAAAGAGCCGAAAAACAAATTTTACGTTTCTCGAGTGATTTGTTTGCAGCCCTGGAAGAAGAGGTATTGCACCTCGAAACGCGTCGGCATTTTATTGAAAGTGGAGTTTGGGAGCAGGCACACAAGCGGCAAGCCGGATGGCAGAACACAGTTGTGTGCTTTCCTAAATGCTCAGGCAATGTGAGGATGAATTTGCAACACGGCAGCCTGGCCGTGGGGAGAGGCACCATCGCTCGCTGGAAAAGTAACGCTTCTCTCCAGATGGGCGAGGCTGGAGTAGTGAACTTTCACAGGACTCCGTTTGCAAAGTGTTCGCTTTAAATGAAGCCTGGTCTCAAACAAACACGACCTACTTAAGGAAAAGAATAATGCATAAAGAAACAAATGAACTCGAACTTACTAAAAGGAAAAAACAATTTCAAACGTAAAACGGACTTCAAGTCCCAGCAAACATGCGGTGGCACTACAACCAACAATTGACCACTGGGGGGCTTGAAATAAAAAGAGCCGAAAAACAAATTTTACGTTTCTCGAGTGATTTGTTTGCAGCCCTGGAAGAAGAGGTATTGCACCTCAAAACGCGTCGGCATTATATTGAAAGTGGAGTTTGGGAGCAGGCACACAAGCGGCAAGCCGGATGGCAGAACACAGTTGTGTGCTTTCCTGAATGCTCAGGCAATGTGAGGATGAATTTGCAACACGGCAGCCTGGCCGTGGGGAGAGGCACCATCGCTCGCTGGAAAAGTAACGCTTCTCTCCAGCTGGGCGAGGCTGGAGTAGTGAACTTTCACAGGACTCCGTTTGCAAAGTGTTCGCTTTAAATGAAGCCTGGTCTCAAACAAACACGACCTACTTAAGGAAAAGAATAATGCATAAAGAAACAAATGAACTCGAACTTACTAAAAGGAAAAAACAATTTCAAACGTAAAACGGACTTCAAGTCCCAGCAAACATGCGGTGGCACTACAACCAACAATTGACCACTGGGGGGCTTGAAATAAAAAGAGCCGAAAAACAAATTTTACGTTTCTCGAGTGATTTGTTTGCAGCCCTGGAAGAAGAGGTATTGCACCTCGAAACGCGTCGGCATTTTATTGAAAGTGGAGTTTGGGAGCAGGCACACAAGCGGCAAGCCAGATGGCATAACACAGTTGTGTGCTTTCCTAAATGCTCAGGCAATGTGAGGATGAATTTGCAACACGGCAGCCTGGCCGTGGGGAGAGGCACCATCGCTCGCTGGAAAAGTAACGCTTCTCTCCAGCTGGGCGAGGCTGGAGTAGTGAACTTTCACAGGACTCCGTTTGCAAAGTGTTCGCTTTAAATGAAGCCTGGTCTCAAACAAACACGACCTACTTAAGGAAAAGAATAATGCATAAAGAAACAAATGAACTCGAACTTACTAAAAGGAAAAAACAATTTCAAACGTAAAACGGACTTCAAGTCCCAGCAAACATGCGGTGGCACTACAACCAACAATTGACCACTGGGGGGCTTGAAATAAAAAGAGCCGAAAAACAAATTTTACGTTTCTCGAGTGATTTGTTTGCAGCCCTGGAAGAAGAGGTATTGCACCTCGAAACGCGTCGGCATTTTATTGAAAGTGGAGTTTGGGAGCAGGCACACAAGCGGCAAGCCGGATGGCAGAACACAGTTGTGTGCTTTCCTAAATGCTCAGGCAATGTGAGGATGAATATATATATATATTCACTGAAAAAACCATAGGTTATAGACCATATATAGTTAGGAATTAGCATTTAAAAAACCTTATTTTACTCACACAAAACCATTGAAATTCCATATATAGTTAGTTGCACTAACTATATATCGCGCACCCGCAATCCACTGCTGATGATGTCACATATTACATCATTCATGACATGGTCAGTGACATCACTGATGACATCACTGATGACATCTCAAATGACATCACTGATGACATCACTGATGACATCATCCAGTGACTGTGTGTTTCTGTAAAGTTTAAATATGTTTTACATATTGAAGAATGAGTAGATGTAGAAGTGTCTGGATGAAGGATTTAGTAGGTGCGTGACTGACTGTATGAGTGAGTGATTAAATGTGTCTCACTGAGTGCATGGGTTAGTGACTAAACTGTCTTAATTTGTGCATCATTATGTCTGTTGTTCTGTAAACTGCTGCATGTGTTGATCAGTAGCTATATGAGTAACTATATGGGTTATTGATTGATTGCCCAAGTATTTGTATGGGAGACTGAGTGTGTGTGTGGCTGGCTGGGAGGTGTGTGACTCTGTGCAGATCAATGTGTACTTGTATCAATGATTGTATAAGAGAGTAATTATGTGTTAGTATATGTTTCAAAATGTAAGGTGCTCTATGTTTAACTGTATAGATTAGAAAATGGAAGTGTGATTGATTCTTTACAGGACTGACTAGGTGTGTGAGTAACTCCATGGATGAGTGACAGAGTGTGAGAGTCTGTATAGGTGTATGAGTGCATATGATAGTGTTGTAAAGATGAGTGATTGTATGTATGAATGATTGTATGGGTAAATGAGTGAATGTGTGTGTAAACATAGGAATCACTGAGTGCGTATGTAGTAACTAGTATTGGTGTGTCAATGGTTTCAAAAATTATACTCTGTATTTAACACTGGGTGTAACAGAGGTTATATTAAAGTGTGAGGAGATGCATTGTATTGTCACATGAATGATATCATCAGTGATGTGGTCATTGATGTCAAATGAGATGTCATCAGTGATGTCATCAGTGATGTCATTTGAGATGTCATCAGTGATGTCATCAGTGATGTCACTGACCATGTCATGAATGATGTAATATGTGACATCATCAGCAGTGGATTGCGGGTGCGCGATATATAGTTAGTGCAACTAACTATATATGGAATTTCAATGGTTTTGTGTGAGTAAAATAAGGTTTTTTAAATGCTAATTCCTAACTATATATGGTCTATAACCTATGGTTTTTTCAGTGAATTTTCAAGGTTTTGTAAATGCTAATTCCTAACTATATATGGTCTATAACCTATGGTTTTTTCAGTGAATTTTCAAGGTTTTGTAAATGCTAATTCCTAACTATATATGGTCTATAACCTATGGTTTTTTCAGTGAATATATATATATATTCACTTAAAAAACCATAGGTTCCAGGCCTTATATAGTTAGGAATTAGCATTTAAAAAAACCATTGACATTGCTCCTATATAGTTAGTTGTACTGACTATATTTCGCGCACCCGCAATCCACTGCTGATGATGTCACATATTACATCATTCATGACATGGTCAGTGACATCACTGATGACATCACTGATGACATCACTGATGACATCTCAAATGACATCACTGATGACATCACTGATGACATCTCATTTGACATCACTGATGACATCATCCAGTGACTGTGTGGTTCTGTAAAGTTTAAATATGTTTTACATATTGAAGAATGAGTGGATGTATAAGTGTCTGGATGAAAGATTTCGTAGGTGCGTGACTGACTGTATGAGTGAGAGATTAAATGTGTCTTACTAAATGCATGGGTTAGTGACTAAACTGTCTGAATGTGTGCATCAGTATGTCTGTTGTTGTGTAAGATGCAGCATGTGTAGCTATATGAGTGGCTATATGGGTTATTGATTGGTTGCCCAAGTATTTGAATGAGAGACTGAGTGTGTGTGTGGGTGGCTGGGAGGTGTGTGACTCTGTGCATAGATGTGTGAGCAGTTGATTCACTAGGTGTATGAGTTCAAGAGTGCATGTGGAAACAGCTATATGGGCGGTTGACTGTGTGCATGGGTGTGTTGGTGAGTGAATGGATATCTCAGTGCTACATGTCCAAGTAAGTACATTTGTAAAACACAGTGCATGTCCCAGAAGGACCACCAAGTGCAAAAACGTTTTATTTTTTATTTAAATTGCGGGGTACGCGCACGGTACGCGTACCGTACGCGTACGGTGCGCGTACCCCGCGATTTGTTTAAATTTTTTTTTCTTTTCCTTGGGGGTCCTTTTGGGACCCCCTGAAAAAGGCTAGAGGGTTGGGGGGTCTCTACCCTGCCCCCTTTTCGTGTTTTCCAATCTTGTTTTGGGCTCTCTTGTGCCTCAGTTCTCCTAAAAAACAAGATGGTGGCCAACACTTCCTGGTTTGGACAGTTTGGAATGTTGACAGTCGACTGCCAGCCAATCAGAAACTCGCTCGCGCACGTAAGGGTACGCGCACGTACGTGTACCGTATGCGTACCGTACGCATACGGTGCGCTTACGGTGAGCGCATATAGATATATAATTTGCTCAAATTCAATTTTCTCAACAACTACTGGAGGGATTTTCACCAAATATAGAAAAGGCACTACTGCATACCTGTCCCTACCATTTTGCCAAGTTTGGTGTAATTCCGTTCAGCCGTTCGGGCTGTAGCCGTGTCTAAAGGTCCCATGGAAAATGCCATTTGAAAAATTTCAAATTCAATTTTCTCAAGAACTACTGGAGGGATTTTCACCAAACATAGCAAAGGCACATCTGCATACCAGGCCCTACCATTTTGCCAAGTTTGGTGTAAACCCATTCAGCCGTTCCGGCTGTAGCCATGTCTAAAGGTCCCTATGGAAATTAACATTGGGGAAAACACATTTTGGGACCCCCCTTTCAGCCCCCGCTTGACGAATTCCCCCGAAACTTTCAGGGAGGGAGCGGGGCGGAGCTGGCCAGAATTCTCGAACATTACACACAAATTCCTCAATCGGCGCCAAAGTTATTCCCAATAGAATGTTGAGCGCTTATAGATATATAATTTGCTCAAATTCTCAACAACTACTGGAGGGATTTTCACCAAATATAGAAAAGGCACTACTGCATACCTGTCCCTACCATTTTGCCAAGTTTGGTGTAATTCCGTTCAGCCGTTCGGGCTGTAGCCGTGTCTAAAGGTCCCATAGAAAATGCCATTTGAAAAACTTCAAATTCGATTTTCTCAAGAACTACTGGAGGGATTTACACCAAACATACAAAAGGCACTGCTGCATACCAGTCCCTACCATTTTGCCAAATATGGTGTAATTCCGTTTAGCCGTTCGAGCTGTAGCCTTGTCAGAATGTCCCTATGGAAATTAACATGGAGAAAACACGTTTTGGGACCCCCCTTTTTTCTCGGCCCCCGATTGACGAATCCCCCCTTTCGGGGACGGAGCGGAGCGCAGCAAAACAAATTTAAGGAAAATTACAGACAGATCCTTCAATCGGCGCCAAAGTTATTCCCAATAGAATGTTGGGGATTTCCTATGGTAACTAGGTCCTAACTATATATACCTACTGGCGACCGCCAGTAGGTAATATATATATATATATATATATATATATATATATATATATATATTCACTGAAAAAACCATAGGTTATAGACCATATATAGTTAGGAATTAGCATTTAAAAAACCTTATTTTACTCACACAAAACCATTGAAATTCCATATATAGTTAGTTGCACTAACTATATATCGCGCACCTGCAATCCACTGCTGATCATGTCACATATTACATCATTCATGACATGGTCAGTGACATCACTGATGACATCACTGATGACATCTCAAATGACATCACTGATGACATCACTGATGACAACATCCAGTGACTGTATGTTTCTGTAAAGTTAAAATATGTCTTACATATTGAAGAATGAGTGGATGTATAAGTGTCTGGATGAAGGATTTAGTAGGTGCGTGACTGACTGTATGAGTGAGTGATTAAATGTGTCTCACTGAATGCATGGGTTAGTGACTAAACTGTCTTAATTTGTGCATCATTATGTCTGTTGTTCTGTAAACTGCTGCATGTGTTGATCATTAGCTATACGAGAGGCTATATGTGTTATTAATTGGTTGCCCAAGTATTTCTATGGGAGATTGAGTTTGTGTGGGGGTGGCTGGAAGGTGTGTGACTCTATGCATAGATGTGTGAACAGTTTATTCACTAGGTGTATGAGTTCAAGAGTGCATGTGGAAACAGCTACATGGGCAGTTGACTGTGTGCATGAGTGTATTGATGAGTGAATGGATATCTCAATGCTACATGTCATAGTAAGTACATATGTAAAACACAGTACATGTGAGAGTTGGCATATATAAATAACTGTGCATGAGAGCCACCGAATGAGTGAGTGGTTGTATCGATCATTGTGAACTTGTATCAGGGATTGTATAAGAGAGTAAATATGTGTTAGTATATGTTTCAATAAGTAAGGTGTGTTTAACTGTATAGTTGAAGAAATGGAGATGAGATTGTTTCTTTGCATGACTGACTGGGTGTGTGAGTAACTCCATGGATGAGTGGCAGTGTGTGAGTGTCTGTATACACTGAGTGTATCTAAGGTTTATAACCTTAGATACACTCAGAGTCTGAAGAGGTTTATCGTATTAGCACAAGAATGATGTCAAATGAGATGTCATCAGTGATGTCATCAGTGATGTCATTTGAGATGTCATCAGTGATGTCATCAGTGATGTCACTGACCATGTCATGAATGATGTAATATGTGACATGATCAGCAGTGGATTGCAGGTGCGCGATATATAGTTAGTGCAACTAACTATATATGGAATTTCAATGGTTTTGTGTGAGTAAAATAAGGTTTTTTAAATGCTAATTCCTAACTATATATGGTCTATAACCTATGTTTTTTTCAGTGAATTTTCAAGGTTTTGTAAATGCTAATTCCTAACTATATATGGTCTATAACCTATGGTTTTTTCAGTGAATTTCAATGGTTTTTTAATAGCAAATATCATAAGCTGTCGAATGTCAAGTACGTGGTAAGTGAAAACATTTTCGTGTTTATGCACACTGATCTGCTTTGAATGGTGCCCCCCCCCCTCATTTCTATTAGGAGTACTCTCTCTTTGCAGATAGTGAAAGGTAGTTAACGCAGGTCTTTGCCCCCATTGTAATCCGTCGTGCCTGCTTCTCTCTCCATTTGATTGATTGTTATCCAAGTATTTACTGTTTTAGAATTAGTTCTCTTTGGTTCATTCTCTATTTACAAACAAACACAGAGTCGCAATACTCTGTTTAGTCTTTGCAGATAACGAAAAATCGTGTAAAAAAAAAAGAAAAGGAATCGAGCAAAATCAGTAGGCCACTAATGGGATCTCTTTTTGACCTCGCTAAAATAGAAACATTAGGAACAACCCCTCATGACAAATACAAAACTAGTGAGATGAACTGAACTCCACACAATGATGGCTGCAAAACAGCTCGGCTCCGCCACCCACCCCGCCCAAAATAACGATAAAGAACGGCTGCCATGATTGGTTGCGGAATGACCACGACGGAGCTACGAAATGGTGCTGCTCTCATGCTAACCCCAGCTTCAGTCTGAAACATCCAGAAACACTGTAGACTACCAATTCGATCAGTTCCGGTAGCGCCCCAATGTAACCCGGTAGAGAAGAACTAGTTTTCCCCTCTTTGACTGATGGTTCTTGTTGCCTGTCCCTTCTGTTGTCATTTAACAGAACTATTTAGCCTGCTGAAAGGGGTTGTGTTCCGACCGCTGGTTGGTGGAGACATTTTGACTATATTCTGTACCTGCGTTGTCGCGTAATGCGTCATATGACGCGCCGCGTTAGCGCATCCGGAAGTTATCCGGGGCGCGCAGCGCGTAACGTAAGCATAACAAGTCATGTGACTTGTTAATAAAACTTTTCATTGGTTCATTTTACTTTTCTTATTGTAATGATGAAAGGCTTGGTCATATGACCTAAAAATTACGCTTTTCATTACTTCCGAACATAATTTTTTCTTAAATATATGTTATAATGTTCCAGGCTAATGTACTTTCCCGGAAATTTTACAACTGTCCTGCAAGTAAAATATATTCTTTTTTCGAGAAAAAGAGCGTTTCTTCGTCCCATGACGGAGCCGTTGAGCAAAAGAGGGTCGACCTGCTGTCTTAGTCGCCGATACGCCTGAATATGAGATTCTTATCGATCACTTTATGTTGCAGGAATAGAAAACACAACAGCCCTTGACCATTTATCTTTACTGCGTTCCTTCGTATTATACCTTTTACCCTTCATGTAATTGGTCTGCTTTATTTCACTTGCCTTTTAATGATTCTAAAACAGTCACTATTATTAAAAACTTTACCAATGTATATACTACTACCATGTTTTCTTTTAAAAACCTTTATTGTGAAAATTTCATTATACAAATACGAGCCTATAACCACGTGGGCCTGCCACAGAGCAAACTGTAATCGTATATGATGAATAGACATTTACACTGTAGAGGAACGTAACGGGCGGGCCATTAGGTTGCAAGAACTAAGGTGTCTAACAGTTACGGAATCGGTGGACGTACATTTTATAATTAAAATACGACAGGGCCAGTTACAATAAAATTATCTAGATATACATTTGCGGGCAAGTACCATGGGTGACGTTAATTCGAACTTTCAACAGTACAGTAATCAATAACACATCAGAACTTAATATCAATAGGGATGTCGAAATATTCAATCAATTCTCGTCCCCGCCCGCCATGTGCTTCAAAACTGCATACGTATCTCGTGATTTCAAGGTTCTGCAACCAGTACACAACAAGGAGTTACGAGTCCCATTTATTCCGGCGCCATTTTGGGCGAGGACGGGCAGGTCCAGGATATAGTCAAAATGTCTCTACCAACCATCGACTATGATGATGTTCATATGCTGTATTTATTAGAGTAACACTCATCTGTCCACATGAAATTAATTTGCCACAATCTAAACATGTCATTTTAATCTTTCCAAAGTTCTTCTAAATATTTGGGACCGTTTCCCTTGCCTCTGAAGCTCTCAGTGCCACTTCTTTGATGAATGTACTAGCAGGTCAGGGGTTCTCCTCCAAATCTCTCTTTTATGCAGCACTATAATTAATTGGTGCCACCTCTCCATATGACGATGCATGGTATAGTTACCACAACTATATTTTTTTTCGGTTCCTCTGGAGAGTTCATCGTGGCAGATGAAGCGTGTAACGTACCGGGCATTTACCTTTTTTTGCATGTACAGGAAAGGAAAAAAAAATCGAGCGTCCGAGTTCTAAGGTGTCCCAGGGCCATTTTGGTGGACCAGGCCCAAATCCAAAGAACAGCCATCTCACAGGCTAATGGGGCGACCCACGCCGAGTTTCAGCATTGTAGGATGACCACACAAGTACAGCAACTTGCTAGACATCACCTCGGTGCCATCCGGATCTCGGCGCCCCACTGCAGATGAAGTGCCTCTCAACTATGAAACCACCACGGTGACATCCGGATCTTGGCGCGTTGTGCTGCCTTCGGCCTATTCGCACATCGGTCCGCTACTGACGCCATCTCACAGGCTAATGGGGCGACCCACGCCGAGTTTCAGCATTGTAGGATGACCACACCAGTACAGCAACTTGCTAGACATCACCTCGGTGCCATCCGGATCTCGGCGCCCCACTGCAGATGAAGTGCCTCTCAACTATGAAACCACCACGGTGACATCCGGATCTTGGCGCGTTGTGCTGCCTTCGGCCTATTCGCACATCGGTCCGCTACTGACGCCATCTCACAGGCTAATGGGGCGACCCACGCCGAGTTTCAGCATTGTAGGATGACCACACCAACTTGCTAGACATCACCTCAGTGCCATCCGAATCTTGGCATCTCAACGCCTAGTGGTATCTTCCATACAAAAAATATTGTTACGCTGCCTTTGGCCCCATTCGCACATCAGTCCGCAACTTAGACATCACCTCGGTGCCATCCGGATCTTGGCATCTCAGCGCCTTGTGGTGTCAGTCAGAAAATATTGTTGCGCTGCCTTTGGCCCCATTCGCACATCGGTCCGCTACTGACGCCATCTCACAGGCCAACGGGGCGCCCCACGCCGACTTTCAACATTGTAGGATGGCCACAGAAGTGCGACAACTTACTAGACACCACCTCGGTGCCATCCGGATCTTGGCGCGTTGTGCTGCCTTCGGCCTATTCGCACATCGGTCCGCTACTGACGCAAACTCACAGGCCAACGGGGCGCCCCACGCCGACTTTCAGCATTGTAGGATGGCCACACCAGTGCTGCAACTTGCTGGACACCACCTCGGTGCCATCCGGATCTTGGCGCGTTGTATTGCCTTCGGCCTATTCGCACATCGGTCCGCTACTGACGCCGCCTCACGTGCCAACGTATTTTCTCCGCATTTTATACCCTATGCCGCATAACAGGTCATGTGACTTGTTTATAAAACTTTTCATTGGTTCATTTTACTTTTGGTTTCCGAATGATGGAAGGCTTGATCATATGACCTAAAAACAACACTTTTCATTGGATGAAAACTTTTTTTTTCCCCCAAACGATGAAAGCCCCACCTTGTTTCTGGATGTTTCAGACTAAACTGGCGTCAGCATGAGAGCACCACCATCTCGTAGCTCCGTCGTGGTCATTCCGCGAGCAATCATGGCAGCCGCTCCCCACCAGAAGCCTGCAGGAGTCGGGGCCCCCAAAACTTTTGATGAATTCTCAAGGCGGAGGGGATGCTTTCGAGAATGGGGTCCAAGACCTAGCAGACAAGCGTCCGATTTCCAAGGTGTCCCAGGGCCATTTCAGTGGACCACGCCCAAAAAGGAAAGAGCCTGCCGCCATTTTGAGAGTCCTGTGGCAGCCGCCTATCGCTGCACCGCAAGAGTGGGCGCAACTCAGCTGAATGGCGGATTTTGACACAGTGGACCAAAAGCGGACGGAATGGCAACTGAAACGGTAAAGGGGCGCCCCACTAAAACAGATGAGACTCCACCTGGAGAGGCCCGTTCACGCCGCCTCCCCCGGGGCGCTCCACGCCGTTATTCGGAGCAGCATTGTAGGATACCAAAACCAGTGCGGCAACTTACTGGACATCACCTTGGTGCCATCGTTCTGCTGCCTTGGAACTATTCGCACAACAGTTTGCTACTGATGACCCACCCCCCGCGACGCCCCACGCCGTTATTTGCTGGGTGGCAACTTACTAGACATCACTTTCGTGTCATCTAGATTTCGGCGCGTTCTGCTGCCTTGGAACTATTCGCACAACAGTTTGCTACTGATGACCCACCCCCCGCGACGCCCCACGCCGGAAATCTGGACGTTGTGCTGCGTTGGGACTATTCGCACAGCCGACCGCTACTTCGTTGTTTTTCCCTAAAAATTTTTATATGTTATTACTATTTTTGTTTTCTTGTATATATTTATAAATTATTAAAGTTTTATAATCTTACTACTTTGTCGGAGTGCTATATATTTTTAATGTGACACATAATTGTAAAAACTTTGATGTACAAAGAGTCATCCCTGGAATCTTCCGCTTCACGCTCGGTCCCCTCCCCAATCACAATACAGGATGGTTTTCAGATAATAGCAACGCTTCTGCTGTGACGGATCTCATCGAGTGTGGGCCTTGATCTACTATAACTCCTTTGAAGAGGGGTGATTCTTTACAGCTGTGGCCATAAACTACATCTGCAGGGCTAGCTGATAGCCTAGGACCGGCCTGGACAATCGGACACAGAGGAAAAGGAGTGTCAGAGGGTGCGGTAGTGAATAGGGCGAAAGGGAGGTGTCGGGCGGGCACAGGGTGTGATTCTCAGGGAAGAGCAGCGCAGATGGGGGGAGGTTTATTACCCATGCATAAGACAGAGAGCGGGGGTGACCACTGCCTGGGTGAGATGCTTGCGAGGGTGGGGAGCCATGCTAAGGATCGACAGCGTGCACAGAGTGGGTCTGGTCAAGGCATCTAAAATGGCTGCCGTGCACGACAAAAGTGTGGCATTTGAAAAAAGACAAGATGGCGCACACAATGTTTTTCAACAATTCCTGATTTCCTTCGAATCGAACGTTAACAGACGTTGGGGCATATTACCAAAGTTAAGCGATATTTATCCCTAACGATGCATTGCAAAGATTTTTTTACCGTCAGAAATTATCGCAGATAAACCTTGCTATTATCAAGGTTTATCGCAAATACGATAAAAAACGAGCGCAATGCATTAATATCGCTGAAAACTCCGCGATATTCATGCATTACCGAGCTAATGCTCTTAGCCATGTTATCCACCTCCCATTGGATAACATGGCTAAGAACTGCTCAGGGCAGCTGTTACTTTTTGGAGATATTCGCGCTTATCTCGAATATTTCCAAAAGTTGATAATAGGAGATAGCGATGTGAGCGACTGTTTCCAGTCGCTAACATCTTGGCATGCCCACTTTGCATGTCATTAGTGATAAATATCACTCACATGCAAAGTGGGACCCAAGATGGTCGCTATCTCCTACTAGCCGTCGCTAACTGGTGTTAGCAACAGCTAGGTAATACAGATATAATTTTATCTCCGCGAAGCGGAGCGCTGTTACAGATATATATCTTGTTTTTGAACGTTAATTTCTCAAAATGCACTGAAGCACATATATTGAGACATAGCAAAGGCACATCGGGCTACCAGTCCCTAATATTTTACCAAGTTTCGTGCAAATCCATTCAGCCGTTCGATTATTATTATTATTTTTTTTTTTTGCCCCGCGGGGCCCTTTTAAAACCTCCACATCAAACCTAGGGGGTCAGCGAGGATCTACTATGCCCCCTTATGGTCATTTGCCCCTTCGCTTTGGCCTCCTCTTGTCTCTCGATCCTACCGAGAGACAAGATGGCGGCCGCTACGTACTGTTTGGAATGTTTACAGACACCGGAGAGCCAATCAGCTTCGCTTCGCAAAGCTCCGTAACGCGAAAAGTACACGAAGCGGTGCGCTGTTACAGATATATATCTTTTTTTGAACGTTAATTTCTCAAAATCCACTGAAGCACATATATTGAGACCTAGCAAAGGCACATCGGGCTACCAGTCCCTACAATTTTGCCAAGTTTCGTGCAAATCCATTCAGCCGTTCGATTATTATTATTATTATTTTTTTTTGCCCCGCGGGGCCCTTTTAAAACCTCCACATCAAACCTAGGGGGTCAGCGAGGATCTACTATGCCCCCTTATAGTTATTTCCCCCTTTGTTTTGACCTCCTCTTGTCTCTCGATCCTACCGAGAGACAAGATGGCGGCCGCTACGGACTGTTTGGAATGTTGACAGACGCCGGAGAACCAATCAGCTTCGCTTCACAAAGCTCCGTTGCGCGAAAAGTCCGCGAACCAGAGCGCTGCCCGGTCCGCTGTTACAGATATATATCTTTTTTTAAACGTTAATTTCTCAAAATCCACTGGAGCACATATATTGAGACCTACAAAAGGCACATCGGGCTACCAGTCCCTACAATTTTGCCAAGTTTCGTGCAAATCCATTCAGCCGTTCGGGCTAAAAGTGAGGCCAACCGCCCTATGGAAAACTCAATGTTAAAAACACGTTTTGGGACCCCCCTTTTTTCTCGGCCCCCACTGGACGAACCCCCCCCAAATTTTCAAGGGCTGCTCAGAAACAAAATGTGCCATTTTCCTGAAAATTTCAGCCAATTCCGTCCACAAACGCCAAAGTTATTAGACATAGAATTTTCAAAAAACCCATAGAGAAAAAATCCTAACTATATATACCTACTGGCGACCGCCAGTAGGTAATATATATATATGTAAAGCGTGTACCCATGGTGAGAACACAAAAACCTATAGGGATGGATTCACAGGAAAGGAACATGTGATAAATCAAGTGTTAACGTGCAAGACAGAATACGCTGTATATGTCTTGCGCTGTCCCTGTGGCCTGCAGTATGTGGGCAGCACCAGGAATGCTGTCCATAAACGCATCTTGCAACATTTGCGAGCAATTACGAATATGGACAGTACGTACCCTGTTGCGCGCCATTTTAAGGACCACCACCAAAGCAATAATAGTGGTTTAAAATACTGGGTGATTGACTCTGTCATCAATACTAAAAGAGGCGGAGACAGGGAAACCAAGCTTAGAAAACTTGAAACCAAATACATCCTCCTGCTTAACACTAAGGTGCCTCAGGGGTTAAATGTGACTGAAGATCTTCACACATGCTTGCTCTAGATAACTGATGATATTAGGACTGTGGGCTCTCCCCCACGTGGATGTTGTCCAGGGCTTCACCCGGCTGGGAGAGAACTGGGACGGATCCCGTGGGGGCTGCGAGCGGTCACAGTCCTCAAGAATTATTATTGAAGAAATTATTGCTGCTAATTGAACATAATGTTAGTCATTTATTATTATTTTTCACTGTGCACGGTTTTTTTGCAACCAGGTTAAGAACCATTGAAATGTAATGAAGTTGTAGGTTCTCACCCATTAGGTTGTTTATTTATTTGTAATTTTTGATAGGCCAGGGTTTTGGGTTTCGGGCTTCTTGTTTGCCTGTCTTTTTTAATTTATTCTTAACTCTTTTTAGCACCAAAAAAACTCCTTTTCGAATGAAACATGGGAAACTAGTTGCATTCACACAGGATATATATATGGAATTGTTTGACTGTTGGTAAATAATATCTCCTAATCATATACTGTATATAAATGAACCGAATCAGGAACTTGGTTTTTTGTAGTTTGCGTATTTGCACTATGCTATATTTGCACATATTGATGCACTTTATAATGCACAGTTTGCACTTTAAAACAAAGCACTTAGCACTTTATGGTAATTGAACTATTTCACCGAGATACCTGAAACCGGTAGAGAAATTGAAGATCATGTCTATAAATATACATATGTTATGATTAGGGGGTCATCATTGGTGTATACATTTACTTGTAAATAGGGCTTTTTAGACGGGGGGGATTAGTCAAGATGTGTATTTTACAATAATAACGCTCTCTCCCTTTTTATGTCTTTCTTCATAGTCATTCAATTTAATGTAATCTAGATTTTATCCTGTTAATATGAGATGGTTTCAATGTATTTTACATTTATTTAAGAAACAGATTGATGCAATATAGATGTTGTATGCAATGCAAAGTATCTCTTCCATGTTCATTGCGAAGTTTGCACAGGTGACTTTAGTTTAATCACTTGCTATCACTTTAAAAGGTGTACCTAAGGAAGTAAACGCTGTCATGTGATCAAGGCTCCGCTGAGCCGAAACGTCGGTGACTCTTTCTGCCGAATAAAACTTTTACACCTCGAGGTCCGTGTCCGGAGTCTGCTTGCTGTGTTGTACGAGCGCGTGAGGAGACAAACGGTGTACAGGAGATTTAGCCAGTGGGATTCGTCCTGGCTTTACACGGGACCCCCCTTGAAAATTGGTCGACGCTTGGAATCGAATTCTTTCTCTGAACGGCGTTCAGGGAAGTTACAAGCTCCGGTAGGAGTACAGCGTCTGACCCCCGGCTTCCGGTAATTGACCGATACACGGAGCAAAGGATTTGGCGTCCTGGACTGTTTGTGGCTCGGGCTCGAGTCTAACGAGAAAATTTCAGTCTGGTAAGGTGAGGACGCTCAATCAAGAAAGCTCACGACCGAGTGATACAGCTGGGAAAGGGGAGAGGACTAGTCCGGAACCTTGGTTTGTCTGCGGGTAATCTTGGAAAAGCAGCGAGCCTCGAGGGTTCCGGTTTAACATCAAAGGGCATTGCAGAAAGATGTCGGGTGACAGCGTAAGGGCGCGGGAAACATTAGCTGCAACGATGCTTTCCGACGACACCCCTATCCCTGACAACATACAAGGGAAAAAGAATACAGAAGCTAGTGGCAGCAGTAATACGACGAAAATCAAAGAATTATTTAAACTATTAGAAAAAAAGTCATTTCAGGAGCAAGCTAAGTGGTGGGAGTCTAAGTCACTACAACGCTACAGTGAGGTAAACCGTATCCCACGGGGCCTGAGAATATTAACAGCCCCTACTTATGAAAATCCAAATGCCGAGTTGATGAAGGAGTGGGCAGAAATAAATCTAGAGGCATCACGCCGCCAAGTGCAGGTGCTTATCAAATATGCAGACATTGACAGAGCCATACTCCTCACGGAAATAGACGCCTTAAATGAAGAAATTGATGGCCTGGGGGAAGAGGATGAAAAAAACAGACTCTTAAAAATTATGCAAGAACGTTTGAAGAAAGAGGAGGCGAAGATCGTGGCAAGGAAGACATATAAGTTCCAAAGGGACAGGAACGACTATGAGTTGGGCCAGATCTTTACTTTTGCACGAAAATTCGACACTCTTCGCAGGGGTGATACCAAACAGCAACAACAACCGACCAAACGGAACCCCCCAGGCCACCTTAATCCGGCAAGGAAAGGAAATGGTGAAACAAGCGATTCATCTAATGCTACAGTGAGTTCGGATCCAGATTCTGATTGGGAAGCAGACCGCCGCAGACAGGCGGAAGCTGCAAAGCAACCGAAACTTACGCCTGGCCAGGAGATGATTTTTTTAGGCCAGGACAGGCGGAATACCCTGAGATCCTACACGAAAAACAGTCAAGAAAATGTAGGGCAAATTACAGGCGCCGCCAGAGGTCGCGGCTGGCAAAAAAGAGGCACACAGAAGAAAAGAGGTGGGGGATCCGGAGGGACCAATATCCCACAACAGGAATAAAACCAGCCTCTAGTCGCACAATTGTGAACCTTACTCATCTGAAACTCAGTGAAAAGGAGGAGAATATACTAAAACTTGGCTTGTCATATGCACCCCCCTGCGACTTTGACTATGCAAATACCAGATGCAACGTCTACAAGGCAGTCAGAAAATTGAAGTTGCGTAAATTCTATGCCTTAAAAAATAAAGATGGAGTGACGTCAAATGTGGAAATTCAGCAACCTGAGGCATCACAAGGAACACGCATTATAAGTGAGCTTTGGGAAACAGAAGGAATGGGCTATGAAGCAGCCCACAGCCCCAATATAACTAACAGTGGGATGGATGAAAGTGGGAATAGGATATCAACAATGACGGATTTTAGGGCACCATCTACCTTCTACCCCATCCTTCTACGAGACAATATTGATATTTTCCAAGAAAATGTGATCACAGATCTGAAAAAGTTGCAGGTAAAAATTGGGAGCAGGAAATGTAGATATTCAGCCCAGCAACAGCAATACAAAGCACTGACGGAGAAACTAAACAAAGAAAAAAATGTTGTAATTAGGAGCAGTGACAAAGGGGGCAATGTGGTCCTTATGACCAAAGTCAACTACGATAAAGAGGCCTACAACCAACTTAACGATGGTGATTGTTATGAAAAAATCAACAACCGTGAACTCCTGACCATCAAGGAAGAGTATCACCGAAGATTATGTAAGTGGCGATCGGCCAAACACATTACTGACAATGAATTTGATTATCTAAAGATTGAGTACCCTGTAACACCGATATTGTATTTTTTACCTAAAATACATAAAGACCCCATCCACCCACCAGGAAGGCCAATAATATCAGCAAGGGGGAGCCTTCTTGAACATACCTCTATTTATATAGACCATTTCATACAAGGTTATGTTCAAAAATTGGGGTCTTACATACGTGATACAGGGGACTTTCTTGTCAAGATCAGAGATGTACAGATTCAGGAAGGGGATTGGCTGATTGCCCTTGATGTAATGGCATTGTATACCAGTATAATGCATAGTGATGGCCTTGAGGCAGTACGGTACTACTTAACAAGAAGGGAACCAGGCAATGAGAAACACAGCAAAATGCTGTTAGACATGTTGGAGTTTTGTTTGTCGAACAATGTGTTTCTGTTCAACTCCCAGTTGTACCGCCAAAAACAGGGGGTGGCAATGGGGGCCAGTTTCTCTCCAAGCTATGCATGTTTGCACATGGGGGCTTGGGAGGAACTGGTCCTAGGGCTTGGTTTCCAACACATCATTAGGAACAACTTAGTGGCATGGTTCCGCTTCATTGACGACTTGTTCGTCATTTGGAGAGGGAGCCAGGAAGAGGCCCTCAAATTCATTGAGGATATTAACGACAATCCCCTAAATCTTAGATTCACTGCAACACTCAGTCAGGAAGCAATTACTTTCTTAGATGCTGAGCTCTACGTCAATGGGTGTCATTTGGAATCTAGGGTACACAGAAAAAAGACTGCGGGCAACAGCATTTTACATGCTGCTAGCGCGCACCCAATTCACCTCATTTCTAGTATCCCATACGGGGAAATGCTGCGGCTAAGACGCATATGTAGCAACCCAGTGGAACTTGAACAGGCACAAAAGGAAAGCAGGGAGAGATTCCTGGAAAGAGGATACTCCGCAAAAGTGATAGACAGGGCTATACAGAAATCCATACTAATGGGGAGAGAGGAGCTCCTAATTAGAAAAGCGGATAGAGAGCTGTCTAGTCAGGCCAAAACTAAGTTAACTACAGTTGAGCCTGAATGCTTCAGATTAATTACAGGATTCACTAAACAACATCAACAAATCAAGAAAATAGTGAATAAACATTGGCCCATTGTGCTGAGAGATAATGTCATAGGTGAGAGCTTACCAAAGACAATCTCTTTAACTTACAGCAAAGCCCCCTCTTTAAGGGACCATATAGTTCAAACCAACCCAGATCCCTTTACGAAAACGGAGTGGTGGCAAAGAAATAAGGGGTTCTATAACTGTAAAATCTGTAAAGCGTGTACCCATGGTGAGAACACAAAAACCTATAGGGATGGATTCACAGGAAAGGAACATGTGATAAATCAAGTGTTAACGTGCAAGACAGAATACGCTGTATATGTCTTGCGCTGTCCCTGTGGCCTGCAGTATGTGGGCAGCACCAGGAATGCTGTCCATAAACGCATCTTGCAACATTTGCGAGCAATTACGAATATGGACAGTACGTACCCTGTTGCGCGCCATTTTAAGGACCACCACCAAAGCAATAATAGTGGTTTAAAATACTGGGTGATTGACTCTGTCATCAATACTAAAAGAGGCGGAGACAGGGAAACCAAGCTTAGAAAACTTGAAACCAAATACATCCTCCTGCTTAACACTAAGGTGCCTCAGGGGTTAAATGTGACTGAAGATCTTCACACATGCTTGCTCTAGATAACTGATGATATTAGGACTGTGGGCTCTCCCCCACGTGGATGTTGTCCAGGGCTTCACCCGGCTGGGAGAGAACTGGGACGGATCCCGTGGGGGCTGCGAGCGGTCACAGTCCTCAAGAATTATTATTGAAGAAATTATTGCTGCTAATTGAACATAATGTTAGTCATTTATTATTATTTTTCACTGTGCACGGTTTTTTTGCAACCAGGTTAAGAACCATTGAAATGTAATGAAGTTGTAGGTTCTCACCCATTAGGTTGTTTATTTATTTGTAATTTTTGATAGGCCAGGGTTTTGGGTTTCGGGCTTCTTGTTTGCCTGTCTTTTTTAATTTATTCTTAACTCTTTTTAGCACCAAAAAAACTCCTTTTCGAATGAAACATGGGAAACTAGTTGCATTCACACAGGATATATATATGGAATTGTTTGACTGTTGGTAAATAATATCTCCTAATCATATACTGTATATAAATGAACCGAATCAGGAACTTGGTTTTTTGTAGTTTGCGTATTTGCACTATGCTATATTTGCACATATTGATGCACTTTATAATGCACAGTTTGCACTTTAAAACAAAGCACTTAGCACTTTATGGTAATTGAACTATTTCACCGAGATACCTGAAACCGGTAGAGAAATTGAAGATCATGTCTATAAATATACATATGTTATGATTAGGGGGTCATCATTGGTGTATACATTTACTTGTAAATAGGGCTTTTTAGACGGGGGGGATTAGTCAAGATGTGTATTTTACAATAATAACGCTCTCTCCCTTTTTATGTCTTTCTTCATAGTCATTCAATTTAATGTAATCTAGATTTTATCCTGTTAATATGAGATGGTTTCAATGTATTTTACATTTATTTAAGAAACAGATTGATGCAATATAGATGTTGTATGCAATGCAAAGTATCTCTTCCATGTTCATTGCGAAGTTTGCACAGGTGACTTTAGTTTAATCACTTGCTATCACTTTAAAAGGTGTACCTAAGGAAGTAAACGCTGTCATGTGATCAAGGCTCCGCTGAGCCGAAACGTCGGTGACTCTTTCTGCCGAATAAAACTTTTACACCTCGAGGTCCGTGTCCGGAGTCTGCTTGCTGTGTTGTACGAGCGCGTGAGGAGACAAACGGTGTACAGGATATATTTATATATATATATATATATATATATCACAAAGAAAACCCGACCGCCGATGACTGCGGTCAAAAGTCGGGCACGGACCTCCTTCTCCTTCTCCTTTACAAAAACTTCTCTTACTTCCAAGTCAAGTAAGAGACGCCAAACACCATGGAGTGTAGCAGTGCAGAAAGTTTATTGCAAATCATTGAGCAAGTGCTCTCCCTGACGCGTTTCGCTACGCGAACGGAGCTTGGTCACATGACGCGATCGGAGCAAATGGATACAATATGTACAAGATAAAAGCCAAAGCGCCTAAAGAAACAGGTCGCAAAGGTGCACAACAATGTGGACATCATATATACAAACAGGAAGTATTAATACAGAACAATACCACAAAGGTAAAAAAGGAAAAAGAGGAATTGCAGCATAGTGCTCTAAGTAAGTGATAAACTTCAAATCTAAGTTTAACACAATCACATCGTAATGGCAAATTAATCATTTCAATCAAATAAAAAAGGAAATCTTTTAGATTTGAAAAAACTTTAGCACAAATGGAGAGCATGGTGCTCCACCAACATAACAATCATGCCGCTGAGTTCAAAAAACTGTATAGCATTCAAAGTTGTGCTATGACAAATGCAAGTGCATTAAAGAAGAATTTACATGATTGCCATTAGATTGTGAATTCCAAAGTTCCATACTTCCCATGATTGATTCGATGTAATTATCAAAGGTTGTGGTCAATATAAGTGCTGGTTAAGTGAGATATTAAAAAATAAAAACAACAATCAGCGGCTAGGAAGCCCAAAAAGAAAACCCAAACCAAAAGCTTAGTTCATCCTGAACATCTCATCTTACATATAGTTTCATCATTGATGGAAATCACTTTAACAGTTTAATTTTTCCGAATAGATTCAAAAAGAAATAAAACTAAGGCGGAAGCATACAAATACATTAGTAATCATCAGAAAATAAATTTTACAGGAATTGATGCAATTCATCAAATGCATTCAGCCCATTAGCGGATCTAGTATCCAGTACCATAATAAAATAGGCCTCTTTTTGTCTGAGTGACCTTTCACGATCCCCACCTCTTCCATTATTTGGTACAGAGCATAGCAGCGTATATTTCAGATCTTTAAGTTTTTTATCATGAACAGCTTTAAAGTGGCGTGCCACAGGGTAGTTCATGTCTGAATTTACTATGGCTCTTATATGTTGCAGAATACGCTGGTTGGCAGGTAATTTTGTACTCCCTATATAGGAGAGTGAACAAGTGCAGGTAAGCTTGTAAACAACAAAGTCACTGCGACAGGTAAGATGTTCAGTTATTTGTATGGGTGACTCACTAAAAGCTGATTTGTAGTGGGTACTGTTCTCAGCAAAATTGCAGGCCCGGCATGATGCACACCTAAAAAAACCTGTTTTAATACACAAAGGGGTTTTGATGGAAAGTTCAGGTTGACTTTTTACCAGGGCATCCTTCATGGAGGGCGCCCTCCTAAATGTAATAGCTGGTGTTGATGGTAGCAGAGGGCTCAAGATAACATCTGTTAGTACAATCGGCCACTCTGTTTTAATGATTTGCCGTAGTTTCTGTGCTTGGGAACAGTAAGTGGTTATAAATCTTACTGAGCCGGTGGAGTCTGGGGAAGATCTGATGTTTGGGGCCAGTAGCTGCTCCCTTGCACGTTCTCCAACTTTTGAGAGTGCACGGTCCAGTATATCTCGATTGTACCCGCGTTCCAAAAATCTTTGCTTAGACTCAGCTAAGCATTGATTACTCATCACAGGATCACTGCAGATTCTTTTGATGCGAATAAATTCGCCCAATGGAATACTTTGGATGGTGTGGGGCGGGTGTGAGCTCTGGGCATGAAGAATGGCATTGCCCGCAGTGCTCTTTCTAAAAAGTTTAGTGTGGATTTGTCCCTGTTCTACGTAGACCTTAACATCCAAAAACTCAGCACAAGTGGAAGTTATAGTGGCAGTGAACTTTAAATTTCTGTTGTTAACATTAATGTCATCAACAAAAAGAGCAGCTTGTTCTGGTGTACCCTTCCAGACGATAAAAATATCGTCTATAAATCTCCAGTAGTGGATAACATGCTCAAGCCATTTGCTGTGTGTTTCCTTTAGAACGCGCTTCTCCCACCAGCCAACATGTAAACATGAATAGCTGGGGGAGAAGCACGAACCCAAAGCCACACCTTGTTCTTGATGAAAAATTTCCTTACCAAATTGAAAATAATTGTTAAACAAACAAATGCAAATCATTTCCAACAACATTGAATTGTGTTCCCTGAAAATTGCCTCCCTGGTATCTAAAAAATGTTCTGTCGCTTCCAAACCTTGAGCATGATTAATACTTGTGTAAAGTGACTGTATGTCCATAACCAGAAAACAAAAATCAGTACACCAAATGACCTCACCAACTTTAACTAAAAAATCAGTGGTGTCTTTCAAATAGGAAGGGAGTGAAATCATATGTGTTTGGAGGAAAAAGTCAACATATTTGGAAATGTTCTCATTCATACTCCCTTGTGCAGAAATAATAGGACGACCTGGAACCGGGGAAATACATTTGTGGATTTTGGGCAAAAGATAGAAAAGAGGAGTGATGGGATGTGGTACTTGAAGAAATTTGGCCTCCTCCTTTGTGAGAAGACCAAGTCTTTGCCATTGATTGATCCTTTTTCTAGTGCTGTCATAAGTTTTCAGCATCACAAACTTGGTTGATTTGGTGTAGCAGAGAGAGTCATCCAATTGGCGTTTTGCCTCCTGAAGATAGTCAGGTTTAGCCCATAATACGGTGTTCCCACCCTTGTCTGCGCTCTTCACTATCACATTCGTATTTCCTTGAATTTTCTTGATCAATGCGTTATACTTCAAATTATTGAAGTCTGTTTGTCTTTTTCCTTTTCCAAGAATAGTTCGGTTCAATGTTTTTAATTCAGTGATTACCCTATCACTGAATATGTCCAAGGCGTCTTTAGGCATAAGGGGTAAGAAAGTGGATTTACCCTGGAATGGGGTAGATAGTGACTTATTTACAGGAATAATCTGACTGACTGTAGGGGTGTCTTGAGAACTGTCTTCACAGGCCAAAGAGATTAAAGTTTGTAGACCTGCAAGGTTGCTAACACTTAAAGGCTTACTAATCGATGTTTCATCAGTGGAATTGGTGATTTTGTCTTTGATTTCAGGATGAATCAGAAAATATTTCATAAGTTTAATCTTCCTGATAAACTTAAAGACATCAATCCGTGCCTGAGTGTAGCAAAAATTGTTAGGAGGACAGTAAGACAGACCTAGTGAAAGAAGTTGCTCCTCTGCCTTCGAAAGGACTAGATCAGTCAAATTTATTACTGTATTTTCCTGTGTCATAGTTATTTTTTCCAGTTCCTTCGTGTGTTGCCTCTCCCTCCACCTCGCTTTGTTATTGCGCCTTCTAGATCGGCGTTTTTGGCTGCTGGTTTGCCCGCTGGTCGAGGAATATTCCGTGAGCGCAGGGCATATCTCCGGTCCTCGTTGACAAAATTTAGTTCGTCCACCAATGTGAAGCTTGTAAGATCAGTAGAGCCCATTGCGGTTGAAATTAGACTGCCTTCAGAGCTGCTGTATGATGACACAGATAGATTATCCACATTCAAAAGAGCGGAGCTACTGGTTGTTGCTTTGTCAGATGTTGCGCCAGTTTTATTTTGTACTGACATTGCTTTTCGTTTATATGTGTCGTATTTTCTGGCGAATGTAAAGATGCGGCCAGTAGCGTAATCATTTTTATCGCGTGCAAATTTTTGTATTTTCCGTTCTTGAATGGTTTTTTCCAATTTTGGCAGTCTCTGGTCTATGTCCTTTCGACCCTTATTGATTAAATCAGTCTCTCCGGTTGCTTCTAAAAGTCCATTGACACGGTCAATTTCAACCAATAGTGCATCCCTGTCTGATTGAGCATATTTAACTAGAATATGGAGCATGTTCTTGGATGATTGTAAGTTATTCTCTGCCCATTCCAGTAGCATTTTGGGGTCGGGGTTTTCATAGGTGGGAACAATTAAAACCCTCAACCCTCGTGGGACACGGTTTACTTCAAGATATTTTTCTAAAGATTTCTTTTCCCACCATTTGGAAAGTTCATTCCGAAGTAATTTTTCTAATGTTCTTAGCAAGTCCCTCGCATTGCTGTTGCTTGGCGTGGTGCTATTGTCCTGGGCTGTTGTGGCAGTGTTTTCAGGAAGGTTCTCATAGAGGGATTCCGCCGCTGATTCCCTACTCCTGAGCGCGTTGCTGGAGATCATTGTCAAAAAAGTAATGTACAGCTTTAAAATATATATATTAGGCAAAAAAAACGTCACAGCAGTCACGCAGAAAATGACGAGACGAACCCAGGAATAGGTGCTGGTTATTTTATTCTGCTCTCCACCACACCACCATTACGCGTTTCGGCCGACCACGGCCTTGATCACATGACAACGTGTAGGGGCGTATGTGCTCCATTTAAAGTGCTAGTGCCAATAGAAAAAAACACTTTCTTTTGCTAGACATAGACAACATACTGTCGTAACTCATTACTGCATAAATGCAAATAGCTCCAAGCCTGTCGGTTTAGTTCAAAGCTCATAGAAATAGATAGTCTCAAGGGATATTGCTGTATAAATACAGATGTAAATACTGACGGTCACTCATAGAAATACATTATATAAATATATAAATATATATATATATTACTTCAACTTGCCTTCTGCTTAAGGACGCCACTCCACGAAAAATAAGTTCACAGAACCTTTTAATCTTGAAACCGGCTCAGCTTTCCAATAATTAATTACCATCCCTGACGCGTTTCAAAGCACCTTGCTTCTTTTTCAAAGGGAAAAACACAAACTGTCAGCCACAGATCTGCGCAGCACATTTTCCAGCCTTAATTGTATTTTTTTCATCAATTAACCTCTCAGGATGCCTCGCACTTTCAAGAGAGTAAATTCATATGCATCCTGGGACTGGAAGTCTTTGTGCTGTGCCAAATTCTCCCCCACCAGTGGGGTCAGTTTTGCTGGCAGTTACAATATTTTAAACAGTGTTATTATTTCAATTTATATTCAAGCCCTCCAGTGGGCCTCAGAAAGTCATGCTGGTTCCCATTGTTGCATTTCTCGTGCTGCAGACAGGTTAAGCACAGTTCCAACCTTGCAGACCCATTAATACAATTAAGGCTGGAAAATGTGATGCGCAGATCCAAAACCTTTGAAATTCCTCCATTGTAGTTAGCTCAGCTAACTATACCTTGCGCGCCCGCAATGCACTGCTGATGACGTCACTTATTACATCACTCATGACATGGTCAGTGACATCACTCATGACATCACTGATGACATCTCAAATGACATCCCTGATGACATCACTGATGACATCATCCAGTGAATGTGTGTCTTTCTGAAAAATAATTTTTTTTATATATGTATATCTGAAGGTCGATGGAAGAATAAATAGGTAAATAAGTGTCTAAATGGATGTTTTTTTGTAAAATTCATTGTATAACTGACTTATTAAGTATATCTTAGTGAATAGGTGTACTAGCGAGTAATCTTTAAATATTTAAATATCTGTATCAGTGTCTCACTCTGTATATAAGAGGCTGCCTGGGTTGCAGAGTAGCTACATGAGTGTGTATACAGGTTATTAGTTGTTTTTTTGAGTACCAAAATGAGTGTTTGTACGGTTCGGTGAGGAGTATTACTTAGCGCACAGATGCATGAATGACTGACTCACTGTTTGTATGTGTTTTGAAGACAGCATGTGTGCAGGACTGTATGGGTGGATGAGTGTGTGTATGGGTGTGTTAGTGAGTGAATGACTGTCTCAATAGTATCTTTATGAGTAACTACATATGTTTTAAACTAGTATATGTGAGTATTGATGTATATAAGTGAGTATATCTGAGAGCGACAGATTCTAAGACTACCTGTATAAATAAGTATGTGTTTCTATAAGTGATTGTTTAAGAGAGTAAGTATGTCTACGAATCTGTAGACGTTAGTGTAGTGGTGGGTGTATAGCTGTATATATTTGATAGTTTATTTGCATGTGTGAGTATATGTGTGACTAACTCTATAGATGAGTGTTGGTGTATAACAGGATATATAGGTGTATGAGTACATATGATGAGTCAGTACATGTATGAGTGACTATATAGAACTGTTGGTGAATGAGTGGATGTGTATGTAGATTTTGGGATTACTCAATAGATTGTACTAACTGGAATTGGTATCTCCATTTTTTTGAAAATGTTAGTTTCTATTTTTGATTGTGTGTATCAAAGGTTGTATTACAGTAAGAGGAGGTGTGCCACAAGGATGATGTCATCAGTGACGTCATCAGGGATGTCATTTGAGATGTCATCAGTGATGTCATGAGGGATGTCACTGACCATGTCATGAGTAATGTAATATGTGACGTCATCAGCAGTGCATTGCGGACGCGCAAGTTATAGTTAGCTGAGCTAACTATTACAGAGGAATTTCAAAGGTATTGTATGAAAGAATTGTTCAGCTAACTATAACATGTGAAACCTATGGTTTTTTCAATGAATTTGCAAGGTTTTTAAAATGCTAATTCCTAACTATAACCTGTGTGAAACCTATGGTTTTTTCAGTGAATTTCATAGGTTTTGTAAATGATCATTTATAAATGTATTAATTATTATGTCCTTCTTTTTATACTCATTTCTTATATTTTAAATATAAATATTTATATTTATTTTATTTTTTAGATTATATTTCATATTCTTATTATAAAATAATAACAAAACTAAATTGCAAAGTAATTTTTTAATGAATTATTGCTTGACGTCGGTTGCAATTCTCTTGCGACCCCATAGTCACAGTGCTGTATCAATCTTACACCTGCTTCAAGCACGTGCAAGGTTTTGACCCAGCATAACCTCAAAAGTCACTGAATAAAATGTTATACATTTCACTCTGTCACTTTTAGGAGGCCTTGCTGCACCCCCTTCTGCACAAGAATGCCTCTTCTGGCGCAGCGCTTAACAATGTAATGCAGCTTCCAGATGCGTTACATTGTTAAGCACACACCATGGCACATCTTTTGCACCACCACTGTGTCACAAAAGTGACGCAACGGCTGTGTAAAAGAGTCACAAGGGCATTGTAAATCTACCCCTAACTCATACAAATTCACCAAGGCACTTTCACTAGCAGCGCAAATTGAAACATAGACTGGTAACATATTTATGTACATATGATACATCCAAGTGCTTCGGACATACTACAGTATACTATAGATAAACACCTTATAGATTTATGCTGTAGCAGTTCCTTATAGTTCTGCACTTTCACATTCTCCATACACTAGTGACATATTCATTCATTCCTTTATGAACTACACATTCATTCTGACAAACTTTTACACAATAACATTAAAATATAGTTCTTTCTTTGACCAGTGAAGGTAGTTCTAAAAAGAACTGTTTTTTTGTTTTGTATTTTTTGTGTGTTTTCTCAACAAATTCCAAGCGGAACAAAAGAATGGAAAAAAGAACTACTAATGTCCAGGACAACAATGATCCTGCATCCTGCGTTTCATCTAGTCTATAGACTGTTCCCCATAACACAAAAGTTAATCGCAATAAATGCATAGAATTTTAACTTAGCAAAGTCAGAATCAATATGTGGGTGTGAACTGCTTGCTGAAAATCCTGCTGCCGCAGTTGATATGCTTGGTGTAGCAGCAGGTGGGTTCTCGTGCAACCTCCGTCTTGCAGCTCGAGCAAAGTTCTTGGGGTGCAAATTCTACACGTGTCGCACCATATTTGCTGTGCCAAAGGAGTATTTTTTACATGGATCACCCCTTGAAAGAGTTGCTTCGCAAATTTTACAGGTTACTTTTGGAGCATTACCCTTTTTTTCACCTTCTGGAAAATTGAAAAACTTCCAAATTAGAGCTTCTTTCCTCTTCTTGGGAGATTCTTCAGGAATGAAATCTCCCTCTGAAGAACTGCTGGAAGATGACTCCATTGCTCTTATTATTGTGATCTTCCTTCTATTTGAGAAGATTCTCAGAACAAATGCTTCTTCTTAGAAAGTCAAAGTCGAATAATTATAATGGGACGGAACTTTCAAGAGTCGCAATAGGAAAAGTTATGAACCAAACACATCTCTACTTTTTAAGTCGCATGGCTTTGCGCACGCATATGATGCGCTTGCCCAACTCTTTCAATACGAGTACGCATGATGTTCTACCGCGATTTGTGTGTTTCTTTTTAAAAATAATAAATGATTATTACAAGTATTAAAAAAAATTCATAGTTATCCCAAATGTCTGCCCTTAGTATGTACATTAAATACATACATGTTTTAAACTATGTAGAAACATTGCCCCCTTTCGCATACAGAACGCCGTACATGACCTCACACCGAAGCTTTAATGCGACGCGTAACGTCAAAACATATTCGTACTGTATGCGCGGGTACACGCTGAGTATGATAAGCAGTACAAACTATGGTGCGATCACCTTTCAGTGACAAATCAGGGCTCAGGGCGCGCTAAGGAGAATCATTAGAAGTGCTGACTCATTGCAGATCCGATTCTGGGCTTGCCTCTGCGTACATTATAACTCCGCCCCATCTCTCTCTGTTGTTAATTGTTAGGGCACACACTCATACTTGCACATGCGCGGTGCACGCCCGCCCACAGTACACAAATACGACCACCAAGCATGCTTGCTAATATTTAGCCTGGAAACCAATACATTAGCCAATGGGATGTCCCCCAGGGACATCATTCTTGCAGACCGCGAAAACGCTACCAATAACGGCCTAGGGCTTGGTTTGGTCAGCCCCCGCGGTTCCCATATAATGCGGGCACTGACGTGAGCATGCCCTCTTTTGCCTGCCTCTGCTTTGATGACACACAGACTGTCGAAAACACCCCAGACTCTGCAAAACTACAGCCTTTCAAGACACGACAAAAGACGACAAAAACAAAGGTAAGAGAAGACGTCACAACATCAGCCTCCACTGTAAATTGTATATGCATAATACTATTTTTTTATCCTTCATATGTCTTTCCGACCCCTCAATGGTTTTAAATTGTACTTACATAATTGAAATATTTCTTTATAAGTCACAAGGTCCTATACACCTCTAATCTTAAAAATTGTGCGTGCATACATTTCTGTGTCGTATTTCTCTTGTACGCCACGTGCTTAGGCCTCTATTATTATTAATTGGGCGTCCATGATAGCATCTTTTTTTCTGCGTCATGAGGCCGTCCCAGGCCTCTATTAAATTATTGATCTTCCTTTGTTTGCTGGAGCTGCAACAGTCTTAACTACGGAATATTAGGAACCCACATTAAAATTCACTTTTGATAGTAGTTACGCAACTCAGTTTACGATGACTAATCAAAATGTCCTTTTGTTTCCTTCAGCAAACATCTTTCACAAGCAACCACGGCCTATCGAGCAATAGCAATGGAATTCTCTGCAACTTATTGAATATACTTTGACGTATAGAAGCAGAGTTCAAGTGGAGTGGTGAACTCCGGTGGCCGCACTCTTTATACAAGGTAATAGGATAAGCCTTCTGGTCTCACATCAATTGTTAACAAACCCATTCCCCCATAGGGCACACCCCTCTAGTATGACTTGATTTATCTGTTAATCTCTATGAGCCATCTCATAGACCACTAACCCACCGAACATCTACAAAAGTAATTGGAAGAAGAGGTAGAGCTGTCGAACTCGAAGGTGTGGAACTAGGTTTGAGTCTTGGAATGTTCGCTGAACATCCTGTGATTCTGGGAAAATCACTTAAACTCCCCGTGCCTTACAAAAATGAATGTGTCCATCTGTAACGAAACTTGTGCTCATGTAAAGCGCTCTGATACCTGATATCTTCAGTTCTAGTACGCGCTATATACAACTCTAAACAAGCATTGGCATAGCCAATAGGTCTCACCTTTGGGACATAATAAGTTTTTAGCCAGGCAACAGTTGATGTTATTGCACCAAGGATATTGTGCTGCATAACTAAATACTTATAAGGTGCCAAAAGCGAGACCTCTTGGTTATGCCAATGCTTGTTTTCTTTACCAATGCTGTATGCAGAAGCTCTTCAGCAACAGCAAAGCCAATAAGACACATCAAGTGCTTCATGCCCTGGAGCCAACCCAAGATTATAGAAATAAATGGAATTTAAGGTGTGCCCGTTTTTCAAACACAAATTTACAAAACATGCAATTGTTCTAGAGCACTGGATGAGAAAACGTTAGAAAATAATGTAGGAATCACTTGGAACAGAGAACGTTAGAGTAACCACATCAGGAAATGAAAAAATACTGCACACATGTAGTGAGCAATGAACAGCTCAACATGCTGCAGGGCCTGGGAATCTCATCCAGTCACAAAAAAACAAAGCGAGGTGAGTGAAAAGACGAGCTCATTGCGACCTTATACAGTGAGAAAACATTTGCATAAATTAATTTATGGCGCCTTTTTCAGCTAACAAAGGTGTTTTGCGCCGAAAGAGTACAGAAAATTACAGAGAACTGTCCGGTGCCCCCGGGGAACGCACCGCATTAGCAAAGAGACAGGCTGGCGGCGGGTGATGGTGGCGCGATCTGGCGGGTACATTTCGAAAATAGCAAATGCTGAGGAGCACTTTTGAGTCCTAGCCAGCGCCAGACAGGATTGCTTTTGGCTCACGTTAAAAACAAAAAAACAAACTGGTCAATGTGAGCCCTCGAGGCAGACAAAGTCCTCGGATGGAAGGCCTTTTATAAGAAGTGCAGACCCAAAAGGGATTTTACCGTCAGGGAAATGTTCTGTCGAGGCGAATTTCTCATGTAGTACCTGCCGCGGAGAGATGTATGCTGCTGAGACTAGGCTTACGTCTGGCATGCCTTCCGTAAGGAGGGTGCTCTTCTCTTACCATTACAGGATTCCCTTCCACAATAAAGCACATGGCGGGGCCTGGGAGTCTCAGCTAACCCCAATGCTGGAATACATTCTTACTGGGGGTGGTTTTATAAAGAATGTACTCCAGGCAAGAACTGCAGCCAAACAGCTGCTAATATGTCCAACCGGTAGCGTAAAGCTGTTATGGTTTCGTTTTGGAGCAACTGAGACTAAACCCCATGCACTGGGCACCCTAGGCGCAGGTCCAGCTGCTGGCGCAAAGCCCACGGGCACTGCCTGGCACACAAAGCTATGGGGCACTGCCTGGCATGCTGCCTTAGATGCAGCAGAAAGGGAGTAGATCAGAATGTTTCTCTCTCATGAGAACCCTCAGCAGTCTCTGGTGTACCACGGTGTAATTTCCTGGATGGAGGCGGTACCTTTTGGAGCAATGACCGACAGCTAAGGAAGTTCCTGCTTGTTGAATGTCACCCACGAGTGAATTCAGAGGGCAAACCTCGATCTCTTCGTTGGTGAAGGTGTTGGTGGATCTGCTCCTTCTCATATCAACATGGAGGGGCATATTACCAATAAGTAGCGATATTTATCGCTAAATAGGCTTAGCGACGATTTTTTATCGCTGAGCATCGCCGGAATTTATCGCTGAGATAACGTGCTATTAGCAACGTTTATCTCCAAAGCGATACACTTTCTGGCGATAGCGGCGAAATGCGTGAATGTCGCTGAGAATACAGCGATATTCACGCGTTAGCGACGAAATGCTCTTAGCCATGTTATCCACCTCCCATTGGATAACATGACTAAGAACTGGTCTGGGCAGGTGTTAGCATTTGGAGATATTCGCGCTTAGTGCGAATATTTCCATCGCTACGCCTGCCTTGCTAATAGGCGATAGCGATGTTAGCGACTGTTTTCAGTCGCTAACAGTTTGGGTACGCCAACTTTGCATGTCATTAGCGATAAATATCGCTAACATGCAAAGCGGGACCCAAACCGCTCGCTATCACCTAAAAGCTGTCGCTAACTGCTGTTAGCGACAGCTTGCTAATAGGGCGATAGAATTATCGCGGCTTCGGCCGCTAAAGCGGCAAAAATTCCCTATCGCCACCCTTGATAATATGCCCCGGAATGTTTGTGAATTTCACTGGTCAGATTGTCTGGCAATTTGGAGGTGTGGTGGACAGGGAAGGGATGGTCCAGGGTGGCGAGAGTTTCTGTCCATCCATCACCATGGTTAGACATGAGGGTGTGTGGAAAAATGAGGGCCTTTGTCGAGAGTAGCTAATTGGCCCCACCAAATCCATAAAAACTGGTGATCCCCACACGTGACACATCTCTTGAAATCCAAGACCTTTCTGTCTAGCAGCATATAGGTGACCCAATTGAAGGATTTCCAGTGTGTGTCAACACTGCCATCATCTCGCTGTCTTGATTTTTCTAGCAGAAGCACATATGGCATAATGCCAACAAGAAAAGTGCAAAAAGGAAATGGGGCAGCCTGCCCCTTCATTCTTAGCCTAACTCAGTAAAGTGGAAGGTGTACAAAAGACCAGCCTCTAGCCATCATTATACATCCTTTGTGACCTGAACCTTGACTCCGCACATGTGGAGTTTCCCATGCCTCTTGCCTTTCACTCTTGCTTCTTCATTTTTAGGTCCATCCTCTTGCGCAATCCTATCCAGTCTTGAGCCTCCAGGTTTGCTGCTCCCCTGAACAAAGTCCTGCTGTGTCTGAATACAGGTCAGCGTGTGCCTGCTAAGGACTGGAAAAGTTCACATTGGCTTAAACCACACTCGGGCCTCATTACAAGTTGGCCGAAAAATACCAATATATATGGTCATTCCTGTGACTGTGCATATAACAATTATGAGTTTCATGTTTTTTATTGCAAACATGCCGGAATTTAAAGGGAGAACAATGCCTGATAAGTACTGGGACATTAGATTTTAGATACAGTAAATTTGCATATTATGCCCCATTTTAGAGGAAAAACTTGTAATATGTGATATTTATCCACCCGATAAATAACATGCCATGTGGTATCGCTGTTTATCAGGAGCAATACATATCGCACCTAAGAGCAGGCCACTCATAATGAGGAAGACAGAGATTCTGGTGATTTGTACTGCAATGAACCCTGGAATGCCTGCCTTCGTCGATGCCAAATATGAGTCCTCCCTATTCCCGACAAGGCTGTTGGGATTCTTCACTTTAAATTGGAAGCCAGGCACACATCCAGAACCCCTGTGGATGCTGGCTTTCACCCGAAACTCACCCAAAACCCATAAAAAGGATATTTGGTGTCCACCAGCCCCTCTTCCACCCACTGACATTGACAGAATCTTCCAGGAGCCCCCCACCCGCCACCCAACCTCTCCCTTCACAAGGTAACCCCAACTAACCACCGCCAGCCCTGCTACAGCACCCCTCCATCGCTCCATGGCATCTGTCAGTGTTATCAGGGACACAGCAGAGCACGCAGCACATGGCAGCCGCAAGCCCAGCAACATCCTGGAGCAGGAAATGGAAGGCAGTTTTACCACTCTTGCGTGGGTGCAGATGAGTGCATAATATCGGTGCACTACTCGTAGGTAAAACTTGCCCCATGTGTGGGGAGCAAAAACTGCGCACCACTATTGCCTCCCTGCCCTTGGGCTGACTACCTGCAGGTTTGTGTAGATGGGAACTGTCAGGAATCATTAGCCCATTCAATGCCCCCCAGAAAATCAGTCTATGGTGGTCGAGGCTTCCGTTCTCCTCCACAGCAGCAGTCTAGCGCGAGGGTCCGGCGAGCGGGAGAAGGGCGTGACTATAGCCTCCACGGCTTGAGTAAAGGGCGGCAGCAGAAATAGCCCGAGAGGTCGCTCTGAGCAACTGTCTGGGTGAAAGCAGGAGAGGCCTCCGCAAGCCCTGACAGCAAAGATCATTGGAGAACCGACAGGACACGGTCGATACTACGAGAAGGGGTACTTAGGGGGGGGCGGCCGACCACTGGGAGGCTCCCCTCCCCCCGTGACCTGGTGGCTGGGAGTGTTAGTCAGGGTGAATTTTTTGCTTTTAGCTAGGCGATTGTGGGGTTTGTGTAGGGTTCTTTGGAAGCTATTTTTGGGTTTGCTGCTTATTTTAGTGAGCCTACCTTTCATCGGTGCAGCATAGCAGCTGATGACGTGCGTGTCTTGGAGGCCCTGCGGCTTTTGAGTGAAGCCGGCCGCCTCGATTTGTTTCTGGGTGATGTCGCTGGTCCGCCGCGCCCTGCACGGCAGGCATCGGCGGGAGTAGCCGCGGCGGTTGCGGCTTGCACATCGCCTAAGAGGCCGAAGTTGGTGGCGGCGGTCGATTGGGGCCACCCGCATTCGCGGATGTCGGCCCAGGTGTGCCGTGATCAGCAGGAGTTCTCCTCTAGCTCGTTAATGGTGAGTGCTGGGGTCCGGGAGGCGGGGGAGGCTGGGAAGGTTGTGGTGAGGGAGGGCTTTCAGTTGTTGTTACCGGAACAAGAAGCAGTGTCTTGCCAGGAGCGGCGAGCCCTGTATGTGCCTGCGCGTGTTGTGAGGCGCGGGGGGGCCGAGAGGGAAAGAGGCGCGCTGCGTCTTATTCCGCCGGCCGGGCAGTAAAGGAATTAACGTGTGGGGAAGGAAAGGGGGCGAATGTGGTTGCTATTAGTGCCGGTTTGCAGGTTGAGGGGTCGCGGGGAGGGATTATACAGAATAGGTTTTATCCCCTACACAAATGTTTTTGCAGCCAGGGTTGAACAGGAAGGTGGGAGAGGAGGCTCAGGGTCAGAGTTCCCCCCATCGTATGCCACAGGGACAGAGAGTGGGGTCCTGGTATGAGGGTGGAATTGGGGAATGGGCTACAGAGGTTTTGATCCCTTCTGGTGCAGGGAATGTGGTCCTGGGAAAAAAGGATTAGGAATTAAAGGTTGTTGTTGGCTGGGAGGACAAAGGTGGGAGGGATTCTGTTAGCCCTCTTCTTTTTTTCGCAGTCTTCAGCTAGGGGGAAGATTTCTTCTAGGGGTGGCAGCTCCCCTGAGGAAGGGGAGTGGGCACAGGTTGGGGATTGGAGGGCGGGTTACAGCCTTTGGGGGGTTTCCAGGTCAGGTATCTGGGGTGGAGGAAATTGATGTGGGTGCTTATGTATTGTCTGAGGAGGAGGTTGACCCAGCAGTGGGGGGCCAAGCGTGGGAGGGCTTAGATGTTTTTCCGTCTTGGGCAGAAGGGGTGCGGGACATGGATGAAGGTATACATGGTGATTCAGGTACTCTTTCGCGGAGCAGCAGCACATTGAGGGGTGATAGGAAGGCGAAGAGGTTTGTGGGGGACAGGTCTGCATCTCCGGGGTTTGTGGGGAAGGCAGGGAAGGGTTTTCAGACAGCATCGGTGTCTGCTCCTTCTGCACGGATGATTTTGGATTGGAGTGAGGGTGAACTGGAAGGGGACACTTCCCCCCCTGCTGGTGCCCATTTGAGTCAGGGTAGGTTTTTGGTTGCAGGTCAAGGTGGCGCTGGGGCGGGTGTTGGTACTTTTGGGAGTGGTATGGAGAGTAGGCAAGCTAGTTTTTGGCACGGTCCCAGCACACCAGTCCAACTTTTTTCTCCACAGGTTAGGGAGCGTCACGGGACAGCTGACTCGGTAGGGCGAGGTGCGGCCCAGCTGCGCCGAGGTGAAGGGAGGGTGGAGCCTAGCGCGGCACATTCCGTACCGTCGGCCAGTGCACGAAGGTCCAGCGCGACCTCACTGGCCCCAACAACCAGCAGGACCCGTTGGTCTGCTGGACCATTGGATAGGAATCTTCAAGACTCTCATCGCAAAGGGGAGTACTGGCGGGTACAGTCGGCTCCCCCAATTGGAGCATTTTCTGCGGCCACTAGGGCTGGTATCAGTAATGTTGGGTCAAGTAAGGCCCGGAGTGTTGGTTTTGTGTCAGATCCTCTACAGATAGAGGACGCAGTAGTGTTGGATAATGATGATGACAGCCCAGAGGAAGGGGAGTTGAGGGACAATAAGGAGGGGGGTGCCTTCTCATGTGTCTCCTAGTGTTTTGCAGGATTTTCAGAAGGTACAGCCCCGGAGGGCAGTGTCGTCGGGACTAAGGAGAGAGCACGGCCCCACGGCGAGGGCTCCTTGAATGGTGGACCCAGTTGAGCACTTAGCTTGGAGATCGGCGCCTGGTCGGGCAGCCTTGTTGGAACCAGGTGAGAGTGTTGTCCCACGGGCCAGACCAAAGATGGTGTCGGTGGGGACAGGGGGTGTAGATGTACGGGAGGAGCTGGGTGGTAAGCTCCACAAGGGTACATTTGTTTGAGATCAGGGTGTGGGGACTGGGGAGATTGTGCCGTCAGGCTCCAAGGTGGAGAGTGGTATGAATACGGAACCTGAGGTGTCAAGTAAGGAACCTGTACAGAGTAAAGAATTAAAGTTTAAAAAGTTGCCTTATGTGGGAATGACTAAACCCCTGGGCGCCCATTTGATGCAGCGAGCGAATTTGGAAGGGGGAGTATGTTGACATTTTAAAGCTATTACACAGGGAAGTGCGTTCCAAAGAAGGGTCTAAGGAGGAAGAGTATGAGCTGGCCAAGCGCCCTAAAGTGCCATTGACGATTGAAAATCGGACGTCAGCCAGCGTATATTGTGAAAAGTTTCCAGAGCGCTGCGGGGCCATATTTAAATATATGGATGTAATTCGGAAAGCACAAATTACGGGGAGTGGTTATGCATGGGCACAGTATGACGAAGAGTTCAGGGCCAGGATGGCATGGGATCCAGAAGCAAAGTGGGGTGAATTGGATACTGATCTATGGCAGCATACAATGGGGGCGTCCGCTGGTGGTAAGACCATATTCACAGCAAGCGGTTTACCTTTAGTGTACCGGCCCTTTCAGGGGAAACCCAGCCGGGGAGGGGTGGGGTTTGCAGCAAGCACTACAGTTGGGTCAGGAGCATGCTGGGAGTTTAACAAGGGCATGTGCACAAGGGAATATTGCAGGTTCAAGCACGAGTGCTCCCAGTGTGGGAAGAAGCACCCTTTGGTTAAATGTTGGGGAGTCAAGCCGCAAAGTAACCAGCGGTGGCAACAGACAGGCGGTCATACAGCAGGGCCATCTCACCAGTTCCAAACTATTAGGGAAGGTAAAGGTCCTCAAGGGGCTGGGCCCAAGGGCTCCTACACCAGTTGGGATGGCAGTCTTGAAGGAGGGTCTCCAGGATTATGAGGATTGAATGCTAAACAGGTACTGTTGCAAGGTTATGATGAGGGTTTTCGTCTGGGTTACAAGGGTCCTTGTCAGAGGAGATGGGCAAAAAATTTGAAGTCAGCCTTTGAATTTAAGTCAGTGGTACAGGACAAATTGGATAAGGAAGTGCGTGAAGGTAGGATGGCGGGTCCATTTCAAGATTGGCCCTTGGAAGTCTTGATTGTGTCACCTATTGGGGTGGTGCCCAAAAAGGAAGCTGGTCAATACAGACTAATTCAACACCTATCTTGGCCTGAGGGGTTGTCTGTCAATGATTTTATTGACGAGGAGGCAGCCTCAGTGTCGTAGTCATCAGTTGACGTTGCTATGTCACTGGTTGTGAATCTGTTGAGAATCCATTTTGAAGGTCAATGGTATGTGGACAAGGCTTTGCCAATGGGTTGTTCCATGTCCTGTGCTCTGTTTGAATGTTTTAGTACATTTTTACAGTGGTATTTCACTCAACACACTGGGCAGAGGCTGGTGACACAATACTTGGATGACTTCTTTTTTGTGGGTTCCTCAGACTCTGCGGAGTGTCAGGTAGCGCTAGACAGATTTCAGGAGCTTATGAGTGACTTGGGCGTATCTTTGGCATCGGAGAAAACGATGGGTCCATGCACGGTCATGTCCTTTTTGGGCATTGAAATTGACTCTGTTGGAATGCAGGCTCATTTACCAGTTGAGAAGAAAGAGAAAATGTTGGATTTGTTGGACGAAATGCTTTCAAAACACAAGGTATCTGTGAAAGACATACAGGTGTTGTTAGGTCATCTCAATTTCGGCTGTAGGGTGGTAAGGGCGAGGAGGACTTTTTGCAGGAGACTGGGACGTGCTTTGTCTGGGCACCATTTGCCTCACCACCATGTCCGCTTGTCGGCAGGGATAAAGGAGGATTTGCGTATGTGGAGGACATTTTTATATTCCTTTAATGGTATACCATTGGTCAGAGAAGATGACTTTCATTGGGATGTTCAGATTTTTTCAGATGGGGCAGGCAGTGATGGTTTTGGTATATACTGGCAGGGCAGGTGGTGTGCAGAGCAATGGCCTGAGCAATGGAGGAATGGCAGGAGGAGCATTGCCTTTTTGGAACTTTTTCCTGTGCTGGTGGCGCTGATGGTGTGGGGTGAGGAGCTGGCACACAAAAAGGTTTTGTTCAGAATTGATAACATGGCTGTGGTTCAAATCGTTATTAGACAGTCTGCAAGAGATGAGCAGATTTTGAAGTTGCTACCTGTGTTTGTTCTTGGTTGCCTGAGACATGATATTTCACTCAGGGCACTGCATATCCCGGGTGAGGACAATGACATTGCAGTTGCTTTGTCTCATTCGCAGTGGGAGAGATCCCATGGGCTGGCCAAGGAGGCAGACAGGACACCAACGCCAATGCCGGAACATCTGTGGTATGTAAGCAACTTAGGGTTGTACAGCTGGTGGTAGGTTCCTTGTCGGTTTCTACTCGTGCAGCTTATTTGTTTCCATGGAGGGAATTCTTAGCATCAGGTGCTTGTCGCAGAGAAGAATCTTGGAGGCGTTCAGAAGATGTTATTCAGTTTTTGCTAGATTTAATTGGTAAGGGTCTTTCGAAGGTCACTATAGCTGGAAAACTGGCAGGCATCTCTTTTATGGGAAAGCTGTTGTGGGGTTATCCCCCTTCTGCTGGAGAAGTAGGGAGGAGGATGTTGGAAGGTTGGGACAGGGAGCGGGGCAGGGCACGTTTGGCACGAAGGCCTTTATCTTGGCAGACTATGGCGCGCTTGTTGGCTGTGTTACATGTTGTTTGTAGGGATGGTTTTGAGGTTTGTTTGTTTTCTACGCTTATGGCTTGGATTTTTTGGGGGTTTTTCGGGTTTCTGAGTTGCTAGGTTCTAGGTTACGTAGGGGTATTACTTGGCGTGAGGTTTTTATCAGTGATGAGGGCGTCCACATTTGGCTGGCCAGCAGTAAAACAGATCAAAGAAGTCATGGGCAAGGGGTTTGGTTGGAAGCTGCGACTCCAGTGTTGACATGCCCCTTACACTGGGCTAGGTCTTGGAGGAGGTTGTCTGGTGGAGAAGATGGCGCAAGGGTTTTTAGTCATGCTTATGGGGGTAGGGTGTCGGATTATCAACTGCGAATGGTTTTGCGTAAAGCTTTGAGACAGAGAGGCATGGACGGAGGTCAATTTGGGACTCATTCTTTTAGGATAGGGGCAGCAACGGCAGCTGCTAATAGAGGGTGGTCTAGGGGCGAGATTATGCGACTTGGGTACTGGTCTTCCAACTGTTTTCAACGCTATGTGCAGAGCGAGGCGGATGAAGCGCTTGCGTCTACCTCTTTTTCTTGAAGCTTATTCTGTTTTTTCTCGTTTCAGGTTCTGTGGCGGGCCCCTGCTCTCCGGAGTTGACTATCTGTATAGTGGGACACTCTTTTGTCAAATGGGCACACGTTCACGCTGGAAATTGTTATTTTGGGAGAATGTTGGGTTTTAATGAGCGTTTCTTTAAAATTGTTTGGAAGGGAAAGGGGGGTATGTTATGGAAGGAGTTAGTCCCGTCGTTGAACAAGTGGTTTGTTGGGGGCCAATGCCCGGATGTGCTTTTAATCCATTTGGGAGAAAATTACCTTTGTGGTGTAAAGGGTGTTGTTTTGTTGCGGGCTATGAAGAGGGATCTAGCGCTTTTGAAGGAGAAGTGGTTTGGTTGTCACGTCTTGTGGACCGAGCTTGTGCCGCGCAGAATCTGGAGAGGCGCTCCAAATATCAGGGCAATTGATAGAGCGCGTAAGAAGGTCAACTTGGAAATTTCTAGATTTTGCAGGAGTCTGGGTTTTGGGAGAGTCTGCCATATGGACATTAAGTTTGATTCTTTGGAGTTTTTTAGGAGTGATGGTGTCCACCTATCCAGGTTGGGTATGGACTTGTATTTGTTGGAAGTTAGAGAAGTTCTTTCCAGGTGTCTTAACGTGCAGGAGCATTCTAGGGCGGTTTAATACTGCTTTAATGGAAGTGGTTTTTTCAGTGGCATTAGTTGCGTGTTTAATAGGTTTGGTGGGGGGGCAGAAAGGGGGGGTAGTTTCCTCCCCTCCCCGGCTTTCTGGGTGGCGGGGATTTTGTGTAAATTTTTGTCAAGGTTGGCAGAGTTTTTGGGGTTGGCTAGTTTAAAGTTTGGTCATAGACAGAGATTGTTTTAGACAGGTTGATTGTTGGGGCATTTACAGAGGTTGGGTGATCGTTAAGTGGTGAAGGGGCAGGCAGGGGAGTTTTTTGATAATTGATGGTTTGTTTTATAAGCCTATGTGTTATGCTTTGAAGTATGATGTTGTATTTTTTGTAATTTTGTAATGCTTGGGTGGGGGCGGGTTTTCAAATAAATTTTAGGGGCGGGGCGGGAGTAGGGGTTGGGTAAGTTTTATTTAGTGAGGTCTAGTTTTGTATGGCATTTGGCAGAGGAGATTTTAATTGTTATGTGCACCTGTTCCAATAAAGCGGCCTTTTACACACACAAAAGTCTGCCCCTCCTTCCCAAGTATGAGGTAGGGGGACCTTTTGGATGGCAATGGCACAAGTAGAGTGACCTGCCGTATGTGGGTCTATGGAAATAGGCAGTGGACCCACTGTGGGTGTTGGCAGTCCTACAGCACACAATGGAGGACCCGCTGCCCCCCCTCTTCAGCATATTGACTGCCGGGGGCCACCAGGAGTAACAAGCAGCATGAGGGCACTGAGCCAGACATTTTTAAGGCCAAAGACGAAGGGATCGGCGGAGCCGCCATTTTCTGCCAACCAGCACAGCCCATACGGGCATGACACAGGCGATCGTGCTGCTGGCAAAACTAAGCAGCAAGGGGGACTCCGGGGCACGGGCGATAACAAAGAGGCAGCCCTCCAGCAAGCGCGAGAGGCTGCGGGAGATGAGCGCGACTGTGGCCTCCAAGACTAAGAGAAGTGCGGCAGCAGAAATGTAACTGTGAAGCCATAACGAGCACCAGTCAGGGAGGCAACTGGGAAAGTATCCACAAACCCTGACAGCGGAGATCACTGGAGAGCCGACAGGACACGGCTGTCAACATGCGAAAGTACGAGGTACAGGGACAAAGGGCTAGTACAGGCTGGTACAAGCGGAGCGGACTGCTGCATGCAGATATAAGAATATAACAAGCAACAAACATGCGCGTCTCTGTGCGGTGGGGGAGAGGTGAGGGGCGGGCGCGATTCACTCGCGGGAGCTATAATTGCTGCCAGATGGTGGTGCACGCTCCCGCGAGTGAATCTCCTGACGTGCACGCGTTGCTATTGAAGGCAATGGAACGTGTGCACGTGCTTGGCTGAAAAGTCAAAGCAACAGGAAAAGGTCTTTTTCCTTTGCAACGCATGCGCGTTGCAAAGGCCGAGACCTAAAAATATATATGTATACTCTGGTCTCTTACCTTCACTAATTCCACAGTGACCCTCCACATACATATACCGGGTTCAGGCAAGAGACTTCCAATTTTGTAAGCAAAAAATAGCTTTTTTTGTGACAGTCTTCCGCCTGAAATTGCCTCAGCTTCAATAGGACTCAATGGAGTATACACAATCTCCTGATAATTGTTTTTCTAGTCTCCAGCATTCCTTAAATGTTGGCATAGGTGCCTTCACCATGTTGGAAACATGCTGTTCCTTGCACCGAGTCCCTCCTGCCTCTTCATGTGCACAAGCCTTGATTTGATTTTTTTAGTGTGTCACACTCAGCAGGAATGGACAGTAGCCGTGCGCTCCTCAACAATCAGAAATAAATAAAAATCTTAAAAGGGAATGAATAATACTTGCTGATCAACAACTGGACCCTTTAAAGCCATGCTCTAAATAATTTCAACAAAGAATTTAAAACACTTCTAGTAAATCTATGTTCCACTATGACTGTCCTCTCCCACCTCTAATGAGATGCCTCTAGTTCTGCTTCACTAAGGAAAAGATGCAATATTTTCGAAAGAAACGTTTCCTTTAAATACCAGCACAACCTCCTGTCCTCTCTTTGTCATTTACATGACTAATGATCATTAAAACACAAATCTCTGTATTTAGTGACTTACCTTTTCCTATAAGATGTTTTCCTAGCAACTGAAAGTAAAACAAAATATATTACTGTTAGCAACAGTGGTAAGGAACAGATAATTTAAAAACTGTATTGTCTTGCATTAAACAACTTACTTTAAAATAAGAAAATGCCATTATTGACAGAACAAACATAGGGTCTACATACAGATGAAGCCAACCGTGTTTTATTTTATGCTGAATTGAAGCCAGGAAGCTAGATATTGCTTTGAGGGGAGCATGTTTCAGAAGTGAGATCCTGCACCAGTGTAACAGGTGTTAACAGCAAAGGCTCAAGCCAGTGAAATGTTTTACCATCTGAGCCACCAAGTTATGTTAGAGGATGAATGAAAAGTGAGCCAGTGCAGGGATGTTTGATATGTTCGGAGAAGTCATTTTCAGGAAAGCCTTCCTTGTTTTGTTGAAAGATGACACTTGCAAGGAGTACTTTCAGACATGAACACATTTCCTGGTTGGTGTATTTGCAGAGGTTCGGTCTGCCGCTCACAGTTTGTGACAACAGGTCTTAGCTTACACATGTGTCTGATACGAGATTATAGCAGCGCAGGTCGTTGCTCTCCCACTCCCGATACTTGCTGGCAATCTCACATTAAAGGTATTAAAGCCCTGCTCAGCCATGGTCCAGGCAGGTAACGGCAGTGGGGCTGGGTAGGAAGGGGGGGTGGAGATTTAGACGAACGATGCAGAGTGAAAATTAAATAAATAATTTATTTCCCCTTCGTATCTCAAAATGCCCCCTCACGCGGCCCCACACCCCACCGCTGTTACCTGCATGGACCCAGGCTGGGTCCATGCAGGTACCCCTGCACCCTTTCAAATTAAGGAGGGTCAGATACTTGGTGCCTGACAGAGCCTGACCACTTAGAGCACTGCTTTAGACCTGAGGTGTGTCCCTGCATGCTGCTGCTGCTATTTTGATGGTCAAGTTCTCCCAAACCAAAGGCATCCTGCACTCGACACTGGCAGCTGAAAGGTCCTTCTGGGCCTCACAAACCCAAAAGTTCCATGACCCGGCACTGGCAGCAGAAAGGTCCTTCTGCTGCTCCAGCTCCCAAGGCTTCCTTTACCTGACATTGGCAGCTGAAACGCCCTTCTTGGAATCCCACCTCTAAGGGCCTCTCAATCTAAAGGCATCCACCCCCCTGCATTTGTCAGCTGACAGTTCCTTCTGGGCCTCCCAAACTCAAGGCTTCCATTACCTGACATTGCCAGCTTAAAGGTCCTATACGTTCAACTAAATGGTGATGTGTTAAGCGAGATGTGATGTAACTAGTGCCTTGGCACCAGAGCCAAGGATATGATATGACTGCACACAATGTGGCTGTCTTTTAATATCCATATTCCATGAGTGTTTTTGCACCCTTGCTACTCCACTTCCCTTGTATTACTTCACCTTTGTAACAAGATTACTAATGAAAAAGACAAGTTCGAAAGTCAGAAGATCCAGGAAAATCTCATTAGTGTTTAATATAGCCTTAACCCGCCATGGCAGGCTATACTTGCCATTACAGGCCCGCTCCAGCCGGGGTTGAGGGCCTTTAACGGTTGGTATAGCCCACTACCTAGGCTATTAGAGCATTCCACCCATAGAGGATTGAGGGCTAGATGTATCAAGATACACTTTTGCGATTCTCAAATAGCGATTTTTAAGGAATTGCTATTTGAGAATTGCAAAATGGTATGTATGTAGAAATTCACTATTTTTTAGCGATTTCTTAAAATTCCTTAATTGCGATTAGCAAATTGCTAATCGCAATTAAGGAATATTTTCCCATTCATTTCTATGGGCCAGGAGTCCCATAGGAATGGATGTGAAATTATTCTCAATTGCAATTCGCAATTTGCTAATCGCAAATTGAGATTTTTTTTTTTTTTTTTTTGCAGAGTTTTATATAGCGCGAACTAGAACCGAACCGAATCAGTTATCAGAGCGCTTTACATAGCACCAGTTACGTTACATGAGGACACTTTCATTTTAGGCACGGGGAGATTAAGTGATTTGCCCAGAATCACAGGGGGTTTTTGGCGTCGTTACCGAGACTCGAACCAAGTTCCCCAGGTCCGAGGTCGAGCGCCTGAATAATTTCAAGGGTGCAAGGGTGTCCAAAGGACACCCTGTTGCACCCCTGAAATAAGCATGGGTACACATGTGGTGCACATACATGCCCTAAGGGCATGTATGTGCATCACATGGCACTTTGAAAAATGCAAAAATTGCATTTTTCAGGAAATTTGCAAATTACCACCAACTTGAAGTTGGTGGTAATTTGCGATTCCTTAGGGACAATTAGCAAATTTTTTTTGCATCATACATTGCATTTAAGGAATTCCAAATTTTCCCGATTCCTTACATGCAATCGCAAAATAAGGAATCGCAAATTTGCGATTCCTTATTTTGCACTAAAATTTGCTACATACATACACCATTTTGCTCAAATGAGTTCGCAAACGCCGAAATTCGCAGAACCCATTTGAGCCCTGAATCTAGCCATGATTGTTCTAATTGGTAAAACAAAGGTCTCACTGAGCCCAAGGAGATTGAAATCCCCTCGGGCTCCCTGAGGCCTTTGTTCACAGTAACAGCTGGTGAAGGAAAACATTGGAATGTTGATGCTCCAGGCTTCTACCAGCCATTCGAACACTGGAATGTTGAGTGCTCAGTTGAAGACAATATAGTATCTCCAGGCTTCTAGTGGGTGGTAAAAGCCCGGAACGCCATCATTGCAATGTTTATCTTCAAAGCAAGGATTTTAACTCCCTCGGTCTCTGTGAAGCCTTTTTTTTACTAATTAGAACATTCTGCCCTGATAGGACAGAATGTTCTAGCTAGGCCCGGGCAGAGCTTGCGGAGTTTCCTTTCATGGATTCTGCAGAGTTACCAGACAGCTCCACAAAGGCTGCATAGTTTCGTGAGTGGACGGAGTTACCCCCAACTTCATACATGATGGGTGTTGTCAATGAGCTCCCAAGGCAAACGTGGACATGCCGCCATGAACACTTAAATAAACACAAATTAATTAAACCACTCCACTTTCTTCCGCAGTCCGTGGGCACACCCGCACAGTTGCTGCTGCACGAAGCATTTTCTAAAACAGCTTTATTAACAAATATAAAGTGTCTGCAAGGGGAAACATCATTTACTACGAAGGCATCACCCCGGTTAACGTTTACCTCGGTACACTTACCACGCAAACGTTTTTTCAACGCGGGTGCCTTCCACGACCGTCTTTACCACGCAAGTACGTTCTGCGTGGGTTGGGGAGAGACGTGGTATTCCTTCCAGTCGTTCTGCGTGGGCTTGGAGGGGTTGGGGGGGGTCGGGGGGTTGGGGAGGCTGGCAAGTGTGTGAGGTGTTCTCCCCTCCATGCAGAGTTGCAGACAAGCTTCTTATCCTCCAATGGCAGCGTTAGATGTACGTGACCCCAAGAATTGATGCCTGTGTGGCCAGCCTTGCATATTCTGAGTCTTTTCCCCTTCTTCTTTAGGCTTCCACATCCCAGTTAGTCCACCTCCATGGCAGAGACACCTAGCCTACCTCCCCAACAGTAGTAGAGCTTCAGCAAGTCTCCCCACCCCACCCCTTTGCTACGCAAAAGCAGAGTCAAAAAGGAAGAGTCGTTCAGCCTCTTACAGGGCATGGAGTGTAATCGGCTTTTCTCTTAACATTTCAAATTCCCAAGCACGATCTTGTTTACTTTTGCCAGAACCAGATAATAATTAGGGCTGAGCGTGATGATAAACTGAACTCCGGCCCTTCAGTTGCTGATACATTTTCTTCTGCAGACCTTGGAGCGCGGATATCCAAAACTCCGTTAGCTCCACTGACAGAGTGGAGTTTGCCACACATACCCAGTTCTAATAGCCTTATAGCCCCCCGTAGCATTAAAGGATTGCTCCCTTGTTAAAGGCCCTAACCCAGCCCTTAATGGCTGGTATAGCCCACGGCAGTCTATAAGGCTATATTAGGAGGCCGGAGCACTCCACTGTCTTCAATGGCGTGCTCAACATTCCAGTGTCCTAATAATCAATAAATTTGCTTCAGAGATAGTTCAAGCTAAAACATGTTTCACAACTTAATAATCAATTACTTTATCAGAAAAATACACCCGTAGTGAAATATAGAAAATGACTAAATATTGGGATTACATACTTGAGCATTAGCAATAGATAATTAGATTGGTAATTGGATTGTAAGGCTGTAGATTAAATAGTTATGGTATCGAAGAAGCAAGGTTTCAAAGCTATGAAGTAGGTGCATGATAACCGGACAGAGTTATGTCATCATTCTCAATTGTGATGGTGGCATGTGAATTGGCTTGATAAAGTTCAAACACTAACTGTAAATTTATGAGATTATCCTTGATCTACTGACTTGAGAGCCTTTCTTTTGCACACTACCATGAGCACACACTGTATGCACTCTAATGACAGTCTTCCCATGTGGGATAAGGGGGTGCGGCGGGGGTGGGGGGGGTGGAGGGGAGGACTGTCTTCCTCATTTATACAGTTTTTTTATCTGTTTGTGGTATAAAACTAAATAAACAGAATTTGAAAAAGACAGCCTTCTTGCTTTCTTCCCCCAAAGCAACATACATACTTGTTTATGCATCCTCAAACACCCGTCCAATAACTCAGGGATAGCAATACACGTAGGGCTGGTATAAAGTTAACATATGCGGAATATGTTTCTAACCTAATTTATGTGCATATGTATATGCACATGAAAAAGATGTTTCTTTATTTGACTGAACTTGTACCTGTGTCCATCATATTTTTTCTACCTATAGTTAGTTACTAACTTACCTATCATCCATTAGAGAAACAGAGCCATCAGGTTCCTGGGTGGATTAGCTGTCCTGGCGAATAAGACTTTGTTGTTCGCATATAAAGAATTGGTATTATTCAATCACCTATAGACAGGATGTCCTTGTACCCTGAATTTAAAAAGGATTCTAAGGGCTTTATTACAAGTCTGGTGATCCATAGACCGCCAGATTCGCGTAAGCGCAAGGGTGGCAGTCTTCCGACCACCTCATTATGACCAGTGCGGTCGGGCCGCCCTGGGACTACCGCTACCAACACGAATCGGAAATCCCTGGCTGTGGCACTGCAGTATTTAGTCCACAATATTCTTGGCTGGGAATATAAGTATTCTTCAAAGGTTATATTATTTCTAAATTTAGTATATGTTTAAACTAACTATAGTGTTTAGTAGTTAAAATGTAATATTCTTACTCACTAGTGGACTATATTGTGATCTATATTTTTGTTGTCAATATTTTTGTTCATAGTATTTCATCAGAAAACATATCAACACACCATTGCAAACATAGATAACTTACACATTTGAGCAATTTTACACTTTGTAGTATGTTTACTACTTTCACTAGGACCTCATTTATGGCCTTTTGGTGTAGGGCAGTGCAGCAAGGTGCTTTGCTGTGCCGCCCTACGCCATAGTGAAAGGGCAGGAATGAGCTGTATTTAAGCAATACGTTACATTCCAGTCCTTTCAGCCTGTACTGGTGCCATTTGGAAGCCTACCACCAACATAGGCACCCTTGCACCATGGTGGAAGGGTGCCTTCATTGCAGGCAGGATTATTTTTTCTGTGCATGAAGAGGCATCTTTCTGCACATGAACAATCCTATGGGGTGTTTTCCTCTTCCTATGTATGCTGCAGAATGCAGCGCACATGGAAAGAGTGTAAACAAGGAGAAATTAACATATTTCTCCTTGTTACACCTTAGCTCAGGTGGCACATAGATTTGACTATTCCCGATCACTTTGTAAATCAGGTGCATCTTCAAATTGCATGGGTGTTGCTTGGGAAGACACAGTACAACGCCTAAGAAACACCTCCCGGGCGCGGAGTAAGGCAATTCGGCGATTTGTGCTGCGTCGCCTTTCTCATGATTTATGAGGCCACTCAAAGCCTCCAAAGGGTGGCTCTGCATGACTTTATAAATCAGATTGAAAGCCCTTTCAATTACTTTTACGTTGTGCAAAAGTAATGCAGGGTTTCATAAATCAGCTCCTAAGAGTGTCAATATTCTATAAAAGTGTATGATACTGTTCTTCACTCCAGATTAATGCAATTGGTTAACTCTTGTGTGGGTGACATCCCTCTCTAAGCCCCTTCCTGGTCCTCCCAAAACCACTCTTACTTCTCCCTAATGCCATCTCCTTTAGTAGTAAGCCTGCCCCTTTCCCCACTCACTCACTTTGTGTCCCTACCACATTTACTACCAAAATATATACTTGCATGTGCAGGGACTCCACAGTTTTTCCAAAACGTACATCTTACATTTTGCAGTATCTTTTGTAGCTTGTTTTGTAGTACTACTGTAGTAAGTTAATACACGAATAAATTAAGTTAAGAAGGTAGTTAATTTATTATTAAAATAGCAGAGTAAATAACGTGGCTGTTCCTCTGGCCAGTCAACAGCAACTGACTAGAAGTGGAACGGCCAGTGCACATAGGCATGTAGAATGCACTGTGTTCAGCACTCCACACTCTATAAGCAACATAGAAGATTACTACAACTACAAAATGTACTACAAAACTGTGAAGTTGAGAAAAAAAGTTCTACGAGTGTTTTTTCCATGTCAGTCACCGGCAATAAAAAACAGAAAAGCACAAAAAATAGTCCCAATTCAGAAACAAACTTCTGCTGTTACAAAGTTTAGCGAACGGCAGTTGAAACCTACCGAAGCAGTCCACCAAACATTAAATGAGGAAATGTATCCTTTCCATCCTGGAAAGGGATTTATTTGTGCTCGTCAGGATTCTGGTTGCCAGAAGGTTGTAAATACCCCAAACCACAAAAAATGTACACAAACTTACAGGTCTTTCCAACTCATAGCACCCACTTCCCATCGCTCTCTGCCCTGATTGGATGAATGTGCAGATAGAATTGTGCTTCCCAGGAAACACTATAGGCGAACATTGAAGGCGAACATTTTTTACTGCGTAGGTCTAAAAGTACTATGAAAAGCCAAACAAGAAAGGATTTTTAAGAACTGGTGCTGGTATGGTGGCTGTATCCTCCCAATCCTCTGTACCTGTCGATAGATTTACTCATACAAATACACTCACCTGAATAAATCCTTATTTATGTGAAAAAACACATTTTAACAATTACTGTCGGAATCCTGATCTGGGCTCAAATGGAAATTTGTCTGAAACTTGGGATTTCAAGTAGTGCGAAAATACCTGCCTATTTCACTGCACTAATCTTGCCAGATTTATTTATTTTATTGATAGAGTTTTATGTAGCGCGAACATGACCCAAGAGGGTATCAGAACACTTTACAAATAGTCATCAGAAAAGGAGAGGGAGCAAGAAGGGCAAAACAACAACGAACATGAGCAATACAGGTGTTCACAGGAGTACATATACATCGGAAAGCCGAAAAAGTCAATATACATGAGCATATATAAGCAATAACAAAGAAGAGTGTTGAACACAACAATATGTTGAGGAACGAAAAAGGATGCCTCAAGCTTGGAGAGGAAGCTCGTAAAAAGAGGAAAAACTTGCGTGAAGTGGAAGCATCATAAAATGGACCCAAGGGCGGAGAGGGCAAATTTCCACTTCAGAAAGCATTCATCAGTAGTGCTTTCACTGGCAGAATCTGTGGACAGGAACTACAGCATTCTGAGTTCTACAATGTTCATTTCAAGGTGTGGATCTCAGAATGGAGAGGCAAAAATGGCACCCTGTGGTATTGGTGCAGGTTGTGGTGTTATCATTGAAGATAAAGTTCCATTTGGAAAGGAGTTTACGCGCTTGACTTCCCAAACTATACAGAGGAGACATTAGTACTGAGGAAAGCAGTGCCTGCCACTACTCACCAGCCCCAGGGTACCATTGGCTGTATGGCTGTAGAAGGTGATAACCTGGAGGAGACTCACAAGAACCAGCACCTTCCAGGTCATGGTGGCTCCTCTAAGCTTCACAACAATCAAGCTTTCGAGTGAGGACTCAGAACTCTCCTCCCAATGCAGCTTTGGAAGCCAGTGACTTTTATACTTTGAAATATTTGAACCCGCCTTTTGACCTCTTCCATTGTGCACAGGCCACGCCTCATCGTTTCAGGGCTCTGCATTACATCATAAGACACTTAGCCTGGTCTCTGGTCTTCAGGGGTATGCTCTCCAAACAAATCATCATAAAATGTTGGGACCATGTTTACAATTCACAACTCCAAACTGAGAAAAGTTTAAAGGAAGAAAAAACAAAACTGCTAGGTTCTATTGGAATCATTTGTTTATTCCATGGTCAGAGAGAAGAAGTTGCATGAAATGAATGGAAGGTGGAGTAAAATTTGTTACTGAAAGAGTCTTTCACTTTAACACGTGTGGGTCATATGCAATGATTTCTCCAGTGGGATTCAGCATAGATTGTTCTGTTTCTGGTGCAACTGCACAGAGACCTTTGCACTGCTTGACGTGTATATCAAAGACTACTGTACCGGAAGAACAGTCCAAAAACACTTTTAACAAGTTGCCAGGTCTAAGTCATGCTGCAAATGTTGGAGCAAAATGACACCTGCACTACTATGTAGGGCTGCCAGGGCCACATATCTAAACACCGTGCGGGTTTCTGGGCATTAATGTTTATAATTATTTTATTTTAAGCACCATTTTATTTTCAATCATCTCCCTCCAGTGGCCAAAACCTACCTGTATTTCCTGTGCCTTCATTCTAGAGCACAGATGCATCACCCACTCCCCTAGTTCTGCTCAGGAAGCTGCAGATGAGACATGTGTGAAACCCTCCTGCGCATGCCCAGTTTGAGGGTGCATGAAGGGGATATTTATCTGCTGATGTTTGGTCAGCACCACTACTTCACCCTTTAAATGAACACTGTTTTGTGCCCAGTTCTGCATAATAATTGTTTATACAACAAAAGCTCATCTGTGCCCATATTATACTTTGTGCCCCGGGGGTTCTGGGATCGTGCTCGCCTGCTTTGTGAGCCCCTGGGCAAAATGGTGTTCCATAAGGGGTCCCAGACATTTGTGCAGCCCCTTCAGTAATACTGAGTACCACCGAAGGGTGTTTCCTCATTTGCATGGGAGTGTGGCCCCACACAAATGAGGGAATCACTTTGCCTCTGTGCCCACGCCATATTACCGACGAGGGCATGGAGGCAAATATGCCTGTAAGAGGCACGCTGAAAGTGCGCTGAAAAAAGGTGGTGCACTTTTGGTGTGCCTCCTATAGACAGCACTTTCGGGGGGGGGAGGTGAGAAGTCAATCACTGCACCCGCCTATAAGGGTTCTCCAATCCCCTTTAACAGTGCAGGGCAATAGCTGCTCCATATTTCACTTGATTGTGCTATTTCGGGGGCAGAATATTCATTCTAATGCGGTGCACTTTCCTTGTTTGCCCAGGATGCACAGTTTCAAAGGTGTGCCGTAGCATGAACAAGTGCACCGTATTTGTAATACGGCCCCTTGTTGGTGCACCCATACGCCACTGGTAGAGAAATATTAGTTCAGATAAACAATTTGTTCATGCAATCCAATATATCTACTAGATTTGCTGCACTGCGTTGCATAAGGGTGAAACAAAGTTATATAGAGATGACAGGAATGCTAAAACTCCTAAATCACTGTCAACACAAGCTACTTTATCAAAGCAAACATCTCAAGGCAAACAAGACAATGGAACCAGCTTGGAAAACAAAATCTTTCCTATACAGTGCAAATGTCATACTATTCCACGAATTAGTTCTTTTAAAGGGACGTAAGACACTATTTAATAGTCTCCCAGACACCACACTGACTTTAGTTGAAAGCATCCTACACACTACAGCATGTCACATCAAAACTCTGAAGAAGTTCAGCCTCATCTTTCCAACAGGGAAGGAACTACCGGTACATTGAATCTCCCCACCAGTTCCCTGCATCTCTCCCTTTGAAATTTCCCACTTCAAGTGAAACACACAATACCAGAAGCCAAGATATTGACTGACTGGAAACTAAGAAATAAAACAAAGAGAAAACCAGAAGGCAATGGTTTTCCATACATACATTAACAGCATCTCCTACTCCAACGACACCCAGCTTGTCCTCCCACACTGAGCTGACCACACTTCAATAAAGGCCAGCTACCACAACTACATGAAGAACATCTCAGCCTGGAAGAAGAAGGACAACTGCCTGTAGCTCATCACGGACAAGACTGAAGTTCTGATCTTCTGCAAATACCCTGCCCTCTAGAAAGACTTCTGGTGGACATCGGAACTCGGACCCACTCCTGCGCCGAAAGTCCGTGCCTGCAGCCTCAGCATCTTCCTCGACAGGGAATTCTCCATGAAAGGTCAGTCAAGCCAACGCCGTCTCCTCAGCCTGCTTCCACACACTCCACATGCTTCACAAAATCTTCAACTGGCTCCCCATCAGCACAAGGAAGACGGTAAAGCAGGCCCTCAGGCTCAGTGAGACAGAGGTGGTGCAACTGACTGGGCTACGGCAACGCACTCTATGCAGTCACCCCCACCAAACTCATGCAAAGATTCCTGAGACCCCAGAACACTGCTGCCACACTGATCCTCAGCCTACCCAGGAGTATCCACATCACCCAGCTCCTGGAACAACTCCCCTGGCTCCTGGTCCGGAAGAGATGGCAGTTCAAGTTCCTGACCCACAACTACAAACACCTCCATAACCAAGGACCTGCCTACATGAACCACCACCTGCATTTTTACCGACCGACCAGGAATCCCTGCTACGCACAGCTCACCCTCATACAGATACTCCTTATCTGTTGCTTCTGCTCTGGGGGAAGGTCCTATTCCCACCTTGCCGCCAAAGACTGGAATGCCCTTCTCCTTCATCTCTGCACCTTCGCTGACCCACTTCAGGAAGGGACTCAAGACCTGGCTCTTTGACTGACACCTGTAGCGCAGAGCCTGGATATCCTCACAGGTGATAAGCTACGCTATACAAGAACTACCTGATTGATTGATTGATTAATTGTTTCCTTGTTCCGTGGAAGGTGCATTTGAAAAGCATCAATGCAGACTGTGAGTGGAGCTTTCCATCTCTCTCGTCCTCATTTCCATCTTTCTGATTCTACCTTTCACCTGCCTTCAAGAAGAAGATGAAAGGATTCCTGTCTAACAGTCCACTTGACTTAGTAAGAAACAATTATTTAGTACTAGCTCATGGTAAACCATTCATCCAGAACGAGGGTAATAAAAGTTAGGAATAGTGCGCCTTCCTCTTGATAATCATGGTGCTAAGAAACACCCGAAAGAGGTCAGATAATTGAACAAGTATGTGTTCTATCCATGAACATATTAACCTCTTTCAATAATTTGTAACCCAGGAAAACACTCCTCAGTCAACAGTGATGTGTTCCACAGAAATACAAAACTATCTTTCTGTGGAGAAGTGTGGCTCACTGGTTAGAGGCGGCAGACCCGTAAGCAGAGAACGGCCCGGGACCAGGGTTCGATTCCCGACGCGGCAGGGTCGTGGACCAGGGTCAGCGGACTCGATAATTCTCGCCTCGGTGCCTACTCTAGTCAGAAACCACACTCGGCAACTCTGGGCATCAGCTTGCCTCATCTTCACAACGGCCCCCTCAGACCGCCGGGGATGCTTGGTCGCACCTTAGAGATACCCATCAGGGACCATCTCTCAGGGTGAGCCAGGACGGGTTCCCCAGCGGTCGAAGCGTGGAGATACTCCTCCGGGAGTCGATTCCTAGCGCTATATAAACCTGCAATTAACAGAGTTTTCACACTCTTTCAAATCTCATAATCTCTCATCCTACCACCATTGTGACTTTTCTAAATATCTCTGTTGAAGCTGACTTGTAGCACTTGAAGGAAGGAGGGTCCAAGCCTCCCTCACAGAACACAGATCCTTTGGGCACTAGCCAAGCACATGGACAGACAGACACTAAACTCAGTGGGCTGTATGCCAGTAGGGAACGATTATTTTAAAGACTTTCGGACCACTCACCTGCTGAATTAGAACTGCTCCCTTCCTGGTTCAGAACCACTATAGACCAAGGGCCTCATTTACGGATTTTGTCATAGGGCTACTCAGCAAAGCATCTTACTGCGGTGCGCAACGTCAAAGTGAAACGGCAAGAATGCACTCCATTTAAGGTAATACAGTGCATTGTTGTCCTTTCTGACGGCACTAGTGCCATTTTTGCAGCCTAGCGCCAACGTAGGCACCCTTGCACCATGTTGCCAGGGTGCCTCCATTGCAGGCAGGAGTGTTTTAGTGCAGTAAGGTGCACCTTCCGGCACAAAAACAGCTCTACGAGGCGTATTCCTCTTTCTATGTGTAATGCAGAATGAAGCACACATGGAAGAGGAAACGAGAAATTAACATATTTCTCCTAGTTATGCCTCACCTCGGAAGGTGTACAGATTTGAGGCGTTACCAGGTTTACATCACTTTGTAAATCTGGCCAGCATCGAATTCAATGGGAGTTGCATGGAAACACCCACAGCAAAGCCCATGGAACTCCTCCCGGGCACAGAGTAAGGGGCACACCCACTTTTCAGTGTGTCCCCTTACTCATGATTCATGCGGGCCACTCAAAGCCATTCAGAGCTGCTTCGCGTGGCTTCATTAATCTTTATGAGAGCTGTGCGTGGTGCATGTGCCACTTTACTTGGTCCAAAAGGATTGCAGGGCTCTCATAAATAAACCCCTGAGTGTTCACATTGCCCCTTAGCAGCATGTCTAAAGTTAAAAAAACTCCTAAAGCCGGGTTAGCCAGGCTCTTGTTGGTGCAGTGCGTCTTTCCTGGTTTTCTTGTATTCAACATGCTGGCCTTGCAGACTCTTCTTTGACTTCAGGTTCACGCCTTGTGGGGGCATCCGTTTGAGGCCATTTGATGGATTTCCAGCTCAGGTTGTTTGTTTGAGGGACATCATACCCAGTGCACCTTGAGGGGCTTCTTGAACCTTCTCTCTCGACCGGTAGCTGTGCGAACCTCTCTCTCGGAAGCATGCAACAAGGTAAGCCTGCCTTACAAAACAGGTAGAGCAGAATCAAAGGCGTAGGTGTGCACAACTTCCAAGTGGCACCATGTCATTTGTGACAAATCCAAGCAATTGACATTTTTATTCTTATTTGGTATTTGTATACATATCACACTATTTAAATTCAGAAATCGAAAAACCAAGGTATATGTCCCAGAATGCATTGTGAAAATCAAGGACGTAATGGTCTTGTAAAGCACTAATGTCAAAGCCTTTAGCCACTCACACTAGTCCTGGCCAGGGGCCCAAACTCCCTGACTCTATTGTGGCTTGACTTATGTGAGATTGTTATTTTATGTCTTTTATGCTTTTAGGAAGACAATGGCAATATCTAAGCATGTATGTGCACAAAACGGGTCTACTGCAAGTAAACACCAGTCAAAAAGCTCAAAACAAAAATGTCACTGTATTGAATATACCTCTGGGCCAGAATTAGAGATTCTTGGGATTGTATCTAAAAAAAGGTTAGTAAAAAATGTGGACATCCGAGTAGACGTTTTGATGGGGCAGGGCGGTATAACATTCATTATAGTTGTCACCAAGGGAGTAGCAGCTGGAATAGCTGTACCCCCATTGGAGGAGGAATGTAGATGTCCAAAGGAAGCGTCTACAGAAGGGATATGAAGCAGGAAGTCCTAATTTGTGTCAGTGTTAGGAAATCAACTTCAGGATTCTACCATGATCATGCATGTAGAAAAGTATGAGAAAAGTATTCAACATGTAGGCATAAGACCCTTATCTCTTCTATTGAGCAAGTTACACAATTGATGTAAACATACAGAGGCCTGGAGGCTCTGGAAGATGGGAACTGGGGACTGGAAGGGCCCTTTGCTGCTGGAGCTGAGAATCCATCGGAATACAGTGTGATAAGCTGTAGGAGCAGGTTCTAATTCCAGGCAAATTAAAAGGACATCAGGTCATCGGGTATGAGTGTGGTTCAAGGAGTTCAAGCACGCACACCCAAGCCTCTCAGAGATTAGATGACTGCCACCATTAGGTGTTCAGTACTGACCTCTAAAGCTGTTTTAGTGTTTATTCTCTTCATCAAAGTGTTGTGAACGTTTGATAATCCTTTCCTTTCTTTACTGGGGTGGCTCAACAGCACCAATTGCTCCCTCTCCTGGGTGTTCTTCTGCACCTTGGTATGAACATGTATATTTGCCATCTTTTTAATCTACTCAAGCATTTGAAAGATCTATCTTTTAAAATAACTTCCAACTTTTTACATTGTTTAGCCCCCTTCCCCTTAAAACTCTATCTGACAATACCAAAATAATCTCATGTATTTCCCTACTAGGATAAAACAATATACTTACTCTGTTCCAATAGTCATTAAAGTTCTTGTAATTGAGGATTTGTAAAACCCTGCTGGTTTTTTATCCCTTGGAATTCATGGCATTGACCACAATATGCCACCTGCTTTAGAGTGGTCTCTGACGCACCCTTGGTTTCATGTCTCCTCCCGGTTCATTGAAAAACACAGTTTGGTAGTTGAGGATTCTTCTGCAAAGATTTATCCTCTTGATAGAGAATCCAAACAACTGGCTGCCTTGAGAAAGATAATACATCTGTTACTCTTGGACCAAGAGCCAGAGACAGAGCTTAATTCAAGCTCCCCTTTCGTCATTGGGACCTAAGTGATTACTAGTTGCTGAGATAAATCCAACATTTCTTCCAGCAGTGGGACCCTGGTGATTGCTGGTGACTGACATTATTCTAGCATCCCTTCCATCCTGGGCTCTGAGCGATCTCTCGTGTAAGATTCATTCCAGATTTCCTTACATCGCTTTACTGCTGTTTGCATGAGTAGGACCTCTTCACATCAGGCAGTCTTGCCATCAACCACGGCTTCTTGTCTATTCATCAGATACAAATGTCTAGGGTCACAAATAGGGGTTCAGAACACAAGGCCCCTTTTACCCTGCTGTTGAGTGATGAAGAAGACAGATCTTCGAGACAGACCTGCACAAATTAGAATGGAACCCTGTTGGAGAATGCAATGTTGGCTAGAGGGAGATAATGATGGAGGTGGTGTAGTGTACTCATTTCTCAGCTTATTTTTCGGCTAATCTATTATATATACATCAATAAACACAACGTATAACGGAGATTTAGATTCATCATTGGGACGGTCTATCCAAGCAAAGCCAGTGCGTCATTGCTACTGATTTCCCTATCTACATATTTCCATCAACACTAAGGATATATCTTATCTAATCGAAGACCCAATATACAAGACCAGGACCGCCTTTCCCAAGCCCCTGTCCAGCAAAATCAGTATTTTGGTTATACAGATGAAGAGCTGGATCTTGAGAATGACAACAGCAGCAGCAGTTGTCCCTCTCTGCCTCCTCAGCTCTGACAACTCTCTTTAAGATGTTCTCCAAATCCATGACTACGCATGAGCCAGTAAAGCGATGTGGTCTTAGGCTCTCTGGACAGCTGGGAGATCTGATCCATGATTAGAGGATATATGTAAGGATTCAATGAAGGCACAATGCGCACACTAACAGTAGTGCCACTCTCCTTGTGTATAAGAGGATAGGCTGTTGTTTACCTCCGTATAATCCACACAAGGCATAGACACTAGGGCGAGCAATGGAGGGACAATTTGCCGACTGAGTATTTGGTAGACTAGTTGTACTCATAAAACAGGACAGTGACAATGCATTACCAATGCAGTGAAGCCAATGAAGAATTCTTCTTTCTTGTCCTTTATCCGCATGCGCGCTAGCGGTTTTCCCGCTGCGCGCTGCGATTTAAAAAAACCCGCGTTACATGACGAGCTGAGCTCGTCATCCGCGTAGCGCAGGTTACGCTCATGACGAGCTCAGCTCGTCATGAGCGCCGAAGGGGTTAAGGCAATAGCATATAGAGAGGCAGGGAGTGAACCATACACACGTCTACAGCATGTTGTATTGGCTCTTCATTTATCGAGAGTTTGTTTACCTAATCCCATCTCCCTCACTTTTGTAGTATTTTCCTGTTCCTTCATCTTCATCTCTCTATAGGGTGATATTTCCATTGTGTATTTCAACTCAGCCAGTATTGCCAACCTCTAAAGTTGCTTAACCGCTCTGGTCCTGATGTAAGGTCCTGGTGTACTCTGGAGTCATCAACTCAATCTCTTGAGGTACCACTGATAAATGTGACCCAATTTCCGAAGACCTACATTGCAGAGTTGTATGATTTTTAAACCTTTGTCTCCTCATACACCTATATGTGAACATCTTGCCACATTGAAGGTCTTCAAATCAAGTGCTGTTACCAGACAGGAGCTGCCTTTTTTTAAAGTGACCAGGCAGACTATCTTCCTTTCTTACCCTTTGTTTTGTGCCCTCTTTTTTTTCCTCTGGGTCTCTTCTTCCTTTTGCGTTTTATCTAATACTCAGGGAGGAGCGTTAGTTGGAAGGGCAGGGTTGGTATCAATTCATCCACACACTGCAGCCAGAGCAATAGGTTATTTAAAGTCCCAAAATGCATAAGACACTTTTTGTTGGAGATGTTACATGTATTGAGAACTCGTGTTAGATCTGCAGGAAGCAAATATTCATATACGAATACCCAGAGATGCAGGCAAGATCTGTCTTGGTTGGGAGGAACTCCTTGCTGTTGTGCTGAGTTTGGCTCTAAGGGTGTTCAAACAAATGTGGTGGTTTCTCATGTCCTGGACATGCTTGTTACTGCTTATTCTATGCTCAGCGGGGATGTTATTCCACCCCCCTCCAAACAAAGACTCAGCGTACATTTGAAGGGCGGTTTCAGAAAATGGGGAATTGCAAACATGTCTCCCCCGGAGCCTTGAGCCATGAGCAGCAGGAAGAAATGTTCCTGGTGAAGTTGAAGAAAGTTTAAGAGGCTACACCCCTTTTTTAAAACCTCGCAAGCTTCACACTTCGTAAAATGGTGGAATATGCGCTTGTGGTCATAGAAAAACATTGGACTGTGTGGCCCTATTCGTGCCCGTTATCATACCTGTCCATTTCAAGGTTTTGACAACACACTCTGTGGACCACGTGTACCTCTCTATGTCTGATGCAGGAAGGAGTGGGAGCACACCTTCAGCCCAGTGTATGATTCAAAGAAAACTGTTTCTTGTAGTGAAGAAAGTCCACCTCGTGCAAAAATAACAATATTGAAACTCCCAGCCTTAAGTAGTAAATCTTATACAACTCAGACAAGAACATTCTCACGGTTGAAATGTTTATTACTTCGTTGATATTGATACAATACACATTTTCTGGCTCTTACCTTGCCATCTCGGCTAGGTTTTTTCTGCTTTAACAGAGGATGTTTGTATTTCTTGGAAAGATGAAATGTAGTTAAATACATTGATACAGGTATGTTATGATTATGAAGCTTGGAAAGGTACAGCTCAATAATTACAAGTTCATGCTACTTAGGGGTGCAGTACAGGCATGTGTCTATGTTGGTGGACAGAAGCCGAGACTTCAAGCTACTTTGGGGAGCAGCACAGACATGTGTCTATGTTGGTGGAAAGAAGCCGCAACTTCATGCTACTTTGGGGAGCAGCACAGGCATGTGTCTATGTTGGCGGGCAGAAGCCGAGACTTCATGCTACTTAGGGGCGCAGTACAGACATGTGTCTATGTTGGCGGGCAGAAGCCGAGACTTCATGCTACTTAGGGGTGCAGTACAGACATGTGTCTATGTTGGTGGGCAGAAGCCAAGACTTCATACTACTTTGGGGAGCAGCACAGGCATGTGTCTATGTTGGTGGAAAGAAGCCAAGACTTCATGCTACTTTAGGGAGCAGCACAGGCATGTGTCTATGTTGGTGGGCAGAAGCCGAGACTTCATGCTACTTTGGGGAGCAGCCCAGGCATGTGTCTATGTTGGTGGAAAGAAGCCGCAACTTCATGCTACTTTGGGGAGCAGCACAGGCATGTGTCTATGTTGGCGGGCAGAAGCCGCAACTTCATGCTACTTTGGGGAGCAGTACAGGCATGTGTCTATGTTGGCGGGCAGAAGCCGAGACTTCATGCTACTTAGGGGTGCAGTACAGACATGTGTCTATGTTGGTGGGCAGAAGCCAAGACTTCATACTACTTTGGGGAGCAGCACAGGCATGTGTCTATGTTGGTGGAAAGAAGCCAAGACTTCATGCTACTTTAGGGAGCAGCACAGGCATGTGTCTATGTTGGTGGGCAGAAGCCGAGACTTCATGCTACTTTGGGGAGCAGCCCAGGCATGTGTCTATGTTGGTGGAAAGAAGCCGCAACTTCATGCTACTTTGGGGAGCAGCACAGGCATGTGTCTATGTTGGTGGAAAGAAGCCGCAACTTCATGCTACTTTGGGGAGCAGCACAGGCATGTGTCTATGTTGGTGGGCAGAAGCCAAGACTTCATACTACTTTGGGGAGCAGCACAGGCATGTGTCTATGTTGGTGGAAAGAAGCCGAGACTTCATGCTACTTTAGGGAGCAGCACAGGCATGTGTCTATGTTGGTGGGCAGAAGCCGAGACTTCATGCTACTTTGGGGAGCAGCACAGGCATGTGTCTATGTTGGTGGGCAGAAGCCAAGACTTCATACTACTTTGGGGAGCAGCACAGGCATGTGTCTATGTTGGTGGAAAGAAGCCGAGACTTCATGCTACTTTAGGGAGCAGCACAGGCATGTGTCTATGTTGGTGGGCAGAAGCCGAGACTTCATGCTACTTTGGGGAGCAGCACAGGCATGTGTCTATGTTGGTGGAAAGAAGCCGCAACTTCATGCTACTTTGGGGAGCAGCACAGGCATGTGTCTATGTTGGTGGGCAGAAGCCGAGACTTCATGCTACTTTGGGGAGCAGCACCAGCATGTGTCTATATTGGTGGAAAGAAGCCGAGACTTCATGCTACTTTGGGGAGCAGCACAGGCATGTGTCAATGTTGGTGGAAAGAAGCCGCAACTTCATGCTACTTTGGGGAGCAGCACAGGCATGTGTCTATATTGGTGGGCAGAAGCCGAGACTTCATGCTACTTTGCGGAGCAGCACAGGCATGTGTCTATATTGGTGGAAAGAAGCTGAGACTTCATGCTACTTTGGGGAGCAGCACAGGCATGTGTCTATGTTGATGGAAAGAAGCCGAGACTTCATGCTAATTTGGGGAGCAGCACAGGCATGTGTGTATGTTGGTGGGCAGAAGCCGAGACTTCAAGCTACTTTGGGGAGCAGCACAGACATGTGTCTATGTTGGTGGAAAGAAGCCCCAACTTCATGCTACTTTGGGGAGCAGCACAGGCATGTGTCTATGTTGGTGGGCAGAAGCCAAGACTTCATACTACTTTGGGGAGCAGCACAGGCATGTGTCTATGTTGGTGGAAAGAAGCCGAGACTTCATGCTACTTTAGGGAGCAGCACAGGCATGTGTCTATGTTGGTGGGCAGAAGCCGAGACTTCATGCTACTTTGGGGAGCGGCCAAACGCATGTGTCTATGTTGGTGGAAAGAAGCCGCAACTTCATGCTACTTTGGGGAGCAGAACAGGCATGTGTCTATGTTGGTGGGCAGAAGCCAAGACTTCATACTACTTTGGGGAGCAGCACAGGCATGTGTCTATGTTGGTGGAAAGAAGCCGAGACTTCATGCTACTTTAGGGAGCAGCACAGGCATGTGTCTATGTTGGTGGGCAGAAGCCGAGACTTCATGCTACTTTGGGGAGCAGCACAGGCATGTGTCTATGTTGGTGGAAAGAAGCCGCAACTTCATGCTACTTTGGGGAGCAGCACAGGCATGTGTCTATGTTGGTGGGCAGAAGCCGAGACTTCATGCTACTTTGGGGAGCAGCACCAGCATGTGTCTATATTGGTGGAAAGAAGCCGAGACTTCATGCTACTTTGGGGAGCAGCACAGGCATGTGTCAATGTTGGTGGAAAGAAGCCGCAACTTCATGCTACTTTGGGGAGCAGCACAGGCATGTGTCTATATTGGTGGGCAGAAGCCGAGACTTCATGCTACTTTGGGGAGCAGCACAGGCATGTGTCTATATTGGTGGAAAGAAGCTGAGACTTCATGCTACTTTGGGGAGCAGCACAGGCATGTGTCTATGTTGATGGAAAGAAGCCGAGACTTCATGCTAATTTGGGGAGCAGCACAGGCATGTGTGTATGTTGGTGGGCAGAAGCCGAGACTTCATGCTACTTTGGGGAGCAGCACAGGCATGTGTCTATGTTGGTAGGCAGAAGCCGAGACTTCATACTACCTTGGGGAGCAGCACAGACATGTGTCTATGTTGGTGGGCAGAAGCCGAGACTTCATACTACTTTGGGGAGCAGCACCAGCATGTGTCTATATTGGTGGAAAGAAGCCGAGACTTCATGCTACTTTGGGGAGCAGCACAGGCATGTGTCTATGTTGGTGGAAAGAAGCCGAGACTTTATGCTACTTTGGGGAGCAGCACAGGCATGTGTCTATGTTGGTGGGCAGAAGCCAAGACTACATACTACTTTGGGGAGCAGCACAGGCATGTGTCTATGTTGGTGGGCAGAAGCCGAGACTTCATGCTACTTTGGGGAGCAGCACAGGCATGTGTCTATGTTGGTGGAAAGAAGCTGAGACTTCATGCTACTTTGGAGAGCAGCACAGGCATGTGTCTATGTTGGTGGAAAGAAGCCGAGACTTCATGCTACTTTGGGGAGCAGCACAGGCATGTGTCTATGTTGGTGGGCAGAAGCCAAGACTTCATACTACTTTGGGGAGCAGCACAGGCATGTGTCTATGTTGGTGGAAAGAAGCTGAGACTTCATGCTACTTTGGGGAGCAGCACAGAGATGTGTCTATGTTGGTGGAAAGAAGCCAAGACTTCATGCTACTTTGGGGAGCAGCACAGGCATGTGTCTATGTTGGTGGAAAGAAGCTGAGACTTCATGCTACTTTGGGGAGCAGCACAGGCATGTGTCTATGTTGGTGAAAAGAAGCCGAGACTTCATGCTACTTTGGGGAGCAGCACAGGCATGTGTCTATGTTGGTGGGCAGAAGCCAAGACTTCATACTACTTTGGGGAGCAGCACAGGCATGTGTCTATGTTGGTGGAAAGAAGCCGAGACTTCATGCTACTTAGGGGTGCAGTACAGACATGTGTCTATGTTGGTGGACAGAAGCCGAGACTTCATGCTACTTTGGGGAGCAGCACAGACATGTGTCTATGTTGGTTGACAGAAGCCGAGATTTCATGCTACTTAGGGGTGCAGTACAGACATGTGTCTATGTTGGTGGACAGAAGCCGAGACTTCATGCTACTTTGGGGAGCAGCACAGACATGTGTCTATGTTGGTGGACAGAAGCCGAGACTTCATGCTACTTTGGGGAGCAGCACAGACATGTGTCTATGTTGGTTGACAGAAGCCGAGACTTCATGCTACTTTGGGGAGCAGCACAGGCATGTGTCTATGTTGGTGGGCAGAAGCCGAGACTTCATACTACTTTGGGGAGCAGCACAGGCTTGTGTCTATGTTGGTGGAAAGAAGCAGAGACTTCATGCTACTTTGAGGAGCAGCACAGCCATGTGTCTATGTTGGTGGGCAGAAGCCGACAATTCATGCTACTTTGGAGAGCAGCACAGGCATGTGTCTATGTTGGTGGAAAGAAGCAGATACTTCATGCTACTTTGGGGAGCAGCACAGACATGTGTCTATGTTGGTGGGCAGAAGCCGAGACTTCATACTACTTTGGGGAGCAGCACAGGCATGTGTCTATGTTGGTGGGCAGAAGCCGAGACTTCATGCTACTTTTGGGAGCAGCACAGGCATGTGTCTATGTTGGTGGGCAGAAGCTGAGACTTCATACTACTTTGGGGAGCAGCACAGACATGTGTCTATGTTGGTGGACAGAAGCCGAGACTTCATGCTACTTTGGGGAGCAGCACAGGCATGTTTCTATGTTGGTGGGCAGAAGCCGAGACTTCATACTACTTTGGGGAGCAGCACAGGCATGTGTCTATGTTGGAAAGAAGCCGAGACTTCATGCTACTTTGGGGAGCAGCACAGGCATGTGTCTATGTTGGTGGGCAGAAGCCAAGACTTCATACTACTTTGGGGAGCAGCACAGACATGTGTCTATGTTGGTGGGCAGAAGCCGAGACTTCATGCTACTTTGGGGAGCAGCACCAGCATGTGTCTATATTGGTGGAAAGAAGCCGAGACTTCATGCTACTTTGGGGAGCAGCACAGGCATGTGTCAATGTTGGTGGAAAGAAGCCGCAACTTCATGCTACTTTGGGGAGCAGCACAGGCATGTGTCTATATTGGTGGGCAGAAGCCGAGACTTCATGCTACTTTGGGGAGCAGCACAGGCATGTGTCTATATTGGTGGAAAGAAGCTGAGACTTCATGCTACTTTGGGGAGCAGCACAGGCATGTGTCTATGTTGATGGAAAGAAGCCGAGACTTCATGCTAATTTGGGGAGCAGCACAGGCATGTGTCTATGTTGGAAAGAAGCCGAGACTTCATGCTACTTTGGGGAGCAGCACAGGCATGTGTCTATGTTGGTGGGCAGAAGCCAAGACTTCATACTACTTTGGGGAGCAGCACAGACATGTGTCTATGTTGGTGGGCAGAAGCCGAGATTTCATACTACTTTGGGAAGCAGCACAGGCATGTGTCTATGTTGGTGGAAAGAAGCCGAGACTTCATGCTACTTAGGGGTGCAGTACAGACATGTGATTATGTTGGTGGACAGAAGCCGAGACTTCATGCTACTTTGGGGAGCAGCACGGACATGTGTCTATGTTGGTTGACAGAAGCCGAGATTTCATGCTACTTAGGGGTGCAGTACAGACATGTGTCTATGTTGGTGGACAGAAGCCGAGACTTCATGCTACTTTGGGGAGCAGCACTGACATGTGTCTATGTTGGTGGACAGAAGCCGAGTTTTCATGCTACTTTGGGGAACAGCACAGACATGTGTCTATGTTGGTTGACAGAAGCCGAGACTTCATGCTACTTTGGGGAGCAGCACAGGCATGTGTCTATGTTGGTGGGCAGAAGCCAAGACTTCATACTACTTTGGAGAGCAGCACAGGCATGTGTCTATGTTGGTGGAAAGAAGCTGAGACTTCATGCTACTTTGGGGAGCAGCACAGGCATGTGTCTATGTTGGTGGACAGAAGCCGAGACTTCATGCTACTTTGGGGAGCAGCACAGGCATGTGTCTATGTTGGTGGAAAGAAGCCGCAACTTCATGCTACTTTGGGGAGCAGCACAGGCATGTGTCTATGTTGGTGGGCAGAAGCCGAGACTTCATGCTACTTTGGGGAGCAGCACAGACATGTGTCTATGTTGGTGGAAAGAAGCCGAGACTTCATGCTACTTTGGGGAGCAGCACAGGCATGTGTCTATGTTGGTGGGCAGAAGCCAAGACTTCATACTACTTTGGGGAGCAGCACAGGCATGTGTCTATGTTGGTGGGCAGAAGCCGAGACTACATACTACTTTGGGGAGCAGCACAGGCATGTGTCTATGTTGGTGGAAAGAAGCAGAGACTTCATGCTACTTTGAGGAGCAGCACAGCCATGTGTCTATGTTGGTGGGCAGAAGCCGAGAATTCATGCTACTTTGGGGAGCAGCGCAGGCATGTGTCTATGTTGGTAGGCAGAAGCCAAGACTTCATACTACTTTGGGGAGCAGCACAGACATGTGTCTATGTTGGTGGGCAGAAGCCGAGACGTCATACTACTTTGGGGAGCAGCACAGACATGTGTCTATGTTGGTGGGCAGAAGCCGAGATTTCATACTACTTTGGGAAGCAGCGCAGGCATGTGTCTATGTTGGTGGAAAGAAGCCGAGACTTCATGCTACTTAGGGGTGCAGTACAGACATGTGATTATGTTGGTGGACAGAAGCCGAGACTTCATGCTACTTTGGGGAGCAGCACGGACATGTGTCTATGTTGGTTGACAGAAGCCGAGATTTCATGCTACTTAGGGGTGCAGTACAGACATGTGTCTATGTTGGTGGACAGAAGCCGAGACTTCATGCTACTTTGGGGAGCAGCACTGACATGTGTCTATGTTGGTGGACAGAAGCCGAGTTTTCATGCTACTTTGGGGAGCAGCACAGACATGTGTCTATGTTGGTTGACAGAAGCCGAGACTTCATGCTACTTTGGGGAGCAGCACAGGCATGTGTCTATGTTGGTGGGCAGAAGCCAAGACTTCATACTACTTTGGAGAGCAGCACAGGCATGTGTCTATGTTGGTGGAAAGAAGCTGAGACTTCATGCTACTTTGGGGAGCAGCACAGGCATGTGTCTATGTTGGTGGACAGAAGCCGAGACTTCATGCTACTTTGGGGAGCAGCACAGGCATGTGTCTATGTTGGTGGAAAGAAGCCGAGACTTCATGCTACTTTGGGGAGCAGCACAGGCATGTGTCTATGTTGGTGGGCAGAAGCCAAGACTTCATACTACTTTGGGGAGCAGCACAGGCATGTGTCTATGTTGGTGGGCAGAAGCCGAGACTACATACTACTTTGGGGAGCAGCACAGGCATGTGTCTATGTTGGTGGGCAGAAGCCAAGACTTCATACTACTTTGGAGAGCAGCACAGGCATGTGTCTATGTTGGTGGGCAGAAGCCGAGAATTCATGCTACTTTGGGGAGCAGCGCAGGCATGTGTCTATGTTGGTAGGCAGAAGCCAAGACTTCATACTACTTTGGGGAGCAGCACAGACATGTGTCTATGTTGGTGGGCAGAAGCCGAGACTTCATACTACTTTGGGGAGCAGCACAGGCATGTGTCTATGTTGGTGGGCAGAAGCCGAGACTTCATATTACTTTGGGGAGCAGCACAGGCATGTGTCTATGTTGGAAAGAAGCCGAGACTTCATGCTACTTTGGGGAGCAGCACAGACATGTGTCTATGTTGGTGGGCAGAAGCCGAGAGTTCATGCTACTTTGGGGAGCAGCACAGACATGTGTCTATGTTGGTGGGCAGAGGCTGAGACCTTTCTCCTCTTTGTCTAGTCCACGTTTCTTGTCTCTGGAAGCATTCCCTGAGGTCATCTGTGCATGGTGAGTGAGTTAGCTTCCTTGGTCTAACTGGGAGGTTTGCTGTATCCTCCCTAGCGCCAGGACATCATTTTCTAAACAATTTAAGTAAGAAAGACAATTGGTAGTTGTTCAAGTTTCAAGTAGCATGCCCATTATGTTTAAGTCCTTATGCTGTCCCTATTGTATTTTAAATGCTTTTTTTCTGTAAAGGTCATCTTAAAAATATGGAAAGATTCACTTGCAAGATCTCTTCTTTGTTCTCAAAATACCATGATGGAACAGAGCACCGATGCATGCAGTCGCTAGTAACTCTAGCCAAGTCTGCCTGTAGAGCCTGCCAAGGCTTTCTGAACAATAGAGACTACCCTGAGCTCAGTGACATGTTCCACCTGGGTGCTTGGCTGGTCATGGAGCCATGGGTCACCTGCTGAAGAACACAGCAGAGCAGATGAGTCATTTGTCTGAGTCTATGGACAGAAGCCACACGTCCATAGTGATGTGGGAGAGAAATTCTCCTCTGTTTAACAAGTACATTCTGGCTATCATTGAAACTTTAAAGTTGACAGTCGATATTAGTCATCAGACCTAGGGGGCAAGAGGTAGAAGTGATGGAGCTTGAAAGATCAGTCACTCACATCACTTGCTGTCCATAGGCCTGCCTAGCTCTTGTCTTCTGACACATACCCCATATGAGTTCCTTGTCTTAGAGCCTGAATAAGAGGCTGTATGATGGAACCCCGCATTCATTTCCCACGCGTGCCTTTACTCCTCAGTCACTATCCTGACTACGATGTTACCACGTATTCCTTTACCACGCAAGTCGTTGCAACGACTTGACTTTAGGGGGCATATAAATTACTATTCCAACTCAAGTTAATGTATCAGTAGGGAAGGTGTTGGACTAAAAATCCATCATCAATCTAACAACATGCCCCCTAAAGCAAGTCATTGTAATGACTCACGCAGTAAAGGAATGCCTGGTAACATTGCAGTCGAGGGAGAGACTGCGGAGTAAAGGCAGGTTGTGGTTCTGCCTGCGGGGTAAAGGATGTTTCCTGAATACGAGTTTGGCGGATGGGTTGCTTAATCACACACATGACGCATATTCCCTCCCCTTTATTTTAAGTGCTTTTAGTCCTAGGAATGCCTTGCATAATAAGAATTCCTTGTTCTGTGCATTGAGGAATGAGGAAATCTTGTGCACCCGGCAGTGGCCAGCGATTGAAGGAAAGTAAACTGCATGCCTCTCTGACCATAGGTCCTTACATTTTTAATTGTGGAACTCCCTGAGAAAATGTACATTCTTTATTATTTCACAAATATCAAATGTCCTTGTACATGCCTTCCAGGTGATGTTATGGATTTTGAAGTTCCTACCCAACCCAAGAACATTTTTGCTTTGTTGTAATAGGAAACAATTTTTACACCGTGATCTTTTGTCAGGATTAAGGGTCAGATATAACCCATAAAAGATAGAGCCGACAGTACCAATCAGGAATCGGAGTACGAATCCTCCTTCTGTTCCAACCAAAGTACAGAATAATAATATGTAGGTTAGAAACTCAGGATAAAATGGGGAAACTTCTCAACTCTATTGCATTGAGTACTTTTCACTGCACAGAGATTCTAGCAAGGCCTAAATGGATTGGGCCTCAATTAGAGTTTTGAAGACAATACCCTGGCAGAATTTCCTCTGCAATATATGTTTGGTATAAAGAAATTCAGGCGTGGATTCTACTCCCTGTTTAGATTTTCCTCCGGAAATTGGAGTATTTTGAGTTATCTTCAAACTCCTAGTCTTCATGTACAGGCTGAGTGGAGGCCGATCACTTGGCCCGACTTTATCAGGTGGAAAAGGCCTTGGTAATATGCTGCAGTGCAGCCGGCCCCAATCTCTGACACCCTTCCACAGAAAGGGGAGAGCAGGTAAGGCTGCCAAGTAACATCCTCCACCTTCCTCTTCTACCTTACTCCCCCCTGTCTTGCACTCCGCCCTGCACCAGCTCCCTTGCACACAGTTGCCACCAGCTCATAACAGGTGATAAATGCATGCCTTCAACTTAACAGCATTAGGAGCACCATATGCAGTTCCACCCCATTAATTGGGGTCTTGATAGTTTTTTGCTATTCTGTGGTGTTTAACTCACAAAATGAGATAACATGTGAAGATCCTTTGTCCTAGTATCTCCACACATATTCCCTCCTGACTCAAAAATTGATGATATATGAGACCCTACTTGTGCAAAGCAGGAGAGATGCCACCAGCCCTTGCTGAAATATTCTACTGTTAAGATTGATAGTTATTGAAGGTTCTATGAGAACATTTAAGAGTGTGTTTGTAGACATGTTGTAGAGATAAGAAAGGTTATTTCAGAGAATAATTTCTGGGCAATGGCATCAGCCTGAAGAAGGTCTTTTTTGGAATACATGTAGAAATGCTACACAGGAAGTATGATACAGATGGAAAGAATATTGAGCTAAAGTTTGAGTACGCCTCAGAGAGTAGTCTTTATTGTATGGCAGAAGCAGGAATCTGACATGGTCTTACAGCCCATCCTCAGCATGCGCCTGCATTAGATTGGCATTGAAGCATTCACTCTCCACTTGTTCTGCTCCTTCTTAATGGACAGAACAGAAGCATAATTCCTTGAAAGCCTGCACACTCCTCTTCTGAATGCCTCCAAGCTCATCACTTAGCCCCTTTCTCTTCAACATATATATGATCCTTCTGGCTGTAATCCGCACACAAGACATCAACATCCTCTCCTGTGTAGTTGACATACAACTTATACCCTCCCTCTCAAACAAGAGCTCCAACACAAGAGACAAGTTCACCACATGCATTATCAAAGTTGCTAACTGGATGAAAATCAACTGTCTCAAGCTCAATACTGACAAGGCAGAATTAGCGATTTTCAAAATGATCTTTGACCCACCCAGCACCCACGCCTGGAACCTTGGACTCATCATTGAAAGCAAGCTTGAAGTGACTGCACAAGTCAACACTGTCACTGTGTCCTATTTCCACAGCCTGAATATGATGAGTAAAATCTTCTAATGGCTCCCAAGCAACACCAGAAATGTCCTAGCCACGAGCAAGTTGCACTACGGCAATACCTTCTTTGCCAGGGTCATCAAGCAGCTCGCAGAAGACTACAAACCACTGAGAACTTGACAGCCAGAGTCATTCTTAACCTCCACACAGCACTCAGTTCACACCATACCTCCGGGAGCTCTACTGGCTTCCGATACACAAATTTGCTCATTTTAATCTCCTCCCACACACACAGTCAAGGCACTATATAACGTAGGCCCCACCTACCGGAACAGTCACATTTCTTCCACCATCCACCCAAAAAACACCAGTCCGCAGGACTCCTAGTCGTACACATCTCACTTATACACAGAATAGGATCAGGAGGACAGGAGTGCTGCTGCTTCGCTCCTAACACATAGAGCAACCTCACATTACATCTAAGCCCCCTCCTCTCTTATTGAATTCTGCAAGAAGCTGGAGACCTGGACTTGCAATTAACCTACCAACCTCAGGCATGCGCGCGTGCTCAGCACCAGGATACTCTTGTGGGTGATAGTGGGCTTTACAAATACACATAACACAACAATGTTATGATAGATTAATATTATATCCAAAATATTGAGGACAAAAATATTGGAAAGTAAGTGAAGTATAGATTTATTATTTTTTAATCACATCCAGTGACCTTGAAGATATCAACACCTTCAAAGTGTTCACACATATAGTTAGGTATAGAAAATTTATAAATATTTTCCAGTTGATATTTTTTTCCTCAATATTTTGGCTACGATATTAATGTGTCATGATATTCCCCACTGGATATTTCAAAAATACAACATGATATGTTTGATGTAAAAAGCGATCCAAAGGAGATGACATTCTGGGGAAGGTGCAGGTATTCATTGAGTGTTCCACAACACCAAATCAACACTTCATTAAGTGTCTGAGAGAATCCTCCCCTTTTACTGTATTAGTGTCATAGAAGGCTCTAATCTTGACAAGCTTCTAGCAGGACAACCTCAGGAGACCTTTAATGGACCGAAATTGCTTCATAACTGATAATATCTTACTAGGGAATCAAAGACAAAATACTGTCTTCAAAAATACTGCGGCCAAATTATCAGTTACCAATACATTGTTAAGGTGAGTATATATGCACCCCCACATTCTCTCTAATGGGACAGTTGTAATTCTTTCTTCACTAATTGAACTACTTAACTACTCACTGGTCACTTGATTTATCCCAAAAAACTGGAGACATGCAGTGATCAGGCTACTACTAAAAGAAAAACCATCTAGATCCGGCCTTGCCTGGCAACTATCGTCCTATATCGTTGCTATCATTTGTAGGAAAACTATTACAGAAACATGTCAACCAGGCATTACCCAGTTTTTGGGAGGAAAACGATCACCTTCTTCCCACACAGATGGGCTTCCGTACCCAGCACAGTACTGAGTCTGCCCTACTGGTGGTCACCGAGGAGCTTAAAGACATACTGGACAAGGGTGATTGTGCCGCAATTCTGTTACTTAACTAAGTGCGGCGTTCGACGCTGTTGACCATGCCATCTTGATAGACAGGCTCAGGGAAGTGGGAATCCATGAAAAAGCCTTGGACTGGCTAACATCCTTTCTAAAAGACAGATCCTACCAGGTCATGGAAAACACATATTTTTCTGATAGTCTGCCATCGATATGTAAAGTGCCACAGGGATCGTTGCTCAGCCCCACCTTGTTTAATGTCTCCATCCGACAGTTAGCAACAATTGTGTAGGAGTTTGGTATATTGGTCGTCTCCTATGCAGACAATACACAGCTGGTGGTTGCCTTTGCATTCAACCCAAACCTGAACACCAGCAATTAATACCCTGCCTGGAAAGAGTGGCCACCTGGATGACTAACTGCTGCTTGAAACTTAACGATGAAAAGATGGAACTGATGATTCTGGGAATTAATGCGATACCAGACCACTGACCCCCAAGCACCTATTAAAGAGGTAAACTTTTTAGGTAACGCTGCACTGCTGCCTTTCCTTGAAGCATTGACAGCTGTATTATTTCACTGTCTATTTTTTTTTAAAAACAGATTTTATTTGATGGATTGCACATATATCGCAACCCCCGCATGTCGGAGGCAGCCGCCAAGCAATACAAAGCATCATTGTCATAGCAATCTGTACATCATTTTATACGGCAACAATATCAAACTGAACACAGTGAAATTCCCCCTCTTCCCACCCCTCCCCCTCAACCCCCCCTTCCCTGGAACCCCCCACTGGTCACACAACCCTGTCCCCCTTGGTCAGCTCTTGGTGTCTCAGGCCAGTATCATCTATACATCCTCAATTATAGCTCAGCACACATTCCCCACTGTAACCTCTCGCTCTACCGGAGGGTCCAGCCACAAGCCCCTGTAGTCAGCCCACCTCTTCCAAATCCGATAGTGTTTACGCGGGCAGCCCCGGGCCTCAAAAATAGGCTGCTCCAAACCCATGCAGAAGTCCAACCCCTTCTTCCACACTGGAACAGAAGGAGCTCGGGGATCCTACCATGCTTTTGCAATATCCCTCTTAGCGAGGGTCAAGCCTAAGACCAATAAATGCCTCTTGTACCTATTCCCCCAACCCCCTCCATTACATGTAGCAAACCCAGTCGCACCGTACGCGGGAGTTCCCACCCCAAAACCTCTGCCAGGCAACCTCACACTCCTCTCTAGAATCTAGCCAGTGAGGTGCAGTCCCACACCGTGTGAAGCAGTGTCCCGACCTCCCCACCACATCTCAGACAGTTCGGGCTCGCAATAAGACCTGCCTTCCACAACCGCTCCGTAGTATAATAAATTCTGTGGAGATATTTAAATTGAATAAGCCTCAATCTCATTGCTATTGCCGCACCTCTAGGGGCCTTCAGTGCCTTCCGCCAATCCTCCTCCTCTAGTGCCCCGACATTCCCTTCCCACGACTCCCTATGCTTCTGTAATGTCGAGGAGCAATGTGTGGTGAGAGTCTGATAGATGCGTGATATCTTTTTTTCACCTAAGTCTCCCATGAAGACCTTGGCTTCCACGGGACTAAACTCTGGGAGGGAATCCAAACCCACCAGACTCGGTGTAATAGCGTGACGGAATTGCAAATATTGGAAAAATTGGGACTGGGGCATACCGTATTCCGTTTGGAGGTCCTGAAAGGATTTAAGCGTAGTGCTCGACATGAAATTCCCTAATCTCGAGATCCCGATGTCGTCCCAACCCCTGAACCCCCGAAGGGACTCCAGAGCCGGAAAGCATCCGTTCTGCCACAACGGGGTTTCTGCAGTCAGTTTGCCCCACCATCCCATACGACGCAATGTCTGCCTCCAAACCTGGAATACCTGCTGAGTTGCCGGCGGCAGCCGCCTGCGAAGGTGTGCTGCATATAGTATCTGATGTAAAGAGTTGTTCCCCATCAGATTTCACTGTCTAATTTTGTTTTTGAACGAGTGATTGCAGCTACGGAAGCCATTTACACAGCCCCTTTCATGGCTTCATCAGCCAATGAATTCCCTTCAACATAAACGCCATCATGTTCATGACTCAGCGTGTGTATCACGTGAGTGTTTTGTAGTCCGTTTCGCAACTGAACTACTTGTTCCCAAAGCGTTTTATGCTTAATTGTGCCACCTTTTGCATCTTTGAAACCATTTTGAAGCCAATTCTGTAAATATTTGTTGTAAGATTGAACACAGTAAAAGGAATCGCACACTATGAGTGTGGGGAATTCGCGAACCGTGTTTTTAAGTGCCATTATGAATGCTTGTAATTCAGCTCACTGAGCTGTATAATCTCCTACAGATTGCGTTTTTGTGACCATAGGTCTCAATTAGCCATTGCGCATACAACCTTTAATGATTGCGCATGCGGCACTATAAGCTTGCTTACCCCAGTAGCGGGTTGTGCAGATCCGTCAGTATAAATTATAAATTTGTACTGATCAAGAGGGAGAATTTCAGTAGACAGAGGACATTCGGGTTCGTATTGCAGGAATGCTTGTGTTTTTAAATAAAGATCAAAAACATATTCAACATCAGTTGCAGCAAGCAAATTAACCCATTGTATCCATCTTGAATGTAAAGGTTTTGCATTCGGAATGCTAGCTTTTGTAACTGCCTCTAAGGCTGATACAGGGGTTACGACCATAATGTGTTTCCCCTGTGCTAGGGCTCTTTCTTTTGCTACAGCGGTTTGAACTGCTGTCAGAATTGTTTCTGTTGATGTAAATTTAGTTTCTGCTATGTGTACAAATGTGATTTGTATGCAATTGGTACTTTTTCACCTTCGTTAAAAGTTAAGTAGGTGAATTCGCATTGAACCGGAATGATTCGGACCACTAAGTGGCGTACATTTACGCCTGTTTGTGTTTTGTTGCTAACATGTCTGTTTGTAGTGAACGCAAAATTTCTGTGTGTTCTTTTGTCCAATTTATCCAATTTAGGCTTTTCACGGTTTTTGGAGGTTGGAGCAGCGCACACTTTTCTAAAAAGTTGGCTGCCAGGCTTTTGCCTTCACTTGATAGTTCATATCCTAGAAAAAAGAGTTGACATGGGCAATTCTTGATTTTTTTTAATTGAATTTATACCCTTCAGAGGTGGAGCCCAGTAAAACGGTGTTCTTCCTGTTTAAGTGCCTGTTCAGGTCATCGTCTGTCAGATAGATATCATCGAAATATGACAATGCCTCTTCATCAAAAGTTTGTAGTAACTCTGTTACCCTTGCTGAGAATAACCCTGGAGTATTCTTGAATCCTTGAGGGAGACTAAAGAATTGACGCTGGGTCCCCATTATTGAGAAAGCGGTCAAATACCTACTTTCAGGTGCAATGTTTTGACAAAAGAAACTGTTAGAAATATCTAATGTGGTTATATATTGTTTAAGGGCAATGTTATTCATTAATGCTGTACTGTGTGCATTTTGCACTGCAAATGTTTTACAACAAGAGTTTGGGTGTCTGTAATCCAAAACTAGACGATATGTATTGTCTGGTTTGGAAACAGGAAACAAAGGATTGTTCATTTATGAGGTGCATGTCTCAATCACCCAGTGGTATTCAAGTTGATCTAAGATCTCCCTGACCTGTTGTTTAGCTTCTTTCTTAATTGGATCCTGCCTTGGTGCAGTTGGTTGATTTTTAAACTGGATTGTGTGTTGAGGTGCGTCCTCATCCCTTCCTACATGATTTTTATATAATACTGGGGCTTGTGCAAGTGCCCATTTCCTGGCATAAGTATATTTTAAATGTAGTGGAGCATGGTTGGAGAAGGCTGGCATTATGATGTCTTCGTCATGTGGACATTCTCTGACAACTTCTGGTGGCCAGTCCCATTCTGCTAGAAGTACATCATAACCCTTTGAAAGTCACTCCCAAATGAGTGCTTTCACTTTTCTTGATATGTCTCCCTCCATTTGCGGTGTTATTTTATATACCGTTTGTGGAGAACTAACCCTGGTGTCTGCAGTTTCAACTTGAATGTCTTCATTCAGGTCCACTGTCTCTAGAAGTCCCTTCAGGTTCTGGCGAGCTATTGTTACTTCTGCTGCGCTGTCCAACATTGTCTGAGCCCATTCTCTGTTCCTGAGCTGCGTTCTCAGAATCCTCGGCATGTCTGATCTTTAGACCTGTACAAAAGGGGGTGGTGATGGACCGAGCATCAGAACCAATCAAACACTCACACCCAGTCGAAAGATCTGGGATTGATCCATCACCGTTCTTTAGCCCACGCTGCCACCCCAGTTCAGACATGGCTATATGCAAATCAGTCTGACCCTGTGCCTCATGGGAACAGCTGTGTAAGTATCAACCAGGCGGTCAAAAAACACTTGCCCACATGAATCGTGTTTGGGACACAAGAACCCACTTCCGTATTCAGAACAGATTATTTATTATAAAATTTCATACATAGACTAATCCACCATAATTATATATATAAAACAAGGCATATAATGACAACAGTAAATATAAGCAAAAAAGTAAAATACATTAACACAATTTTTAAACAATAATCATAAATTTCATAAAAACATAATAATAATAATTCCTGAGTCAAGTGTTAATAAATGTGTAGTCGACGCGCGTTTCGGCGACCAGCGCCTTCTTCAAGACAGGACAAAATATCAATTACTTGTGATAAAATCTATGTACAGTCTTTTTCTGTGTTTAGTAGATAGGGGTGACTTGTCACGTTAGGTTTTAAAAACTCGTAAAAAATGCTTGTGCATGAAGCTACATATACAAAGAATATCCATTAAGCAATGGATCCACTTCTATCTCTTAGAGCGACTACGTAGTTAAATGTGCAAATTACCGCGCCTCCACTGTTGCAAGCCGGTACTTTTGATGAATTGGCTTCAATGCGCGATTTCCATTACTCCAAATATGAGTGTTGTTGTATTAATGATGTATAACGATTGGTTCGCACTTTCCTGGCAGACGGGGATATATGTGCCAGAACTGTAGGAAAAACCGCGGGTCAAAGAGTGGAGGCTTGCTGGATGGATAAACGTGTCCCCGGTCACACTCGGTGCCGGAGTTTGTTGCAAACTCATGTGAACAGTCCAGCCCGAACTGCCAAGCCATGCCTTCCCTGGACCGGAAACAAGCTTCCGAGGACCGGTTTCTGGCCTTCCAGCCGTCTTCAACCCGGCTTGCTTGAATCCAGTGGCAAAGTGAGCAAGGGACTCACGTCTGAGCATACCCTGCCACACTTATGGCGGCCAAAAGCGGTACAAAAGGGGGTGGTGATGGACGGAGCATCAGAACCAATCAAACACTCACACCCAGTCAAAAGATCTGGGATTGATCTATCACCGTTCTTTAGCCCACTCTGCCACCCCAGTTCAGACATGGCTATATGTAAATCAGTCTGACCCTGTGCCTCATGGGAACAGTCCAGCCCGAACTGCCAAGCCATGCCTTCCCTGGACCGGAAACAAGCTTCCGAGGACCGGTTTCTGGCATTCCAGCCGTCTTCAGCCCGGCTTGCTTGAATCCAGTGGCAAAGTGAGCAGGGGACTCACGTCTGAGCATACCCTGCCACACTTATGGCGGCCAAAAGCGGTACAAAAGGGGGTGGTGATGGACGGAGCATCAGAACCAATCAAACACTCACACCCAGTCAAAAGATCTGGGATTGATCCATCACCGTTCTTTAGCCCACTCTGTCACCCCAGTTCAGACATGGCTATATGCAAATCAGTCTGACCCTGTGCCTCATGGGAACAGTCCAGCCCGAACTGCCAAGCCATGCCTTCCCTGGACCGGAAACAAGCTTCCGAGGACCGGTATCTGGCATTCCAGCCGTCTTCAGCCCGGCTTGCTTGAATCCAGTGGCAAAGTGAGCAAGGGACTCATGTCTGAGCATACCCTGCCACACTTATGGCGGCCAAAAGTGGTACAAAAGGGGGTGGTGATGGACGGAGCATCAGAACCAATCAAAAGATCTGGGATCGATTCATCACCGTTCTTTAGCCCACTCTGCCACCCCAGTTCAGACATGGCTATGTGCAACTCAGTCTGACCATGTGCCTCATGGGAACAGTCCAGCCCGAACTGCCAAGCCATGCCTTCCCTGGACCGGAAACAAGCTTCCGAGGACCGGTTTCTGGCATTCCAGCCGTCTTCAGTCCGGCTTGCTCGAATCCAGTGGCAAAGTGAGCAAGGGACTCACGTCTGAGCATACCCTGCCACACTTATGGCGGCCGAAAGCGGTACAAAAGGGGGTGGTGATGGACGGAGCATCAGAACCAATCAAACACTCACACCAATCAAAAGATCTGGGATTGATCCATCACCGTTCTTTAGCCCACTCTGCCACCCCAGTTCAGACATGCCTATATGCAAATCAGTCTGACCCTGTGCCTCATGGGAACAGTCCAGCCGGAACTGCCAAGCCATGCCTTCCCTGGACCGGAAACAAGCTTCCGAGGACCGGTATCTGGCATTCCAGCCGTCCTCAGCCCGGCTTGCTTGAATCCAGTGGCAAAGTGAGCAAGGGACTCACGTCTGAGCATACCCTGCCACACTTATGGCGGCCAAAAGCGGTACAAAAGGGGGTGGTGATGGACGGAGCATCAGAACCAATCAAACACTCACACCCAGTCAAAAGATCTGGGATTGATCCATCACCATTCTTTAGCCCACTCTGCCACCCCAGTTCAGACATGGCTATATGCAAATCAGTCTGACCTTGTGCCTCATGGGAACAGTCCAGCCCGAACTGCCAAGCCATGCCTACCCTGGACCGGAAACAAGCTTCCGAGGACCGGTTTCTGGCATTCCAGCCGTCTTCAGCCCGGCTTGCTTGAATCCAGTGGCAAAGTGAGCAAAGGACTCACGTCTGAGCATACCCTGCCACACTTATGGCGGCCAAAAGCGGTACAAAAGGGGGTGGTGATGGACGGAGCATCAGAACCAATCAAGCACTCACACCCAGTCAAAAGATCTGGTATTGACCCATCACCGTTCTTTACCCCACTCTGCCACCCCAGTTCAGACATGGCTATATGCAAATCAGTCTGACCCTGTGCCTCATGGGAACAGTCCAGCCCGAACTGCCAAGCCATGCCTTCCCTGGACCGGAAACAAGCTTCCGAGGACCGGTTTCTGGCATTCCAGCCGTCTTCAGCCCGGCTTGCTTGAATCCAGTGGCAAAGTGAGCAAGGGACTCACGTCTGAGCATACCCTGCCACACTTATGGCGGCCAAAAGCGGTACAAAAGGGGGTGGTGATGGACGGAGCATCAGAACCAATCAAACACTCACACCCAGTCAAAATATCTGGGATTGATCCATCACCATTCTTTAGCCCACTCTGCCACCCCAGTTCAGACATGGCTATATGCAAATCAGTCTGACCCTGTGCCTCATGGGAACAGTCCAGCCCGAACTGCCAAGCCATGCCTTCCCTGGACCGGAAACAAGCTTCCGAGGACCGGTTTCTGGCATTCCAGCCGTCTTCAGCCCGGCTTGCTTGAATCCAGTGGCAAAGTGAGCAAGGGACTCACGTCTGAGCATACCCTGCCACACTTATGGCGGCCGAAAGCGGTACAAAAGGGGGTGGTGATGGACGGAGCATCAGAACCAATCAAACACTCACACCCAGTCAAAAGATCTGGGATTGATCCATCACTGTTCTTTAGCCCACTCTGCCACCCCAGTTCAGACATGGCTATATGCAAATCAGTCTGACCCTGTGCCTCATGGGAACAGTCCAGCCCGAACTGCCAAGCCATGCCTTCCCTGGACCGGAAACAAGCTTCCGAGGACCGGTTTCTGGCATTCCAGCCGTCTTCAGCCCGGCTTGCTTGAATCCAGTGGCAAAGTGAGCAAGGGACTCACGTCTGAGCATACCCTGCCACACTTGTGGCGGCCAAAAGTGGTACAAAAGGGGGTGGTGATGGACGGAGCATCAGAACCAATCAAACACTCACACCCAGTCAAAAGATCTGGGATTGATCCATCACTGTTCTTTAGCCCACTCTGCCACCCCAGTTCAGACATGGCTATATGCAAATCAGTCTGACCCTGTGCCTCATGGGAACAGTCCAGCCCGAACTGCCAAGCCATGCCTTTCCTAGACCGGAAACAAGCTTCCGAGGACCGGTTTCTGGCATTCCAGCCGTCTTCAGCCCGGTTTGCTTGAATTCAGTGGCAAAGTGAGCAAGGGACTCACGTCTGAGCATACCCTGCCACACTTATGGCCGTCAAAAGCGGTACAAAAGGGGGTGGTGATGGACGGAGCATCAGAACCAATCAAACACTCACACCCAGTCAAAAGATCTGGGATTGATCCATCACCGTTCTTTAGCCCACTCTGCCACCCCAGTTCAGACATGGCTATATGCAAATCAGTCTGACCCTGTGCCTCATGGGAACAGTCCAGCCCGAACTGCCAAGCCATGCCTTTCCTGGACCGGAAACAAGCTTCCGGAGACCGGTTTCCGGCATTCCAGCCATCTTCAGCCCGGCTTGCTTGAATCCAGTGGCAAAGTGAGCAAGGGACTCACGTCTGAGCATACCCTGCCACACTTATGGCGGCCAAAAGTGGTACAAAAGGGGTGGTGATGGACCGAGCATCAGAACCAATCAAACACTCACACCCAGTCAAAAGATCTGGGATTGATCCATCACCGTTCTTTAGCCCACTCTGCCACCCCAGTTCAGACATGGCTATATGCAAATCAGTCTGACCCTGTGCCTCATGGGAACAGTCCAACCCGTACTGCCAAGCCATGCCTTCCCTGGACCGTAAACAAGCTTCCGACCGGTTTCTGGCATTCCAGCCGTCTTCAGCCCGGCTTGCTTGAATCCAGTGGCAAAGTGAGCAAGGGACTCACGTCTGAGCATACCCTGCCACACTTATGGCGGCCAAAAGTGGTACAAAAGGGGGTGGTGATGGACGGAGCATCAGAACCAATCAAACACTCACACCCAGTCAAAAGATCTGGGATTGATCCATCACCGTTCTTTAGCCCACTCTGCCACCCCAGTTCAGACATGGCTATATGCAAATCAGTCTGACCCTGTGCCTCATGGGAACAGTCCCGCCCGAACTGCCAAGCCATGCCTTCCCTGGACCGGAAACAAGCTTCCGAGGACCGGTTTCTGGCATTCCAGCCGTCTTCAGCCCGGCTTGCTTAAATCCAGTGGCAAAGTGAGCAAGGGACTCACGTCTGAGCATACCCTGCCACACTTATGGCGGCCAAAAGCGGTACAAAAGGGGGTGGTGATGGACGGAGCATCAGAACCAATCAAACACTCACACCCAGTCAAAAGATCTGGGATTGATCCATCACCGTTCTTTAGCCCACTCTGCCACCCCGGTTCAGACATGGCTATATGCAAATCAGTCTGACCCTGTGCCGCATGGAAACAGTCCAGCCCGAACTGCCAAGCCATGCCTTCCCTGGACCGGAAACAAGCTACCGAGGACCGGTTTCTGGCATTCCAGCCATCTTCAGCCCGGCTTGCTTGAATCCAGTGGCAAAGTGAGCAAGGGACTCACGTCTGAGCATACCCTGCCACACTTATGGCGGCCGAAAGCGGTACAAAAGGGGGTGGTGAAGGACGGAGCATCAGAACCAATCAAACACTCACACCCAGTCAAAAGATCTGGGATGGATCCATCACTGTTCTTTAGCCCACTCTGCCACCCCAGTTCAGACATGGCTATATGCAAATCAGACTGACCCTGTGCCTCATGGGAACAGTCCAGCCCGAACTGCCAAGCCATGCCTTCCCTGGACCGGAAACAAGCTTCCGAGGACCGGTTTCGGGCATTCCAGCCGTCTTCAGCCGGCTTGCTTGAATACAGTGGCAAAATGAGCAAGGGACTCACGTCTGAGCATACCCTGCCACACTTATGGCGGCCAAAAGCGGTACAAAAGGGGGTGGTGATGGACGGAGCATCAGAACCAATCAAACACTCACACCCAGTCAAAAGTCTGGGATTGATCCATCACCGTTCTTTAGCCCACTCTGCCACCCCAGTTCAGATATGGCTATATGCAAATCAGTCTGACCCTGTGCCTCATGGGAACAGTCCAGACCGAACTGCCAAGCCATGCCTTCCCTGGACCGGAAACAAGCTACTTTCTTCTTGGAAAATTGATTTTTTAATTTTTTTTTCTGAACATGTTGATCGTCTTTGGACTTCACGCGTTCTTCTTTTTAATAATAATACTAGAGCTTATAAAGCGCAACAGCTACCCCAAACAGGGGTGTCCCAGCGCTGAGGCAGCAGGTAATAGCTTCCAGAGAGGGTAACAACCCATATTAATCTACTCTGAAGAGCCACGTCATCAAGGCCTTTCTAAAACAGGTTTCTGGATTAGCCTGCCGCTGGGGACCTGATAGGGCATTCCATAGTGAAGCCGTTCTGAGCGTGAATGCTGTGCCCAGGTGTGTTTTCGCTAAGCGTGGGGTGCACAGCAAATTATGAGAATTAGATTGTAGTGCACGATTTTGCTTATAGAGACGCAGTCTTTCCTTCAGATAACCAGGTCATTTTCTGTTAAGGGCCCGGTAGGCCAACGTCATGGCCTTAAATGTAATTCTTTTCTCCACTGGAAGCCAGTGGAGCTTCTGTAGATGCGGAGAGACATGGTGTCGAAATGGTATGCGACTAACCAGTCTCGCAGCCGCATTCTGTATCATCTGAAGGCGGCAAATGGCATATTTGGGAAGGCCAAGATATAGGTCATTAGCGTAGTCTAGCCTAGATGTAACTGTGACATGTACTACTGAGTTGCTGCAGTCTTTCAGTAAAAAGTGTAGAACTTTCCAGGGATTTTCTAATTTACTAAAACAGGTTGCAGAGACCTGCTGTATTTGGGCTGTAAAAGAGAGGTCAGACTCCCATCTCACCCCTAAATTTTGGATACATGTGGCAGGGGAAGGTGGTGGACCCATTGCTGACGGCCACCATTAATCTGAATCGGGCACTGGGCCCTTACCGAAGAACAAAACTTCTATCTTCCCAGCTCTGAGCTTTAATTTATTTGAGTTCATCCATAGTGCTATGTCGCACAAGCAGCCCTTGAAGTCCTTAAAAGCATCTACCATCTGCTCCTTAAAAGAAAAAACCAACTGGGTGTCGACAGCGTAGGAAATCGCTTTCACTCTCCAGTTGGCAATCAAACATTGGAGCTAGGTAAAGGTTAAACAGTAAAGGGACACCTCACCAGAGCTGTTTTGGTTTAGATGCAAATGGTTAAAGGGCAACTCTCTGAGTACGCCCACTCAGATAGGATGTCAGCCAGGTCAGCACTTTCCCACCTTGTAGTCTCTGGACCTGTATGGTGTGGTCAACAGTGTTGAATGCCACGGACAGATCCAGGAGCACCAGCAATGCTGATGCTCCAGAATCCAACGACCACCTTACTGACTCTGCTACCTCAAGAAGAGCGGTCTCCGTACTGAATCCTGCCTGGAAACCAGATTGTGTGTCAGGCAAAGCGCCATTCTGCTCAATAAAAGTGGTCAGTTGGCGCTGGACCAGCTTCTCCAGCATTTTTCATGGGGCGGGGAGCAGAGAGATGGGTCTGAGGTCGCTAAGGTGTCCTGGGTCACCATTTGGTTTCTTTTTCAAAGGGAGAAGTGTTGCATGTTTCCATTTATCAGGAAAGATGCCCGTGTTCCACATGTGAAGTAGCTCGCCCGTCAGGGAAAGGGATAACATTTTCCACAGTTTGGAAGGCATGGATGATCTGGGGCGCCTGAGCGGCATTTTTGGATTTCAGCTAGAGCACCCTGAGGCGATATTGGTGTAAAGTTTGTAAGCGAAAGTGCCTCCACCGCACCCAGGGATATATCCGCTTTCTCAGATGCCTCAGAGGTCAAAAAGGAGTCATAGAACTTTAAAATGTTATTATCAAAATGACTAGCAATTTTTTCAGACAAGGCTAGGGACGGTGTCACTTTAGTCTCTATCACCTTGGGTTTGAAAAAGGTTTGGACTACTTTAAAAACCTCTCTACTGAAATAGTCTGCGTTATGGAAGCGTGAAACAATATAGTGCCGCATGCTGCTTTTATAGCCTTATGAAAATATTTTAATGCTTTTTTGTAAGTTACCTTTGCTATATCACAGTAGCACAGCCTCCACTGGCGGTCCAGTTTTTTGCATCTGTTTTTTGTTTCTTTGAGGGCGTCAGAAAACCAGGGAGCAGAGGGGGACAGTCTAGTGGATTTCATTACTCTGACCGGCATGACTGACTCCACAGCAGTGGCAATCCATTGATGTATAGAAGCTGCATCTGCATTGGGGTCAGAGGATAGGCGAGGGTAATTGTCCTGCAGAATATGGCTTAATGCTACTTCGGTCAGGTTATACCAATTTCTCTGTGGAATAAATCGAGTGCCCTTAACTTGCCCCAGTTTGGGCGGAGTAATCGAAAAAGAGATCAGGTAATGATCTGACCAAATCAAAGGGGACGGAGTCTTCATATCGATGGCAGTGAAATTGGAGAAAACTAAGTCCAAGGTGTGCTCCGCTATATGCGTCGGGGAGGACACCCGTTGTATGAGGTTGGCACCTGTTAAGGACGAGACCAGTTGCGCTGCTTGTGAACAGTTCGGGTCGTTCACATGCAGATTAAAATCTCCCAGGGCCATAAAATTGGTACACACTACCGATTTTTGAGCAATAAAATTGCACAGAGTCTGCGAAGGAGTCGCTGCACAGTCGGGTGGTCTGTAGAAAAGAATGCCCGCGAAGGCATATGAGGGGTTAATTTGTATACAAAAATGAAGTCCATCAATGCCGTGTACAAGAAGAGGGGCAGAGGACGCCAGCTCCCACAAATCTCTAAAAATAATAGCCATCCCACCCCCTCTTTTCCCACCTTCTCGATTGGCGTAGCACATTTTGAAACCTGGTTGGATAGCTAGTGTGATTGTTGTCACCGCATCCATGTTTAGCCAGATTTCGGTTAAAAACATAACATCCCAGATAGCCTCAATTAAAATTGACCTACAACCTCTGCATGCTTGGACAATGATCTACAAGTAACGAGGCATGCCTCGATTTTATCGTTGCACTCGTTCGCCAAGACCCAGGGAGGTATCTTTCTCATACTGGGAGCCTTGACCTGATTCAGAATCTATATATAATATCAGAATCTATATATAATATCAGCTATGCGGTAGTGGAGATTTAGCTAGATCGATCTGGTGTGACCCTGAGCACATTGAGCCTTGGAGGCACATCAAATCGTTTCGCGTCCAACATATGGGCTCACCACTCCCACTACCGGTAGCATGGCCGGCGCCGGCCGCGATCCGGTCACGGATGGCCGCAGACAGGCTAGCATTTGGCGCGCCGGTGGCGTGCCCGCTGAGCGCATTTACCACGCGGCCGGCAAGTCATCAGCTTCATATACCCGAGGGCAGGAAGTGAGGAGCAATGTGGGCGGAGTCACGTCGGTCCCACCGTACAATCAGCACTGTTTGCCGTCATGGAATTGGGACCGCGAGATGAGCAGAGTCATGCACCACAAGTAAGCATCAAATTTAAAACTAAGTTGAAAATCCGAGTATTCAAAGCGCGAGCAATATGCAAACGGTGCAAAAGCGAATTAGTTAAAAACAGTAGCTAGCCCCACAGTGCGCAATTACCTGACCGTCCTCTTCTTTTAGATGTCTGTGACGATATCTGAAAGGTACAAGAGGAACGTGTATCAGTGTCTTGATACCTTTCAGGTTTTCTCAAATTATCCCTATTCCTGAGGTTATACCTCCTTTCAGAGGGCTCCTTTTGAGGAGACCTACCTCTGGTTTCAGAATTTTTCTCTTTTGAATGTTGTTTGTTATTTTCCCACTTCTTTTTAGAAGATGTAGGATTGTTTTTAGTTTCAGACAGTTGTGGTTTAACTGTATAATTCTATACATTTTTGTATGTTACTAAGTAATTCATTGTCTGACACTGCTTCAATGTCAGGATCAGGTGTGTAACTGGCTAAAACCGGCCAAGTTGCTGCTGGTCTACCTGGTGGACCTAGCCTGGTAATGTGATTTAAGTGTTTTAGGGCGCCTTTAAACCAGAGATCATGCTCCTGGTATGTGAGTGGAATTTCAATATCCTTGAAAGGAATATATTGCTCATGTAGATCATCTTCTTTGTAGAAGTGAAACACTCTTGTTATTGGATTTGATTCTGGGAATACTATTCATGAGCAGAATACCTCTGTCTGATGAGATTCATGTGCCTCTATCACAAAAACTGCTCTACCACCTCTTGGTGTTAGGCCATGTCTTATAAGTTTTAGAGTGATGGCTCTCCTTAAGTTAACAGGAATGATTATAGCATTCTCATCAAAACCTGTAAAATTGAAAGCTGCGTCAGCTTGGTGAGTCGCAGTTCCACCAGTTTCAGTGTTATTGTCATTATTAGACATTGTTTATTGAAAATTGCAGAGCAAGTTTCAAAGGAACAAAGATAAGGTGCACAATATTTTGGAACACTGTATCCCTCAACGTTGAACAAACCAAACAGCTATTACATAGGATTTTCGTCCTACTCAGCTATGAGGGATATTATCCCTGTCCACTCCAGATGTCTTATGGAGTTTTATGAGTAGGGGTCTCTGAGAAAAACACGACTGAGTTACTTCAGTATCTAGCGTTAAATGAGTGCTTTACCAAACCGTTGGGCACCATGTAATGTAGTTCCTATATCCCTGATGGGCTCTGCGCTTTGGAATAATATACACTATAGTTTTGACATAGGACTGTACTTGTATGTCTCTATCTAGTACATTAAACTTAATTACTTGTGTGTGCCAGCTAACTTAGAGGTCACTAGAAACTTCTCAAATAAACAAGAAGGTATTCGTTTCTGACAACCGCATAAACCTGACAACTTTGTTTCCCTTTAGAATCGGAACAATCTCAGAATCGTGGAAACAATAGATAACAGTTTCACTCAGTCAGGCGTGCATGCTTCGTTTCTACAGAGTTTGCACAGAAATAGGGAGACGGGCATTTCTATAAAAAGGGTTTATTGAACAGTCTTATTTCTCATGCATTTCTCATGCAAGAGAAATGAACTGCTACAATCGTAAGACAGAATGCGAAGTATAATAGGTACAGCGTTAGGAGTAAGATAAAAAAATACTGCAATAGCATGGCTTGTAGCCCTGAAATATTCATAAAAATAAATAAACATAAATAACACAAGCTAAAATATACTCATCTGGTGCTTCTAAAATAATCCTACCCAAGTGTACCCCAGTGTACCTATCCTAAGTGTAGTACGAGGGAAGAAGTAGGTGCTGTTTAGCTATAGTCTAGTTTAGCCAAGAGTTGCCAAAAGTGTCCCTAGGTTCTAGTCTGCTCCATAGCTTAGAGAGGTTGGAATCTCTTTCTGGGTCCGATCTCTAACACCACGCAAGGGGAGTCAGAAACACTGGAGCTGGATTCTCTGCAAGGAGGATAACAGTGTCTGGTCAGTGCGTCAGTTGGGGACTTGACTTCCTTCCGAACTTGCCGTGCGAGCCGCGTCATGCAAGTAGGCAGCCAAACCGTGGTTTGCATGAAGTGAAGGTACATTTATACCTTGAAGGTGTTTAGGAATGCCGGTATTGACATATAAGTTGGGCATAAGAACGTCATGAATGAACCCCTTAGGAGTAGATGTTCATGCATAATAAATGAGTTCTTGGAGAAATCAATATCCAAGCAAGAGGAAGTCCTAAAGGCTTAAGAGTCTGGTTTTCCAAGAACTCGATGTGACGTGGGTAGACGGATGTAGTTGACTATGCCTGTATTTGGTTAGCATGAGCAATGCCTAAATAAGTGCTGAATTTCTATGCCTAAATAAGGGCAATTATTATTATTATTATTATATTTATTTTTATAGAGCGCGCAGCTACCCGGAGGTTTCTCGGCGCTAGAGACACGTTCAGCGAGAATACAGTAGGGGGACAGAAGGGCCTAATAGGAAGTTTATTGGTTAAACAGCAATGTTTTTAAGTTCCTGCGGAATTGGAGGTAGCATGTGTCTGTGCGAAGATGGATAGGGAGGGAGTTCCAAAGGGAAGGGGCAGGTATGAGAAGGAACGACCACCCATTCTTACTCGGTTAATCCTGGGTACCTGAAACTTATGTTGGCTTGAGGAGCGGAGGGTTCTTGAGGGACAGTATTGGTGGACAAGGGTACTCAGGTAAGATGGAGCTTTACCTGATTTTATTCTGTGCATGAAACACAAGGCTTTAAATTTTGTGCGGCTTTCGATTCGAAGCCAGTGAAGATTACGTAAACCAGAGGAGGTGGAAGATTTTTTGGGCAGTTTGCACAGCAGCCTAACCGCTTTGTTTTGCACGGTTTGAAGTTTCTTCGTGACTTCCTTACAGGCTCCTAGGTACAAGATGTTGCCGTAGTCCAGTCTGGATGTGATTAGAGCCTGGACTACGTTTTTTTGTGTGTCCTGGGGGAGCATCCATATGATCTTCCTAAGCCACTTGAGGATGGTAAAACAAGTGGCAGCAACTCTGACCGCTTGTTGTTTCGTGGACATTTGGTCGTCAAAAATGATGCCAAAATTGCGAGCGGTTTTGGAAGGAGAGGGTGTGGTCCCATCTGAGGTGGCCAATGTTGGGGACCCCACAGGGCAGTGTGTTTACCAAACAGAAGCAGTTCAGTCTTTCCCCCATTGAGTTTAAGTTTGTTATCATGCATCCATTTGGCAATGTTGTTTAGGCCGGAGCAGAGGGAAGATGGGTTAGAGTGTGCGTTAGCGGAAAGCGAGTAAATAAGGTGGGTGTCGTCAGCGTATGAGTAAATCGTCAGCCCGGCTTGTTCTGCTAAAGTAGCAAGGGGACTGATGTACAAATTAAACAATATGGGGCTGAGAATCGAGCCTTGAGGAGCCCAAAATTGAGAGTTATGTGGGTTTGAGGAGGATGTAGAAGAGAAGACGTGGAAAGTTCTGTCATTGAGAAAGCTTTTGAGCCATGCAAGGGCAGATCCAGAGATGCCACAAACTTGCAGGGTGTTAAGGAGGATGGTGTGGGAAACCGTGTCAAACGCGGCTCTAAGGTCGAGTAAGATGAGTGCCACGGTTTCCCCATTGTCAACTTGTCGGCGTATGGTCTCAGAGACCCCTAGAAGGGTCGATTCGGTTGAGAATCCCGCCCTAAATCCCGACTGGGATGTGTGAAGGAGATTCCTTGATTCCGTAAAGTGAGTGAGTTGAGTGACAATGTGTTTTTCCAAAATTTTAGAAAATAAGGGTAAAAGCGAGATTGGGCGGAAATGAGAAGGGTCATCTGGATCCACATTAGCCTTCCTCAGCAAGGGTGCTATCATAGCATATTTCCATGCCTTGGGGACTTTTGCTTCCCTTAGGGAGGAGTTAAGGAGCTCCAGAATGAGATTGTCGAGTGTCAAGAAGACTTGTGGGGGAAAGGGATCCAAAGAGGAACCTGATTTGATGTTATTAATGATCTCACGTAATGTTGACAAGTTGAGCGAGTCCCAGTTTACTAAGTGATCAGAGGTGTCATTTAAAGATGGGTTTGGTACATAGTTGACAGAGTGAGAAATCATTTTGGGAGATTCAGGTGTTATTGAGGGAAAAGATGGGTCTTTGAAATCTGCATAGATGTTATCTATTTTGTTTATAAAAAATTCTGCCAGAGCATTACACTGTGAGGAATCCAAACATGGGGCTCTCGGTTGACAGGTAGCACTAGAGAGTTCTTGCACAATTTTAAAAAGTGCCTTGGGACGGTTTTGTGCATTCTCAATAGTTAATTTGGTATATTCAGCCCTGGCTATTTTACAGTTTGCATGATATTTAGCTAGGGCAGCTTTATATAATAGCTTTATTGAGGGGTCGTAATGAGCACGCCATTGACGCTCTAAATTTTTACATGCGTTTTTTTCCCGTTTAATTAATTCCGTAAACCATGGAGCAGGAGGATGATGAGAGTTATGCTTTTTATTCCTTTGTGGAAGGCATATATTGATGGCAGAACTAAGCCAGTTATGAATAACTGCTGCCTCCTCGATATTTGTTATGGTGGTGAGGGGCCTAGTTTCGTCAAGGCACGCATTCAATTGAGTATTATCAAGTTTTTTCCAATTTCTCATCACCCTAGGTCCTGTAGGAGCTGTCTGAGCAGTGACAGGTAGGGGGATAGTTATTGTAAATTCCACCAAGTAATGGTCAGACCAGGGGATGGGTAAATGTGGCTTGCATACAATATTGTCAAGATTGGAGAAGATTGGATCAAGTAGATTGCCAGCCTTATGAGTTGGGCCAGAGTTACAGAGAGTAAGATTTAATGCTGCTAAGTCAGATATGAGGTTGGTACTGATGTGACAGGAGGTATCATTAAAGTGGATATTTAGGTCTCCGACTATCAGAAAGTTAGTGGCATCCAACAGGAACGGGGCAATGAACTCAGAAAAAGAGGCGGCCCAGGTGCTGGCTGTGCCCAGAGCACGATAGATTAAAGCACCGGATAGGGTGAAGTTTGGGGATAGCAGAAGCTTAAAGGATCCAGCTTCACAATTTTGAATATCCAGGTCTATCCACTTGCAAGTGTAGGTGTTTTGAAAAATAGTTGCAATCTCACCTCCCTCTTTATTCAGTCTATTTTTGCTAATATAGGTATAGTTCGAGGGTAGGGCTGCTGCTATATCTGGCCCAGAGCTATTGAATTGTACCTATATAAGGGCAGGAATCAGGAAATCTATAAACGGTATCTAAATCGACATACAACAGGTGCTTAGATGAGCAATTGTACTCTGTTTTTGATATCATTTGTGCATGACGTATTTACATGCGAATTTAATGTATGGTGATGGGTGTATGATTCCAAAATTACAACAAATTGGAAAAAAAGGATTTCCAGTGTTCCTGGTTCAAACCCAATAAGGCAGGTGAGCTGCAAATTTGGCGGAGTGAGAAACCCACTTGTTTGTGCTTTGAAAGGTGGTAAATATGCTTGGACTTTGTGGGAGGTGATGTTATGAACTGTTTTATTATATTGATTTACAATAGTGGAGAGATCAAAGCTGTTGAAATAATCAGATGGTCTAAGGGTGTTTATTCTGTTATACTTTTCATAGGGTGTAGACATGTTTTCACAAGCCTCCTTATGCTAGGAGGAGGTCCGGTGGTGATTGGCACAAAAAAGGATATAGAAAGGTGGCCTAACTATACAATTTCAACTACGTCATGGAAGAAGTTTTAATGACAAAGTTCGGCAAAGAAGAGTTTCAGCTTTTTTGTGCATCATGATTACAGTGAATTTGGTGCCATTTGTGCAGTTGGAAAAGGTGGTCTGTTCCCCAGCACGTTTTCATTTTTTTTAAAAGATAGCACTCGCATGCGAACGTTTTGATTATGAGTGAGCGGTACAAGATATGTATTTATTTGATATGGGCTCTCAATGGTGGAGAAGAATGTTATGGTACTTTCATGCATTTTACAGACTCCATGAAAATTAAGGCAATTTCGTCACCTTCTGTGAGGTTTTTTGTCTTCTTGAATTACACAGTAGCCCTGCACAACCCCCTAATGCACAACTTGTCAAGAATGTATATGTCACTGAGGTTATCTTTGTGCGAGTGATGCAGCCCTGCCAAGTACCACACATCAGGAGTTAGTCTAACGCATTTCGTTGTGGTTGTCCGCATCACCACAAAGAAATGCATCAATCGCACATTATAGCGCCGCTCAGCTGTCAAGCAGAGCACTGCGATAATGCACGTTCGTGACTGTGAGCTGCAGTAGCGCAGTGATCACTTCTGCCGGGAGACTAAGGGGGCTAGTTAAGGATCTGCTCAGCTCGCAGCTCTGTGAGTACTGCTCTGTCTGCTACAATGAATGTACGTTGTAGACCCTTCTCCCCAGGGCCCAACACAAGAGCATAACTGACATCACAGCATGTGCCCAATCATGTCTGCACTAGTAAATCTTACTCTGTGAGTGAGAAACACCTTTATAGGCTAATGCTTGTGGGGGCTGAGTCTTGGGTCCATCCTGCTCAGCTGCCGTCCCCGGTGCAAGCGGGCGGGATACGTTTTGGCTGCAATATTAAATCTGGGCAAAGTCAGACTAGAAATAGTGTCTCTAGCTGAGTTGACTTTGAGTATTCAGTGGAATAAGATTAATTATTATAGTGACGGTCTTTGTGATTCACAGACAGTGTGAATTAAAGTGGCATAACACTCTCAGGTGAAATCAGTGAGTAGTAAAATCATTCCATGGTTTTTGTATCCAACATCTGGCAGTGTTTTGGCCATTAGAAGCCGAGACATTTGTAGTATGGTGTTTTAGTTTTACCACTGGGGGGTGTACACTATTATGGTATGTTTATTTGTGTAGTACACTAATCATCCAAGAGAATATCCAGTCACATGTGTATGTGTGTAAGTGTGTGGTCCACAAAGTGCTTATACAAAGAGCCATGTTTTCAGCTTCTTCCAAACTCAACAAGTGAAGAGGGGGCTCTGATGTGCTGAGGGAGGTCATTCCATGTCTTAGGTGCAATGTAGGAGAATTAGCGACCTCCAGTTTTGCTTTTGCCGATGCCGGGAGTGTGTGCGCCTGAGAGTGAGGCATAGTGTAGGTATCTGGTGGGTTGGTGAAAGTGTGCTGCTGTTAAGCTATTCTGATCATGTGTTCTGTAGGACTTTGTGTGTTTCCATGAGATATTTGAATTGTCTGTGCATGTTAATAGGGAGCCAGTGAAGCTTCTTGAGGTGCTATGTGATGTGGGTGCAGCATGGAAGATTGGGTATTAGTCTGGTGGCGGTGTTCTGGTTGGGCTGGAGTAGAAAGTTTTGCTGTAGTCCAGCCAGCTGTTGTCGAGTGCTTGTCTGATGGTCCGTCTGGTGTTTTGAGGCAACCATTTGAAGATCTTTTGCAGCATGTCTAGGATGTGGAAGCAGGATGATACCTAGATTTCTTGCGTGGTCTGTGGGAATGGGCGTAGCTCTGACCTCCACCAAGGGGAGTCCCGAGGGGTGATTTTGTTGCCAGAGACCAGCAGTTGGTTTGCATTCTGTCTGTTGCCATGGTCATCTAGTTGGGGAAGCTGGTGGTGGTGGTTGTCTTGTCTATCAGGGAGCAATTGAGTTACGTATTATCGGCCTAGGAGATGACAATGATATCTTGGATTTGATTATGTTGGCAAGTGGTATCATTTATATGTTGAAAAGGGTGGCGCAGAGGGACGATCCCTGTGGGACTCCACATAGCCACAACATAGTGCTGGACTACATTTCGACTTGGTGTCACTGCTCCAATAGCGCTTGGAAGAAAGATCACAGAGCAATTCTTTCTAGCCATGTAGTCACAGCAGTAAAGGGGGATTTGGTAGAGGTGAGAGCAACAGCGTACCAGAGTGTGAAGTGTCTCTGCGACCCTGACATCACGCCAAGAAGATGGAAAGGTTAAGACACACTCCTCCCTGCAGCATTCAGAATAAGGTTGAGGGATTAGAGCCATCTGTTTAATAAAAGTGGTCCAATGCTGGTATCAGATCAAGCCAGTAGAGGCTAGCAGAAGTGACAAGAAGACTTAAGTTGTGTTTTAGACACTGACTTCTGTTGGAATCCAGAGGATGTATGTTCAGTGTGATTGAGAGTCATTTTTGGGTTATGCTGGATGTCATGTCTGAAGCATAGACTGTGACCACATTTGTTGCAAGTGTTCCTTAAGTAAAGGTGATATGTATGAAACCAGTCTCCTGCCTTAAATATCTCTACCAGCCTGCCTCATTGTCCTAAGCTCTTCTCACTTTGGCTTGTTTGCCCCAGATTCATCATGTTGTGATCCGTGTTTCCAAAGACAATAAAAATATCTGAACTTGTGACCAAGCACTTTCCACTGTAATGCACCCAAAACTCTTCTCAGCCTCTCCGAATGCCTAAGCTGTACATAGCATTTTCAGGGTCCTCAGGCACCTCACTCCATTTGTGTGAGTGCCCCAAGCTCCTCACATAGTCTATCAATACACTCTATGTCCATGTCCGTACATTCCTCGTGGTTCCTCCATGGGCGCCACCGTACAGGGCTACAAGAACGAACTGTAGCCCAAGTTCCTCAAACTCCCTGTGCTTGTGCTCTTCTGGTATATTTACGACTGGCTTGATTTTGTTTTTTCTTTATATTTTCAACTAGGTTAGGAAGCTTATTTATAGATGAAGAACGCTAGAGAATTATCCGCTATTTTGCTCAGTAAATGGTGTTCTTTATTGAATAATGGTATAAATGAACAGAGTTCTGTGTTGGTAAATACACATGTTAATCATGTGTGGTGCAGTGAAAAAATGGCTGATGCTGTTGAAAGACTTTAGTGGTATAAAACAATAATACACACTTAAAAAGTACAAAAAGCACAAAATGTCACAATTACTAAATATCAATGATCCCCAGGGCTTAAGGACCATTGTAAAACAGCACAGTGTGCATCTATGTCACAAACTATTTACATGCGAGCTGAAAATTCTTATTCCACCAACCACCCAACCAGATACCTCCTTCAGCCTCCACCCCATGAACATAACCCTATGGGGCCGATTACAATCTTGTTTGGAAACTCTTCTGACCTAATCAGTTTCTGAATCATTTTCGACTGGCCGATTATGATGCTTCCCAACATGAGTCGGTTGGACTCCCATTGACTTCAATGGGAGCCTGTGTTCCGAACGAGAAGACAGGCTCCCATTGAAAAAAGGGGTGGTTGGGGAAACCTTGCACCCTGTGGCTGGCACCCCGTGGTGCCTGGCACATTATGCATTGTTGTAAGAAGGGGCCCCTTGGCTGACCCCACAGGCCCCAACTGGAGGCCTCAGTGTGAAGGGGAGCTTGCTATGGACCCCCATAGTCAGGTTCCGACAGTCGTTACGCGTCTGGCAAACTTTCGGAATGGCTGTCAGAATAGGCCATCGAGCTAGAGCTGTACGATTCGGCTCAGAGCAAATCGGACTGACCAAATGCCATTCAGAACCGATTTCGCACAGACCTAACAGTTTCCCTGCATTGTAATCGGTTGCTCTGAAGTGTATTCGATTTGGTCAGAAACATAGGATCCGAATCGGATTTGGAGGATCCGAATCCCATTCGGAGCCTTTCTGAACGACATCGTAATTGGGCCCTATGTAGATACTTAGATAACCTGTGCGAGTTGTATTCAACAACAACTTATTTTTTGGAAGAGGGATCTAGTGCTGTCACCTTGTAATATTTATGTTTTACACTCACTAGTCTGTACCTCGTCTTCACAGATGTCAGGAAATCAACATCTGTGCTTCATCTCAAAAATTGTTTAGCATTATTTACATAGTATATTCAAGATAAAAGGGATAACATTTTAGTACAATGTCAAAACATACAAAAGGAATTCGAACCTAGTTATCTTGTTCTGAACTGTGTTTTTATCATTCTGCTCTATTTTGCTGAATTTTTTCTTGTATATCTTCGTTTCTTGAGAAAACAGATTTCTGATTTATTGATATCTAACATTGTAATTTTCTAATTGAATTTCTTTAAATGAAACTTGTTGACAAGTAAAATATGGGGTTTTGTGTTTTCCTAATTTTAAGAATCTGTTTAAACATATGAAAATATGATAGTTTACCAAATGTCATCGTTGTAGATACGTACAGCTAATGTGTGATCATGACATCATTGGTTATCAGAGGGTTTCTTCACAGCTCATCTGTACACGGCACGGGATCTATAATTATAACATTTCTATATTGCCAAGCAGCAGATAGTATGAGTAGTGAGAATTATTGCTTCATTAATGCTTTTGTGGCCCCCATAAAGTTGAAGAGCTTATTAGATGGCTGCAGTCTATCTGGATCAATAAAGCTCTGCTTTCGCTGAAGATGACAGTGGTGTGCTGCAACAGCCTCTATAGCCCATGGTAATCACTTTCATTAGTGGTGAGGGACATTTGAATCCTGAGGATTTTATGGAAAAAAATCTGTTCCTTGCAATGCATTTTTTAATACTGGTAGGGACTATTTATGAATGAAAAGTAGTCAATAGGTAAAATGTGGGACGTTTCAAGGCCTTTAAGGCAATTTCCCTTCTATAAAGCCATATTGCAGGGCAGTGTCATTTATTAACTTTGAAAAAGAGAAAAAAGGACTAATGAATAGATTAATTACTATTTTCAGGACTTAATCAATTACCTACCTGACTAAGTTTATTCTCAGGCCTAGATTTTCTAAAACTTTGTGCCACAGCAAAGCGATGCAAAATGACGTAAAGAAACTCACTAGGATCTACTTTCCAGGGTGTTTTGAATTGGAAAGGCTTTCTTTTCTCAGTACTGTTTTTTGTTGCTTTGTATCAAGAGTGTGTTACTGGGGTGAGAAACAGTCATAACATTGCATGCGTTACATCGCATGCTTTTCCAACGCGAGCCATTACATCGCCAGTAGTCTCAACGACTTTCTGTAGGGGGCGCACTGGTGTTTGATATATAATCCAAACCTTCCCTGCTGTTGCACAAACTGGAGTAGGAATAGTAAAGTCCAGAGCGCCCCCTGCAGCAAGTCGTTGAAACGACTTGCGATGTAATAGTTTGTGTTTTAACAACGCGGTCGTTGTAACGACCGTGTTGTAAAGGCATATAAGGCAAGCGATGCAAAGATATATATTCACTGGTTGGATCATTGCAAATACCCATTGACTTTGAGGCAAAGCCTAATCTCATGAAGATAGATTTTTTTTTTATTTGTTTATTTTCATTTTGTGGAATGGATAGAGATGCATTTTACATTGATGCAGATTGATTTCACATTCCATACAGTCCCTGATTCTTTCTTTTTCTTGATTCAAAAAATGACTTGAACAATACAGATGTGAAGAAATAAACATGTTCAGCGGGAGTCTCTTCTGCTTGTCTCACACATGTTTATCATCACCTGGAATCCATTATCGCTGAGGAACTGAGAGACAATCTATACTACTATTATAAAGGAAGAACTTTGAACCTTTGAGGCGGGTAAACTCAGGAACCACAGCGCCAATCAACACACCCGATACATCGTTGTAATTGTCAGGGTGTGCAGATGGACATAGGCTATATAAATTTAAAAAATATGAGTTATTTAAAAAATGTACGAGAAAAAAAAAAGTAGTCCCATGGAAGTAGCGCCGGCCGCGACGTGCGTGCTGACATCAGGAGCGTGGGGAGGAGCGGCATCCAGGAGCGCGAGGAGGAGCGGAGGACATGAGCGCGGGGAGGAGCGGCGGACAGGTGGGGAGGAGCGGTGAGGAGCTGCGGACAGGCTGGGAGGAGCCGAGAGGAGCGGTGGACAGGCGGGGAGGAGCGGCGAGGAGCGGTGGACCGGTGAACTCAGGAGCGCGGGGAGGTAATGCGGATGAGGTAAGGCTCTGGGGGACCCACGGACAATGTCGGGGCGGGCTGGGGCCCTGAAGCCAAGGTCGGGACGGGCTGCTACTCCGGGGGACCCACGGACAATGTCGGGGCGGGCGGGGGTAGGGGCGGACGGGGGCCCTGAAGCCTGATTGCTAGCGGCGGACCAGTGAACTCAGGAGCGCGGGGAGGTGCGGCGGATGAGGTAAGGCTCCGGGGGACCCACAGACAATGTCGGGGCGGGCGGGGGCCCTGAAGCCAAGGTCGGGACGGGCTGCTACTCCGGGGGACCCGCGGACAATGTCGGGGCGGGTGGGGGTCCTGAAGCCTGATTGCTCCCGGACAAGGTCGGGACGGGCTGCTAGTATCTTATATAACATAACATGTATATTTGTAAAGCACATGTTTCCCAGAAGGGTATCTTGGCGCTGAATAACATGTTTATTGTTACTCAACTCACTGATACTGTGAGTGGTCAGCTATGAATGATGCCAGGCTTGAGGTTTTTGCTGTAGTTTGTTTTCATGAGCTCTGTGAGTATAACATCCAAATCTGTGAGACATGTTGTTGTCCCTCCCTTGGTCTGCTGTGTCATTAATGTTGCAAAAACAAAGGCCTGATTGAAACAATTGTAAACAAGGGGGCATGTGCTTAAACCGGCAAAACTCCCACACATTGCACATGAGTTGGTTGCAGTGCACATCTAATGTATGGGATTCTTCTTAGTGTCTAGGCATAGCAATTCGTACTGGAAGCAGTGCTTGATTTGAGCCCGTGGTGCAATGGGGGGCCACAGGTGCTCATTTTGGGGGAACAGCACTTATATGTTCAACAGACTGAGCATGAGCCAAAGAGAAAAAAACTCAAAAGTGGGAAAGTAAGATGGAAAACCAGTGACAATTGGAGGAGAGTAGTTTGGTCCCAACCTAACATGTTAGTAGGAGTGCATCATAATCACTGGTAGTCTGCATTTGCATACATTCTGTGTGACTAATGTATTAAAGAAGAAAGGGGGGTTTGAGATATCGAAGTATCCCCTGACTAAAACAAAATCACATGTGTACAAACTAGTTTTGTGGTGTTTTGCATTAATATCTGTAGAATGGATAAAAAACTAAAAGTATTTTTGAATTTGATTTAATGTTATACTTATGACAATCATATTGTAGGATAACGATTTGTAAATGTTAGAGTACATGCCAATAGTATGGTTTATTTTCAAGCAGAAGGGTGCACATATTGTACTGTGTGCCTTATTTAGCTTAACTGCAGGTCTGAAATGCATTTCTAATTTACTCTCCAGTTAAAGTTTGAATTCACATTTGCTTGCACCGTGGAATGTTGCATGTGTCTTGTGTTGCCACTGCAGATGGACAAGCGTTTATTAGTTGAGAGAAAGAGTTACTGTTCTTAGTAGATATAGAGGCCTGAGAAGAAGAAAGATGATAACGAATGGGAGATGAATTCTCATTGGAGAACGAGATGGCACCAATCACGTATGGAATATCTCAATGTGTGGGAGGCTGAGAAAGGAAGCTGGAGATTTCTGGAATATTAGAAAAATACTAATAGAACTGTGGAAGGTGACTTGATTCAGTGAATTGTTCATATTGTAATGTAGTTCGGGATAGTCGACACTTTTGCCTTAGAATGCCTTGAGGTACAGACCTTATCTCTGGCTACTGTGGCTTTATGCTACATGACCCAGTTTGCAGTTACTTCTCTGGAAGGCTCTGATAGCTGACATCCTTCCATCATTGCTGGGGCTTGCCTTAGACTAGCTTTTCCACTTTAGCCTAGTTCAGGGGCAGTTAGGGATTTGTATGGGGTTCCTGAATGGATTCAGTTACTCCTGAATTAGAGCTCGTACCCTGAAGTGAAATATCTGAATCGGAACAAAGTCAAGGTGGAGGTAGAGGATCCAGCTTAAGAAGGTCCAAAAAGACAGAGGGGTGCTTGTCGGAGGTACTATTCTCTTGAGTGGACTTACCCAGCTCCAAATGCTGATGAGGGCGAGCTGATTTGAACGTTCTCCTTTCATGTACCATTTCTTATTCGCCTAGGGTGAGTAGCTTACGAAACCTGATTCTGAATTACACTGTTTTTCTTTATTTAAATCCAGAACAATAACCTGAGGAGATTGTAGAATTGAGAGCAGATTTTTTACAGTTGGTCATAAGTAAATTAGGCTCAGAAACTATAAGAAATGTTGAATGAACTTTTATGAACTTTTGTCAAAAGTGCCTGAAAAAGAATACCTACGGATGAGTGGAAGTAGAAAAACATTGAGTATGACAATTTAGAACAACAAGGAATAAGGCTAGGGAAGCCTCACGAAGATGATATATACATGTAAATACAACTGAACTCGGAACGAGAGACTATTTTGCTTTGTTTTTAACAGGTGGAGAATGACTGAGAAGATTTTATAGCTGCTATTTCTCTGTCAAACTGGGTCTGACTCTAAAATAGTATGGAAACTGATGATTTTAATCGTAGACATAAATGCATAATGTGTGCTCCCATAACACTTATTGTTGTAAGATCAATAGTGTTAATTGAAGTGCTGTGTTTGAGGCCTGCTGGTAGCATAGAGGAGATCCCTACACTGCAAAAGACGCGCCTCATCTACGTCAAGTGGGTAATTAGCAATGCTAGGAGAGCAACTTGCATACTGATTTGTCTAGTGGGGATTTTACAATAAACGCTTATGCTAGGTTACTCTCTGAGAATGTGGACAAAATGGAGGCGAGGGATTGTTATGTTGGTATACAATTGCCTGCCTAAGTAGCTGAGGGTATTACCTATTATCACCTTCCTTTGACATATGGCATTAGTTGTTGTTTGTTTCGCAGTATATTTTATGCCAACGGTCATTTTCAGAATTATTTTTCAAATTACAATCTGGGTACTTCTGAGGTGCCAATGTTTAAGCACCTGAAAAGACATTTATATGCTAAAATGGCTGATGTTGCTGGTAAATATTTTATTTCATCCAAAACAATAGATACTGCTTGTGCACACCAACATAACTTAACATGTGCACTAACAGACAATGAAAAGAAATTCATAGATAAGGTAGAAGATAGATTGAGGACAGTGGTAGCAGATACCGAGACAGGAGTTTGTGTTCAGGAGTGGTCACAAGAGGAAAAGGAAAACCAAACAGCAGGGAACACTGGAGCATTGTCATTAGATTGACATCACAGGGGGAGTTTGTGTGTACACCACAACAGGAGTGACTATAGTTCAATATTTGTAGAGAAGAGTGATCACACATTTGAAGTTTGTGGATCATAGAAATTGTTTGTGGATCGAATAGATTCAGTGATTCCTAGAGTGTACTTTGTCTGTGGGAAGAATGCCTACTTTAAGTTATCTATTAAATGGTGTGGCACTTGTTATCTAGTTGTGTGTTTCCAAAGATTTATCATGTGGAAGATTTTGATCATCCTGTTTGGGTGGAGAAGTCAAGACATAAACTTGGTTAGAGTGTTGGAGAAATTGTGGGAGACATTTATAATATCAAATGTGGGTGTGATACTGAACACCATCAAGATTAGGAAATTGTCTACCGTAGTTGATTAGTTATCTACCAGTGCTGCTGGTGCTTTGCTGCTTGTGAATATTCAAATGGTTGCTATTAGAGCGATGGTTTTGCAGAATCGTCTTGCTTTAGTCGTTCTGTTTTCAAAGGAAGGCTGAGTCTGCCAGATGATAAAGGTTCAGCAGTGCTGTACTTACATTCCTGATAAGAGTAGAGACTTACAAAAATACACAAAGAACATTAATGGCATTCAGAAAGACTTGAGTGGTTTGGCAGCTGAGGGGGTTTAGGATTCAGTTGGACATGCATTAAGTACTGTAGGCAGATGGTGTGCAAGCTTGGTTAGTGGTATTGAAGCCTTTGCTCCTAGTTGGCATATGCACACTTACCCTAGTGGGTGTTATAAAAGGTTACAAGAAGTAGCAGGAAAGGAAATAATAGGAAATCTGGAGAAATTCAATTGGAAAGGGCACAAGATTAATACTATCATGGTCTGAAGGGATTGGAAGAGTTCAAAAGAAATAGAATCGCAGTTTTGATCAGTCTATATAAAAAGATCATCTGTTAAGATGATAAAGATTTGATGATGGCTCGATACATCATCAGAGAGGATATTGGAGGTTATAATCATGGGTAGTCGGTACTCATCATATATTCTGTGTGACTAATGAATTAAAGAAGAAAGGGAAATATGAGATTTAAAAGTATCCCCTTGCCTAACGCAAATCACAGGTGTACTCTAGAAATGTAACAAACTAGTTTTGTGGTGTTTTGCATTAATATCTAGTGAAGGGATAACAAAGGAAACGTGTTTGTAAAATTTGATTTAACTTTATACTTATAACAATCATATTGTAGGATTACTATTCATAAATGTTAGAGTACAGGGTGAAAGTATGGTTTATTTGCATGTACAAGGGCTCACATAAAGTAGGACTGAGAAGAAGAAACATGATAACTGATGGGAGATGAATTCTTGTGGGAGAAGGACATGGCACCAAGGATGTATGGAATATCTCAAAATGTGAACAGGGAGGCGGAGACAGGAAGCTGGAAAATGCTGGAATAATGAAAAATGCAAGTAGAACTGTGGAAGGTGACTTGATTCAGTGAATTGTTCATTTTGTAATGTAGTTAAGGATATCTGACACTTTTGCATTAGGACGCCTGAGGTACAGACCTCATCTTTGGCTGTTTTGGCTTTATGCTACATGACACAGGTTGGAGTTCCTTCTTTGATAGGCTCTGACAGCTGACATCATTGCTGAAGCTTGCCTTAGACTAGGATTGTCACTTCAGTATAGTGTAGGGACAGGTAAGGATTTGTAGGGGTTCCTGAATGGATTCTTGATGCACTCCAACATACATTTTTGTCTCCTTGCAACCTAAGAGGCCATGATCGAATTAGATGTTTTCTTTTTGTTAAATAGGGTGAATTGGTTCGGGAGATTTGGCTTCATCCTATTTACTTGATACTTTTATAGCATTATGCTTAGATTGGTGTATACTAATTTCCTTCCTACCTCCATCTGGCCCTCGTGCATGGGGGATTACTCCGCACCGAAGAAGGAACTTAAGAGCTTAGGGGTGTGGCTTGAGCAGGACCTCTCCTTCAGGACACAGGCAAAAAAGACCGCCGGCACCTGTGTGGGCTTACTCCGTTCAGCCCGTAAGATCCTTCCCCTATTACCGGCACAATCCAGGAAGTTGCTTATTCAGGGTCTAATCCTGTCCCGATTAGACTAAAGCAATGCCCTTTTTTTGGCCGCCCCAGAATCAACTATTAACATCCTTCAGCGCGTCCAGAACTCAGCGGCCAGGCTGCTTATAGGCACTCCCCGGAGATCATCGGCCAAACCAGCACTCAAGGCCCTCCACTGGTTGCCAGTCCGGGAAAGGATTACATTTAAGTCCTTGTGCATCACTCATAAATCCCTTCAGGGCAAAGGGCCCCCTATCCTTGGAAACATGCTCTATTCCTACAAGGCCACCAGGACTCTGTGCTCTCCTCATGGTAATTTGGCCACAGTACAAAGAGTCAGGAAGGCCCGAACTGGAGGACGCCGTTTTTCAGTCAATGCCGCGACCTTGTGGAATTCCCTTCCGGTCAGGCTTCGATCTGAACCGAGCTACCTGAAATTTCGAAAGCTGCTGAAAACGCTCCTGTTCCCACAGGATGCATAAAAGCCTGTGCCCCCCCCCCCCCCAGTTCCCCTCGGTTGTCCTCTGTACTCCAGCGCTGGGACGCTCCCGGGCAGCCATGCGCTTTACAAATCCTTTTTCATTTCATTCATTCATTTCATTTCTTACTTTGCAATAGTTGTTGACCTGAGTTCTTACATAGCAGCTTGGTTATTTTGGAAAATTGAACATAGGGGAAAAGAAGATTTCTCTCTACCTCTCATACTGCACAACACGAACCATTGACCCGATTGTTGAGGAGGCGCATTCCAGATGTCCCACAATGAGAGAAAGTAGGGATGAAAGAGATCATGCAACAGTGAGATAAAGGGGCAGAGAGCGCCTGGTGATAGAATAAAGAGGCCTTGGGTAGAATCAAGTCTAGGCAGCCTTGGTATTTGGCACCTTGATCTCTGATAGTTTTTTTACAAACGAAGCACTGACTGAAAGGGTATGTTTCAAATAAAAATCCTATACTAGACAGCACACACTCACTTTGTACCAGGGTGTGAGGCTATGAATCATGCACAGGAGCTTTTTTGAGAATCAACACAGTGGATGACAGCCACCGCGGGCCAATTTTAGCAGATATGGCTCTGGGCAGTGTTTTCGCCCATGTGCAACCCAGCATAGAAAATGTGGATGTTGCATGAAAAATGAGTAAATCTTACCCTAAACATAATGTTAAGTGAAGGTAGTATTTTCAGCAACTATATAAAAAGATTATTCACCAACTAAACATAAATACAAATTTAAACAAATACAAACACTGCAACATGAACGGATTAAAATTTTCCAACACAAAATAGATATTTACATAATATTAAATACACGTTTAATGGCTTGATGCTTGAATAAACTATTTATGAACGTAATGTGGTCTGCTTTTCAGATGTTGAATATTAGGATCAGTTGATTCAGATCTATGGCAAGAACCATGTCGTACAACCATGGTGTAGAACAATGCCGTTGAAACATGTCATAAACCTTCGTCTTACACCGATGGTGTAGAACCATGTGAGAAGCCTATGACGTAGAACCAGGACGTTGAACTTGAGCAGTCAAGAGATTCGTTCTATTAGCATCCTTCAGGTTTGCTAACTCCACTTCAGCTGCTCCTTGAGATAGTCACTTGCAATTTTAACTTTTCTTAGAGAATTGGTACATTTTCTCTCCATTTTCATCACACATTCAGGATTGGAAGACTGAAAAAAAAAATAATATTAATCAGGCAAAATACATTTTGGGGCGAAGTTTTGAGAGCAACGTTCTTTGATGGCTGAAATAAAAATAAATATGATCTTACAAAATATAAGTAATATAGTTATGTGACTGATAAGGTTCAGCACATTTATGCTAAAGTAAATGTACCATTGAATCAGGGCCTCGAGCCCAACACTTTAAACGAAAGGAATTCATTTGACCAAACACATTTAGGAGGGATTTTTGTCAACAATCCATGTATTACTTTCTTTCCAAATCAGGGGCATTCAGGCTGCATCTCACAAAGAAGTTGTGAGAGAATTTCTTGTCCTTAATCTCTGCCAATTCAAAGCAGAACAACATTTATGAAAAATATGCTAATCTTGTGGTGGGGCTCTTGTGAGAGGTGACAAAAGTGTGGACCACTGTGAGCTGGTGTTGCTTGTCACTAGGTGAGAGCCTGTGACAGTGCCACGGGGCAAAGGGGTATCACCTAACAAAGATAGGAGGCCACTGGAAGAGGCTGGATGGGTCCTGAAGAGGCAGAATTGGAACTGCACCTACACGTCTGCAACCAGAAATTTCCCAAAGGATAGAAATAACTTTCCTTAAAGTGCATCCTCCCTCTGCTCAACTCCTAGAGAGCCCACTATGTTCATGAGTCCCCAGGAACAACGTTCACCAGCCCCCAGGAACAACTCGCCCCACGAAAAAGGTTCACCAGTCCCCAGGAACAATTTTCACCAGTCCCCAGGAACAAAGTTCACCAGTCCAGAGGAACAAAGTTCACCAGTTTCCAGGACTAAAGTTCACCAGTCCCCAGGAACAACGTTCAGCAGTCCCAGGAACAACGTTCACAATACCCCAGGAACGACTTTCACTAGCACCCAGGAACAACGTTCAGCAGCTACCAGAAACATGATTCACCAGCCCCCAGAAACAATATTCATAGCCCCAGGAACAAAGTTCACCAGTCCCTGCTAACAATGCTCACCATTCCCCAGAAATAACATTCAGCATCCCTCCAGGAACAAGGTTCACCAGCTCCCGAAAACAACATTCCCCAGCTCCCAGGAGCAAAGTTCACCACACCCCAGTAACAACGTTCACCAGTCCTCTAGGAACCACTTTCACAGAAACAGCATGGGATCCAGAGAATTCGATCGCATCTCTCCAGACCTAAACTTTGAAGCAAGGACCCAGCTGAAAATAGCCTGCATGACACATAAGGCCCTTCACCACTACACTCCTGTTTACCTAGCCAATAAACTAGAACTTTCGGGGGTAGTCGTTCCTTAAGAAGCACCGACGCCCTGTTGCTGAAAACCGTAGAAGCTTAGCAAAAAGAAAACGTATAAGTGCTCCTTCTCCGACTCAGCCCAAAGAATATGGAACGCACTGCCACTCATAATCAGATTTATCCCCTCGACGACCATCTTCAAAAAAGAAGTGAAAAGGCTTCTGATGAACAAATGACTCCAATAACAACCCTTAGGAGCTCAGCCGGAATATTCTCATGTAGACACCTCCAGATCATGTATCTACCTAACCGATGTTACTTTGTAGTTTTTGTGTTGCTTACTTATAACTGAATGGTTTCTTATTCTACTTGTCTTCTATTTGTACAGTACTCTGATATCCTGATGGGTCATTTACGCACTTTATAAAACTCGAAATAAATAAATACTATAAACATTCACCAGCCCCCAGGAACAACGTTTACCAGTCCACAGGAACAACATTCACAGGCCCCAGGTACCACTTTCACTAACCCCCAGGAACAATGTTAACCAGCTCCTAGGAACAACATTCAACAGAAACCACATTCAGAAGCTCCCAAAAACAACATTCACAACCTCCACGTACAACATTCACCAGCTTCTGGGAACAACATTCACCAACCCCCAAGAACAATGTTCACCAGCCTCATGAACAAAGTTCACCGGCAACAGGAACAACGTTTACCAGCCCCGAGGAACCCATGCTCACCAGCCCCAGGAACAACGTTCACCAGCTCCCAGGAACAATGTTCACCACCCCCAGAAACAATGTTCATTGCTCTCCAGGAAAAACATTCAACAGTCCCTGAGAACAACATTTACCAGTCTCCAGGAAAAGCCCAAATTAAATATTCTAGTAGTCAAAGATTCCAATGTAAACAGTGCTACCACCCCTTCCAAAAGAAGGGAAGGCAGCACTGTCCTTCTAGATAGGTATGGACCGGGTACAAACCCTTTCATAATCTACCAAGTAAGCCTTGGGTAGTGTTATGTCCTCTCTAACAGGCCATCTGTTTGAGTAGACTCCCTGTGAGTACAGGGCATTCTATGGTAAGTTTATGTGTATTCTGTCCTGATGTCCCTCTGTGTCACAATCTTTGTCCCTGTTCTCCTGTTTCCTTATATCGCCTATTGCACCACAGTCCTGGAAGTAGGAAAAGTAAACGGTCTGAAGAACAGACGGGGCTCTGCTGAGTGGAGAAATCCGGTGCTGGCGGAAGAAAGCGGTTGAGAAAGTCCGCTGAGCAGCTGTGCTGTTCGCGTGACTGTTTTCTGAGAGGATCTTGTTAAAAGTGAGGAATCTGTGGGGAGAGATTATGGTGTCCTCTGGGTGGAGTCACAACGCTTTCGGCTGCTAAGCGATCAGATTTCGCGTGATTACGGAATTGAAAACAGGAAAGTGACTAGTATGTGGATTATCTTCAAATTTACGCACTAGGGTCCAGTTGTTCAATTTTAGTAGTGTTTTCATATATTTAACATGAGCATTTGATGAAGTCCATGGGTGAGACGTGGCGAGTGATTCATTTGCACATAAAGGGATTAAAATCAGGTTTTACTTTGAGTCACCTTTAAATACCTATAAAGACCATTATCAAGCATTGTACCCGGAAGAGCATGCAGCGTGAAATATTTGTAAGCACTTTAAAACAAGTTTTTTGTAATCACGCATTTGGTTGTTGTATTTTTCTTTGAGGCATAATGATAATAATGTGCTGCTCGGCTAAATACTTATAAGGTCGAAAAGGCGAGACCGATTGCAAATGCTTGTTTCTGTTGCCCGTTCCTAAATTCAGGAAGTCAGGAATTGGCAGCAGTACATTCTCTTTTCTAGCCCTGTCTCCTTTGAAACTGTCTCTCTTTTTAATAGTGCAGTCTCAAACTGACAGTGTTTCTTAGAGGAAAGGTCTTAAGACCTGGCTTTTTAAACAAGCACATTTCTGCTTTTATTGTAACTTCTGATTTTGTTCGGTATGTACTGATGGAGCGAGATAGAAAACAAAATTTTGTTTAAACTCGCAAAGTCACATTTCCATAACATGAATAAAATTATTAATGATTTGTGATATGTCGTGCTAATACAACCTAGATTAAGCTTTACACGTGGGGGAACTAACATGTGTGCTCATAAATGTGCATAAATGTTGCATCTTTTTGTTCGTGCAAAATAATAAAATAATTTATTGTTTTCGTTTTTGTCATTACTAACTGCTGCATATTTAAAATAAGCATGTGCTTGTTTTGCTTTTTCTCGTCTGTGTGATGTCATTTCTACTATTCTAGGTGCATATGGGTCTCATAGAAAAACGGAGACTGGTAAATATAAACGCTGCTTTATTTGTTTGCAATGGCTAGGTAACATTTTGATTAATCGGGTGGGCTAATTATTTAGTAAACCATGGGGTGGATACAGAATATACTTTATTTCTTACATTAATACTTTTCTTGTGTTTGTTTTATACTAGAAATCATAAGTTGCCTGCTTTTGAGGCCTAACTATTTGAACCGCACAAAAAGAGCTAATCCATATTTCTGCAGAAAGTCACGAGACGCCCATTCTGAATTAAAACGTTTATTGAAGCTGCATTCACAAAGCAAAAACTGATGAGCTGACATCATTCTGTCGGACATGGCCAAGGTCGAAAGTGAACTTTTTGTCAGTCCTTAACTTGGCATCCGCGGAAGTTGCACTGTAAGACTATGGAAGCTGCGAGGATGACTTAAAACAAAGTTGCAATCGCAGGAAGCCTCTGGCTTCACGTGGAAGAGACAATGGTCTTTGTAAGACATGATTTTGTGGAACTTTTTAAGAATCGGGTGACATGTCACTTGTCACTCTCAGCCAATGGGACGTCGAGTATTTCTGAAAACTTTCCTTTGCTAGTTTAGTTAGCGTAGAAAGGTATAAAAAGTCATGCCCTTAGGGTTGGGCTGGCTGCTGCTTTCTGACTTTCCGATGAGGGTGATGTGCTGCTGGACTTTGCGTGGAGCACGTAAGAATCCTCAAAGAACTTTACTTTAATTTCTGTCTATTTAGCTCAGTTAGGGAAATAGGTTTTAGAAATGCTAAACTTTATATAATTTCTTTAAACTGATTCAATTGCTTAAATTGTACTTTTCTTATTTCTTACCATCATGCTTGCTTTATTGCTAATAAAATTCATTTATAAAACTTACAACATATATACCATAATTTAGAAAATAAAATCTTACTTTTGACAAACAAGCTGGTCTTGGTTATTTAGAAGTATAGGTTACCTTTAGCTAGATCACGTCGCCTATGGTGGTCGTTTAAATGATTGGGTTTTATTCTAATGACAATATTCTTTCTGCAAATGTATAAATATGTATATAGTGTGTAGATAATGTGTATATAGATTTATTCTGACCACCTGATTCAGTAGGCCCAAAATATATCAGGTTCATAAATGGGTCCATATTTAGTATAGAATTTTGTTTATAGGTTATGAAATTGGGTAGCGTAGTTTATGATATATTTTCTATAGCCCGCTGGATCAATTATCTGGTAGCAGAAATTGATGGTTGCTAAGGAGTAACCAAGGTAACATGTTGGTTGCTAAGGATTGCGTCATGGTATGAAAATAGGATCAATGTTTTAACACTCGTTAAGTTCGTTTTTCGTGCCTATCTGTAAGCTATACCGGTATAGATTGTGTGGCGAGAAATTAGTCACGCAAGCCATCTGTTCGTTTGTAGTGATATCGCCGAGTATCACAAGAGGTATCGCCGTGTACCATAGTGTTGTCGCCGAGCAGCACAGTTTTAGGGCTAGGTCTGAATCTTGTATAGTGAGGATTTTCTAAGAAATCAAAGCAGCATGAGAATAGGGACAAAGCGCCTTCCATAAAACTCACTGTGATGAGAGTATTAGTTATATCCAAGCTTGAGTGAAGGGTAAAATTTAACGTCGGTGCATGATTATCTATAAACAGGTTAGAGTCCTGTACGGGTACATGTTTCATATCTATAAACAGGTGAGAGCCCTGTACGGATAACGTCGTTATTTTGCTAACGGTGCATGATTTCTATAAACAGGTGAGAGTCCTGTACGGATTTCGTGTGTGTTTGAATTTAGGGAATTTTCCGTGTAAAAGTGCGAGTTTGAATTGTATTTTATGTTCAAGTGGAACTCTTAGAACTTTCACTTCGCGGTGGGTTCAGAGCAAAGCGAGTTCATAATTATACTTGCTTGAAGGGTGGGGTAAGGTTACTCTACTGACAATTGAATATTATCCTTAGTGTGAATAGCGCCGTCTATTCCGAAGTGTGGATACTTGAATGTATGTAAACTATCCTAATTAGTGAAACGAACAGATGTTGTCTTTATAAGTCATTGTTAAGAATTAATTTACACTGAAAAGTGTTCTTAAAATGGCGCTGTGAAAAGATTTTGTGAAGGAGGGGTAAGCGCCAGAAGTGAGAAGCGAAAAACCGCAGCTGCTGTGTACGTCACAGAGCCGCGCTGGGATTGGGTGACCTACGTCACAAGCTGTATTCTGATTGGCTCCTGAGTCTCTGACGGCCTGTGAGCTGATTGGTCCTTAGGAAAATCTCCAAAATTATTGGTCGAGCTGAAAAGTGACGCAGCTCAACCGCCATTGGCTTGTTGGTGTGTTTCGCGCACGGATTGGTTGTTTTGCGGAACATCCCGGAAATATTTTACGAACGATTTTGTGAATTAAATTTAACTTTTAAAAATGAGTTATCATTTTAAACATGTTGAGAAAAAGACAACATTATTTCAGAAATTTAAGAATTTATTTTCACCTGACAAGAAAATCGAAACGCGAGGTGGTAAACTACTTCATAAGTATAAAACACCTGCAGCATACATGGAAGGTGAATATGGATATCATACTGTCTTATGGTTCGACAGTTGGAAACGTTATACTAAAAACGATGGTGTTTTGGCTTGGCCTGATGATGGTTCATTTAATGTAAGAGTTTTAAGAAACTTACGAGAGAAAATGAATGCTCTTGTTCCAAAACCGAGACCAACTCAATTTGAAGCTTTAGTTGAGTGGGAAGATGAGATGTATCAGTTACAAAGAGAAGCTAGTGGAATTAAAAGACCTTCTAAAAATCCATCATGGAAAAGAGAAACTCATGAAGATAGATTACGAATGTGGAGACAGGGAAACATGAGTGAAGGATTGTATTTAATTCATGAAATGGTAATGGGTTCTCCTACAGGAAAATCTATGGAAAGTGAATCTGAGGATGCAATTATGGAAGAAATATATACAACTGCTAGAAATAAACAGCCTAATCAGCCTTTGAGACCTTCTAGATCATGGTCTACTCCGGTGGTTTCTACTGAAACTTCACCGAGTGCACCTCCAATTAGTGAAGCTCCTAAACTTTATCCAAATAATTGTGAAATCACTGAAACTCCTAGAAGACCAGAATTTGAGAATGCTCGAAATGAGGGTAGACATTTTTCAATGACTCCAAGAGCAAGGGAACCTCCAAAAGATTATACAAGAGAAACAAGAAATGTTGAGGATGATGATTATAATGAATACTTAAGGTCTAAAGAAGAATTAATCAAAAGAATGACAAAAGGCATGGAAGCTGTCACAGTTCCAGTAACAATAGGTCCTGTTCAGCCTGTATTTGAACAAAGAAATATAAACAAAACTGGATTAACTATTCCTTTAAATACAGAAATTCAAAAGCCTGCTGAAAAATTTTATTCAGGTTTGACAGAATTAAACACTTCTAGATCGAGAATGCCTGATTTAACTTTCAATGAGGATTTATCTCCAAAAACACCAATGGGTGCTATGTCAGATGTAGGAAGTCCTGAAGTCAGGGTAACTACACCAAAGCTTGATGTGGCCAAATTAAAAGCAAATATTGAAGAATTAATAATTGGAACAATTGGCCCAGATAGTTTAAATTACTATCGGGATGATGAACTATTATTCATTTGCAAAAGTATTCAATGGAAAACGAAAAATAAATATGATCAATTAGAGGATCTAGCTGCAGAACTTGAAATCGATGTGAGTAAACAAAAGAATTTTGCAAAACATTACAGATTAGATTTCTCAGAAAGCGACATTGAGAGTTTGAACTCAATGGGAAGAATAGTTCACATTAAAGATTTAATTGTCTATATCAAAAAGCTAGGAGAACTGAACAAATGGAGAGTGAAATGGACTAAAAGGAAGGAAGATGAAAGATTAGAAAGAATGTCAAAACAATTTCCAATGAGAGAAGTTGCAGGTGGAGGATATGTTCATGTCCCATGGTCGAGACAAGACATTCTGTTATTCACAAATGACTTTCCTAAATTAAGAGAGAAACCTGTTGAGTGGTACAGGCAAGTCGATAGATTTATCAAAGTGTCAAAAGTTCTGTGGATTGATTTGGATGGATTTTTTGACATTGTTGTTCCATCTGATCTTTGGACAGAATGTAAAATTTCTATTAGTTGGCCAAAAACAGAACCTGAGCGAATTAAAGAAACAGGTGCCCCAAATCCACTTGTAATGGATTTTTATGAGAAAGTAATTGTTTGGATGAAAAACAAAATTCCACCCAAAGAAGTTGATTGGGTTAAAATAGAAAGAACAGAGCAGGAAACAAAAGAATCAGTTCATTCTTTTTATGAAAGACTACTGTTAATCTTTAAACAATACAGTGGTTATGAAAAATTAGATGAGAAAGACATGAGTCATTTTATCTATAGATTTGTTTATGGACTAAAACCTGAAATTGGAGAAATGATCAGAACTAGTATTGTCGGATGGCAAGCACTATCTATTGATGATATTCTGAGAAAAGCAAAATATTGTAGCGATGAATTAGAAGTAAAACAGAAGAAGCTGAAGGAGAAAGCCATGTGGGCACAGGTAAAAGTGGCTGAGCAACAGATTGCCAGCATGGGAAATAAGAACACTAATTTTGTTCAAACTGGAAATACGAACCAGATACAAGGAAAGTTTAAAGGTAATAATTTCCAAAAGAAATTTAGCCCAAAGATAGAAGAGCTGAAACAAAGATTACCTTGTTTTAATTGTGGCGAAATTGGACATTGGAGGGACGAGTGTCCTCATCCTCCTAGAAACTTAAAGAATCCCTTATTGAATCCACAGATGCAGAATGGTGTTAACGTGCAGCAACAGCTACAGATGCAACAGGGGTTAAATGAATTTAATATTCAGCGACAATTACAACAACAGCAACAACAACAGGTGAATAATCGTCAGGACCAGTTGCCACAACCACCTTTTCCGAATTGTGGGGGAGTTCAAAAATATAATCCAAACGTGGGATTTCAGGGATGTGAACAGGTAATAAAACCACAAAAACAGCAAAAGCAGCAAAGGGTTCAAATGCAAAATGCTTCACAACAGTTTTTATTGACAGAAAGCCAAGACAGTGATTCTGATGATTATTGCTGACGGTGCCCGAGAGAGGAGGAAGAGTGTGTTGTTGGAGCCACTCTTGAGGTTGACCAGTCTGGTCCTTATGTAAACGGGAAAGTTAATGATGTAGACATCACTTTTCTAGTGGACACTGGTGCTACCCGTTCTACTGTTAGATCAGTGGAAATTGAAAACCTACCTCTCTCTGGGGATACCATCCAAGTTGTCGGAGTAAGTAATCAGCAAATTAAAACAGACTTAACTGATCCAGTACCAGTTGAAATTGGAAATTACAGAGACAAACACAGATTTGTGGTTTGTAATAGTAGTCCAGTAAATCTATTAGGTAGGGACATCCTATGTAAAATGAATTGCAGAATATATTGTTCTCCTGAAGGAGTTGAATTACAAACAATGGAGGAAGATGGTTTGTACAAAATGACAATGATGATGATGGAAGCAGAAGAAACAAAATTGTTTCCTGCATTTGAAGAAAAAGATTTACCCGAAGAGCTAAAAGAAACAGTGAAATCTGAAATATGGGATTTTACTGGGAATGAGATGGGTCTGATGAAAAACGTAGATCCTGTTAAAATTGCATTGAAACAGGGAATAGAATTTCCAAACACTCCACAGTATAAAATGAAAACAGAGACAATTGAAGGTATTACACCTGTAATTGAAAAATTAATCAAGCAAGGTGTATTGAAAGAAATGAAGAGTAGCTCTTGTAATTCACCAATTATGGGAGTTAAAAAGGCTAACGGAACATTTAGGATCGTACAAGATCTGAGAAAGGTTAATCAAATTGTTATTCCATGTTGTCCTGTGGTTCCAAATCCAGCAGTAATTCTATTTCAGATTCCATATGATGCTGAATGGTACACAGTCATTGACCTTTGCAATGCATTCTTTACTGTTCCTCTACACCCAGACAGTTATGAAATCTTTGCTTTCAGATTCCAAGGTAAGACCCTTGGATGGACAAGAATCCCTCAGGGCTATACAGAAAGTCCTTCAATCTTTAACGAACTGTTAAAAAGATCATTAGAAGATTTAGACTTACCAGGTAGGTCTACGTTGGTGCAGTATATTGATGATTTGTTAATTGCTGCAAAGACAAGAGAAAATTGTGTAACAGACACAATAATTCTGTTAAATCGCCTTGCAGAAGAAGGACATAAAGTGTCCCCAGCAAAACTACAGTTTTGCAAACAGGAAGTGAAATATCTTGGTCACAGAATTGCAAAGGGAAAAAGACAAGTAACAATAGAGAGAATAAAAATGATTCAAGCAATGTTACCGCCAAGAACACAAAGACAGGTCAGAATGTTCCTGGGAATGGTAGGTTACTGTCGACAATGGATAAGTGGATTTTCAGTAATTGCGAAACCACTACAAAGACTGACCAAATCAGATGTAAAAGATCCAATTATTCTCAATGATGTTGAGATGGAATCTTTTGAAAACTTGAAAAAGAGCTTATGCCAAGCTCCTGCTTTGGGTATGCCAAATTATGAGAAAGATTTTGAACTGTATTGCAGTGAGAGAGAAGGATGTGCATTATCTGTGTTAATTCAGAGACATGGAAACCTAAAGAAACCTATTGCATACTTCTCTGCAGTTCTTGATCCAATTGCAAAAGCATTACCAGGTTGTTTAAAAGCAGTTGCAGCTACAAGTATCAGTCTTGAACAAAGTGAAGGAATCATTATGGGATTTCCTGTGAAAGTTTTTGTGCCTCATTCAGTTGAAATATTACTGACAAGAGGTAAGACTCAACATTTAACAAGTAGCAGATTGACAAAGTATGAGAAAATCATACTGGGAGCAGATAATGTTTCAATTTCAAGATGTTTGAATCTGAATCCTTCTACATTACTGCCTGATTCTGAAATTGTTGATGACATCGAGACAGAACATGAATGTTTAGATGTCATGGAATTCTGCACAAAACCAAGAAAAGACATCAAAGACAGACCTTTACCTGAATCGGATTTTGTCTATTTTGTAGATGGCTCATGCTTAAGATCCGAAGGTGGTGTCTTGAAAGCTTCATACTCAGTTTGTACAGTCGAAAACATTAAAGAAGCATCATGTCTTGAAGGAGTTCGTTCAGCTCAAGTAGCTGAATTGATTGCTTTAATTCGTGCATGTGAAATATCAAAGGATATAAGAGTTACCATCATTACTGATAGTCAGTATGGGTACGGAGTTGTGCATGATTATGGACAACTCTGGTCACAGAGAGGATACATGACATCAACAGGATCACCAATTAAAAATGCAGTTTTCATTAGAAGATTAATTGAAGCAATACAATTGCCAAAAGAAATTGCCATAGTCAAGTGTGCAGCACACACTAGAGGGACTGATTATATTTCCAAAGGAAATGCCTTCGCAGATGAAACAGCAAAGTACTGCGCAAGGAAAAATTATTCTTACAATCGGAATAGAAGTACAGAAACTGATTCAAATTCATTAATGCTAACAACTATTGTAGAAACATGGAATGAGATTAGAGATTTACAAAACGAAGCAGATGATGAAGAAAAAGACCAGTGGTTAAGATCAGATTGTAGACAACGTGATGAAGATGGAGTGTGGGTTTACAAAGATGGCAGAGTAGTTTTACCAAATTGCATGATTTCTGACATGGCCAGATTATATCATGGTCCTGCACATTTAGGAAGAGATTCTATGGTCAGACTGTTTAAAGAAACATGGTTCAATACCAAATTTAGAACCATTGCAGAATCTTTTTGTCAAAGGTGTTTGTCATGCCAACAAATGAATCCAAATAGAAAATCAGTGGTGGGGACAGGAATAATTGGTCGAGAGGGTGGTCCCTTTACCAGGTTACAAATAGATTTCATTGAAATGCCCTTACACAACTGTTTGAAATATGTACTTGTAATTGTATGCTTGTTCTCAAGGTGGGTAGAGGCTTTTCCTACAAGACATTGTGATTCAATTACAGTAGCAAAACTAATGCTCAGAGAAATCATCCCAAGGTACGGTTTTCCAGTCACTATTGAGAGTGATGGAGGAAGCCATTTTGATAATAAACTGTTGAAGTTAATTTGCGAAGCTATGAGTATTGAGCAGAAAATACACTGTGCATACAGACCAGAGGCATCAGGTGTAGTTGAACAAATAAATGGAACTATCAAAAACAGAATTGGAAAAATGTGTCTAGAGACAGGAGTTAAGTGGACTGATGCTCTTCCACTTGTTTTGATGTCAATAAGAAGTACACCAGATAAAAAGACAGGTTTGAGTCCTCATGAAATTTTGATGGGAAGAGTTATGAGGCAAGCTTTTGTACCTGTAGGTAAACTGTTGAGCATAAATGACAGTGCAATTTTGGATTACTGTAAAAGGTTATCTGATATGGTAACTTCTGTGTCTAATCAGGTGGGAACTGAAGCACAATCAAATGACAAAGTTTTGACACATGATTTGAGACCTGGAGACTGGGTCAGAACGAAAGTACATCGGAGGAGGAATTGTCTATCTCCTAGATGGCAGAAACCTAGGCAGGTAATCTTGATCACTACTAATGCTGTAAAGTGCAGAGGATTGAAGCGTTGGATTCATCCAAGTCATACTATTCCAATACCAACTCCTGAGAATTCTGATGTTGAAAGTGATACCACAGATGACTCTGATTCTGAAGCAGAAGACAGAACAGAAGGTGAAGTAATTCCAGATTCTGAAGATCGACAAGAAAGTCGACATCTGGAAACTGTGCCGGTGAATGGAAATCTGACAAGAAAAGACTTAGAAATAATTGAAATAGATTCTGAAGGTGAAGAGAATCTGTTAAAAGGAAAGATAACTGAGGATTCGGTTGTCTATATTGAAGACAAAGAAGCTGAACCAAAAGAAGTTTCAGACCAGGAGAGTATCGAAAGGCAGAGGACAAGCTCTGAAGTAAGGAACAAAAATCCGAAATCTGGGAAGCTAGAGGTAATTGAGGAAGAGGAGGAGAACGAATTACCGAGTACCAGTGATGGAAGACAAAGTGAAGTTCCTGAAGGAGTGAAATTGCCGTATAGAGAAGTTCCTGAGTCAATTGAAATTTCAGACTACGAAACTGAGGAAAGTGACGTGGAAGGTGGAAGTGAAAGCAGAAAGAAAAGGACTTGGAAATCTGAATCAAATAATTCTGAACCAAAGAAAAAGTACGTGAGAAAAGCAGACTACTGGCCTGGTGGAAGATTGAGAGTCAGATTGATTAAAAAGCCAATAGAACAAGTTGAAGAAATCAGTAGTCAAAAGAGTCCTGGAAAAGAGGTTGGAGTTGGAAGGAAAATAGAAGTGATATCAAGAAAAGGGAAGAGAATAATTAGACCAAACCAGAAATACAAGTCTCCTGAGTGGACTTACTTAGTAATTCCACCTGTTATAGACATATATGATAGTAGTGAAGAAGAAAACGAAATCCAAGAAATTAGTGACAATGATTGAAGTACAAATTTATTAAATTGGCATAAGGCTGAAGAAATCCTGTTAGTTGACACAAGGTCGAAGAAAACTGTCTAATAGAAGAAAACTTATGTATGACATAAGGTCGAAGAAATCTTGTTTAGGGTTATAAAAGAAAAATATATTTTAAAAGGGGGGTGTATATAAATTTTAAAATTTATTTTTAATTTTATTTTTGAGGCTAAAACTAACCTAAAAATGCCTTACATTAAGGAGAGCACTTCAAAATGCTCTGTTTTTAAAAGATGCTGTAAGATGACTCTGGTGTGTCTGCTTATTTTAGTTCTGCTCTGGTTGATACTAGCTGTGATCATACCTTTAGAAATGAATAGAGAATTACACAAAGTTAACTTAACAAGCAAAGCTCTGGTTAGCCAAACTAAACATAGTGCATCTGCAAAAGTAATTGATCATCAGCCTAACATTCATCAAGATAAATCAATAGGTGATTTTTCAAGCAATACTTTCACAAAGCTTTTGAGTGAATATGTAAAGGTAATGGATGCAAAGGATTGTTATGTGTGCGTTAAGTTACCCGCTTCTGTTTCTGAGGGAGTAACATATAATATGCTTCCTCTCACTTATGCTGTTACATGTAGTGTATTAACTAGTTTATTTTATCAAACTGGTCGTTTAGAATATTACTATTCAAATTATGATGAGATTTTTGCTAATATCAAGATTGATAATGCTTTAAATAAGCATAAGAAAGCTAAACAATTGAGAGAATATTTCCTTGTTACTAATGAACTCACTTATGAGTATGCTTACAAGAATAATCTAACATGTAAATTAAGTGCTGAAGGGAAGAAATTTCTGAATATGGTTGAGGAGAGAAGAGCAATTTATAAGAGAAATGAATTAGTCAAGCAGACTAAGTCATCATTCTGGCAAAAAGAGGATGAGAAACGAAATGGCAAAATGCTTGAAAATATTGCAATTCACATAGACAAACCTGTTAGTGGAAAGCTTTGCATTAGAAGAGATAACACACTTTTTGATAATTATTTTGTAGGTGCAAGCAACTGTGAAGATACTTATCAGATTATGGGAGGTTGGGGATTTAAAGGTGGAAAAGATCCTATCTTTCCTGGAATTTATTTTGTTTGTGGTGACAAAGCCTACTACAACCTTCCAGACCATTGGTATGGAACTTGTTATGTGGGAATTGTTTTTCCTAAAGTGTTTCATGTTGACAGAGATTCAGAAGGATTATTTAAAATCCATAATTATGTAAATAGAGCTAAAAGAGAAACTTTTACTGAAGTTCTGGGAGATATTTTTCAAGCTGTAATACCTTTTGTTGGTATAACCCTAAATGCAGGGAGAATCAGAAAATTGTCCACTATAGTTGATAGATTATCAACTGACACTGCTGATGGATTTCAATTAGTGAATGTTGAAGTTATTGCAATTAGATCCATGGTAATTCAAGACCGTCTTGCTTTAGACATACTCTTAGCAAAAGAGGGAGGAGTCTGTGGCATTTTACATGTCCAACATTGCTGTACATATATACCGGATGAAAGTAAAAATATTGAAATGTATATTAAGAATATTACACAAATGCATTCTGAAATAATTCCTTTAGAAGAAGAAGATTTTACTGGGAAACTTTCAAATAGGTTTCAAGCAATTAAAAACTGGTTTCATAATATCGGAAGTTCAATTCTTGGCAAGATTCTGGCACCTTTGATTATAATTATATTCATTTTTATTTTGACTAAAGTAGGTTGTCTGTTGCATAAAAGAAAGAAGCATTTAAGAGAAAAGAAGAGAATTTATAAACTCAGAAAAGAAGAGGAAAGGGAGATTGAGTTGCAGGAGTTACATAGAGAGCGTCATGTTAATTGCAAGGATTATGCTGAAACAGACTTTTAGGTTTACTAATACAATGAATTTGAATCGATTTCTTATAAATTAAATTTACCAAAATTTTGAGTGCTGGTGTGGTGATTTGTTAATCACCAGATGAGGGAGTTGATGGAGCGAGATAGAAAACAAAATTTTGTTTAAACTCGCAAAGTCACATTTCCATAACATGAATAAAATTATTAATGATTTGTGATATGTCGTGCTAATACAACCTAGATTAAGCTTTACACGTGGGGGAACTAACATGTGTGCTCATAAATGTGCATAAATGTTGCATCTTTTTGTTCGTGCAAAATAATAAAATAATTTATTGTTTTCGTTTTTGTCATTACTAACTGCTGCATATTTAAAATAAGCATGTGCTTGTTTTGCTTTTTCTCGTCTGTGTGATGTCATTTCTACTATTCTAGGTGCATATGGGTCTCATAGAAAAACGGAGACTGGTAAATATAAACGCTGCTTTATTTGTTTGCAATGGCTAGGTAACATTTTGATTAATCGGGTGGGCTAATTATTTAGTAAACCATGGGGTGGATACAGAATATACTTTATTTCTTACATTAATACTTTTCTTGTGTTTGTTTTATACTAGAAATCATAAGTTGCCTGCTTTTGAGGCCTAACTATTTGAACCGCACAAAAAGAGCTAATCCATATTTCTGCAGAAAGTCACGAGACGCCCATTCTGAATTAAAACGTTTATTGAAGCTGCATTCACAAAGCAAAAACTGATGAGCTGACATCATTCTGTCGGACATGGCCAAGGTCGAAAGTGAACTTTTTGTCAGTCCTTAACTTGGCATCCGCGGAAGTTGCACTGTAAGACTATGGAAGCTGCGAGGATGACTTAAAACAAAGTTGCAATCGCAGGAAGCCTCTGGCTTCACGTGGAAGAGACAATGGTCTTTGTAAGACATGATTTTGTGGAACTTTTTAAGAATCGGGTGACATGTCACTTGTCACTCTCAGCCAATGGGACGTCGAGTATTTCTGAAAACTTTCCTTTGCTAGTTTAGTTAGCGTAGAAAGGTATAAAAAGTCATGCCCTTAGGGTTGGGCTGGCTGCTGCTTTCTGACTTTCCGATGAGGGTGATGTGCTGCTGGACTTTGCGTGGAGCACGTAAGAATCCTCAAAGAACTTTACTTTAATTTCTGTCTATTTAGCTCAGTTAGGGAAATAGGTTTTAGAAATGCTAAACTTTATATAATTTCTTTAAACTGATTCAATTGCTTAAATTGTACTTTTCTTATTTCTTACCATCATGCTTGCTTTATTGCTAATAAAATTCATTTATAAAACTTACAACATATATACCATAATTTAGAAAATAAAATCTTACTTTTGACAAACAAGCTGGTCTTGGTTATTTAGAAGTATAGGTTACCTTTAGCTAGATCACGTCGCCTATGGTGGTCGTTTAAATGATTGGGTTTTATTCTAATGACAATATTCTTTCTGCAAATGTATAAATATGTATATAGTGTGTAGATAATGTGTATATAGATTTATTCTGACCACCTGATTCAGTAGGCCCAAAATATATCAGGTTCATAAATGGGTCCATATTTAGTATAGAATTTTGTTTATAGGTTATGAAATTGGGTAGCGTAGTTTATGATATATTTTCTATAGCCCGCTGGATCAGTACCAATAGTGTCTAGAAAACATTGGTGAGGTGCACTCCATAAGGTAAAGTAACATAACACAACATTGGGCAGATCTTATGTTTGGCTAAAATGCCATTGGACCATACACACGTTTCCTTGTACTGGCTGGACACTATTTCTGGTGGGTCACCTTCATGCAAGAAAGTAATGAAAACTTTAGGGTTCTCAGAAGGAAAGCACTGAAAATGTCTGATGGAGCAGATTTCATCTGGAGTCAGGCATTGCTTTATTTTTGTGCTTCAGACAGACTGCATTTAAAATTGACATGCACATTTTGGTGCAAGTTAAAACACATGGCACATAAGACATGAAATGAGGCCTGGTCAGTCTGAAATGCTTGTGCTGAATTATCATGTGTTTTTGCAGTGTAGGGAAAAACTTGTGATTTAAGTGGCTTTTTGGCTTTGAGGTGTTCTCTGTTCCCAGCTAATTTTTTCTTGCAATCTACATTCAATATTCCTGTTTTAAGAGACTTTTGTTTTATTGCATATTTCGATAAACATGTTCAGTTTATAACACCTCTTTTATAATGTGTGTTAATTGACACATGCACAAAACACTACACATGAGGCAAAACACTTTTTTGCATGAAAAGCTATCTAAAACATTAAAGAATGTTGCTATGAGTATGTATTAATTGGGTAAGCTTTGAGAATTTACACTAGTGCATGTTTATGCTATGTTGCACATTTTTATTTTTTGCATGTTGTGCACTACAATAAGAAAAGCTGAATTAAACTAATAGCTTTGCTAGGGATACATTTATACAGGATATTAGTATGGGGTTGGGAAAACATAGTGGGTTTATTTACATAAAGTTAATACTCTATGTGTTTGTTTTGTTTTTGGGCCTAAGATAAAACGGCTGCCTCTGAATCCAGCAAGGCTGTGACTTGCATTAAAAGAAGAGAGCATGCGCAGATTACACCAGCTTGCCTCAAGTACAGAAGGAGTCAAAGCAACTGTGAACTGTACATTCCTGTGAGTGTGCCAATGTACCAGTGTTAGTTAAAGTATCCTTTCTGCCTGCGATGTGACAGGAAGGAGAAAATCAGAATGAAACTTTTTTCCTAGTAAATGTTGCTAAAACATATAAATGTATTAATCATTTACGCTTCTTTTGTTAAAACTGGTAAGGTTTAGAACTTTCAATGAGTCAGGATATTGAGAGATCATGCCATCGTGACTAACCAATCAGGTAAAGCTTTTCTAAATATAAAATATTTTTGTGTAGTCTGCCAAGAATTAGAGTATAAATAATGATCTCTTTGGAGGCGTGGTTGGCTCTTTGGCTTTTGGGCTCATTAGGCTTTTAGGCTCTTAGGATTTAGGGGGGTGTGTGAGCTCTTGAGAGAAGGAACAGATTAGACCAGACATTCATATGGGTTAGGTACGTGATCGTCATGGGTGCAGCCTGGGTGGAGATTTGCGTCCGAGAAAAGTGTCGTGTATTTCTATAGGTTCTGATTCGATCCCCCTATTCCTGACCCTATTCTGGTTAAACTTACTAGCTAGTTAACTAACAGTCAGCCCATGAGGCAAGAAATCCCCCATGATGCAGATACCGTTATCTGACGCAGTCACACTACGGCACAGGAACGTGTTATCTGATTAGGTCATAACGCTTGAGATCTAATTAGACAAGCGATATTCCTCCAGCCCCTGATAAGGCATACGACGTTCTCATAACAAATCAAACCTATGACAACCTGGATAATCCGTGCGGCCATTGTTTTGATTTCACAGAGAACTTTAGTAAAGAATGTGCTAACGAGCAAGTCGTATGACATCTTTATTGACGTACCTATGTCCATCCTTACGTCAATCTCGGCACCTTTAAGGTATAAATATTGCCGACCTTGCCCTATGCAAACACACGCGTGGTGACAAGACGGAGCAGCCATACTTGCCGAAGCCGAGAGCAGAAGCAGACCCCGCAGGCAGCAGCCCCGCCTTCCTGACGCGCTGAGAGACGCGCTGCTATCTCAAGCCGAGAGACCCAGCACCGGCGCTTCTGGGCAGCCCTCGCAGGCAGCCTGGAATATCGAGAGCAGAGAAAGAGATACCATTCCTCCTAAATTCCAGGTACAGAACTGAATAACCCCTCCTAGAGAATTCTTTAGTTATTCACTTGGCAAAAACAAACTTAAACTAAACTGTAACTTTCTATTCCCGCCCACGCATTAGACTTAGGTCAGGTACACGGGGTAGGCGTATTTAGAAACACCAGTTGAGTACGTTTAGTCAAATGTATATGTGTATGTAAATATATTTTAATCATTTTAAACATCATATGGCTCAGAAACCATATCAATGTTTTTACAGTATTATTTTATACTATTGCTTCTAATGTATGCACTTTACTTAACTATAAGTATTGCAATAATATCGATCCATTTCTCTTGTACGAGAAAAGAGACTGATCAATAAATAACATCTTTTATTGAACACGCCCGTCTCTTCCTTTTCTCTACATTCTGATGAGACTAAGAATGCACGTACTGACTGAGTAAAATAATTGCCTTGTGCTCACACGACTCTCGAGATTGACTCTTGATTAGGGGAGAGCAAAGTTGTCATGTTCTATGGTTGTCAGAAACTAAATCCCTTCTTGTCTAATCAGGGGAGTTCATCCTTCCTTGAACATTCGAGAAAGTTTCTAGCGAACTCTGAGCTTAGCTGGCAAACCCAAAAATTAAGTCTAGTTTCGACAGTAGTAGACCTAGTTAACGTCTGGCCTAGGCCTTTACTGCTGTAGGTACTATTCCAATGCGCAGAGCCTATTGGGAAAATAGGAGCTACACTACATGGCGCCCAACGTGGGGCTTGCTAACTCTGGTATCTGCAGTTTCCACTTGAAGGTATTCATTCGTGTCCACTGTCTCCAGATGATTCATAAGGACTTTGCGAGCTATGCTCACCTCTGCTGCGCTGTCTAGCATTGTCTGAGCCCATTCTCCGTTTTTCAGTTGTGTCCTCAGTATTCTCGGCATTGTTAACTACCTTGATACTGGCTACCTTCTTTTTTGGAAATTGTGATTTCTTTTTCAGTTGAGCAGGTTCCTTGTCTTTGGACTTGGCGTGCTCTTCTGATCGTCCTCTTCTTTCCGATTTCTGCGAGGAATTCTGAAAAGATTGAGACGGACGTGTATCAATGTCTTGATATCTATCAGGTTTTTTAATATTATCCCTATTTCTAAGGTTATATCTATTCCCAGAGGGTTCACTCTGAGGTGACCTTTGTCTCGGGTTTGGAGATTTCTCTCTTCGCCTAGGAGACCTTCCTCTGGACTGGAATTTCTTTTCTTTAGGATTGGATTGTTTATTTCCATCCCAGTTCTTTTTTGGTGAATTATTATTAAAAAATATTTTTTCTGGACTTGTAGTCAGTTGCGGTTTTACTGGTATTCCACCTAGACTATCTCTGCCTAGTTCTTCATAGGATTTTTCTATGATTCTGGCAATTTCAGCTGGTTGGTCTGCTATATCTGTCTCTTTTAACCTCTGGCGGATCGCCACGTTTGCTGCTTCACCCTTTATGTTGGCTAGTAATATAGCCGAGACCTGCTTGAAGTCTTTCAGTAATTTCATACCAAGAGTTAAAGCAGGTTCTGGACCGTATTCATCTTGAATTTGTTTTAGCACATCTGGTATTACCGAAATGGATGGAACACCGTGCGTTTTTGTGTAGATTGAAGCAAAGACCGTACCCCAAGTGTCACAGTCCTCAATGTGTGGTGCGATTCCCATTGGGAGACATATTGAGGACTGTGAACTGTAAACGAATAATAATCGTGACACCAATACCAGCCTTAGAGGCGGTAACAAAGGCAAGCATTCCTAATGCGAAAGCACTCCATCCGAGATGGATACAATGGGCTAACTCTCTTGCTGCAACAGACGTGGTGTACGAATTTGATCCTTACTTAAAAACACAAGAATTTCTACAATATGAATTCGAATGTCCTCTGCCAACCGAAATTCTGCCTCTAGACCAATACGGCTGTATAATATATACAGACGGATCAGCACAACCCGCAGTAGGGGGTAAACAAGCTTACAGTGCTGCGTGCGCGATTGTTAAAGGTCGTTGGCACGAAGGGAAATTTAAACCAACCCTAACTAAGACCCAATCTCTAGGAGATTGCACAGCTCAGCGAGCTGAATTACTAGCATTCAAGATGGCGCTTGAAAATACCGATCGAGAATTCCCCACACTCATAGTGTGCGATTCGTATTATTGCGTTCAATCTTATAACTTGCAGATCTGGCTTCAAAATGGTTTCAAGGATGCGAAAGGAGGCACAATCAAGCATAAAATGCTATGGGAACAAGTAGCTCTTTTACAAAAAGAACTACCAAAGACTCACGTGATACATACACTGAGTCATCAACGTGATGGCGTTCACGTTGCAGGGAATTCATTGGCTGATGAGGCCGCGAAGGCAGCTGTGCAAACGGCTTCCGTAGCTGCCATCACCCGGTCAAAAACAAAAATAGACAGCGAAATATTACAAGCTGTCAGCGCTTCTGAAAAGGATTCGATAGAACCACTCCCTAAAGGCTTTCCATTAAAGTACTCATACATAACAGATGAAAACAATGTTCCTTTTGCTCAAATCCCTGGAGTGGGGGATAGGGCAATTCCAAACATGGAACACAGATTAGGACTAATAATAGCGGCACACGAAGGGCTTGCTTCTACCCATGCTGGCGTCTCAGCCACAGTATCATTATTAAAACAGAGATACTGGTGGCCGCAAATGAGAAGACAAACAAGGAACTATGTTCTAGCATGTGAAATATGTCAAAAAATGAAAGTATCAACTGTGAGACGTCCAGCACAGACGCCCCTTCTAATCTCGGATAAACCATTAGCCTGTGTTTATCTAGACCACTGTGGTCCCTTACAAAGGGACGGTAACTATAAATATATCTTGGTCGCAGTGGACTCATGCACGAGATTCATATGGATGTGGCCCCAGCGAACGGCTGACGCCAGAACTGTTATAAAAGATTTGCGGGTCTTTATCGGCACATACGCAATTGGCATTCTGCATTCGGACAATGGTCCTGCTTTTAGCTCTCGGGCTTATAAGGAGGCCATGGTCAGCATGGGCGTGCAATTGCGGTACTCTTGTCCATTTCACCCTGAGGGGAACGGAATTGTTGAAAGAAAAAACCGTGACATAAAGCAATCTATAACGGCAAAGGTATTAGGTTCGGGAGCTGGGTGGGTCAAACATCTAATAAGTGTCCAACGTAGTCTAAATAACTTGCCAAGAAATTCTCTGAAGGGATTCAGTCCGTACGAATTATTATTCGGAACTAGGATGTTGATCTCTGACCTTGATAGTCAGACTTCAGTGGTAACAGAAAAAAGCTTTGATGTCAAAGACCGTTTGGCTATTTTGCAGGACTTAAACAAAACAAGAAAAGACCTGAGCAACATACAGTTGAAAGAACAGCCAACGACCACTGAAGAATCACCACCTGTCCCAGCAAGACCTGTCTGGATTCCAAAAGTCGGGGATCTAGTCAGGGAGAAGATCGCGGTAAAGAAGGAATTTGGGCCTTCTTACAGAAAAGCAGTTCCTGTATTGTCTGTCAACGGGACAAGATCAGTTGTACTACCGCCACTTGCTGGAAAAAAGGAGAACCGAGTTGTATCCATCGACCTGGTAAAACCACAACATGTGGCCGATAACCAACAGTAGGCCAAGTGGACTCCCAATAAGTAGCAGAACACCAAGGTTTGCTACCAGTACAGAGGTCCTATCAAAGAGGCTCATCACATTCGAAACGCCTACAGAAGAACAACAAGGACTATGCAACAATGCAATAGAACTTAGACCTCTGAAAACCCAAATAAAGACATTTAGCAGAGACACACCAATCTATACAGAAGTACCAAGTGAAAATGCAAGAAACAAAAATCCTGAACCAATTGGAACAATTGACAGAACTGCATCCGGTTACTTCATCAACTTCGATGATTCCTCTGAAGGCTTCAGCGAACAAAAGACACAGCCATCATCAAAATCCTTTAAAGACAAAGCGAAGGAACTTTTGAAACAACTGAAAGAAACATATCTAGTTTCTCCATGGATTGAATTTTGGGTGGGTTTTGGTGCATTTATCCTCATACTTTGGCTCATCATGGTATTTACCTTGGGACGCTTCATTGAGGGAAAATATGCTAAAATGGACACAGCAAGTCAGAACATCAACTTGGTCCTCAAACCACACACATCTTCACACGTCGAGAAAAGAGAACTTTCTTCAGAACTTTCTTCAGCCAACTTCACAGCAATTCCAATATCTGGTGGGGTAGCCTGGGACAACACTGACTATGAAATTTATGGTCCGGTCGAGATCCTGAAATATCCACACCAAATCAAGATCTCCTTGAGTGACTTTGCAAAACCAAACTCATTTGCTGATGATTGGGACTTTGAAAGTATAAACAATATGATGTCTGACTTAGTAATGTCTGCTAAATTTACAAAACATGATTATTTGCAGGGTTCTACAAATTATGACAGCATGTACTGCTATAACCATTATGGTAACCATTTCTTGCATAAATCTGCACAACCTAGAAATGTTTTAAATTTTAATCAATGGGAACATTGTGCTACACCTCCAAAAGGGAGCTCTAGAACCGTGTATGGCAAATATTCATATTTTTCAGGTTTTAACATAACTAATGCTGAAACATTTTATTACAAATTGTCAAACAAGACAGGGATGAAAACCATGATAACCAACACAAAATTGATATATTCAGATTCTTTCTTTGAAAAAATGAATACTTTTGGATTTGATTATTGGGACAAACATGTTGATTTGAAAAGTGTTTGGGGTACAAAAGAATGGCAAGTACAGGGTATAGAAGCTTTGTTTAGAGCCTGCATGATCCCAGAACAAATGATATTTTTAAATGACACCGTTCAACAAACCACCTGTCTTGGCTTAGCCAAAATCAAAGATTTAAATAACCTGTCTATTCCAAAGCCAACAATGTTTAGCAATAACTCTGAAACAGATGAAGAAATAGACATAAACCATATACTTAACCAAAACAGAACACATCCTGATTGGAAACAATGGTTGATCTGGCCCACAGATACAAATAACTGTCAAGATAGATTCCTGAATAAAACACAGGGTTTCAAAATGAACAGGCCAGACCCTAGATATCCCCAAAGACATCACCCAGGGATAATAACAACCTACAGTGTGGGCAAATTATGCCTTCAATGGCTACAAACTTCCACACTGCCTGAAATTAAGCAACACCTAACTTTACTTACTGATGGTGCTGACTTGCGTGATTTCATAATGGGACCACGCAAACAGCGTCAAAAGCGTTTCATAGCAGCCTCTGTATATGCAGCATACAATGAGGCCTGGAAGGTTACTCAAATTGAGACAGCAGAAATTGACCGTATTAATTTGGAAAAATCACTTTCTGTAGTGGACAATGGGTTAATGACTCTGTCCTCCAGAATTTTTTCATTGGACAGCATTGTGTCTTCAGCAATCGATATATTATCGCAAGACTTACTGTTATTACAACATGGTCAGTCACAATTGCGTTCTATTGTACAGCTTGGCTGGACGTTACAAAATCTGCGTTCAGGCTATGTGCCTTGGCGTTTAATCAACACAACGTCACTATTTCAAATCTTTAACCTTACTGATAGACAAATCGGTATGGCGCAGAAGGGTGCTGATTATACAATCTTGAGCATTGAAAAACTAGAAAGATTACCGTTGACAATGTCAGAACGACCTGTCAGTGAATGGATAATCCACGGAATCATAAATATTCCAATCTCAACCTTCAGGTTTCAATACTGCCAAAAATATATACAGGCTGGCATGTACGAGAAATTGGGAAAGGGGTACCTTAAAACAACATGGAACCTGCCCTATTCACATGCATGTATCAGTAACAAAGGACAGAAAGTGTTTCTTAGTGGCATCAATTGTGCTATGTCACTAAGCGGCACGCTTCTGTGTAACGGTATTAGTTTGCACGGAGCCTGTGAAGGGAATTCATACAACCTTTCATGTCACCAGCAAGGCGCACCTGCAACTGAAATAGAACCATTCTTTCAAAGACTCTATAATGGGAGTTACATTCTTATTGTAGACCGCAGATGCTGTAGTCTTATGCCCGGGACTCCTTATCTCGTCACTACGACGGCGAAGGTCAAGTGCTGTGGACGTTCTTTATTCCCCAGCTCCTTTCCAGACAGGGAGGCGAGGGCATGGCCCAGTTTGAAAATTACTTCTATTCGAATAGACACTTTAAGCAGAATAAAAACAGTGCTTCTTCAGACGCCTACAAGGCTCACGTCATCTAAAGAAACGTATGATCTACAAGTCGCAAGGACGACTGCAGAGATACATACATTATTATCAACTAATTCCCCCGTACATTTCGCGGAAATCCTGAGCGAAATCTTAAATATTTCTGATACCACAGGGGTCTCAAAGGTATTTAAGACAGTATTTTCGATGGCATTAACACCATTCAAAGCCATACTGGGTATTTTTCCAGACTTCGTCCATTCGATTTTTGGCGGACTTCCCCTGATCCTAGGACTAATTGCAGGAATCCTATTCCTAGTCCTTATTTTTCGTTATGGCAACCCATGTCACAGATCAAACTCTCGCGACAATGGAAGATACGATCCTAGCCATTGGATACCGGGACCGGATATCAAAAATCCTGGGACTATCCCGGCTTAGAGACCTAAACATGACTTGGTTTCTATCATTTCGACCAATGTGGCAAAGGTGTGTTTTACCTGTACTAAGGTGTCTGCTATGCGGAGAAGAATGCGTGTTAGACACCTGTCTGACGCTACAATCGGATGCGCCGGTGGATGCAGATACACTGTTGGTTCCTACCAAGGTTCACGCACTGTGCTGCCCTCAAAGGCTGCCAATTCTGATGACGGCATTCCTGGAATCTTCACCACTGCGATTGAAGAGTAGTGAAGTTCAAGATGAAAGCAGCATCGAACAGGTACGACCTTCTGTCAGCAATGCAAATCAGAATGTCAATGGAGACAATCATGCGCATGAATGCATGGTTACCCCTATTTCCGACTTAGAGGAACTTTCCCATGAAGCTGTTGACAGTTTTTTCGAAAGCCTGAATGATATGATGTTCTCTCCGGAACAGAAATAGAGACTTTTGAGTAAACTCGCACACGGCGTTCCCTGAATTCGGCCTTCAACTTTAAAAATAAAGTCACATGAACAATTACAATCCAGTTCACGGACAGCAACTTTTTTCAGCAAGCCCCTAAAATATTTTTATATATATTTTTTCCCGGGACACTGATTTTCTGCTTAAAGTAAGAGACTATTCCTAGAGAACTAAGATTTCTATTTTAGATACTTTATAGACTTTATAGACTTTAGCTGCCCGCTGGTATGTTCGCAATAGATTTTATGTGATGAAATGGTTTCGACTTTTTTTCTGTATAGCCATATTAAGAGCCATTTCATGTGTATTTCTCATATACCAACAATCAATAATGCATAACAATGCGTGTTCACTTTTGCATTTAATTCATAGCTTAAGTGCATACAATATATATGACTGCAATTTTTCAGTATATTTGAAAATTTCGAAATGCATTTATGTATTTTGGGGTGGTAAGGTATACACTATACTCTATAGTATGTTGTACTATGTTATACTATGCATAGATTAGTAGATATGACCATAGTTAGCGTGGAGTGGGTGTCGTGTATTTCTATAGGTTCTGATTCGATCCCCCTATTCCTGACCCTATTCTGGTTAAACTTACTAGCTAGTTAACTAACAGTCAGCCCATGAGGCAAGAAATCCCCCATGATGCAGATACCGTTATCTGACGCAGTCACACTACGGCACAGGAACGTGTTATCTGATTAGGTCATAACGCTTGAGATCTAATTAGACAAGCGATATTCCTCCAGCCCCTGATAAGGCATACGACGTTCTCATAACAAATCAAACCTATGACAACCTGGATAATCCGTGCGGCCATTGTTTTGATTTCACAGAGAACTTTAGTAAAGAATGTGCTAACGAGCAAGTCGTATGACATCTTTATTGACGTACCTATGTCCATCCTTACGTCAATCTCGGCACCTTTAAGGTATAAATATTGCCGACCTTGCCCTATGCAAACACACGCGTGGTGACAAGACGGAGCAGCCATACTTGCCGAAGCCGAGAGCAGAAGCAGACCCCGCAGGCAGCAGCCCCGCCTTCCTGACGCGCTGAGAGACGCGCTGCTATCTCAAGCCGAGAGACCCAGCACCGGCGCTTCTGGGCAGCCCTCGCAGGCAGCCTGGAATATCGAGAGCAGAGAAAGAGATACCATTCCTCATTCATCCTAAATTCCACGTACAGAACTGAATAACCCCTCCTAGAGAATTCTTTAGTTATTCACTTGGCAAAAACAAACTTAAACTAAACTGTAACTTTCTATTCCCGCCCACGCATTAGACTTAGGTCAGGTACACGGGGTAGGCGTATTTAGAAACACCAGTTGAGTACGTTTAGTCAAATGTATATGTGTATGTAAATATATTTTAATCATTTTAAACATCATATGGCTCAGAAACCATATCAATGTTTTTACAGTATTATTTTATACTATTGCTTCTAATGTATGCACTTTACTTAACTATAAGTATTGCAATAATATCGATCCATTTCTCTTGTACGAGAAAAGAGACTGATCAATAAATAACATCTTTTATTGAACACGCCCGTCTCTTCCTTTTCTCTACATTCTGATGAGACTAAGAATGCACGTACTGACTGAGTAAAATAATTGCCTTGTGCTCACACGACTCTCGAGATTGACTCTTGATTAGGGGAGAGCAAAGTTGTCATGTTCTATGGTTGTCAGAAACTAAATCCCTTCTTGTCTAATCAGGGGAGTTCATCCTTCCTTGAACATTCGAGAAAGTTTCTAGCGAACTCTGAGCTTAGCTGGCAAACCCAAAAATTAAGTCTAGTTTCGACAGTAGTAGACCTAGTTAACGTCTGGCCTAGGCCTTTACTGCTGTAGGTACTATTCCAATGCGCAGAGCCTATTGGGAAAATAGGAGCTACACTACAAAAGGGGAGGTTTCCTGCTCATATTTTTTTCAGAGAAGGCCTTGCACGTCATATTTTTGGCAAGGCAGGCCACATTCCTTTGAGGTCTTTTGAAGAAGGGGCACTATCAAGGAGCAGCTGTCCTGTGAGATGATGGAGAGGGAGAGGGACAGAATGAGCATTCCCAGACCAGAGATTGCAGCTGATTAGAATAGGTTTAGATGCTAACATTCTAAGTTTATGCTTTGACTAATTAATTAGTTTTGAAAAGATGTATTTGTCTTATGCATTTATTTCTCTTAATGAGAGATTTTTTGCAAATTATTTAATTATTGATTAGCCTTGCAAGACTTATTCTTCCTAGAAACTCTTTTGTTTTGACTGATATTAGCATCACATTTTCTTTTCTACATGGACTGTAATATGTTCTGTATTAATGCTATTTTTCCTGTTTTCTAAATTCTGTAACCTGATTGATATTTTACTAATGAATAAAGGGTTAGAGAAATACTTAACTTTTGACTAGAAAATAAAACCCTTTAAAATACCCAACAACTCTCTTCATTGGCTTAAAACATAATTGCATTTTTGACTGTTCATGTTTATGTAAAGTCTCCTGAAGGTAATACATGGTGTCAAGGGCCCAACACCTTTTCAGCGGTAAAACAGAGGTAGATGATGTTTTGCATTGAGAAATTACCATGAAATTTCCATGGTCCATGACCTGCTGGGCGGAAACATCCAGCATATCAGTGACATTAGTGATGTGGGTTTTGAAAATCAACAATCACTTACTTGCACAAATGTCCAGGGATCAGTTTCAGAGAAACCTTGGTCGAATTGTTATGACAAAGACATTGCCTCGAAGCAGCCCACGCCATGCCAGCTTTGCTCTTGCAACACAAAGTGGACTGTGAAACAACAGGTCAACGCGGTCTCCTCTGCCTGCTTCTACACCTTCTGCAAGTTCCGAAAGATCTTTTGATGGAACCCAACAACACCAGGAATCTTGGTCACGCAAGCCCTCATCACCATCCGGCTGCACTACGGAAACACAATCTATGCCAGTAACACCACCCAACTTCCCAAAAGACTCCAGACCCTACAGAATGCAACTGCTAGACTCTTCTGCATCCTCCCCAAATGGACTTGCATCGCCCCCAACCTCGGAAACTTCCACTGGCTCCCCATCCAGAAGAGATGCCAGTTCACAATGCTGACCCACGCCTATAAAGTCCTCCACAACCAGGGTCCAGTGTACACACCCACTGATTGAACTTCCATCAGCCCGCCAGACAACTGCAGTTTTCCTCCCTCGCTCACATTCCCCGCATTTGCCGAAACCACAGCGTCGGTCATTACTTTTTCTACCTCACCGCCAAGTCCTGGATTGAACATAATATGAGGCGAGCAGTGTGGATTTCCTTTCACCCAAGTGACCAGGGCACAGGTTCCTGCAGTCTGGGAAACTAGATATCTGAGTTGATAACTGTCCTTGTGTGGCATGTGTACAAGAATAGTTGTACCCAAACCACTTGTTTACAACATCTTTGCATTTTGTGCTTCTCAAATCCCTCTTGAGAGGTTGCTGCTGTGTTAGGATTGGTTTTGTATTAGACTTGGCATTTTATAGTGTACAGCAAGTCTAGATCATGGTTAATGACAGTCTTTATTGCATCTCTGTAAGTTAAGGACAGAGTACTAGGAATGTATTTATTCTTGGGTGTGGATCAGTGCTTAATTTGAGCTGGTGATTACCGGTTGGTGGCATCAGCACTTATTTTTGGGGCCCAGTACTTATTTCTTGCATCAGTTGTTTACCGAGTGTATGAGAGGGAAAAACATACAGAATGGAAATTTCGTCACTGTCATATTTTGGTCTAGTATTTAATGCCAACATTGCTATTTATCACAAAGGATATACTCACTGAATGAGTATGTTAGTACAAAACCGCTGTTAGCGGTGAAGTGATCGCTGTTGAAAGCCAGTCGCAGTGTGTTTCCATAAGAGGTGATGTTTGCACGCGATTGTTTGCAGTAGACGCCCAATAGAGCAGACCTTGGTTTCGCGTCATCATAGATTTTGAGAGAGTCGTGCATGCAGTTGGTTTGTGGTGCAAATGCGATGGACACCAGCTTCAGTGTTATCTGTTTTCAATAGGAAGGAAAACGAACAAAAACATGTCAGTTCAGGTGGTTTAACCAGAAGGAGAGCAACAGATGCTGTTCAGGCTCAACTACTGCAGACTCTCAGGCTATTACTCAAGCTACTTATCGAACACTTCAGAAAGCTTTAAATAAGAGAACCCAGGTGGTTACAAGGAGCAAATGACATGTAATGTGAGGTAAGGAACTGGGAGACAGATAGCCTGTGCAATGTTGGTTTAGTTCTATCAATCAACCAATCAGGGGATTGTAAAGCGCACTACTCACACGTTAGGGTATTAATGTGCGGGGGGGGCGATGTGGTTCCATTGGGGAGTTCTGAAGAGTCAGGTCTTGAGGTCTTTCCTGAACTGGTTCATAACCTTGACTCTAAAATGTCAACTTGCTCAAATCTCTGCACCAAAATTACTGCTGAGGTGTATCAATGTCCCAAGATGTCAACCTGGTTATTGTGCTGTTCGAACATATTTGCTGAAAGGTGTCAGGTCAATATTTTATTATGTTGATATTAGGTGTGTGTGTGAATCATCATTGTTTCAGTCAAAATGTTGGTGTTATAGGTGTAATCGTTCCTGTCTGTGGTATGGAACAGGTGGGGTTTCAGCCTTTTTCAGAACTCTCTGAAGTTCACCTAAAGGGAGAAAGATGAACTGGAAGGGAGTTAAAACGTGTGTTTGATGATTCGACAGAAAGCAAGCGGGTTTATTGTTGATGCTCTCCATCTGATACTTGGAAACTACCCAGGGTTCCATGCTTCTTTTTTGCATAATTAATGCAGCACTCTATGCCTTAAAGGAAATTGTTCGGACTTATAATGGATGCACATGTGTGTCTGGACAAAAGTATGCTTCTTTAATGAGCTTCAATGGAGTAAAACACATGTCAGGAGCAGCTTTTATTCATTCTATGTGGCTTGGATGGTACTTTAACAACCCACAGCCAAGATAGTGTCAATTAAAGGTTAAAGCCTTTTTACCATTTTTTAGCTCAACGTGGATGGCACTATGCTTAAAGACTTGGCTTTGTCACTTTTTCAGCTCGGTGTGGATGGCACTTTGCCAATCCTGTGCTGAAAAACTATGCTAGGAAAACAGACATAAAAGATGGACGTATTTAAAGTGTGGATGCTGTTGTAGAGTGCTCCACATAAAGAAGCTGCTGTCCACATAAAACGTAAAACTACACAGGCTTCCCTACTTCCTTTATCTCAGAGTTTATAGTTTACACCGTGACATTAAGATATTCTACGTTATGTTACACAATGCCACGCAATGCTACTATGTCACATTGTGCATGTTCACTAATGTTTTTACACACTTCAGAACAAATTTTACATTTGCTTTTCGTTAAAAGAAAAGCAAGAAACATCTTCATAATTATTGCTGTTTAAAAAGTCTTCAGCTGTAAAGACCAAAGAACAAGCAATGCGACTTCAATTGATAAAGACAATCGCACATGGGGCAGGATTTTTAAGTCTGGATTTTTCCAGTGTCACTGTCAAATAGTCATAGTTCTAATAGAATATAAAGAGTGGGCTTTGGGTTCATCCCTTGCAACCTCTTATTTCCTACGACCAGCCTATTCCAGCAGTTGGCTTGAGACTTTGTTCATCACGTTTTAGATCAGTCCAGTGGAGTATTTGGCTCTCACTCAATGCTATTGGACGTTCAGGTGTATTCTTCCACCTCCACTTGAGTGCTTGCATTGAACTGAATAAGATCCTACTTCACATCTATAGCTCTCTCTGTTTTCTATCTCCCTCCCTTGTGTCTTCCAGGAGGAATATACTTGCAATTAGTGTGTCATTTAAAATATGCTGAGGTTTGACCTCTAAATTCCTGTGGCTTCAAAGCAGAAAAGGTAAACTTGCACACCTAATACTGCCAGGGAAAGCAGCAAACACAATACAGCATTAGCTCATGCATCATAGAAGCCATCAAGCAAACTACTGCTAGAGTCCTCAGAAGCGCCAAGCAGACAAGCAAATGATCACCCAGGTCGGACCAGGTAACAAGGGCCATCTACTTTAAATTACGCCCCTCAATGTTATGGTCTCACTCAACCATACGTTCCGATAAGTATTACATCCACAACATAAATGGAATAAAAAACAATTTAGAACAAACATTATTCAGTGCAAGGTCTTTTGAGCCGTGACATCCAATGCAGATCCTGGAAATCTAGATCCATCATCGATTTTCAATCTAACTCTGTGTGTTATGAAGAGACTCAGTGTGTGTAAATGTATCTTCCATGGCTATCTTGACAACCTATCATGGATCTGGCATGCCTAGACCTACACCCCTGAGGGAGACACTCCCCTAGGTAATCTTGGCAATTTCAGGAGACTTTCAAAAACAAGGATACACCCCGGGGTATCTGGCACTATAGGAACAAATAGCCAGGAATGAGGATGTCTATCAAGTGAAAGGCAAGAGCAGCAGTTACATAATGAAAGAGCGTGGCTACGTTTAAGGTTAGAGCAATTCCTTCAGGCCCGGGGCAAACTCTGGAGTATTTAGGGGTTGAGGAAAGACTTACTGCTTCCCAACAGAATCAGTATGAATTTTATAGACCTCAAAAAATATCAAAGGTGCAGGCATCCTCTGAGCCATTTGGTAACACAGGCAGGGTAACGGCCTTATAGATCTATTGGATTGCACCATGGTTGGGAGAAACGCGCTAGATGTTTCATTTTAGCATGATATGTTGTGCACTTTTGACTTGTTATCCTATGAGTGTTCTATGTATGTCTACAATGACAGGTGCAGGACAGATTTAATGCAATGAGCAGACAATTAATTTGCACACACTAAATCTAAGTGGAACTCGCTTACACAGTCTTTGGTTCTTCTGTATAGCTAGCACCAATCCGGCCCTCCAGGACATGCACTGGACAGCCCTACATTACCAGATAAGGGAATTATAATATTTCTACTAACCATGTCCACAGAACTCATTTACTTGATTTAGTCAAAGGCTGCTGAGCATACAATCTTTGTCTACAGGTTACACAAAGATCCCAGCAGTGAGTGTGTTGCCCTTTGTATTACTCTACCTACTTGGAGTAAGCATAGTAAGAAAGAGTTTATGGACCTAAATTAGATATTGGCAGATGAGTTACTACATCACAATGGGGACGGATATCCCATCAGCAGAAATATAATCATAATCATATTATGGGACGTATATTTCGGCGGACGGGATATCCGTCACCGTTGTAATGGAGTAACCTGTCTGCAAAGATCTAAATCAGGCCCTATGAGTTAATGCCCTCGCTGATGCTGGGCGTCTTTTAAATGTTAGTAGACTCTGGGCGGCCTGGCTCTCAGTACAGAACCCAGAGTGATGAATGTAGTCAATGAGAACAATGGGCATCTTTTCCATTAGTACAGCACATCACAAGTGGGTTTGCGTGTCCCAGGGTATGTTTTATATGGAAGTACCATGCCAAAGAATGTTACATGTGTGCGTGAAAGTCAACCTGACAGGGGTAAGAGATGTACTGTTAGTCACGTGCACAGCTGGGTCCCTGTCACGGCTGCCATCTCCTGCAAGTCTACGTCCTCGCCTCCCTCTTCACTGCTGCCATCTCCTGCAAGTCTACGTCCTCGCCTCCCTCTTCACTGCTGCCATCTCCTGCAAGTCTACGTCCTCGCCTCCCTCTTCACTGCTGCCATCTCCCGCAAGTCTACGACCTCGCCTCCCTCTTCACTGCTGCCATCTCCCGCAAGTCTATGACCTCGCCTCCCTCTTCACTGCTGCCATCTCCCGCAAGTCTACGACCTCGCCTCCCTCTTCACTGCTGCCATCTCCCGCAAGTCTACGACCTCGCCTCCCTCTTCACTGCTGCCATCTCCCGCAAGTCTACGACCTCGCCTCCCTCTTCACTGCTGCCATCTCCTGCAAGTCTACGTCCTCGCCTCCCTCTTCACTGCTGCCATCTCCCGCAAGTCTACGACCTCGCCTCCCTCTTCACTGCTGCCATCTCCCGCAAGTCTACGTCCTCGCCTCCCTCTTCACTGCTGCCATCTCCCGCAAGTCTACGACCTCGCCTCCCTCTTCACTGCTGCCATCTCCTGCAAGTCTACGACCTCGCCTCCCTCTTCACTGCTGCCATCTCCTGCAAGTCTACGTCCTCGCCTCCCTCTTCACTGCTGCCATCTCCCGCAAGTCTACGACCTCGCCTCCCTCTTCACTGCTGCCATCTCCTGCAAGTCTACGTCCTCGCCTCCCTCTTCACTGCTGCCATCTCCCGCAAGTCTACGACCTCACCTCCCTCTTCACTGCTGCCATCTCCTGCAAGTCTACGTCCTCGCCTCCCTCTTCACTGCTGCCATCTCCCGCAAGTCTACGACCTCACCTCCCTCTTCACTGCTGCCATCTCCCGCAAGTCTACGTCCTCGCCTCCCTCTTCACTGCTGCCATCTCCTGCAAGTCTACGTCCTCACCTCCCTCTTCACTGCTGCCATCTCCTGCAAGTCTACGTCCTCGCCTCCCTCTCTTCCAAGAGTAGTGTTGACTCTCTTGTCTTCAGCAATCCAAAACATGTACTCCTCACAGCCCTTGAAGAAGCTCTGTGAGTGTTCTGACTGTATCTTAGTGTCCACCTGCAACTTTGGCTTCAGACATTAGCAGGCTGACTTGGGGCAAGGTCCAAAAATATAACACTCAAGCACACACAGTTGATATATCTTGTGTTAATACTCTTCTTTGTAAGGTTCTGTTGTAGTAGTTAAGCCCAGTCCAAGCAAGCATAGTACTTTAAACTTGTTTTTTACTTCAGATGCAGATTCTTATACAGCTGCGGTGTTTTTGGACAATTGTGTATGAGAATCTGCTTCTGAAGTAAAACGCAAGTTTGTAGTACTATACTTGCTTGGACTGGACTTAACTACTACAAGAGAACCTTACAAAGAAGAGTATTAACACAAGATGTATTAACTGTGTGTTATTGCGTGTTATATTTTTGGGCATTAGGTCTGCATTTTCTTAAGTGCTGTCGATTTGCACCTAAGGTGGCATGGTGCTCAGGACGATAGCACCACTGATTATAAAAACATCTGATACTGTTTCTGTTTATTTATTACAGCCAAAAACTAGGGATAGATGTGCAGACATTGGGCTTAGCCACCTGATGCTGGTTTCTTTGATCACTGACTTGGCAAGGGTGCAACAGAGATCTCTCTGGACTTCTTATTCCATGTTACAAAGCTTTCCATGGACCAGCTCCCAAATCCACCCACCACTCTGCTTGACTCCAACAAAGTCCCTTTCATGCTATTTCCAAAGATCAATTCACTTACCACTTGAACGCAGCCCAAATGAACTGTGTCTGGGTAAAGAAAGCCATCAATGAAATTGCATGTGTCCCCCTACCCTATGTGACAAAAGGAGCTTCTCACACAGTGTGAGAACCAGTTATGAAAAAGAACACCCCCTAACTCTACAATCCTTGAGATCATTAGCCAGTAGTAGGGTGAAAGTAGCAGAGCACAAAGTATGTGCTAAAAGTGTTCCTTCAGTTTGTGGAAGAAATGCAATGTGCCTTAATAACGGCCAGCCTCTTGTACTGTTAATGCAACAATGAGACATCCACGGCTCCCACAATGCGCCTCTATCCTGATCTGCACCACTCCCTGATGTCACAGATGTAGAACCCATGATGCACATCTATTCTGATATTCATATTCTAATATTATGCTCAGTATTATCACTACTTGAGAGTGACTACTGAGACATTAAGCGTTCACACATTATCAATCTCTATTCTGCAGCAATACCCCTCTACTAGGATGTTGACAGAGAGTGTCCTAAATTTAGCAGCTGGACTCTCTCGAGGGAAAGTAACTTTCACATGTACTTATACTGTGCTGAACCATGCAATAATATTCCAGTACTCAGAGCATACGAACATACGTTAACTAACGCAAGCCACAGAGACCTGTGCAACGTGCAATGTAAATGTAAAATCCTGGTAAAATAGTACTGGGGTTGAGAGTCTGCCACAGATGTCTGTGTGTTGCCTGTAATGTAGTGCTTCTAGTACTAATAGGACAAATGTGAGGGTTTATAAAACTGCTGTAGACATGTGCACATTGCAGGTTCATTTCTGGTAAGAAAGGAAATAGCTCTAACCAATGGTGTGTGTGTGTGTGTGTTCTGCTTAGATTTACATGTGTAGTTTACTTTGTTGAAATCTCTGCAGACTTCAAGTACTTTCAAGACTGACAAATTGTGTAAATGCACATGTGGTGATCATAATAACTGTTTCTCGTTAGAAGGCTTTGGGCATGTCATGTATAGAGCAAGAGGTTTGAATGTGGCTAGGAGCATGTGATTTACCCACATTGGAGCAGCAATGGTGCATAGGAAGTCTTTGGTGGAAGCGCCACTGAAGCTGGATAATGACATTCTGGATTAACATAGGTTTTAATGTACTACTATTACCATGGCTGTCACTGATTGTCACCTTGTATCCTAGTGGCGCTACAATTGTCCAGTAGCAGGCTGTTGATGGGGGGTACCAATTGGGATAGTTTGGTGATGTCACAGTTCCATTTGTGGAGGAATATCTGCCTTGGCATTTTCCTGCAAAGAATAGATAGTTAAACAAAGATAAAGGTGCTTCATCGCCAAAACAATCCCCATTGTATTGCTCAGCTTTCTAAACCTCAACCACCACGTATAGCGCTTCCCACTGACAATGAGCATCATTTCGACCACAACACCTTCTCAGTGTAATCAAGCTACAGGGTAACCAGAACATTCTGTGGCACAATGTAAATCTCCCCAACTAACATGACAGGATATTTGGATTCAATTAAAGACACGGAGGCAAAGATTATTACTTAACTTCTGTACTTATACCTCTAGCAGAAAAAAGTGAAACATAACATAACATGGAAGAAACATTCTAAGCAAAAGTATGAAGGTGGTCAGCTGTCTCTATCAGTTGCGACCTCTTGTGCGTTCCACTAATCATTGAACAGTCTCTGGTATAATTATCCCTGCTGAGCAGCAACCATACTCTTCTTTGCCATTACAGCAGAGCAATCCAAACAGTCCATTTTAAACATGCCTTCACTTGAAACATAAATGATATACTTGAAATATTCCAAAGTAGAAAGGTATCCACCTGAAAAGGTCATCATCTTAGACAACATAGGATCTGCCAACTGCATTCAAGCTGGAAGATAAACGGATCGTCAATTATTCGGGAAGGTAGGGTGGGATAATCTTCGCCTCCGTGTCTTTAATAGAATCCAAACCTCCCGTCACTTAGTGGGGGAGATCAATATTCTACTAGAAGACAGGAGGCTCAATTATGACAAGTTTAAAGCTGTGCATCAGAAGACACATTATCAATTGGTTTAAAATAGAATGTTTGGAAAGTGGACTCTCGACCAATCTACTGCTCTAAGGATATTTTCCAGACGGCCAGCAGAAATAAAGGTTTTAGTGGCCATAGCTCCTCTGACTGAATGAGCACCGAACAAGGTAATGTCTATGCCGGCCTCTGCCATGATCCATCTAACCCACCTGGCCAAAGCAGGAGGCACAGGGGCATAAGGTTTCTTCAAAGTTATCAACAGTTGGGATACTGCCGAAGGGCGAAAACCAGCAGTTTGGAATTCATAACAATGAAGGCAAGAGACCACACATAACTTCTTACATTCATGCAAAGGAGGGTAAAAAATTGAGGATGAATTTGTGTTTGTACATCTAGTAAGGTAAAATGTTACCACACGTAGAGAAAATTATTTATTATCAACATTAAGTACTTTAACATCAGAAACTCTTCAGAAGATAAGAAACAAAGGTGCATTGTTAATTGTGTAGACAATTGTTTCAAAGAAAGTAATTCATTGTGAGGCCAAGAAAAAAAGAAATCTAATACCACCTTTACATCGCAAAGAGATGAATATTCCAGTTTTGGGGGAATTTTGAGTCTGATTGATTTTAGAGGTCTATATACAAAAATATTTTTACCTACCGGTTCTCCTTTCACAATGAAATGTCCTGCAAAAATAGCTGAGCAGTAAGAATTGATTGTTCTGTAGACTTTTCCAGCCTCAAAACGGGTAACAAGAAAATTGACTATGTCTACAAGAGAAGCAGATATGGATTAATCTATCTCTCTGCACACCAGCTAACCCAGGAATTCCAGGCGTATTTATTACTGGATTGAGTGGAAGGAGCCCAGGAATCGTTGATAACGGACAATGCATCTGGCAAAAGTCATGAGACATGCCAGGTTGACCTGAAATCTTCTAGGTAATCTGATGCAATTGTCCCTCGATGAACAAATCGTGAGGATGACCTTGAGGGTTCAAGAGTAACTTGAGAAACGTGGGAATTACTCTTGGAAAGGCCACTGAGAGTTCTAGAAGTTGAAGGAACCACACGTGTGACTGCCAGAAGGGGTTTCCTATTATTATTGTGTCCCAGTCCCTTCTGGCATGGAGAGTTTGAAGAATCATTGAAAAAGAAAGAAAGACATATCCTTGGAGAGAATGCCATGGTTAGAGAAAAGCGGCCATTACTTCTCCCACTGGATCTGGTCTCCAGCTGTGGAATCGAGGAAGCTTGTGGTTGAGGTGGGATGAAAATTGATCTACTTGTAGGGGGACCCAAAGATGGAGAATCTTGTGGAAAACCCGAGGATGAAGAGACCAATCGCTGTTTTCTACTAGGAATCTAGGACTCCAATCTATCACTGAATTGGAAAGTCCTGAAATGTATTCTGCTTTAAGGGAAATTCCTTTCTCTAGGCAATAGTGCCAAAAATCTCTTGCAAGATCTGCCAGACCCTTTGACTTTACAAAGGCCGGTTTGTTTATGTAACGTACCGCAGAGACATTGTCCATCAGCAGAAGTATAAACAATTTACTTTTGACAGAGCCAAGCTTCTTACAAAAAAGGAACCTGCAATCACCTCTAAGCAGTTTATATGATAATTAATTTCTTCTGTGGACCATTTTCCAACCGTTACAAGATTTCCGCATCGTGCTACCCAGACTGATCTGCTGGCGTCGGATTCTAACGTTATATCTTGGGCCTGGCCAAAAATGGATCTTACATTCCACGCTTCCATCTGGGAAGTCACCACTCCAACTCCTCCTGTGCCTCAATGGAAAGGGAAACTAACGCTGAGTAAGGGAGCCCCCTTTGAATATGACGTAACTTGAGGCGTTGGATCGCTCGATAAGGAAGAGGAGCATAAAAAATTGCTTAAATGGATGCCGAAAGAAGGCCCACAATACTTGCCAGTCTGTGGAAAGAAAGTTTGTTTAGTTCTAGAACAGAACAAATCACCTTTTTGATTACGTTGATCTTCTTCAGAGGAAGAAAGAAAGAGAATTGATTTCATGGAATCTATTAAGAAACCTAAGAACTGAATTGGCTGAGACGGAATTAGAATCGATTTATTTTCAATTATTACAAACCCTAGATTCTGGAGAAAAGATGCTGCCCACACTGTCTAGTGTTTGTAGTAATTTCCTAGAGTTGGCCATTATTAACATGTCGTCCAGAAATAAAATTAATTATACTCCATGAAGACGTAACTAGGCTACCACAGGTTTTAGTAGTTTGGAGAAACAGTAGGGGACTGAAGGGAGGCCCAAAGGTAATGAGAGGTATTGTAACTTGTGCAACCAGCACCATCTTTGTTTATCACTGACACAATCCCCATCATCTACAGTACCATCCCTGCCGCAGTTGTCACTCATCTAATCTGTAACAATCACCACCCTCGCTTATCCCAGACACAAGCATAATTTCCACCAAAGGGAGATTTCACACAAAAGAATTGAACTAACAGGTCTGATAGGAGCAATTTCCTTTAGCATTAAAATCTCCCCTACCTTTTCTATTGCAGGAGTACTAGTCTACAGACCTCCTGACTCTAAACCTGCTGAGAAACAGGAGCTTTGCAATTTTATCGCAGATCTCTCATTGAAATATGCAAACTCTGGCCTCTCTGTTGGCAGACACTCTTAAAGGACAAAATCTAATTTAAAAGATCTCCATGCCTACACATGTAGCAGGCCGCATGTTAGATTTTATTTTCACCAACATTCCAACCCTAACAACTAGGCACTCTATCCCCCTTACTTGGTCAGACCATAGTCTTATACCATTTAACCTGTCAATGACCAAGTGCAAGAACCTTGTGAAACCTGTCTATGAAGATAGAAGGAATTGAAGGAAAGTTACACCCGAATCAATAGGTCCTGTTTACAGAATACTCCTATAGTGCTGACTGGTGAACCTAACAGTTATGCCACTATCTTCAATCACTGGGTTACATCATCCCTTAACACTATAGCCCCTATAAAGACTATGGAATAGACTAGAAACAAACCTACGGCCCCCTGGTTCGCACCAGAACTCCATACTGAGAAAAGTCTATGCAAGAAGCTTGAGTGGGTCTGGCGGAAAACCTGCAAAATAGAGTTTAAAAATGCTTACAGAATAGCATTAAAATTAAGTATGGGCGAAATTTGCGAATTCGCGTTCCGTGAAACCGCGCGAAATCAAATTTGCAATCCGCAAAATCCGCGAATTTTCGGATTTTTGCGTGTTTGCGGGGTTTTTGGCGTGTTCGCGGGGCTTTTTTTGCGTGTTCGCGGGCCGCTTGCATGGCGAAGTTACCCATACGGTCGTGTATGGGCACAGCACCCGCTGGTTCACACTGCCACCCTCTGGTTCATCACTGCCACCCTCTGGTTCACCCCTGCCACCCTCTGGTTCACCCCTGCCACCCTCTGGTTCAGCACTGCCACTCTCTGGTTCACCCCTGCCACCCTCTGGTTCAGCACTGTCACCCTCTGATTCACCACTGTCACCCTCTGGTTCACCACAGCACCCTCTGGTTCACCCCTGCCACCCTCTGGTACAGCACTGTCACCCTCTGGTTCACCACTGCCACCCTCTGGTTCACCACTGCCACTCTCTGGTTCACCACTGCCACCCTCTGGTTCACCCATGCCACCCTCTGGTACACCACTACCACCCTCTGGTTCACCCCTGCCACCATCTGGTTCATCACTGCCACCCTCTGGTTCACCCCTGCCACCCTCTGGTTCAGCACTGCCACCCTCTGGTTCAGCACTGCCACCCTCTGGTTCACCCCTGCCACCCTCTGGTTCATCACTGTCACCCTCTGTTTCATCACTGCCACCCTCTGGTTCACCACTGCCACCCTCTACCGAGACCTTTTGTGACGCAACGGCAGCACAAAAGATGCGCCATGGTGCTGAGTAATAACAACGTTGTAAAGCCCTGCGCCATCAGGAGGCGTTCTGGCGCAGGGGAGGGCATTCCTGCGCAGGAACGCCTCCTAAAAGAGTCAAATCTAGAAGAATTCACTCAGTCACTTTTAGACCAATGCTGCGTCAAAACCCTGCGCCTGCTTGAAGCAGGCGCAAGGCTTGATGCAGCATTGGGGAGATAGGGCCCCCCAGAGCATTGCTGGAGCTGCGTCGCAAGCACGACGCAGCTCCAGCAATGCGTGCTTTTACGGCACAGATGCGTGATGCATCTGTGCCGTTTTTGCCACATGGTGCGCCGCATTGTAAATGCGGCGCACCATGGGTGGCGGAGCTGCGGCGCACAATAACTGGTGCATCCCTGGGGATGCGCCAGTTATTGTAAATCTGCCCCTATACATTTAGCCAACGAGGGAGCACTTACTGATTAGACAGTAGAAAGTACTCCAGTTGAGTAGAGGTATTGCCACAAAAAGGTGGCATCTTCGTGGACAAACACGCAGGGCGGGATTCATTCTGCCCCCTGTTAGACTCGTTTTTTGTGCCCTTCTGCCCTCTGTTAGACTCGTTTTTCCCATGTTTTTCTGCCCTTCTGCCCCCTGTTAGGCTCGTTTTTTGTGCCCTTCTGCCCTCTGTTAGACTCGTTTTTCCCATGTTTTTCTGCCCTTCTGCCCCCTGTTAGGCTCGTTTTTTGTGCCCTTCTGCCCTCTGTTAGACTCATTTTTCCCTTGTTTTTCTGCCCTTCTGCCCTCTGTTAGACTCGTTTTTGTGCCCTTCTGCCCTCTGTTAGACTCGTTTTTGTGCCTTTCTGCCCCGTTAGACTCGTTTTTTGTGCCCTTCTGCCCTCTGTTAGACTCGTTTTTCCCTTCTTTTTCTGCCCATCTGTCCTCTGTTAGACTGGTTTCTTGTGCCCTTCTGCCCTCTGTTAGACTTGTTTTCCCCTTGTTTTTCTGCCCTTCTGCCCTTTGTTAGACTGCTTTTTGTGCCTTTCTGCCCTCTTCATCACCACATCATCACTCAGCGCTACCCCAGCATCACTCAGCACCATCACATTATCACTCAGCACCACTCAGCGCCACCACAGCATCACTCAGCGCCACCACATCATCACTCAGCACCACCACAGCACCACTCAGCACCACCACAGCACCAATCAACACCACCACAGCACCACTCAGCGCCACCACAGCATTACTCACCACCACAGCATTACTCACCACCACCACAGCATAACTCAGCACCACCACATTATCACTTAGCACCACCACAGCACTACTTAGCACCACCACAGCATCACTCAGCATCACCACAGCACCACTCAGCACCACCCGAGCATCACTCAGCACCATCCCAGTATCACTCAGCACCACCACAGCACCACTCAGCATCACCAGGGCACCACTCAGCACCACCACAGCACCATTCAGCACCACCCCCGCATCAATCTGCACAACCATTCAACAACAACTGGTTCAAATATGTTCTCTCAATGTTTCAAACTTTATTACAAATGTCACAAAAAGATGTTAATATTTCACTTCTATTCTTGGATTTTCGTCACAATAAAATACACTGAACATAATCTTCACAAAAGTTATTTACAAAAGTTTAAGCTATTGCCATTATAAATTAAAATCACTTTTATTTAAGTATTAATTATTTAAAAAAATTAAAAGCCATTGTAATTTGTAATATCAATACAGCTAAGTCACGTAAATACAAACCATGTTGCATTACAAATGCTATAGGTGTCACATTTGCAAAAGTTATAACTATTGGCATTGTAAATGACAAAGCTATTAATTTAGTTATTTTCAAAACCAACATATAAATAAAAAATATTGTCATTTACAAGACCAATAGCTCAAACTTTCCTAATGCGAGACCTATAGCATTGCAAATGCTTGTTTTTATATCTGTCAGTTCTTCCTGTTGAGGTTTAATTTTTGTGACAGGCGCCTCATTGCCTACTTGTAACTATTCTCTGACCCTGCTTCTAGGGTCAGAGCAGGGTCAGAGAATAGTTGCAAGTAGGCAACGAGGCGCCAGGAAGCACTTACAGGCTTACAGCAGCAGGTGCCCAAGTTGAAGTTAATTTCTTTGTAACCCTTATGTAAAAGGTTACAAAAAATTAGCTTCAACTTTTGCACATGCTGCTGGAACCCTGTAAGTGCTTGGCTGTAAATACGTCCCCGCTGATTCGCGGATTTTACCGCGATTTTGCAAGATTCGCGGATTGCGAAATCGCGGAAAATCCGCAAATTCCGCGATCGGAACGAATTTTCAGCCCATGCCTAATTAAAACACTCCGCAAAAGAAATTTTTAAGATTGTTCAGGATTTCACTAAACCTGATTCAACGCATAGAAACATAGTACCCTCTGCCACCCTCTGCGAAGGCCTCTCTGTATTTTTTCAAGATAAAATAGAAACCATCTACTCTTCATTCTCCACAAGGGTACTAACAACTATACTTTTTCCCTCTTCTCACCTTCCTCATACTTGGTCTGAATTCAGTACCTTCCGCCTGGAGGCTTCTCTCATTCAGTTGGAAAAAACAAAATCCTGGTCTACATTAGACCCTTGTCCAGCTAGGTTCTTAAAACTTCTGGCCCCATTACTAAACCCCACTTAAATCTACATTGGAACTCTTCTTTGAAAACTGGCATTTATCTTTTAGTCTGGAAAACTGTACTTGTTCAACCCATCCTCAATAAAGAGGATGCAGAACCGGCTGAATTGAAAAACTTTAGGCCCATCTTCCTCCTGCCGGCACCAGCTAAAATCCTGGAGAAGGAAGTACAGAAACAGTTATCCAAATTCCTAGAATCTAACAAACTTCTCCACGACTCCCGGTCTGCCTTTAGGCCCGGGTACAACACAGAGACAGTGCTGCTGGTAATAGCTGGGACTGTCCGGGAGACCTTGGATAATGGTCACTGTGCAATGCTAGTTAGATCTGTCTGCAGCGTTTGATACGGTGTCACACAGGATCCTTCTAGATAGACTCAAGACAACTGGGAGTGACGGGTACCACTCTTTCGTGGTTTGGCTCCTTTCTTGAAGACCGGTGCCAGAAAATATTGCTGCATCCTCACATCTCATCCTCGCGAACCATAGTTTGTGGAGTACCCCAAGGCTCGGCCTTAAGCCAGACTCTTTTTAATGTTTTCCTTGTCCCTCTAGCTCCGCTAATTGAACAGCACGGGGTAAGTGTCATCATATACGCTGATGATACACAACTTGTGTTTTCCTTTAGGGATTCATCGCAGCCAGAAATGTCACTCATCTAATCTGTAATCATCACCACCCATGCTTATCACAGACACAAGCATCATCTCCGTCACAAGATCTGTCACATCTTTCATCAACCTACAGCATAAGAAGGACCATCTGTGCTTACCACTGACACAATCACTATCATCTAAAGTACCATCCCTGCCTCAGATGTCACTAATCTAATCTGTAATCCTCACCACCTATGCTTAGCACAGACGCAACCATACTCTCCGTCACACTATCTGTCCAAACAGTCATCAATCTAGAGTGTAAGAAGGACTATCTGTGATTATTGCTGACAAAATCTGCATCATCTACAAGGACGGAAGACAGGCCGAAAGGTAATGAGAGGTATTGGAACTTGCGGTCTTGCTAAATGAATTGTAGGTAAGAAGAATGTAAATGATGAAAGGGAACGGATAAATAAGCAACCTTGAGATCTATTTTGATCATCCAACCGTTCTGCCGAAGAGAGTTTCTTAGGCAATGTGTCCTCTCCATCTTGAAATGTCTGTACAAAACAAAACCATTCAGGGTTCTGAGGTTTATTACTAGTCGAAAACATTCGTCTGATTTCTTTACTACGGAGAGATTGCCGAGGAACCCCTAGTAGTGGGATGAGACTTCTTGTATTGCTTCCTTAGATAAAAAAATCTAGAAAATCTTGAGATCACAGAAACAAGCATCAGCTCTGTCACAAGCACTGTCACAACGTTCATCAATCTTCAGCCTAAGATTGGCCATCTGTGCTAACCACTGACATAAACACCATCTTCTACAGTTCCATCCCTGCCGGAGTTGTCACTCATGTAATCTGTATCTTCACCACCCAAGCTTATCAAAGACACAAGCATCCTCTCCGTCACACTATCTGTCTCAATTGTAATCAAGCTACAGTGTAAGTAGGACCATCTGTGCTTACCGCTTACACAATCAGCATCAGCTAGAGAGCCATCCCTGCTACAGATGTCACTCATCTAATCTGTAATCATCACCACCCACACTTATCACAGACACAAGCATTATCCCCACAACGAGACCTGTCACAGATGCAGTCAATCTACAGTGTAACCAGCACCATCTTTGTTTACCACTGACACAATCCGCATCATCTACAGTACCATCCCTGCCGCAGATGTCACTCATCTAATCTGTAACAATCACCACCCACGCTTATCACAGACACAAGCATAATTTCCAACACAAGATCTGTCACAGTGTTGTAAATGAATCTAGGACTCTAGTGTAATTTTTCCCGATTCATGCCCTTATATAGGTATAGATTGTTCGATCCTTATATAGGCCTAGAAATCATTACCATATTTAAACTGAGTCTATGCCGCCCAAATACGGCATGGCTACTTCCACTAAATTCCAAGAATCAACAATGATTTCTTAGAGAAACCATCCTGCAGCAACTAGGGACTTCCCCTTGCCTGAATACTAATTTATCTAGGAAATCATGGACTTTTCGAAGAACTGAGTCTTTGATGACGTTATTAAGTCCAATCACACGTCAAACTCAGCACCTTCAAAGTATAAATATGCCTAGATTTGCCCAGACAAATGCACGGTGGTTTGGAACAGATCGGCTAACTACTTGCCCGACGCCCTATAGCAATAAGTGCCAAAGGAAGCCGACCCTCCAGCTGGCGCACTGAGAGACGCTGTCCAGTGTTTCTAGGCTACCCCTGCGGGTTGCTGGGAAATCGAGTCCTGAGAGAGAGATACAAGACCTCCTTCATTCTAAACCAAGATACGGAGCTGATTAGACCCGTAGAGAATTCTTGGATAGATTTCTGGCAGAGAAATACTAAACCTAAGCTACCCATCACTTACTTCTTCCCTTGTATTAGACTTAGGTTAGGTACACCGGGGTAGGCATATTTTAGAAGCACAGGTCGAGTACTCTTAGTCTTTATTTTATCACTGTATGTATTTTATATGTTTTAGGCAATTTATGGCTTAGAAACCATATCATAATTTTACAGTACTACTTTATAATACTTTTCGTATTATATGCCCTATACTTTATAACCAATATTACGATTGTAGCAGTACATTTCTTATGCTTGAGAAAGAAGACTGTCCAATAAATACTTTTTATTGAAAACGCCTGTCTCTCTATTTTCTCAGCACCTCTGGTGAAACGAAGCATGCACGATTGACTGAGTAAAATAGCTATTTATTGTTTCCGCGACTCTAGAGATTGATTTCCTATTCTTGGGAAACAAAGTTGTCATGTTTATGCGGTTGTCAGAAACTAATCTCTTCTTGTGAATTCGAGAAACTTTCTAGTGACCTCTGAGCTAGCTGGCACTCACAATTAAGTCTAATATATACGATAGAGACCTAGTTGACCTGAGTCCTACGTCTAAACTATAGTATATGTTATTTCAATGCGCAGAGCCTATTGGGAATATAGGAACTACACTACATGGCGCCCAACGTTTGGTAAGGCGATAATTTAACGCTAGATACTAGAGTAACTCAGTCGTGCTTTTCACTCAGACCCCTTTTTCCCGTAAAAACTCCAATAGACGTCTGGAGTGGGTGAAAGGCTAATATCCGCCAAAACTGAGTAGGACGGAAAATCCTATGTATTAGTTTTTGTTTTTTTCAACGTTGAAGGATACAGTGTTCCAAAATATTGTGCACCTAATCTTAGTTTCCTTGAAACTTGTTCTGCAAACTCTTCAGTCAGTAAAATAATGATCTCTGAAGAAGAATTAACTGCAGCAGCAGCACAAGCAGTTCTAGATGAGAGAAATCTCCTACAGAATGACCCGGATGTTATAATCATCCCGGTAAATGTAAGAAAAACTATAACTTACAAACTCATAAACCATAGAGTATCATCGAGAGGTGGTAAATTAATCTTTGTTATAGAGGCACATGAATACCGGCAGACAGAGGTATTCTTTTCATGGATTCACTTTCCTCAAGCAGATGAAGGAACCCACGAGTTTCACTACTTCAAAGTAGAAGAACCTCCAACGGAATACGTTCCTTACGAGTACATTGAAATTCCATTAACTTACCAAGAGCATCAGCTCTGGTTTAAAGGTGCCCTACAACATCAAAATTACATTACTAGGCTCGGGCAACTAGGTAGACCAGGAGCTACATGGCCGGTACTAGCCAGCTATACACCACATCCTGACATATAAAACATGACAGATTGAGAAATGTTAGCGCAGCTGAAACAGTTAATTAAAATACATAGACAATTGGTTCAATATGTCATGCGGACCTTAACAGTCCAACCTACTGTAAGGATTCCACAGCACACCCCTCACCAGGGGAACACAAACAAAATCACACCACAGACTATACAATCAGTCATTGGTAAAATGCCTGCCAAAAGGGAACAAATTCCGTTTTGGTTAGCACAAACAATTACTCAAATTGAGGCAGTATTCCCTGATAGTACACCTCATGAGAAACACAGAATTCTGACAATCTGTTTACCAATGGGGATAGCACCACATGTGGAGGACTGTGACACTTGGGGTACAGTCTTTGCTTCAATCTACACAAAAACACATGGTGTCCCATCTATGGCGGTAATACCAGACGTTCTGAGACAGATTCAAAATGAATACGGTCCAGAACCGGCCTTGAATCTAGGTATGAAATTACTGAAAGATTTCAAACAGGTCTTGGCTATACTATTAGCCAACATCGAAGGTGAAGCAGCATCCGTGGCAATCCGCCAGAAGTTAAAAGAAACAGATATAACAGACCAACCATATGAAAAATCATATGACGATCTAGGTAGAGATAGTTTGGATGGGAAACCATTAAAACCACAACTAACTGAAAATCCTGAAAAAGCTTTTATTACAAATAATCTCACTACGCCTAAAAAGAAGTGGGAAACACTAAGCAAACACTCCCTAAAGAGAAGCATTCGCAGTCCAGAGAAAGATCTCCCCAACGGGGAGGTACGTCTCCCCAACGGGAGCCCTCTGAAAAAAGGTATAACCTTAGAAATAGGGATACTTTAAGAAAACCTGCTAGATATCAAGATACTGATACACATTCCTCTCGTACCTTTGAGACTTCCTCGCAGAAATCTGAGAGGAGAGGATGGCCAGAACAGAAAGAGGAACGCGTGAAGTCCAAAGGAGAACAGCACGTTCCAAAAAATAAGAAAACTCAATTTACCAAGAAGAAGGTAGCAAGAGTAAAGATCAGACATGCCGAGGATCTTGAGGACACAACTCAAGAATTGGGAGTGGGCTCAGACAATGCTGGACAGCCAGCAGAAGTCACCATAGCTCACAAGATCCTGATGGATCCTCTGGAGTCAGTGGACTTGAATGAATGCATTCAAGTTGAAACTACAGACACCAGGGTTAGTGTACCCCACAAGTTATATGAAGTAACACTCCGGATGGAGGGGGACATACCTAGAAAAATAAAGGCACTCTTTTGGAAGAAGCTTTCTAAGGGTTATGACATTCTTCTAGCTGAACGAGACTGGCCACCTGAATATGTCAGGGAGTGCCCACATGGCGAAGAGATAATTATAGCTGTAGAGGGAGCGCGATTACACTCCTATCCAAGCGCACAGCCTTTTCCAAAATTCTCACGATCAAAAGGTTATACATTTAGCAATTGGAAAGTCATTCAAACTGCTCCAAAATGTTGTAATCATTTGTTTATTGTTCTTAAACGTGACACACGTAGGATGAAATGTTTTCATTACAGCTTCTCATGCACCAGATATGCCCACCCAGGCCTTTTTCTGGGCACGCTTGAATCCATGAAACATCCTCAGCCTTGTAAGATCTAATACCCAATGCATTTCAAGCCATTTGTGGCCCTTCGTCAGGGGTTTACTACAAATAAAAGAACGGTGCCATTAGATTACTTAATTTAAAACATCTCCACATCTTAAAAAAATAGCAATTCATACAAAAAACCGTTCAAAGTTACACTAGCGTTTTCCCTCTGAAAATATGTGTTTATACATTCCCAACAATGTAAACTAAAACGAGCCTCTAACGCCTTCCCTCTCCCCTCTCCCCTCCTCAATTAACTTTTTCAGGAATCAATGAAGAAAACACGCTTAGCCCCTTCGTGCGCCTATTGCTGCAGGTTATTAATGCACAGTGCTATGCTGAAAAACAACTCAAACTAACTTTCATTCCTTCGTGGCTGCTTCTACATTCCTCAGGATTCCATCTTATTTTACTCAACAAGAAACGCGATTTGGGTGTTACTAGCTGACCACCTCCTTTAATCAGTGCCAAAAACTCCACCCCTTGTACTTAACCAATCATTGCGGCTGACCACTTCCAAGAACTATCCTTTCTGCCTACATTCCCATAATGCACTAAATGGAAACTACGTATCGATGCAAGCTGACTATTAAGTGGTTTCCATTCATTGATACTCCCCTCCCCAAATTAGAGAGCTCACTTAAAACGTTTACCTCTGAGTACCCCGCCCTCCCTAATGATGGTAAATCAAATGCTAATACTGCCTTTGAATGTTAAGATATTCTACTCGAGAATTGCAATATTGACAATATTTTCAAAACGATAATTTTTTCAAAGACATGAACACATTATTTTCCTCCAGCATGATGTAATGAGAGTCAAACACAGTTCTTTAAAACATTTTTGCTTGGATGTATCATCCTGCGTGTGCGCAATCCATGTACACTGTTTTGCCTGTACTCCAGTGGGTGCTACTGTGAATAGGGCAGACATGTTACTTAAATCCAAAAAAGAGACATACAGTGCACACCAGCTTTGTCTTCCTTTTTTAACTAATCAGGTTTGTGTATTTAGAACCGCTTGCGCGCAGCCTGGGCAAACGTCATCCACCCTGGTTTCACGTGTTCATAGATACAGCTGTAGAGGGAGCGCGATTACACTCCTATCCAAGCGCATAGCCTTTTCCAAAATTCTCACGATCAAAAGGTTATCCATTTATCAATTTGAAAGTCATTCAAACAGCTCCAAAATGTTGTATTCATTTGTTTATTGTTCTTAAACGTGACACACGTAGGATGAAATGTTTTCATTACAGCTTCTCATGCACCAGATATGCCCATTAAGGCCTTTTTCTGGGCACGCTTGAATCCATTAAACATCCTCAGCCTTGTAAGATCTAATACCCAATGCATTTCAAGCCATTTGTGGGCCTTCGTCAGGGGTTTACTACAAATAAAAGAACGGCGCCATTAGATTACATAATTTAAAACATTTCCACATCTTAAAAAAATAGCAATTCATACAAAAAACCGTTCAAAGTTACACTAGCGTTTTCCCTCTGAAAATATGTGTTTATACACTCCCAACAATGTAAACTAAAACGAGCCTCTAACGCCTTCCCTCTCCCCTCCTCAATTAACTTTTCCAGGAATCAATGAAGAAATAGGAGTGGATAGGAGTGTAATCTCGCTCCCTCTACAGCTGTATCTATGAACACGTGAAACCAGGGTGCATCACGTTTTCCCAGGCTGCACGCAAGCGGTTCTAAATACACAAACCTGATTTGTTAAAAAAGGAAGACAAAACTGGTGTGCACTGTATCTCTCTTTTTTGAAGAGATAATTATGCCAGCCTTTTCAAATCACATTCCAATTCATAAAAAATATACATATGCCAGAAAATGGGCAGTAGCTCAGGCTTCAGCATTATATAAAAACCATGTGGGATGGGATGATGACTCTCCTCACCATAAAATCCAGTTACAAAATCAACCTACTGCACAAAGGCAGTATCCAGTTAAGCAAGAAGCTAAAAAACATGTCAGGGAGATCTTAAATCAACTTGAATACCAAGGGTTGATTTAAAAATGCACCTCGTCAATGAACAATCCTTTGTTTCCTGTCTCCAAAGCAGACAATTCATATCGTCTAGTTTTGGATTACAGACCTCTAAACTCCTGTTGCAAAATATTTGCAGTACAAAATGCACATAGTGCAGCACTGATGAATAACATTGTGCGGAAAAAATATAAAACCACATTAGATATTTCGAATGGGTTTTCCTGTCAAAGTGGTCAAATGCCTGCTTTCAGGTGCAATATTTTCTCAATAATGGGCACACAGCAACAATTTTGCCGTCTCCCCCAAGGATTCAAGAATAGTCCAGGTTTATTTTCAGCAAGAGTAATAGAGTTACTACAAATGTACGATGATGAGGCATTATCTTATGTCGATGACATCTATCTTACAGACGATGATTTGGACGTGCACTTGAAAAGAGTGAACACCATAATACTAGGGTTCGCATCTGAAGGGGACAAATTCAATTTTAAGAAATCACAAATTGCATACCTCAACGTCCTATTCTTAGGATGCGAATTATCAAGTGAAAGTGTCAGAGGCTAACTTACTTTTGAATTCTCAGCTACTGCACAGGAACAGAGATGCTAGAACCCAAGCCCCTCTTGACAATGCTGGTGGGTCTTATACAGAACCCTCCATCATTACCTCAAGGGACGGGGGAATTGGATAAAATAATAAACAGAGAAGAGACTGGTCCTGCGTGGTTCCTTCAGTCAGCCACTCTCGGTGCTGTCTTGCTGATGGGAACCTAAAAACAATATCAGACCGTTATATCCTAACTTCCTACTCTCTCTCTAGTATTTCTATCTGGTTAGTTCCTCTCACCCACCATTATGCTGCCGGACCTTAGCTCCTCTTCTTATGTGTGTAGTACTGTTCTCCGCAACTAGTTGTCACTATGAGACATAAGGAACATTCATAGTTATACCCCTTTTCCTACTGAGTTCCTAACTGATTCTACATGTAGGTGCTGCTGTTGCTCGCTATTAACTACTTACTTTAGTACTAGTGGAGAATTGCCTTCTATATGGGTGTCTGAAAGTTCTCTTGTATTCTTAGTGGAACTCTCTTCCTGTTGCTAATCTTGCTTTCTTTTTGTCTCCATAGATAGCTGAATTAACAACCTTCCTGAACTCCTCTATGAGCCTTCTACTTATTTACACTGTATTTACAATTTTAAAGTCTTTAGTTTTGCATTGTCCATCTTTATCATTCAACTACTTTTCCTCTTTTCAGCTGTAACAGGTTACTGAACTCTTTTCTCTCAAAACGATGTGACAGTTGTATCAAGGTTTAATTTTATCACTCTGATCATTTAAATTATCTGCACTTAGCTTCACTCTGGGAACTGCGTCACTGCTACTCCTTCGCTCCTTCGCTCTTTTGCTACTCCGGATACTGCCTCTGTTCTCTTGTTGACTCGCCAGTGAACCTTGCTGTCAACTCGTGTCACAGACGCTTCCTCAATCCTTGATGCGGCAGTCTGCTACGCCGCGCCTCAATGAGTCTTTAATTACCCGCGCTTGAGTCACGCGCCGGGTTACTTCTACAAGCGGAAGAATTCACTTTAAACACTACTGGAATTCATAGCAAGAATTCCTGTCACGGCGTCGACCTCTTCTGACAGGAATACGCCGATGGCACAAACGAACCACGATACCTGAAGTCTTCAGTGAAGTGCGCAATTCTTCGGGCGCCTGCGCTTCTCATAGGCTCACAGAAGACTCGGAGCCTGAGAGACTAGTGCGCCTGCTGTCCCTCGATCGCGGCAACTGTGGCGGTCATCTTAAGTCTCCAGGTTTGCACTCTCTTTGACCAGGCAAAGCGTTCTGTTGGGTTGTAAAGGATTGAATTCAGGTTTTGGGTCCTGACAGTAGGCAAAAGCCTGGCAGCCAACTGCCTAGAGAAATGTGCACTGCTCCAAACTCCAAAATCGCTGAAGAACTTACAATCAATTCTAGGCTTCCTGAATTTTGGAAGAACGTATGTTCTAAACTACGCAGAAAGGGTTAAACCACTCTACGAACTAATCAAACCTGATTTCAAACCAACAATTAGAATCCAAAGCACACAGAAATTTTGCGTTCAGTGCAAACAGACATGTTAGCAAAAAAACAATTAAAAACAAGCGATAATACGCGCAATCTTGTGATCCGAATCATCCCAGGGAGATGCGTATTCACATACCTGACCTTTAATGAAGGTGAAAAGGTACCAATAGCATACAAATCACACTTGTACACAGAAGCGGAAATAAAATTCACTTCTACAGAAAAAATTCTGACAGCGGCTTAAACTGCAGTAGCAAAAGAGAGAGTCCTCGCACAGGGTAAACGCATAATGATCGTTACACCTCTACCTGCCCTAGAGGCAGTGACAAAAGCAAGCATTCCCAATGCTAAGGCCTTACATACGAGATGGATACAATGGGTTAATTATCTTGCTGCAGCAGACGTTGAATACGTTTTTGACCCTTGCTTGAAGACACAAGAATTCCTACAATACGAATACGAATGTCCTCGGCCTGCCGAGATTCTGCCTCTAGAACATTATGGAGGTATAATATATACAGACGGATCAGCACAGCCCGCAATTGGGGGTAAACAAGCCTATAGTGCTGCGTGCACAATTGTTAAAGGTCGCTGGCGCAAGGGTATATTTAGACCTATGGTCACTAAAACTCAATCACTCGGAGACTGTACAGCTCAGCGAGCTGAACTACAGGCTTTCAAGATGGCGCTTGAAAATACCGATCGCGAATTCCCCACACTAATAGTGTGCGATTCGTATTACTGCGTCCAGTCTTACAATGAATATCTGCATAACTGGGTTCAAAACGCGTTCAAAGATGCAAAAGGTGGCACAATTAAGCTGGTTGGTTGATTGCTTTATTTCGATATGCATATATCATAAAAGCATTACACAGAAATATATAAAACAGCACATCATATGACATAGACTGTACATTAAAATCAACAAGTAAAAATAGCAATTAATCAGAATAAATTACTGTAAAAAAGAATTAAATCGATATAGACAGTCTTTTTAAGCGAATCAACCAGGCCCATTTTAATAATTTAGAAACAGCGCAAACAATGGGAGGATCTGTATCAGTTAATAAAATCCGTAGGGCCACCGAATACTGGCGAGTACCCATCACTCTACAGAGTGGTTTAAGCCAGTGGGATCTGGGGCGCACATAATCCGGGCATTCAAACAGGAAGTGTGCCACAGTTTCGGGTCTATCAGTACATAGGGCACAGTTACGTGATACCTGCTTATACGAATTCCATCTGGAAAGAAGATCGGCTATGGGTAGAGTCCCTAGTCTGAATTTAATATAAAGAGCCCGATCCATGGGGATGGTAATAATGTCCAGAAAGGGTTCAAATGCAACAGCATCTTTTAGTCTCAGGTAAGCTGCGGTGGAATTGCAGTGATGCTGATTGCTGATGAGCTTTGAGGAAACCCATTCCCAATATATTTTTTTCAGGGTCTCCTTCGGGGGAGCTGAGTGGGTAGACCAACAGGAACCCAATCCCAGGTCCCCCGTATTACTTCGTCCAGTCTTACAATGAATATCTGCATAACTGGGTTCAAAACGCGTTCAAAGATGCAAAAGGTGGCACAATTAAGCATAAAACGCTTTGGGAGCAAGTAGTTCTTTTGCAGAACGAACTACAAAAGACTCACGTGATTCATACACTGAGTCATCAGCGTGATGGCGTTCACATTGCAGGGACTTCATTGGCTGATGTAGCCGCGAAGGCAGCTGTGCAAACGGCTTCCTTAGCTGCAATCACTCGGTCAAAAACACAAATAGACAGCGAAATAATGCAAGCTGTCACTGCTTCAGTTAAAGACAGTGGTAAGACATTCCCGAAAGGCTTTCCAGTAAAGTACTCATATATAACTGATGCGAATAATGGTCCTTTTGCTCGAATCCCTGGAGTGGGGGATAGGGCAATTCCAAACATGGAACATAGTTTAGGACTGATCTTAGCAGCAGATGAAGGACTGGCCTCTGCAAATGCAGGAATTTCATCCACAGTATCATTACAAAGATATTGGTGGCCGCGCATGAGGAAAGAAACTAGAAATTATGTTCTAGAATGTTAAATCTGCCAAAAAATAAAAGTTTCAACAGTGAAACGACCTGCACAGACGCCCCTTCTGATTTCAGATAAACCACTAGCGTGTGTTTACCTGGACCACTGTGGTCCCTTACAAAGGGATGATAACTATAAATATATCATGGATATATTCCTGCACAAGATTTATTTTGATGTGGCCCCAGCGCTCGGCTGACGCCAGAACTGTTATAAAGGATTTGCGAGTCTTTATCGGCACATACGCAATCGGCACGCTACATTCTGACCAGAGTCCTGCGTTTAGCTCTCGAGCTTACAAAGAGGCCATGGCTAGCTTGGGCGTTGCATTGTGGTATTCTAGTCCCTTCCATCCTGAGGGTAATGCGGTAGTGGAAAGAAAAAAAAGTGACATAAAGCAATCCATAACAGCTAAGGTATTAGGTGCGGGTGATGGGTGGGTCAAACATCTAATAAGCGTCCAACGTAGTCTATACAATCTGCCAAGAAATTCTCTGGGGGGAATTACTCCATATGAACTACTATTTGGTACTAGAATGATAATCGAAGACCTCGATTGTCAAACTTCAGTAGTGGAACAAAAAGCCTTAAGTTGTCAAAGACCGTTTGGCTTTTTTACAGGACTTTTATTTTATTTTTATTTTTATTTTTTTTGGAGTTTTATATAGCGCGAACTAGAACCGAACCGAATCAGTTATCAGAGCGCTTTACATAGTACCAGTTATGTTACTTTCATTTTTTTAGGCACGGGGAGATTAAGTGATTTGCCCAGAATCACTGGGGGTTTTTGGCGTCATTACCGAGACTCGAACCCAGATCCCCAGGTCCGAGGTCGAGCGCCTTAGCCGTAAGGCCAACCCCTCTCCCCGAATGAAACAAGAAGAAGTCTGAGTAACACGATACAGAAGCCAACGACCACTGAAGAAAACCCACCTGTCCCAGCAAGACCTGTCTGGATTCCAAAGATTGGGGCTCTAGTCAGGGAAAAGATCGCAGTAAAGAAGGAATTTGGGCCTTCTTACAGAAAAGCAGTACCTGTCTTGGCAATCCAAGGAACAAGGTCAGTAGTACTACCGCCCCTTGCTGGTAAAAGGGAGAACAGAGTTGTGTCCATCTACCTGGTCAAACCACATCATGAGGCCGATAATAAGTAGTAGGCCCAGTGGACTACCAAGAAGTAGCAGAAGACCAAATCTTGCTACAATCCAAGAGGTTCAAACTGAAAGACTTATCACCTTTGATAAACCTGCAGTAAGAAAAGAAGGACTATGCAACAGAGCAATGGAACTTGTGCCTCTTGAGACCCAAATAACAGTTTGTCAAGAAACTCCGGTCTACAATAATTTAGCCTCTGACTATACAAATATGACAAAGGAAGAAGCAACTCCAAAGATTAATAACAATCTTGATGCAATTCCAACAATTGACAGAACTGCCTCTGGCTATTTCATCAACTTTGATACATTTTCTGAGGATCCCAGTGAACCTTAAAATACGTCAGCAAATAAAACTTTCAAAGAAAAAATAACAGAACTCTTTTATCAACATGAAAAAAATATATCTGGTTTCACCATGGATTGAATTTTGGATTGTGCTAGGTGTACTGTTCCTCCTGCTCTGGCTCATACTAGTTTTAAGCTTGGGAAAAATGATAGATGGAAAATACAGTACAATGGACACAGCAAGTAAGAAAATCAACTTGCTCCTGAAACACAAATCATCTCTTCGTGAACGAAGAGACCTCTCATCAGTGAACATCACAGCCGTTCCTATACCTGGTGGTATAGCATGGGACAGAACTGATTATGACATCTATGGCCCGGTGGAACTGCTGAAGATTCTACACCAATTCAAGGTGTCTTTGAGTGGCTTTGTATCACCCAGTACATTTTCTGATGATTGGGACTTTGAAACTGTTAACAACATGAGGACAGGTTTAGAAATGTCAGCAAAATTTACAGAACATGAATACTTAGAAGGTTCATCAGATTATGAACAAATATATTGTTTTAACCATTATGGTCACCATTATTTGTATAGATCTGCAAGCACTAGGAATGTTTTTACTTACAATCAATGGGAACATTGTCCAACGTCACCAAAAGGCAGCTCGAAAACATTTTTTGAAAAGTTTCCTTACTTCACAGGGTTTAATGTTACAAATCCAGAAACGTTTTATTTCAAACATATAAATAATAGTAACCAATGTGTGGAGGTTGAATCACCTTTCTCATAAACGTGCGCTCTAATTAACATGAAGCTATGATGCTTCTCATCAAGGTTTTCGGTTTCTTTCAATAATATAGAGTCCAAAATATATATCATGAAATCATTTCAATTTTTATTTTCTGATCATTTTCTTTCCTTATTTTATTTCATAAGGGTATGTAGAATTATTTTTCTAACAATCCATTTAGGAACATTATTCCTCCGCCCAATGCATTTCGGGTCGATGAGTGAGACCCTTCATCAAGGGCCTAAAAAATGAATCAATACAGGACCTTAGCAAACAACAAGTCTCATGAAATTTATAGCATAATTATAGAGAATTTAAACTTAAAGCAAACAAACATTATTCAGACCAATATTAACCATAACGTTCAGTTAAAGGTAGTGAATGAGAGTTAAATGTGGCGTGTTGACTATGATACTCCGTGATGTTAACGATAAACGAAAATGCCGTTTAGAAAAACGAGTGAACGGTCAATGTGCGTGATAAACTGAAGGGGAGTGCTCCGAGATGTTTAAAAGAGACGATAACATGCATATAACAGTGCTGTCATTTAAAAAAGCTGAGCGACAACGTGCTCGGTGAGATGAAGAGAAAACTTACTGGAAATCGACGTGAAGTTACACCAGGAGTGTTAGTGGTTGCCAAATGTGTACGGGTGCGGATTGGGTTCAAAATTAAATGTTACGGGCACGTGATACGCGTATTCTAACTTCAATGAAACTCGGGAATAGACTATACGGGAGTCATAATGTGAAAAACGTACAAGATAGAAGAAGAAAACATTTGTGATGGAAATAGGAACTTAATTATGTGGGAAATGTATTTGATATCGTAAAGTAGTAGGATTACTAAATCTCAAGAATCGTAAGAACTCTCCTAGTTTCAGACGAACTACATGGTCATGTGATAGGGATGAAAAGACTACAATGAACATAGAAAAACTTTAGGAAAAATTACGATGTTCACATCAAATGATATGATAATATAACCGAAACAGATATAACGATCAAGTTACTGTGGCGTATATGTGTGGTTAAAAAATAAAATTAAAAAAGAGATGAACAATAAATCAGTATATACATCTCCAATCATTAGTATCAACGTTTGGAAATTTTTTCATGATTAAATAGAAATCAAGTATATATATAGTAATCAATTGGATGGTGGGGTGAAGAATAGTCCTTTAATCGTGCTGTCTATAAGAAGCAGGAGTACTCGATGCGATCATTCATTCCTGTAGGTTGTAAAGTATTCAGTTTTCTTATCCAGAAGAATTCCCCTTTTAGTCTCTGTTTTGTTGGGTCCATGTCGCTGCGATGCGGAATTACCTCCAAAATAGTGAATCTCAATTGGGATATTTGATGGTTTGCTTCTATCCAATGGGTAGCTATGGTTGATTTAGTATTGCACATATGGATATTGCTCTTGTGTTCTGTTATACGTACTTTGATTTTTCTCTCGGTTTGGCCTACATAAGTTTTTCCACAGGGACATTTAATTGCGTATATAGTGTTTTTGGTGTCACATGTACTGGTATGTTGTAACTCAATTTCATATCCTTGAGTTGGATGCATAAATTTATTGCCAACCAAAACATTGTTGCAGTGAGTACAATTGAGGGATTTAGACATTCCTTTGTGGGTGATTTTTTGATTTTTTGTTGTCGTTAGAATTTCTTTCAAGTTTTTTGAACTCTGAAAAGCGAATGTGATGCGGTCACTGAAACTATCTTTTAAATCCGGTTCCGTGTTGATTAGGCTCCAGTGTTTACTGATTACTCTTTTAATCTTTGTAGCCTCTGTGGAATATTTTAAAACGCATACTGTTTTCTTTTCTGGAATCGTGATTTTGGGTGTCAACAGATTCTCTCTGGGAATATTTTGTACTCTTTTGATTGATTCTTGGAGGATATCGACAGGATACCCTCTTTGTTTATTATTTATTATTTATTTATTTATTATAAAGTTTTGTATAGCGCGAACAAGACCCGTGGGTATCAGAGCGCTTAACATGAAATAAGAAAAGGAAACAAAGGTTAACATATGTATAAGCAGTTACCAAGCAACCGCATTGAGGTAGATGACATATATATTCGTAATACATGTGACGTTAGCGTAATTAAATATGCTATGATTAAATTATAACAAAACATGTATATATAACAAATATGAGGTAGCACGGTATAGGTTCATGTATAAGGTAGCACGGTATAGGTCATGAAAGATGCTGTTCTCCTGTTCAGTCAAATCTCCATTCCTATTGGCCTTTGGGTTGTTCTCATACCATAGGATACGTGTTCCATTATAGTATTGCCTGTGCCTCACATTTTAGTGGCGTACATGATCTGTACTAAGGCAGAATTATAGCAGATCCATGATCAGTGATCTTCGCTAAGTAATGTATCTATTCATCAGCAGGCTCTTCACTTCCCGTTTGAATGTTACCAGATTCTGGATCTTCCTGATGTTTGGAGGGAGTGAGTTCCATATTCTGGGGGCCGCTCCTGAGAACGCTCTGTCATAGGTTTTCTTCTTTCGGAAGAAGGCTGGTCGTAGTAGCAGCTCCCCAGCACTCCTAGATGGTCGGTTGCCACCGGACAACTGAATTTTCTTTGCTAGATATCTTGGGGTGTTATCGTGTAATGCTTTATGTGTGATACAAGCTATCTTCATTTGGATTCTTGCTTCATATGGTAGCCAGTTTAATGCTTTCAGGTGCGGGGATATATGGTCATATTTCCTAGTTCCGGTGATAAGTCTTGCTGCAGCGTTAAGACAGGCTTTCAATGGTGCTGTGGACATTTTTGGTAATCCAGCCAAGGTGGTGCACCCATATTCAATCCTCGAGATAACTAAGGATTGAATTGCCAATTTGAGGTCTGACTCTGTGATGAATGCTTTCAATTTTCTTAGGTAGTTCAAGTGAAAGCGGGCACTTTTCGCCATTGAGTTAATGTGGGCTCTCATGTCTAGATTCTCATCTAGGATGATTCCTAGAGATTTGTTCTTTGAATGTTATTTCAAGTTGTCTAGGATCTGATGTTATCCTTTTTAGTCTGATCAACTGGGAGGTTGTAGATGCTTTTTTAGCGTATCAGGGTGAAAACTTTGAAATAGGAGACTCGAGTTCCTATCTGTGGGTTTAGTGTACACTTGAGTTGTGAATTGGAAGTCTGTGATGTTGACCTTCACGTCCAAGAAAACAATAGATTCAGGATTGATATTGTGGGTGAATTTGATTCTCTTGTTTCGTGTATTCATGATAGCGATGTTCCTTTCAAGTTCGAAGAAGAATTAGAAGGCATAAAAAGAGAATTAAATAAACATGAAGATCTCCAAAAACAACTAGATGAAATTAACATCAAACTTGACAAATACACTAAAGAGGTTAATGACCGCAAAGTACGCAAATACCGTCGAGACACTATCGATTATAAATTTGAAGAAGTCTATACATGGGCTGAAATTTATAACCAAAAGAAATACCAACAACCACAACAAAGATCAAACACCGGATCATCTCAAGAAAGTGTAGTTTCAGAATCCGAGATATCTCAAACAAGGAAACTTATTCCCACCACCACAAAACCGCCTGAAATTCAAATATCCTTAACTCAAGTTCAACAACCGGCTTTTTTAGATATAAGCTCAGCGGCAAATGCTCCACCACAAATAGGAAAACAAGGAGAGGAAAGAGAAACAGAAGAAGAACGAGTAAGGCGAGTTACAAGGAGCCAAACGAAAGTGACCTAGTCATCAACATTTTTAACAACAAAGGGGATGGGAGCAGGCCGCTGACACGTCCAGCGTGTTTACCTCTAGCATCATGGTTCATGTAGTTCGTGTTTCTCGCTCAGTTCTCAGTTCATAGCCAGTGCTCGCATCATTATTTCAAAGCGCATCCCTAGACACGTGTTTCTGGATTATTCCTTCATCAGTAGGGAAAATTATTAACAGGTTTCTGGACATGCTGCCGTCATCTATCAGGATAAGTTCCGCTCTCAGCATGCAGGCGCTGCTCCCGAGCTTGTCAACTCGGCGGCTTACAGAAGCCATTTTTAACAACCAAGGGGGTGGGAGCAGGCCGCTGACACGTCCAGTGTGTTTACCTCTAGCATCATGGTTCATGTAGTTCGTGTTTCTCGCTCAGTTCTCAGTTCATAGCCAGTGCTCGCATCATTATTTCAAAGCGCATCCCTAGACACGTGTTTCTGGATTATTCCTTCATCAGTAGGGAAAATTATTACAGGTTTCTAGACATGCTGCCGTCATCTATCAGGATAAGTTCCGCTCTCAGCATGCAGGCGCTGCTCCCGAGCTCGTCAACTCAGCGGCTTACAGAAGCCATTTTTAACAACAAAGGGGGTGGGAGCAGGCCGCTGACACGTCCAGCGTGTTTACCTCTAGCATCATGGTTCATGTAGTTCGTGTTTCTCGCTCAGTTCTCAGTTCATAGCCAGTGCTCGCATCATTATTTCAAAGCGCATCCCTAGACACGTGTTTCTGGATTATTCCTTCATCAGTAGGGAAAATTATTAACAGGTTTCTGGACATGCTGCCGTCATCTATCAGGATAAGTTCCGCTCTCAGCATGCAGGCGCTGCTCCCGAGCTCGTCAACTCGGCGGCTTACAGAAGCCATTTTTAACAAAAAAGGGTGTGGTAGCAGGCCGCTGACACGTCCAGTGTGTTTACCTCTAGCATCATGGTTCATGTAGTTCGTGTTTCTCGCTCAGTTCTCAGTTCATAGCCAGTGCTCGCATCATTATTTCAAAGCGCATCCCTAGACACGTGTTTCTGGATTATTCCTTCATCAGTAGGGAAAATTATTAACAGGTTTCTGGACATGCTGCCGTCATCTATCAGGATAAGTTCCGCTCTCAGCATGCAGGCGCTGCTCCTGAGCTCGTCAACTCGGCGGCACACAGAAGCCATTTTTAACAACAAAGGGGGTGGGAGCAGGCCGCTGACACGTCCAGCGTGTTTACCTCTAGCATCATGGTTCATGTAGTTCGTGTTTCTCGCTCAGTTCTCAGTTCATAGCCAGTGCTCGCATCATTATTTCAAAGCGCATCCCTAGACACGTGTTTCTGGATTATTCCTTCATCAGTAGGGAAAATTATTAACAGGTTTCTGGACATGCTGCCGTCATCTATCAGGATAAGTTCCGCTCTCAGCATGCAGGCGCTGCTCCCGAGCTCGTCAACTCGGCGGCTTACAGAAGCCATTTTTAACAAAAAAGGGTGTGGGAGCAGGCCGCTGACACGTCCAGCGTGTTTACCTCTAGCATCATGGTTCATGTAGTTCGTGTTTCTCGCTCAGTTCTCAGTTCATAGCCAGTGCTCGCATCATTATTTCAAAGCGCATCCCTAGACACGTGTTTCAGGATTATTCCTTCATCAGTAGGGAAAATTATTAACAGGTTTCTGGACATGCTGCCGTCTTCTATCAGGATAAGTTCCGCTCTCAGCATGCAGGCGCTGCTCCCAAGCTCGTCAACTCGGCTGCTTACAGAAACCTGTCCTGCTCCCACCCCCTTTGTTGTTAAAAATGGCTTCTGTAAGCCGCCGAGTTGACGAGCTCGGGAGCAGCGCCTGCATGCTGAGAGCGGAACTTATCCTGATAGATGACGGCAACATGTCCAGAAACCTGTTAATAATTTTCCCTACTGATGAAGGAATAATCCAGAAACACGTGTCTAGGGATGTGCTTTGAAATAATGATGCGAGCACTGGCTATGAACTGAGAACTGAGCGAGAAACACGAACTACATTAACCATGATGGTACAGGTAAACACGCTGGACGTGTCAGCGGCCTGCTCCCACCCCCTTTGTTGTTAGTCATCAACATTTCCAATAAACAACTTACGAACACTCAGATGATGATCTTAAACAAAGGAACTTCATTCGTCCCTACATACAGATCAAACTTGCCCGAAACCGTAGTAGCCTTATTCAAATTCTTTCGAAATCTGAAATTACGATATTTTTTCAAGGCAAATGAGAACATCACAGAGATTGAACCAGAAACTGACACCAAAGAGTTCAAACCAAAAAGTATGTTTTGCGCACCAACAACAAACAAAACCATTGAAGCATATGAAAGAACGGTTCTTACAGAACTTCAAAATATTGAATTTGCAAAACCCAAGAGAACAAATCTATCATCGCATGAATGGAATATCCTCAAAAGTTTAAGTCAAGACACAGAACTTACCTTTCAACGAGCTGACAAAGGGGGAGCCCTTATTGTAATGGACACAAACTACTACACTCACTGTGTGAACACACATGTTCAAGATGTTCACACTTATATACCACTCGACTCAGATCCAACTAATGAGTACAAAAAAACTTTACAACAGATAATTGATCATGCCCTCGAAATGAAATGGATTGAGAAAAAGACTCACCAATTTTTTGTGACAAAATACCCAAGGCGTCCTAAACTTTACATGTTACCTAAAATTCACAAGGACTGCAAGAATCCACCATTCAGACCAATAGTCTCTGCCTGTGGCTCTATCTCCGAACCTATAGGAAAATACATTGACTGGTATCTCCAACCTATTGTTCAAAAAGGAAGCACTTACGTAAAGGACACCACAGCATTTCTCAAACTTCTTAAAGATGTCACTCTATCCACAGATTGCGACTACTGACTATGTACTGTAGATGTCACTTCACTCTACACCTCAATTCCTCACAATGAAGGCCTCGAGGCCTTAGAATGGAGCTTGCTCAACGAAGAAATTGAGGACACTCAGAAAGTATTCTTATTAGAACTGATGCACTTTGCTCTTTTCCATAGTTATTTCAAATGGCAAGGCCACTTTTTTAATCAATGCAACGGGACATCAATGGGGTTTGGGGGGGCTCCCTCATATGCCTGTATATATATGTCAAAATTCGAAATTGACTTCATTTTGAACAACCCTGACTGGCAAAACAATTTGATTATTTTCAAACGTTTCATTCATGATATATTCATCCTATGGCGGGAGACAAAATTCAACTTGAAAGGAACATCGCTATCATGAATACACGAAACGAGAGAATCAAATTCACCCACAATATCAATCATGAATCTATTGTTTTCTTGGACGTGAAGATCAACATCACAGACTTCAGACCTCAGGACACCCCCGCGCCGCACGGCCACCAGCTGTAGCGTGTGCGTTCCCTCGCTACTGTCCTCAGCCTCGCTGAGCCCGCCCCGTCGACCCCGCCCCCCGCCGTCATAATTTGCGTGTGTTTTTCGTTATTTTTGCTGCCCTGTTTAGTTTTGCATTTCTGTTCTGTGCCCTTATTTCTCCTTTTGTGCCTGCATTGTTAGCGCCGCTCTCTGTGCCCCCCAGCCGCTTCCCGCTCCCCGCTTCCCGCCGCCTGCGTGCGGCCACGCCCCCTTACCTTCTGTGCCCTCCCCGCTCCCACCTCCCAGCTGCTCCGCCCTCCCTCCCACTTGGCCATAAATGGCGACCGTGCAGCGCAGGTGAGTGTGACCTGACCTCAGGACACCCCCGCGCCGCACGGCCACCAGCTGTAGCGTGTGCGTTCCCTCGCTACTGTCCTCAGCCTCGCTGAACCCGCCCCGTCTACCCCGCCCCCGCCGTCATAATTTGCGTGTGTTTTTCCTTATTTTTGCTGCCTGTTTAGTTTTGCATTTCTGTTCTGTGCCCTTATTTCTCCTTTTGTGCCTGCATTGTTAGCGCCGCTCTCTGTGCCCCCCACCCGATTCCCGCTCCCCGCTTCCCGCCGCCTGCGTGCGGCCACGCCCCTTTACCTTCTGTGCCCTCCCCGCTCCCACCTCCCAGCTGCTCCGCCCTCCCTCCCACTTGGCCATAAATGGCGACCGTGCAGCGCAGGTGAGTGTGACCTGACCTCAGGACACCCCCGCGTTGCACGGCCACCAGCTGTAGCGTGTGCGTTCCCTCGCTACTGTCCTCAGCCTCGCTGAGCCCGCCCCGTAGACCCCGCCCCCCGCCGTCATAATTTGCCTGTGTTTTTCCTTATTTTTGCTGCCTGTTTAGTTTTGCATTTCTGTTCTGTGCCCTTATTTCTCCTTTTGTGCCTGCATTGTTAGCGCCGCTCTCTGTGCCCCCCACCCGCTTCCCGCTCCCCGCTTCCCGCCGCCTGCGTGCGGCCACGCCCCCTTACCTTCTGTGCCCTCCCCGCTCCCACCTCCCAGCTGCTCCGCCCTCCCTCCCACTTCGCCATAAATGGCGACCGTGCATACGCGCAGCGTTGACGTGCAGCGGGCGCGCCGATTGTGCGCCGAAGGCGCGCCAAAGGTAAGCCCGTCTGCGCCCGTCCGCGCCTGGACCGCGCCCAGTGCCAGGAACCCTGGCCCCCACCGACGGAAGCCGACCCGACGGACCTACGACGCCACCGACCTCAACGCACTCAACACCGGCCGAACCCCGGGCTGCTACCGAGCCACACCGAAACGCACCCACGGACCCTTCAGCTGCCACTCCTGCAAGTTCACCTGCAACCGGACCCACGCCTCACGAGCACCCACCAAGCCGAACTCCAGCACCACCCACCTGAAGTGCATCCTGCTCAACACCCGCTCCGTCCACAGACACGCCATCGAGCTCTGGAACCTGCTCGACACCACAGCCCCAGACGTCGCCTTCCTCACCGAAACCTGGATGAACGCCTCCTCAGCGCCCGACATCGCCATCGCCATCGCCATCCCGGACGGCTACAAGATCATCCGGAGGGACCGCGTCAACCAGACCGGAGGAGGCATCGCCATCATCCACAGGAACACCATCCGCATCACGACCGACTCCAACGACACCCTCGCACCCACCGAACACCTGCACTTCCAGGTCCACGTCAACCCCAAGACCACCCTCAGAGGCACTCTCATCTACAGACCCCCGGGACCACGCACACAATTCAGCGAAGACATCGCCGACTTCATCAGCCCGCACGCCCTCCCCTCCGCCGACTACATCCTCCTCGGGGACCTCAACTTCCACCTGGAGAACAACAGCGACCGCAACACCACCACCCTGCTGGACAACCTCTCCAACCTCGGACTCAAGCAACTGGTGGCCACCCCCACCCACTACGCCGGACACACACTCGACCCGATCTTCTCCTCCAGCAAGGACGTCGCCTTCAGCCACGCCACGGGACTCCACTGGACGGACCACAGCTGCGTCCACTTCAGCTTCAGTAGGACCACGCTCCACCATCACCAGCAACAGGTTCCCCGCAGAAGCTGGAACAAGATCACCGCAGACCAGCTCGCTACCTCCCTGAGCAAGAATCCTCCCACCAGCACAACGAGCCCCAGCCAAGCGGCCACCAACCTCACAAAATGGATCAGCGACTGCGCAGACAACCTCGCCCCTCTGAAGACCCCACCGAGCAGACCCGGCAGCAAGAAAGCACCATGGTTTAACGACGAACTCAAGAGCTCCAAGAAGAACTGCAGAGCACTCAAGAAAACCTGGCGCAGAGACCCAACACCGGACAACATGACTGCCCTCAAGCTCGCCACCCGAAAACACCACCAACTGATCCACGCCACTAAGAAAACCGCCTTCAAGGAAGGACTAGACAACAACGCACACAACAGCAAAGAACTCTTCAACATCGTGAAAGAGCTCTCCAACCCCAACGCCGGAAACAACGACATCACCCCTTCGCAAGACCTCTGCAACTCCCTCGCCTCCTACTTCCACAACAAGATCGCGGACATACACAACAGCTTCAGCATTCAACCGACGCACGCCACGAGCGAACCACCCCCCCCCCACAACCACCCTCCGCACCTGGACCCCGATCAGCACCGAAGACACCGTCAACACAATGAACTCCATCCACTCCGGATCCCCGACAGACCCCTGCCCTCACCACGTCTTCAACAAGGCCGGTACTGTCATCGCACCCCACCTGCGGGACATCATCAACACCTCCTTCAACACCGCTACCTTCCCGGAGAGCTAGAAGCACGCCGAACTCAGCGCCCTACTTAAGAAGCCATCAGCCGACCCCACCGACCTCAAGAACTTCCGCCCCATCTCGCTGCTTCCGTTTCCTGCAAAAGTCATCGAGAAGACCGTCAACAAGCAACTGGCCGCCTTCCTCGAGACGAACGGCTCCCTCGACCTCTCGCAATCTGGCTTCCGGGCCAACCACAGCACTGAGACCGCCCTGATCGCAGCCACCGATGACATCCGAGCCCTGCTCGACAACGGAGAAACAGCGGCCCTCATCCTCCTGGACCTCTCCGCGGCCTTCGACAGTGTCTGCCACCGTACCCTAGTACAGCGCCTCAGCAACGTCGGAATCCAGGAGAAGGCACTGGAGTGGATCATCTCCTTCCTCGCCGGAAGGACACAGAGAGTCCGCCTCCCCCCGTTCAGATCAGAGGCCACCGAAGTCATCTGCGGCGTTCCTCAAGGCTCCTCGCTCAGCCCAACACTCTTCAACGTCTACATGAGCCCCCTCGCAGCCATCGCACGCCAGCACAACCTCAACATCATCTCCTACGCCGACGACACCCAGCTGATCCTCTCCCTCACCAAAGACCCCGCCACCGCCAGAGCCAACCTACACGAAGGGATGACAGACGTTGCCAAGTGGATGAAGGACAGCCGCCTGAAACTGAACTCGGACAAGACGGAAGTCCTCATCCTGGGATCTGCACCCTCCGCCTGGGACGACTCCTGGTGGCCCCCCGCCTTGGGCAGCGCATCCAAACCCACAGACCACGCACGCAACCTGGGCTTCATCCTGGACTCATCCCTCTCCATGACCAGACAAGTCAACGCCGTCTCCTCGTCATGCTTCAACATCCTGCGCATGCTACGTAAGATCTTCCGATGGATCCCCACCAAGACCAGAAAGACGGTCACCCAGGCCCTCGTCACCAGCCGTCTGGACTACGGCAACTCCCTCTACGCCGGAACCACCGCCAAACTCCAGAAGAGACTCCAGCGGATCCAGAACACCTCAGCACGACTCATCCTGGACATCCCCCGCCGCAGCCACATCTCCGGACACCTGAGAGACCTGCACTGGCTCCCGGTCAACAAGAGAATCACCTTCCGTCTCCTCACCCACGCACACAAAGCCCTACACAACCAAGGCCCAGGATACCTCAACAGCCGCCTCAACTTCTACGCTCCCACACGCCAGCTCCGATCGACCAGCCACGCCCTCGCCGCCGTCCCCCGCATCCGAAGAGCCACCAAAGGAGGAAGGTCCTTCTCCTACCTGGCCGCCAAGACTTGGAACTCCCTTCCTACCCACCTCCGCCTGACCCAAGACCACCTCGCCTTCAGGAAGCAGCTCAAGACCTGGCTGTTCGACCAGTAGCGGACCCCCTCCCCCCAGCGCCTTGAGACCCTCCGGGTGAGTAGTGCGCTATATAAATGCTATGATTGATTGATTGAGACTTTCAATTCACAACTCAAGTGTTACACTAAACCCACAGATAGGAACTTGAGTCTCCTATTTCAAAAGTTTTCACCCTGATACGCTAAAAAAGCATCTACCAACCTCCCAGTTGATCAGACTAAAAAGGATAACATCAGATCCTAGACAACTTGAAATAACATTCAAAGAACAAATCTCTAGGTATCAACAAAGAGGGTATCCTGTCGATATCCTCCAAAAATCAATCAAAAGAGTACAAAATATTCCCAGAGAGAATCTGTTGACACCCAAAATCACGATTCCAGAAAAGAAAACAGTATGCATTTTAAAATATTCCACAGAGGCTACAAAGATTAAAAGAGTAATCAGTAAACACTGGAGCCTAATCAACACGGAACCGGATTTAAAAGATCTTTTCAGTGACTGCATCACATTCGCTTTTCAGAGATCAAAAAACTTGAAAAAAATTCTAACGACAACAAAAAATCAAAAAATCACCCCCAAAGGAATGTCTAAATGCCTCAATTGTACTCACTGCAACAATGTTTTGGTTGACAATAAATTTATGCATCCAACTCAAGGATATGAAATTGAGTTACAACATACCAGTACATGTGACACCAACAACACTATATACGCAATTAAATCTCCCTGTGGAAAAACTTATGTAGGCCAAACCGAGAGAAAAATCAAAGTACGTATAACAGAACACAAGAGCAATATCCGTATGTGCAATACTAAATCAACCATAGCTACCCATTGGATAGAAGCAAAACATCAAATATCCTAATTGAGATTCACTGTTTTGGAGGTAATTCCGCAACGCAGCGACATGGACCCAACAAAACAGAGACTAAAAGCGGAATTCTACTGGATAAAAAAACTGAATACTCTACAACCTACAGGAATGAATGATCGCATTGAGTACTCCTGCTTCTTATAGACAGCACGATTAAAGGACTATTCTTCACCCCCACCATCCAATTGATTACTATATATATACTTGATTTCTATTTAATCATGAAAAAATTTCCAAACGTTGATACTAATGATTGGAGATGTATATACTGATTTATTGTTCATCTCTTTTTTAATTTTATTTTTTAACCACACATATACGCCACAGTAACTTGATCATTATAACTGTTTCGGTTATATTATCATATCATTTGATGTGAACATCGTAATTTTTCCTAAAGTTTTTCTATGTTCATTGTAGTCTTTTCATCCCGATCACATGACCATGTAGTTCGTCTGAAACTAGGAGAGTTCTTACGACTCTTGAGATTTATTAATACTACTACTTTACGATATCAAATAGATTTCCCACATAATTAAGTTCCTGTTGCCATCACAAATGTTTTCTTCTTCTATCTTGTACGTTTTTCACATTCTGACTCCCGTATAGTCTGTTCCCGAGTTTCATTGAAGTTAGAATACTCGTATCACGTGACCGTAACATTTAATTTTGAACCCAATCCGCACCCGTACACATTTGGCAACCACTAACACTCCTGGTGTAACTTCACGTCGATGTCCAGTAAGTTTTCTCTTCATCTCACCGAGCACGTTGTCTCCCAGCGGATGTACGGCATTACAACGCGGGCTTTTACACCGCGTGCCGTTACAACGCTGTTTTTACAACGCAAGTTGTTACAATGACTTGCGCTGTAAGGGCTGGATAGTGGAATAGTTTAATTTTCTATTCCAACTCCAGCCAACGTTACAGTAGGGAAGGGGTTGGAATAGAAAATTAACTATTCCCTATCCAATAGCGCCCTCCAGCGCAAGTCGTCGTAACGACTTGCGTTGTAAAGGCAGCGTCGTAATAGCAGCGCGGGGTAATGCCCGCGTTAAGGATGTTTCCCCTCTCAGCCTATTTAAATGACAGCACTGTTATATGCATGTTATCGTCTCTTTTAAACATCTCGGAGCACTCCCCTTCAGTTTATCACGCACATTGACCGTTCACTCCTTTTTCTAAACGGCACATTTTCGTTTATCGTTAACATCACGGAGTATCATTAGCATATATCCCTTCCTTCTTTTCACATAGTCAACACGCCACATTTAACTTTCATTCACTACCATTAACTGAACGTTTACTTTAATATGGTTAATATTCGTCTGAATAATGTTTGTTTGCTTTAAGTTTAAATTCTCTATAATTATGCTATAAATTTCATGAGCCTTGTTGTTTGCTAAAGTCCTGTATTGATTCATTTTTTAGGCCCCTGACGAAGGGTCTCACTCATCGACCCGAAATGCATTGGGCAGAGGAATATTGTTCTTTAATGGATTGTTAGAAAAATAATTCTACATACCCTTATGAAATAAAATAAGGAAAGAAAATGATCAGAAAATAAAAATTGAAATGATTTAATGATATATATTTTGGACTCTATATTATTGAAAGAAACCGAAAACCTTGATGAGAAGCATCATAGCTTCATGTTAATTAGAGCGCATGTTTATGTGAAAGGTGATTCAACCTCCACACATTGGTTACTATTGTTCTAGGCACGATAAGGCATCGTGTGCCAAACGTTAGCGCCACCAAAAACAGAGAAACACTTTGAATTTTAATTGAAACGAGTGCATCGGGATCAAAAACATTTTCATTTAAACATATAAATAAGACAGGAATGAAAACAATAATGACCAATACTAAACAAATTTATTCTGCAAACCTTTATGCCCAGCTGTCTACATCAGGTTTTGACTTTTGGAAAGACAACACTGAGACAAAAACTGTCTGGGGCACGAAAGCATGGCAGGTGCAAGGTTTAGAAGCCCTGTTCAGAGCCTGCATTATACAGGACAAATAATGTTTTTAAATGACACTATTCAACAAACTTCTTGTCTTGGCCTGGTTAAGATAAAAGATTTAAACAAACCGTCTATACCTAAGCCCACATCTGGCAGTGATGATACTACAGAAGAGGAGGTAGACGTACCCTATATTTTAAAACAAAACAGAACTAATCCTGATTGGAAAAAATGGTTAATCTGGCCCACAGACACGAATAACTGTCAAGATAGATTCCTGAACAAAATACAAGGGTTCACGGTGAATAGGCCAGATCCAAGATGATCCCAGAGACAACATCCAGGGATAGTAAATACTTACAATGTAGGAAAGTTATACCTTAAGTGGCTACATAAATCTACACTTCCAGAAATCAAACAACACTTATCTTTACTTACAGAAGGCAATGATTTGCGAGATTTCTTAATGGGGCCTCGCAAACCACGTAAAAAACGTTTTATATACGCCTGTACATACGCTGCATACATCAAAGCTTGGAAAATAACGCAAATGGAAACTGCAGAAAGAATGCGAGAAATTGATCGTATTATTTAGAGAAATCTCTCTCTGTAGTGGACAATGGGTTAACGACTCTGTCCTCCAGAATATATTCTTTGGACAGCATTGTATCCTCTGCAATTGACATAATAGAGCAGGACTTGCTAATGTTACAACATGGCCAGTCTCAATTACATTCTATAATGCAGCTAGGCTGGACGTTACAAAATCTCCTTTCAGGCTACGTGCCATGGCGTCTAATCCACACCACGTCATTGTTTACTGTGTTTAACCTTACAGATAAACAAATCTCCTTGGCACAAAAAGGAGCAGACTATACGGTGCTGAGCATTGAAAATCTGGAAAGATTACCATTGACAGTTGCTGAGAAGCCTGTCATTGAATGGATAACACATGGCACCATCACGATACCAGTGACGATTTTCCAATTTCAGTATTGTCTACAGCATATACCAGTGGGCCTGTATGAAAGGTTGGGTAAAGAATACATTAAGTCGACCTGGACTTTACCATACACACACAAATGTTGGAATGGGAGAAAGGAGGTATTCCTTAGTGGTAAAAAATTGTAAGAACTCACTAAGTGGTACACTTTTGTGCCAAGGTATTAATTTACACGAAGCCTGCGAAGGTTCTGCAAATAACCTCTCTCGCCACTTGGACGGTACACCCTCCGCAGTGATAGAACCACTTTTCAGGCAGCTATCCAATGGCAGTTACGTTATGCTCAACGACCACAGCTGTTGTGGCATGTTGCCAGGAAAAGCGTATCTAGTCAGTGTCTCGTCCATGGTCACTTGTTGTATGCAAGTATTGTATCCAACGCACAAGACAGACAGGGGGACGGCATTATGGCCTTCACTGAATATCTCTTCTATACAAATTGATACTTTAAGCAGAATGAAAGTCATTCTTTTACAAAAAACTGTGCCACTGACCTCGTCTAGAGAAACGTATGATCTGCAAGTTGCAAGGACTTCTGCAGAGATACATGCATTATCAACAAACTGCCCAGTACATTTTGCAGAAATGTTAAGTCAAATCTTAAATATGTCTGGTACCAGTGGCATCGCACATGTATTTAAGACGATTTTTTTGGGCTGTTAACAGCGGCCTGCCTCTCATCTTGGGACTTGTAGCAGGAATTCTGTTTTCATTCCTTCTGCTCCGATATGGCAAGTCCGGTCACCAGCGACACCCAGATTACCATGGAACAATGCCTCCTTCCCATGAGGTATCGTGAGAGAATTTCACAGATTCTTGGCTTAGCTCATTTAAGAGATCTGAACACAACTTGGTTTCTATCGTTCAGACCAATCTGGCAAGATTGCATCTTACCTGTTCTAGGATGCCTGCTTTGCAGACAGGAATGCGTGTTGGACATTTGTCTTACACTTCCATCAGTACTGCCATCGGATGTTGACGCTTTGCTAGGTCCAGTAACGACTCATGCATCGTGTTGCTCCCAACGGCTGCCTATTCTGATGACGGCATTCATTGAGGTCTCACCGGCAAGTCTAACTGAGGGTGAGATAAGAGACACTACAGACATACAGGTACCACCTACTGTCGACATTGCTAATGCATCAAACGCTGACTGCGATGTTCCACACTTCTGCACTTTTGATCTGCTAACTGAAGTGGTTCCCCTTTCACCTACTACGGTAGACGGTTTCTTTGCCAGCCTAGACGATCTGATGTTTTCTCCTGACTCCGAGAATAACTTTTGATTCATGCACACAGCGTTCCATGAAATCTGAAATTCAGCCTTCATTTTCCAAAACAAACCATCTACCAATTTGAACTTTTTCCAAAATAGAACTTTTGGCACAGAGTAATCTGCTTAAAGTAGAACTATTCTTAGAGAACAATATTTTTTTTTTTATATACCTCCTAAATAACAATATTTAGCCTAAATCATCAGAACAAAAAACGGTTTAGATATTATGCTTTGGGATGGTCTCGAAAATAAAAATAAAAACATTATTTTCCTTTCTGTAAACTTCAGAGACGTTTCATGAATGTAAATTTGTATTTTACAAATGATAGAATGTATGCTATGCTTCATGTCTATAGAGAACTGTTTGTTCTATACTTGTTACATTAAACAAGCTTTTTCAAATGCAATTTGTATGTTGTATTTTGGGTGGGATTGTAAACACTAGGTTTAGATATGTTCAGTGCTTCTACGTTTAGTTTTATTGAACTTAAAATCATGGAGTGGGTGTTGTAAATGAATCTAGGACTCTAGTGTAATTTTTCCCGATTCATGCCCTTATATAGGTATAGATTGTTCGATCCTTATAGAGGCATAGAAATCATTACTATATTTAGACTGAGCCTATGCAGCCCAAATACGGCATGGCTACTTCCACTAAATTCCAAGAATCAACAAGATTTCTTAGAGAAACCCGCCTTCAGCAGCTAGGGATTTCCCCAGGCCTGAATACTAATTTATCTAGGAAATCATGGACTTTTCGGAGAACTGAGTCTTTGATGACATTATTAAGTCCAATCACACGTCAAACTCGGCACCTTCAAAGTATAAATATGCCTAGATTTGCCCAGACAAACACACGGTGGTTTGGAGCAGAACGGCTAACTACTTGCCCGACGCCCTGCAGGAGCAAGTGCTGAAGGAAGCCGACCCTCCAGCTGACACACTGAGAGACGCTGTCTTTTCTCCTGCAGAGAAATCCAGCTCCAGTGTTTCCAGGCTACCCTTGCGGGTTGCTGGGAAATCGAGTCCTGAGAGAGAGATACAAGACCTCCTTCATTCTAAACCAAGGTACGAAGCTGATTAGACCCGTAGAGAATTCTTGGATCGATTCCTGGCAGAGAAATACTAAACCTAAGCTACTCCTCACTTACTTCTTCCCTTGTACTAGACCTAGGTTAGGTACACCGGGGTAGGCATATTTTAGAAGCACAGGTCGAGTACTCTTAGTCTTTATTTTATCACTGTATGTATTTTATATGTTTTAGGCAATTTATGGCTTAGAAACCATATCATGCTTTTACAGTACTACTTTATAATACTTTTCGTATTATGTGCCCTGTACTTTATAACCAATATTACGATTGTAGCAGTACATTTCATATGCTCGAGAAAGAAGACTGTTCAATAAATACTTTTTATTGAAAACGCCTGTCTCTCTAATTTCTCAGCACCTCTGGTGAAACGAAGCATGCACGATTGACTTAGTAAAATAGCTATTGTTTCCGCGACTCTAGAGATTGATTTCTTATTCTTGGGAAACAAAATTGTCATGTTTATGCGGTTGTCAGAAACTAATCCCTTCTTGTGAATTCGAGAAGGTTTCTAGTGATCCCTGAGCTAGCTGGCACTCACAATTGAATCTAATATATACGATAGAGACCTAGTTGACCTCAGTCCTACGTCTAAACTATAGTATATGCTATTCCAATAAGTATGGGCGGATCTAGCGGATCTCGCGGACGCAAATTTGCGAATTTACGGATTCGCAATCCGCAAAATCCGCGAACTCTCGCGGATTTGCGGATTTGTACGTTTTTTGTGTTGGGGAGCTTTCGCGAGGATTTGTGGACCATTTCGCAATTGCGAACTTACTTTTCGGCTCGCAACGGCCGCGACTATGTTGTTTCTACGTCTGGTTTATCATCACAGGTTCACAGCACCCTCTGTTTCACCACTGCCACCCTCTGGTACACCCATGCCACCCTCTGGTACATCCTCACTGCCACCCATTAGGTTTGTTTATCACTGTAGATTATGGGAGTGAAAAAAAGCAAGCACACCTGCCCTGCTTCAACTGCCATGAATTAATTTGGGGTTGATTAATGTGTCAGTGATTTTGAAACTTCCAGTCTGGCTGGCACCTGCTTCCTTCCTTATCTGTAATTTGCTTTCTGTTGCAGTGAAAGCAAGCACACCTGCCCTTCTTCAACTGCCATGAATTAATTTGGGGGTGATTAATGTGTCAGTAATTTTGAAACTTCCAGTCTGGCTGGCACCTGCTTCCTGTTGCAGTGAAATTTTTTTTCACAGGACCTTTATGGTCTACTTGTAGCTATTCTATGAGCCTGCTGTTTGGGTCATAGCAGGGTCATAGAATAGTTGCAAATAGGCAACTGAACTCTGGAGGGGCCCCTCAGGAAGCACTAGAGTGAATGGTTACTAATGTTAAGTTTGAACTTTTGCACCTGCTGATTGCTTTCAGTTTAGCAAAAATCGTTTTTCTGCAATTTGGCGCGATTTGCGGGGCGCGAATCCGTGCGAGATCAATTTCGGAAGCCGCGAATGCGTGCGAATACACTATTTTTTTTTTGCGGCGTGTATGTTCGCGTGATTTTTTCCGTGTTCGCAAGGCGCTTGTAGCGATACGTTTGCGAAGTTACCCTAGCGGTCGTACACGGGCGCGGCCATCTTGTTTGCGTGACGTAATTCCGTTTCCGGCCGCTATGTGTAATCTCGCAAAGTGTGCTGCTCGCTAGTACAATTTCGCGCGTGTCCGCGAGGAAAATCTCGCGCGAACTTACCCACGCGGTCGTGAACGGGCGCGGCCATCTTGTTTCTCATTCATTGCTATGGTTATGGGCATGCTTTCTGTATCCTCTCTGAATCTCTGCCATCCTTTGCTTGTTTGAAGTTTTTTTGATCTATTTTACTTATTATCTATCCCTCTATTTTTCTAGCTCTATATTTTTGTGTTTTCTGCTACTTTTTGTTAATTTTAAACTACTTTTTTAAACTCTTTCCTTTTCTTCTTCCCTATTCTATTTCTTCTTTATTATTTAACTTCATTTCTGCCCAGACCATGGTAAAGGGAGCCGGGAGCACCCTGAGAAGGGGAAGGGTCCCGCATCCCGTGCCAGGCTCCCGTGCGGGCTTTTGAGGGGGGAGCTAGTGATGCCACGGGAGATCTTTAGCGCGGAGGAGGTGGCCGCACTAATATTCCACGTCCAGCGCCGCCTCCCCAAGACCATCCTGGGAGGCGGCAAGATCGCAACCGGCTATGGCACCCGGGAGCGCCGGAAGCGGTGGGAGAAGGTGTGCCGGGCCATGTTTAAGCTCTCTGGGGTCCGGCGCACCTATAACCAGGCCACCCACCGCTGGACGGATGTCATAGACCGGGAACGCGACTTGCTAGACGCGCTCGGCGTAGAGGTCCCCGGGCTTGGTGAGTAGTAGTAGCTATTTCTAGCTATTTCATCACTACTCTGTTTTTTCCGGCTCTGTTATTTGCAAATCTTTGTTCTTTACCAAGAGCAATAATGCTGCCGATTACATTGTAGGTAAATTATATTTCAAAATCTTCTATGCATTTCAGGTGCACTGCTCTCCTTCTCAGTAGCCTTGCTTGCTACTATGCTTATTTGTTTTGTATTTTGTGTTCATTTCATTGGCCTGAGAAATTATGTATGAGTGTAGTGTAAAGAACTGCGTAATGCTAGACACTAAGGGTCATATTTTCGATTACCGGCGCATCCCTGCAAAGTAGCAGGGATGCGGCAGTAATTGTGCGCCATGCCACCACCACCACCCATGGGCCCAAAACGTCACAGAAGCCTTACGCATCTGTGCCGTAAAGGTGGCGCATTGCTGGAGTTGCGTGCCAACGATGGCGCAGCTCCAGCAATGCTCTGGGGTGCCCTATCTCCCCAATGCTGCATCAAGCCGTACGTCGGCTTCAAGCAGGCGCAGTGTTTCAGTCACGCATCATTGTCCTAAAAGTGACTGATTGACATCTTGTAGATTTCCCTCAGCCACTTTTAGGATTCGTTCCTGCGCAGGAACGCCCTCCCTTGCGCCGGAACGCCCCCTGATGGCGCAGGGCTTTACAACGTGATGCATCTCCCATATGCGTCATTTTTTTTTTATATACGCCGCACCATGGCGCCTCTTTTGTTTTGCCGCTGCGTCACAAAAGTCACGCAACAATGGAGGAAAATGAGCCGCAAGGGACTTCTAAATCAGCCCCAACAGACTGAAGTCCAGTACTTCCTTTAGACACATGGCTATAAGAAGAAATAGTGGTGGTGGTCGGTGGATTGATAGTTTGAGTATTCACTGATCTGCAAGCACGATGGACTTTGTCTGTCACTTCGCGTGCTGCGGACTGCTGCCTGCCAGGCCTAGGCAAACCTTTTTAGTAGTCTGTTTAGTGAGTTACATAGGAACTTTCAAAGTCAACGGTCCGCAAATCAGGCAATATGAATAACGTAGTATACCACATGAGATTGGTCAATATATCCCGTGGAATAGTTGTCTATCTATTTGCTATTTCTCCAAAATATTTTGTTATTGTTCTTTTGAAATGTTTGATTTGGTTGACAAATCTCATCCATGTTTTCTGGTCTTTCTTTCTTTCATGTTGTACATCAGCTCCCCCCAAGGGCAAGAGGACACAGGAGGAGGAGGAGGGTGCTGTTCAGGAGGATGCAGGCCAGGATCAGGCAGGCGAGGGCTCCTTTGCTGGCCCCAGTAAGTTTTAATTTTAATATAGAGTACCTATTTTTTCCTAGCGTTCCTCATTCGATTTTTTCTAAATCGTCTTTGATCTTCTTGTAGACTGGATCTAAATTCTTATCCTGCCTCGACTATGACTCCCTGTGGTATTACTAGATTATTCTTATTAGTCTGTCTGTGTAGCTAACTAAGATTGCACATATGGAAATTCCATTGGACTCCCATTCTAGTCAGCAATAGCTCTATGCACTGAGTGCAGTCCTCTGGGATTGTCCATAATGTCTTTTCAAGTCTTCTAAATGTTTATGCTTTGACAATTGCCAACAATAAAAAGGTGAATGACCACCAAGAAAGAATAATCCATTCTACTACTGTTGCAGGGACAAATCTGCACAAACCGAACTATGAACACTAAATAGTGCATTGTTTATCAATTATAATAGGCGCAGGTAGACTTTCTTTCCACATACCTCAGTGATATCAGACTTTGAAGAACCCCCAATCTCCTTACTGACTAGATAGTGTGGCAGAGTCATTTAGCTCCCAAAGTCACCGATGATTGATCCCCAATGATGATTAGATTATCCAACGCAGGACAAGAGTACGGAGTCACAGTCAAGAAGTGTCAGAGGCACTCATGCTTGCAAAAATTCCAAAACCTTTAGCTCATCCACTCTAGTCTGGAGGACCAAAAACTACAGAGTCTATTTAAGTTTAAAAGCTTTATTAAAACTAAACACATTTATTAAAATCAACTTTGTCACAAAAGTAAACGTTTAACTGAAAATGGAAAAGTGCTTAGTGCTAACGATTAATTGGACACATTTCTTGTGGTCGAGCTGAGCTCTCACCTGGTTTGAACTTGAGCTTGATCCTGATCGTGTTCTTAGAAGTCAAGCTTCTGTTAGGAGAAAAAGTGGTGTGTGTTAAAAATAAAAAGCAAGCATTCATCAGTTGTGCCAAAAAGTGCAGCAAGACAACAGCCTTCCCTGGAAAAAGGGACATTTTTACTTTAGAGTATACAGTTACAAATTATTACATTGTATTTCGTTTTTTTAACATTTCTTTATTCCTCCTAGACCAAATATTATATAGTAGTGAGTGGTGTATTTCTAACATTCTTAAATGTACTTTGTAGGTGTAACATCTGGTGGCGGGGCCAGCGCGGAGGTGGTGGTGTTGGACGAGGACTCTGGGGAGGATGCGGTGCAAGTGCCGGACGTTCCTGTGAGGGTTCACACGGTGGTGGCGGGAAGAGGTAAGCTATATATTCCTTACTTATTGAGATTGAAGACTGCATAGTGTGCTTTCTGCACGGGTGTATAATAAATCAACCAGGTAGTAGCCTCCTCTAAAAGTACTTCGACTTAGATGTGAAGTTTTTGGTGAGAAGAATCCCAATAAGATCTTAGATGAACTTGATGGATGGGATGAACGAAAAGCGAAAGAAAGAAGGGTGTAAGTAAGTGTAGAAGGACGAGAAATTTTATGATGGCTGGCAAAGAAGAATGATATGTGTTTGCTTGGTCCCCGAGGTGGCTGGAAAGGAAAGAATATGGTATGGTGCATGGCTGGGTCAATGATGAAGCAAGGATGGGTGGAAGGAGAACAGCCTGGGTGGGTGAAACAGAAACTGTATGTGTGCATATACTTTGAATGGATGGATGCCTGAAGCATGGTATTATCTGACTCTTAGATAGCATATGTGTATCTAGAGAGAGTAGATGGTCACTGGATGAACTAAGTGTTACCTTGAAGAGCATGTAACACCGCACCCGCACGTCCGTTCCAGTGTAGGGAAGGCAACTGGCAAGGAAAAGAAATTGTAAATTTGTCCAATACTACCATGAATAGTAGCAGTAGTTTGTATTGCAACTGCAAGCACAGCATATATCCGGTTATTACGGTGGACACTCCGTACCTCTCTTAATAACTTTAGTTTAGTAGTAGTACATCATTCATGTGTGGGTGTATCACTGTTCACTCAATAATAAGCAAAGCACCTAAAGTCATCCCATATGTCATCAAATACATCCCATGTGAAGTGATAGATAATCAAATTATTTAGCTTCTTCATTTTCCTTTTCTAGTACTCATTTGCACTGTAGGGTGAAAGGTAAATTAATTAAGCAGTAGCCCTTGTAACAGAGTATTCTCAGTGCCACCCATAATAGAAAAGTAATAGCTTCACCACCTGCATGTACTGGACCGGTACAGTAACGCAAGTCTGTCTCACTCATCATGGTGTGCGTCTGTTTTTCTCGGGTGCAAGTTCACTGCGCTGGCATTCTGCCGGCTTGCATAAGATAACGTACCAATTTTCCTAAACAAGAGAGAAGAAGAAGAATAAGACTGGTGTACTGTCATAGTCGACTGTAATGGAAGTCCATAGTGGTCGTAGAATTTGTTCATTAAACTCCCACTAATGTTAGAGCAAGGATGCAGAAGTGGGAGGTTAGATAGATACTGTCCTCAATAGTTATGTACTGTGCTTTCAATTTGCTACATGTACTGTGACACAACTTTCGGCTCAATCACTTTGTGTTATTAATGTTAAGGAGCATTGGTTACAGACTATGTCTTTCTTTCTTCATATAGTTGCTCCTTCCAAATCGACATCACGGAGGGAGCAGGCTCGAATGGCCCGGCAACGGAGGCTGGATGCCACTGTCGCCGAATATCGGCGGCTGGTGGCCCTGGAGGAGGAGGACACGCAGTCAACTGGTGGAACCACAACATCCTCCACTGGGACAGCTGCATCCTCCTCCGTGCCCCCACGGGCTGCCAGCCAGCGCAGTGCTCCAGCGGTACGGAACCGGGCTACCAAAGCCAACCGCCACCGCCGAGCAGCAAAGACATCAGCTGCCCCCCACAGGAGTTGCAAGGCACGCCAGCGCCGCTTAGGACTCAGAATGTCCTACCTGGAGCAGGAGGTCCTTAGGTACAAGAACTTGGTGGAGGGCCTCCGCTTCGACCATGCCACCCTCCGCAAGGAGTATGATGCCCTGGCCGCTAAATTCAACAGCAGCACCCTCCCGTAGTGTAGTGTCCCTTGCCCTTTTTTTAGAGACTTTTGGTGGGTGGGATTTGGGAGTTGGGTTCTTTTTGGGACTTTTGAAAGACAATCGTTGGGGTTAGGGAGGGTCTTGAGGGAGATTATTTTGTTAGGGCTACATAAATATACTTTTTTAAACTTTATCTGACCATACCTGTTTTTTACTGCTTTTGAGTCTGGTGGGTGGGGGTTTAACAGTAAGTTTGTTTTCCTGAAGAGTCCTAGGACTTTAGTAGTACTACCGTCAATCTCTCGTCTAGTCCTAATACTCCATTATACTACCTCCCACCAAACGCTTATTTTACCTGTAATTTGTGTTTGAAATTAGGGCTAGGCCCAGGGCTGGCTCCACGGGAAATGGGGATTAAGGTTGGCAATCCTGGGCGGATGAAATGTCCTCATTGCGGTGGTACTAGTGGTGTGACACAGTGGCAGTTGCATGCCTATGGAAAAAAAGAAAACGAAACCTGGTTTGTCCTTACTGTAGCATTACAACGGTTACGGTACGATAGAGAATATAGCAGGTGACAGTACACTAGAACAGTGCCACAATGTAGCCTAACAAATGGTAAAGTATTGCAAGTATAACTAGTACTTGCGTTGAATTTATTTGACATTGGCTCCTACTACTACAAGAAATAGTACTGAAGCTGAGTAAGTCTAGAATATATCCTCGGATTCCTTCACCAGCCTGTTGCTATGACCTTATCCTCCCCAGCAAGTATGTGGAATTATTGATGTCATTTAGTCACACATCAAGCAAAACCACACAGCCCGGGGAAGAGGGTTAGGGTTTGGAAAATGGATGGGAATGGGGGTTTCTTTTTGGGTAGATTTTGTTGAGAGAAGAAAAAAAAAGCACAGCATGGACAAACAATAATTGAAGATAAAGAAATCTTTGGGTACAAACTAAAGCTAACCACAAATCTTTTAAGTGACATAAAGGAAGTGCATGCCCTACTCCATGCATTGTTACTGAAAAGTAAGTAGTACTAGAATGCGACAGTACAGGGCTGCAGCGTTTTGACTAGCCTATCTCTGCACTCAGAGAAACACTTCTTACAATTAATTAGGTTTAAAAATTAGCCGAATGAAAACCTATAGAATGGCTGTAGGGATCAATTTAGAAGCAGCGAGAGATCCAAGAAATGCAGTCACACTCATAGAAGAAAACAATGGATACTGTATCTGTATGTTGTTGGAGTTGTCCTGTTGAATTTGGTAAGTAATTTGCATGCAGCAAACAATTCCTCTTATTAGCGGCACTCCTCCATTCCAGCTGACGCTTCGTCCATCAATGTTGGTGACCATTGACAGAAGACACCCTGTCCACTGCCTGCCTAGCGGATGTTGACTGAAACCCGGCCTGTAATTATTGAACGGAAAACAGGAAGTGCTATTACAATACCACTGATAAATAAATATAAGGTATGTACGCTGTGTGGTGCAAAAAGTCACACTTTGATTTTCCTAATAGACAGTACAATATTTTTGAAATTGCGTACTCTGTCTGAGTCACCTTTTGAAGGATAAATAAGTATGGCCAAATTAATTTAGCGGATCTTTCCCCTCAAGCTAGGTGTACTGTAAACTGTGTTTTAGAACAAAATTAGACCTTCCCAGCAATGCTCCCACCAAGACCCTTACTAAAGCCAGTCGCAAAAATGTAGAAGACCCCCAATCAGATCTCAAAAAACGAGGCCTAGCAGAAAAATGGTGACAAAACGTACTTTGAAAGTAAAAGTAGGCCCAAATACCCCCTTACCCACCGTGGATTGTATTCAAACCACTTGCAAGCAAGCAAAAGTATCCATAGCCAGTTGCAAAAATCTAGAACACCCCGAAACACATGCAATCCTGCTGCTAGGGCTAACCCTAACGAACCATAAGTTACAAAAAGTGCCAAAAGGCTTTTCCTTATGGATTTTGTCCAAACCACTTCTATCCGGTATTCGATCTTCCCAGGAATGCCCCAGACCCGCCAACCCACCCGCAAAAAAGCACGCGACAACACCCCCAAACAGCCAAAAAGCAAAATCTCATACTTACAATATCTCTCGGCCTTCGGTCCAAACGCGCTGTGCAGCTAGGTCATCATCATACCTACTGTTTTCCACCACGGATTTCCTGAAAAGCAAATGCAATCAAGATTAGACTGTCGCAGCTGTGCTCCGACAGAGACACCAAAACCCACCCACAAACACCAGGAAGCCCCCCAAACAGGCCCCCGAAAACGCTACATTGAGCAAGATGTCAGAAGAAATAGCAAAAAAAAAATCTGCATGGATTTAGTCCAAACCACTTCTATCCGGTATTCGACCTTCCCAGGAAGGCCCCAAGACCCGCCAACCCACCCGCAAAAAAGCACGCGACAACACCCCCAAACAGCCAAAAAGCAAAATCTCATACTTACAATATCTCTCGGCCTTCGGTCCAAACGCGCTGTGCAGCTAGGTCATCATCATAACTCCTGTTTTCCACCACGGATTTCCTGAAAAGCAAATGCAATCAAGATTAGACTGTCGCAGCAGTGCTCCGACAGAGACACCAAAACCCACCCTCAAACACCAGGAAGCCCCCCAAACAGGCCCCCGAAAACGCTACATTGAGCAAGATGTCAGAAGAAATAGCAAAAAAAATTCTGCATGGATTTAGTCCAAACCACTTCTATCCGGTATTCGACCTTCCCAGGAATGCTCCAAGACCCGCCAACCCACCCGCAAAAAAGCACGCGACAACACCCCCAAACAGCCAAAAAGCAAAATCTCATACTTACAATATCTCTCGGCCTTCGGTCCAAACGCGCTGTGCAGCTAGGTCATCATCATAACTCCTGTTTTCCACCACGGATTTCCTGAAAAGCAAATGCAATCAAGATTAGAATGTCGCAGCAGTGCTCCGACAGAGACACCAAAACCCACCCACAAACACCAGGAAGCCCCCCAAACAGGCCCCCGAAAACGCTACATTGAGCAAGATGTCAGAAGAAATAGCAAAAAAAAATTCTGCATGGATTTAGTCCAAACCACTTCTATCCGGTATTCGACCTTCCCAGGAATGCCCCAAGACCCGCCAACCCACCCGCAAAAAAGCACGCGACAACACCCCCAAACAGCCAAAAAGCAAAATCTCATACTTAATATATCTCTTGGCCTTCGGTCCAAACGCGCTGTGCAGCTAGGTCATCATCATAACTCCTGTTTTCCACCACGGATTTCCTGAAAAGCAAATGCAATCAAGATTAGACTGTCGCAGCAGTGCTCCCAGACCTCAAAAGTCACCCACAAACACCCAGAACCCCGCCAAAGAGCACCTCAAAGGCAAGCAAGTCAGCAAAAACGGCAAGAAATTTCCGCCTCATATTTGGTCCAAAACACTTTTATCCGTTATTAGAGCTTCACAGCAATGGGCCCAGAGCCGTCAACTCACCCGCAAAGAAGTAGAACACCTCCACAAGTGCTGAGTCTTTCTTCATTGGGCGTAATCCAGCCCTCTGCTTTGAGGGAAATAGGAGTCTGGAGGAGGAGGATAGAGGAGCATGTTCTTCTGAACTTGTGAACCTGAGGAATGTAGACTGCGGCACCTTCAAATCAATAAGCAAACAAGTGAAGACAGTTCTGCTGATGGGCTTGTTTTTGTGATTAGGTGATTAAAGTTTGAATTAAATTAACTGTGCAAAACAAAGAAAGACAGACACACAGGAATAAAAGTGAATAAGGACGAAAAAGAAAGTTATTGATTCATTGTCTCATTTTCAGGGCTCGGTGTCAGGGAATAAGAATAAGAGTTCTTCATCATACTCTGCGAATTCAGGCAGGATGAGGTCAGCGTCACCGAACAGAGAACAAATTCCCTCATCTACGTTGCTGTCCTCCTCGTCTTCATGCGGCGTGCTTTCTCGTACTTTGTAATCTGGTGGTATGAGGTGCTGATTCATCTTGATTATTGTTAGCCTCTCCACATTTTTGGGCGAGAGGCGGCTCCGTTTGGGAGTTACAATGCCACCAGCAGCACTGAAAACACGTTCAGAAGACACACTTGCGAGTGGGCAAGACAAGTAGTTTATAGCCAGGTTGGAGAGCTGTGGCCACAATTGTTTTTCCCATGCCAATACTGCAATGGTTCATCATTAAGAAAGACCTCTGTTGAGTCATTCAGATAGTCCTGCACCATCGACTCAAGGTCCTCAACGGTTCCTCCACTTTGCTTACCTTTTGCTGTGCGTGTGACCTTTTTTCGAGAACCATACCCAAGCAAAGTTAGCCAATCCTCTTCAGCAGCCAATGTTACTCTTGTGTGTGGTGCAGATGATCCGGTTGCCGGTGTCTTTAACGGCTGAGAGGTCACTTGTGCCACAGCCACAGGTACAGAAGTGGATTCTTTTGACTGGGGATGGCCTGCTGATGCTGATGCTGATGTACTGCCTTCTCCTTTAATATCCTGCTGTTCTTTTTCAAACCTCTTGGCTGACCAGGCTAGCCAACGTTTGTACTTTTTAACATCTTCATCAGCAAAAGGAAAGAATGCTTGGCCTGCCAGCGCATTTTTGTAGCGTGGATCCAGAATAGTAGCACAAATGTAATGCTGTTCTGAGTTGATCATTTTAAGACTTTCATCACCACGTAGGCGCTCTAATAATTTCTCCGACAAAACAAAAGGGTCTTTGTTTTTTTCATCTTTTTCTAACTCAGAAGACACCGCCTTCAGTTGGTGCTCCAGCATGCACAACAATGGGATAGCTTTTCCCAAATTACAGTCCTCCTTGCTGACTGCACGCGTGAAGACCTCAAAAGGACGAAGCATTTCTGTCAGGCTTTTAACTATTTCCCAGTGCGCCGCATCCATCCTCAGGTCCTTCTGAGCTGTACCCAGTGTTAAGAAATAGTGATCGAGTACCGTATACTGCTCATACAGACGCTCAAGCATGTAGAAGGTTGAGTTCCAACGTGTTGCCACCTCCTGGATGAGTGCTTTCACTGGCATTCGACGTTCATGTAGCAGGCTCCTCAGATGCGTCCGGGCCTTAAAAGAATGGCTGAAATGGTTGGACATTTTTCGGCAGGTGGCCATTACCTCGCACGCTGGACTGTCTTTATCACTCAAGAATTTTTTAACTACCAGGTTGATACAGTGCGCCAAACACGGCACTCTGAAATAGTCACCCAGCGCCAAGGCCTTAACTACATTGGCGCCATTATCCGTGAATACATAACCAATCTGGCGTTTTTTTGGGGACAGCCAGTGAAAGACCTTTTTGTTAAACTCCTCCAAAATGTTTCATGCTGTGTGACTTTTCTCCAAGCCAAACATGGCTAGTGTTGCATGTTTCCGAGCAGCTTTAAAAACTTGGTCCGGGTCAACACCTGCGTTTAGCTTTGCTTTAACACCTGAAAAAGAGACCCAGTGTGCAGTGATGCACATGTAATCAGCGCCTGCGCCACTGGTCCACTTGTCTGTTGTCAGATGTATAGTGTGAACAGTACTCTTCTGCAAAGCTGCCCCAATCACCCTATGCGTGGAAGGGTATACTCAGATGTGAGTCCCTTGCTCATTGCACCATCAGGATTCAAGCAAGCCGGGTCGACGACGCCTGAAATGGCAGAAACCGGTCCCCGGAAGCTTGTTTCCTACCCAGTATAAGAATTGGCTTGGTAGTTTGGTTTGCCCTGTTCCCATCATGCACTGGGACAGGAACAGACTAATTTGCATATAGCCAAGTTCTGAGCTGGGATGGTGCAGTGAGCTAAAAAACGGTGATGGATCAAGCCCTGATCTTTGGACTGGGTAGGAGTGGTCTGCTTAATTCAGGCACTCTGTTCATCACCACCCCCTTTTCTGAATCATTTTGTCCACCCTATGCGTGGAAGGGTATACTCAGATGTGAGTCCCTTGCTCATTGCACCATCAGGATTCAAGCAAGCCGGGCCGACGACGCCTGAAATGCCAGAAACCGGTCCCCGGAAGCTTGTTTCCTTCCCAGTATAAGAATTGGCTTGGTAGTTTGGTTTGCCCTGTTCCCATCATGCACTGGGACAGGAACAGACTAATTTGCATATAGCCAAGTTCTGAGCTTGGATGGTGCAGTGAGCTAAAAAACGGTGATGGATCAAGCCCTGATCTTTGGACTGGGTAAGAGTGGTCTGCTTAATTCAGGCACTCTGTTCATCACCACCCCCTTTTCTGAATCATTTTGTCCACCCTATGCGTGGAAGGGTATACTCAGATGTGAGTCCCTTGCTCATTGCACCATCAGGATTCAAGCAAGCCTGGCCGACGACGCCTGAAATGGCAGAAACCGGTCCCCGGAAGCTTGTTTCCTTCCCAGTATAAGAATTGGCTTGGTAGTTTGTTTTGCCCTGTTCCCATCATGCACTGGGACAGGAACAGACTAATTTGCATATAGCCAAGTTCTGAGCTGGGATGGTGCAGTGAGCTAAAAAATGGTGATGGATCAAGCCCTGATCTTTGGACTGGGTAAGAGTGGTCTGCTTAATTCAGGCACTCTGTTCATCACCACCCCCTTTTCTGAATCATTTTGTCCACCCTATGCATGGAAGGGTATACTCAGATGTGAGTCCCTTGCTCATTGCACCATCAGGATTCAAGCAAGCCGGGCCGACGACGCCTGAAATGGCAGAAACCGGTCCCCGGAAGCTTGTTTCCTTCCCAGTATAAGAATTGGCTTGGTAGTTTGGTTTGCCCTGTTCCCATCATGCACTGGGACAGGAACAGACTAATTTGCATATAGCCAAGTTCTGAGCTGGGATGGTGCAGTGAGCTAAAAAACGGTGATGGATCAAGCCCTGATCTTTGGACTGGGTAAGAGTGGTCTGCTTAATTCAGGCACTCTGTTCATCACCACCCCCTTTTCTGAATCATTTTGTCCACCCTATGCGTGGAAGGGTATACTCAGATGTGAGTCCCTTGCTCATTGCACCATCAGGATTCAAGCAAGCCGGGCCGACGATGCCTGAAATGGCAGAAACCGGTCCCCGGAAGCTTGTTTCCTTCCCAGTATAAGAATTGGCTTGGTAGTTTGGTTTGCCCTGTTCCCATCATGCACTGGGACAGGAACAGACCAATTTGCATATAGCCAAGTTCTGTGCTGGGATGGTGCAGTGAGCTAAAAAACGGTGATGGATCAAGCCCTGATCTTTGGACTGGGTAAGAGTGGTCTGCTTAATTCAGGCACTCTGTTCATCACCACCCCCTTTTCTGAATCATTTTGTCCACCCTATGCGTGGAAGGGTATACTCAGATGCGAGTCCCTTGCTCATTGCACCATCAGGATTCAAGCAAGCCTGGCCGACGACGCCTGAAATGGCAGAAACCGGTCCCCGGAAGCTTGTTTCCTTCCCAGTATAAGAATTGGCTTGGTAGTTTGTTTTGCCCTGTTCCCATCATGCACTGGGACAGGAACAGACTAATTTGCATATAGCCAAGTTCTGAGCTGGGATGGTGCAGTGAGCTAAAAAACGGTGATGGATCAAGCCCTGATCTTTGGACTGGGTAAGAGTGGTCTGCTTAATTCAGGCACTCTGTTCATCACCACCCCTTTTCTGAACCAATCACCTCCAGCACATCTTCATGTAGTGCTGGAACCGCAACTCAGGCAAAATAGAACCGGCTAGGAACCTTCCATTTAGGGCAGAGCGCTGCCACTAGTTCTAGAAAACCTACCGCTTCTACAAAAGAAAAAGGGAGAAGGTCCACAGCTAGCATTTTAGCCAGCTTAGTGTTATACAGACGCGTCAGTGGGTGGTTGCGTTCATATGGCGCGTCTGAACAAAACATGGTTCTAATGTTGCCCTGGACCAAGCATTTACGGGATGATAATGACTTCGTTGACCCAATTATGCTCGCTGGTGAACTTTTCCGCGTTGGTGTCTCACTCGCTCCAACACTCTTAGTGTGCCTCACGTGGGGTGTGCTGCTGACAAGGGGTACTGGGTGTAAGTGAAGTGTTTGACACGTCTTCTTCCTCCTCGTCATCATCAGATGAAACATCAACGTTTTCTTGACTTCCAATTCGGGCTTCCTTGATCGCCTTTAGGTGCGCAAACCATTGGACAGTGTGCTGTCTCCTAAGATGACCTCTCTGGCCTCCGGTACCATAGTGGGTACCAAACATACCACGACTAACTGCAACCTTACAAATGGTACAAATGGCGAACTTTTCCCTTTTTGGGCAAACAGTAAAGAAGTCCCAAACTGGGGACTTGAAGTGTCTGTGGGGGCCGGAGGAGGCGGCGATACTGGTGGTGGTGGTCATGCTGCTAATGCCAGATGAAGTGGAGGATCTGGATTGCCCAACTTTTGTACGTTGTGCACTTTCACGGCCACTAATTAAGGTCGAGGTGGATGGAGGTCCCTTCTTGTGAGAAAGAAATATGGAAGCGGCACGAGTTGGTGTACTACTTAACTCCAATGATTGTGGTGTTTCCACTGCCTCCTCGTCGACAAAATCATCATCATCACGCTCAGCAGCTTTTCGGGCTAGGGTCAAAATGTCTGTTTGCTGCATGCCCGCTGGGGCTGCAGTGACCTTTATGATGACTGGGTCGTCGTTGTCAGAGTCTTCATCCGCAGCAGTATCCGCCACTTCTTGTTGAGCCTCATCATCACACTCCATAACTCTGAGACTTTGGACGAGCTTCCTTTTATGCTTAACTACCTTTGTCAGATCATGGTGTACCTCACTCTCAGACGGCAGTGGTGCTGGTTCCCAATTTTGATCCATATCATCAGAAGGAGGTGTGCTTGAAGAAGATGTAGACACCACCCTTGATCTCTTCCTTGCTAGGGGTGTGGAAGACAATGAATGATCATCAGGAGGAGTGTCTTCCTCAAATGATACCTCGCCTTGATTGGCGATTTCCTGATGTGCCACTACTTCGGGAGGAACAACTATTGTGGGCACTTGTGACCCTCCATGCACCTCTGCTTGCGCATCTCCTTGCGCTGCCTCTCCTTCCACATGTACTTGGGCTTGTACTTGCACATGTGGTTTTTGTTGCGGCTGTGGTTGTTCAACACTCGTCAGATGAGTTACAACAACCTGTGTTGATTGAGGGACATTGCTGCTACTTTCTTGCGATGAGCCAACATCACTGGTCGATGGTGATTGAACAACTAGACTAAGTGCCTCTGCAGCAGTGAAAGGCTTGGACTTAAGTTGGCGTGGTGGTGGTGGTGGCACTGAGCCCAATGGAGCGGGGTGCTGCTCCCAGCTTGGTCCCCAGCAGATCCCGCTGCTGCTGCAGGCATACTTTTTTTTTTACTCCCAAAAAAAGGGGCGGCCGGCACACCAGTCTCCTTGGTAACTTGCTTCTTCTGCTCCTTACTGGCAACTTTCTTGCTAGAGGAGCTACAGGTAACTTTTTTTGGGGCCATCTTCTTCAGAGCAGGTCAGAACAGCAGGCAGCAGTTGCACGAGTTGCAGAGTTGTCTGTGTCCAGACGTGACGTCGCGTGACGTTATGCTGCACACACACACCGCTGCAGGACTTCTTCCTGGCACTGGTGGTTCTCTTGAGTCTTATGCACCTAAAAGCAATGGAAGACAGAGGAACATCAGTTCAGTTATACACCCCAAAAAATCGAAAAACACAGACAAATCAGCACAATCCCATGCCATCCATGATGTTTACATTCAAGACACCCCACAGAAAGACTAGGCCCATGCAACACTCACTACCCCTGGGCTAATGGATGAAAGGTAGGCAAAATAAGTGCAGGCCTCAGACACTGCCTCTCTTCAAAATGGCCCCTTGCACCCCAAGCACATGTTGCCTGTACCAGCCAGCACTCAAGATGGCCACCACCACCACCCACATGGTCAGTCCACATCAACAGTACACCCCAAAAAAACAGAAAAACACCCAAAAATCACCACAATCCAATGCCATCCAGGATGTTTACATTAAAGAGAGTGAGACCCCACAGGCACTCTCAGTCCATGCACCACTACCCCTGGGCAAAAGGCCACACCAGCAGCCCCAAAAAAACGACAAAAAACACAAAAAACAGCACAATCCCAGCCCATCCATGGCCTCAATGGTGTTTAAATTCAAGAGGACACCCCACAGAAAGACTAGGCCCATGCAACACTCACCACCCCTGGGCAAAGGGCCCCACCAGCAGCCCCAAAAAACGACAAAAACCACAAAATTCAGCACAATCCCAGCCCATCCATGGCCTCAATGGTGTTTAAATTCAAGAAGACACCCCACAGAAAGACTAGGCCCATGCAACACCCACTACCCCTGGGGATAATGGATGAAAAGTAGGCAAAATAAGTGCAGGCCTCAGACACTGCCTCTCTTCAAAATGGCCCCTTGCACCCCAAGCATATGTTGCCTGTACCAGCCAGCACTCAAGATGGCCACCACCACCACCCACATGGCCAGTCCACATCAACAGTACACCCCAAAAAAAATGAAAAACACCCACAAATCACCACAATCCAATGCCATCCAGGATGTTTACATTAAAGAGAGTGAGACCCCACAGGCACACTCAGTCCATGCATCACTACCCCTTGGCAAAAGGCCACACCAGCAGCCCCAAAAAAACAACAAAAAACACAAAAAACAGCACAATCCCAGCCCATCCATGGCCTCAATGGTGTTTAAATTCAACAAGACACCCCACAGAAAGACTAGGCCCATGCAACACTCACCACCCCGGGCAAAGGGCCCCACCAGCAGCCCCAAAAAACGACAAAAACCACAAAATTCAGCACAATCCCAGCCCATCCATGGCCTCAATGGTGTTTAAATTCAAGAAGACACCCCACAGAAAGACTAGGCCCATGCAACACTCACTACCCCTGGGCATAATGGATGAAAAGTAGGCAAAATAAGTGCAGGCCTCAGACACTGCCTCTCTTCAAAATGGCCCCTTGCACCCCAAGCACATGTTGCCTGTACCAGCCAGCACTCAAGATGGCCACCACCACCACCCACATGGCCAGTCCACATCAACAGTACACCCCAAAAAAACAGAAAAACACCCAGAAATCACCACAATCCAATGCCATCCACGATGTTTACATTAAAGAGAGTGAGACCACACCACAGGCACACTCAGTCCATGCACCACTACCCCTGGGCAAAAGGCCACACCAGCAGCCCCAAAAAAATGACAAAAAACACAAAAAACAGCACAATCCCAGCCCATCCATGGCCTCAATGGTGTTTAAATTCAAGAGGACACCCCACAGAAAGACTAGGCCCATGCAACACTCACCACCCCTGGGCAAAGGGCCCCACCAGCAGCCCCAAAAAACGACAAAAACCACAAAATTCAGCACAATCCCAGCCCATCCATGGCCTCAATGGTGTTTAAATTCAAGAAGACACCCCACAGAAAGACTAGGCCCATGCAACACTCACTACCCCTGGGCATAATGGATGAAAAGTAGGCAAAATAAGTGCAGGTCTCAGACACTGCCTCTCTTCAAAATGGCCCCTTGCACCCCAAGCACATGTTGCCTGTACCAGCCAGCACTCAAGATGGCCACCACCACCACCACCCACATGGCCAGTCCACATCAACAGTACACCCCAAAAAAACAGAAAAACACCCAAAAATCACCACAATCCAATGCCATCCAGGATGTTTACATTAAAGAGAGTGAGACCACACCACAGGCACACTCAGTCCATGCACCACTACCCCTGGGCAAAAGGCCACACCAGCAGCCCCAAAAAAACGACAAAAAACACAAAAATCAGCACAATCCCAGCCCATCCATGGCCTCAATGATGTTTAAATTCAAGAAGACACCCCACAGAAAGACTAGGCCCATGCAACACTCACCACCCCTGGGCAAAGGGCCCCACCAGCAGCCCAAAAAACGACAAAAACAACAAAAATCAGCACAATCCCAGCCCATCCATGGCCTTAATGGTGTTTAAATTCAACAAAACAGTTGTATCATGCACCCATAACCAACCCTGGTCCTACTGGATACTGTGGCTACCCACAATATATTTTATTTAATGTTCTGAAAAAGTTCCAAAATTGTAGTTGCAGCAACTGTAATGCCCCAAACAAACTTACTTGTGAAAGTTGATTTCTAATCCAAAAGTGATCCAAAGAAAGTCAAAAAGGCCTCAAATCCAAATATCCAGCAGCACCCACAAAAAGTAATCCTTCCAGGTCAAGGTCCAAATGAAAGTGACCAGCATATGAAGAAAGCACTGGGAGGAGCCTGCTGGACAGGAACAGGAAGTTGGAGACTGTGGGGCACTTCCTTCCTCCCCCCCCCCCCAAAAATGGACTCCTTGCAAAAAAAAAAAGGCCATGCAAATGTCAACCTGAGGAGTGATTCTGATAAAAATCATCATTTTCTGAAGGTTTATCCTGTTTGCTGGTGGATTTCTTGTGCAGAATTGCAAAATCTCTATTTCGCGAGTGCGAGATTGTTCCTGTCCGCTGCAACTACGTGTTCGCAATTGCGAACTCTCGCGAGGCGTGCTGTGCAAGGTGGCAAGCCGCGGTTACGTATTCGCGGGCGCCAAACTCCCGCGGGATCCCGCAGCAAGATCCAAAATGGTGCAGCACTCGCAAAATATGATCGAGAAAAACAACTCGGCAAACGCTTAATGACGGAAAGTGAACGCCGTGCACCACGCCGCGCGCCGCAATATTGTATCACCAAGCAAAAAATCCGCCGCGAGCGAATTCATGGATTTTCGACAAATTCGCGAGAGTTCGCGGATTGCGAATTTGCCGAAAATCCGAAAAATCCGCGATCGGAGCAGATTTTACGCCCATGCTTATATTCCAATGCGCAGAGCCTATTGGGAATATAGGAACTACACTACAACAGATTCAGTCAATCTACAGTGTAACTAGCACCATCGACGCTTACCACCAACATTATCCACATAATCTACAGTACCATCCCTGTCACAGATGTCACTCATCTAATCTGTAATCATCACAACCCAACGCTAATCGGAAACACAAGTGGCATCTCCACTACAAGATCTGACAGAGATGCAGTAATTCTACAGAGCAAGCAGACCCATCTCTGCTTACCACTGACACAATCCACATGATCTACAGTATCATCGCAGCCAGAAATGTCACTCATCTAATCTGTAATCATCACCACCCACGCTTATCACAGACACAAGCATCATCATATTCGTCACAAGATCTGTCACATCTTTCATCAACCTACAGCATAGGAAGGACCATCCGTGCTTACCACTGACACAATCACTATCATCTACAGTACCATCCCTGTCGCAGATGTCACTCATCTAATCTGTAATCTTCACCACCTACGCTTATCACAGACACAACCATACTCTCCGTCACACTATCTGTCCAAACTGTCATCAATCTATAGCGTAAGAAGGACTATCTGTGCTTACCGCTGACACAATCTGCATCATCTACAATACCAACCTTGCAGAAGATGTCACTCATCTCATCTGTAATCATCACCACCCACGCTTATCACAGACAAGCATCATCTGCACCACAAGACCTTTCATAGATGCAGTCAACTTAAAGTGTAAACAGCACCAACTCTGCTTAGCACTGACACAATCCGCATTATCTTTAGTACCATCCCTGCCGCAGATTTCACTCACCTAATCTGTAATCATCACCACCCATACTTATCACAGACACACGCATTATCTACAAGACGAGACCTGTCACAGATGCAGTCAATCTACAGTGTAACCAGCACCATCTCTGCTAATCACTGACACAATCTGCATCATCTACTGTACCATCCCTGCCGCACATTTCACTCATCTAATTCGTAATCATCACCACCCATGGTTATCAGAAACACAAGCATCATCTCCACCACAAGATCTGTCTAAGATGCAGTGAATCTACATTGTAACCAGAACCATCTCTGCTTACCACTAACACAATCCCTTTCATCTACAGTACCATCACTGCCACACATGTCTCTCATCTAATCTGTAATCATCAGTACCTACGCTTATCACACACACAAACATCATCTCTGTCACAAGACCTGTCACAGATGCAATCAATCTACAGTGTAACCAGTTCAATCTATGCTTACCACTGACACAATCCACATTATCTACAGAACCATCCCTGCAGCAGGTGTCACTAATCTAATCTGTAATCATAGGCCCCCATGCTTATCACAGAAACGAGCATCATCTCCACCACAAGACCTCTCACAGATGCAATTAATCTAAAGTATAACCAGCTCCATCTCTGCTTACCACAGACACAAGCTGCATCATCTACTATACCATCCATGCCGCAGATGTTACTCATCTAATCTGTAATAATCACCACCCAGGCTTATCTCAGACACAAGCAGCATCTCGACCACACATATGTAGTCAATCTACAGTGTAACCAGCACCATATCTGCTTACCACTAACACAATCTTCTGTACCATCGCTGCCACAGATGTCACTCATATATTTTGTAATCATCACCACCCCACCCATTCTTATCACAGACTTTACTATGATCTCCACCACAAGACCAGTCACAGATTCAGTCAATCTACATTGTAACCAGCACAATCTCCGCTTACCGCTGATACAATCTTCATCATCTATAGTACCATCCCTGCTGCAGATGTCACTCATCTAATCAGTAATCATCACCATCCATGATTATCACAGACACAAACATCATCTCCGTCACAAGATCTGTCACAACTGTCCTTAATCTACAGCAAAGGAAGGACCATCTGTACTTCCCACTCACACTATCAGTATCCTCTACAGTACTATCCCTGCTTCAGAATGTTGCGGGGATTCTGCACATACACAGAACTATGCGCAGGAAAACAGGACCACGGTGTGTAGGGGGCTAAACCTTCCTACCGCCTCAGTACCCAAAATCCCAGAACCGACTAGCTTTAGTGTCTCATTTGTTCTCCTACATAATCACGAAGCTACAAATGATTAAACAACCTAGAACACAACACTTCCTACTCTCTTAGGAATTGTGGTAGTAAGACGTACCTTTTCGCTCACCCACTCGTTCCTCTCCACAATATGATTAGATAGAAACACGTTTATAGTTGAAAATGTTTATTTTTAACTTGTATGCTGTATAATGCACTATACAAGCCACTAGCAGCAGCAAAACACATAAATCTAACACAGTTAGCAATGTAGCAAGTCCAAAGACTATGAAAGGGGAAATCAACGTATACATAAAGGATAAAGGACTATAAGACCTATCCACCCTCCCCTTAGAAAGAAGAAGTTTTATTATATAAACGAAGATCTCTGGGCTTTGTCAGCAGACCCCATACCTTATTGCCTAGATGGTAGTTTTCACATCATAGGAACAGCAAAGCTCTTCTACCTGAAAAGGTCCCTCTCTGGGGATCAAACCAACATGCAATCCCATAATATCGAAGTAAAAGGACAGCGTGCAGCTGTGCAGCATGTTTTGTCTAAGGGCTAGGGACTGACCAGAACAGAATAACAAGGGGCATTGTTTATCGACCTTGTACTTCGTGTTCAGATTAAACTACAGGAACAGGGAGAGAACTCAGAAAGCAGGCAGTTCTCATGTGAAAGGCACAGAGTCTTGCAAAATAAAGTCATGTAGTAGCATGTGCAAAAGCATCATCATGGCAGCAGAGCTCATGCTAACTCAGCAATGTCGACAATGTCCCCAATGGCCATACTACACCCTGCCCCTCGACAGGGCATAGCATATAGATAAAAGGACCCAAACAGAGTTTAAAGGTTAACAGAGTCAAGAGGCCTCAAAAAACCAAATTAGGAAGAATCAAAAAGAAATTGTTGTTCATGGAGAACAGGATTAATTTGGAGTTGAAACATCCATCAAATTACGTGATCCCAAGAATGCAATTTGTTCCAAAAGGTCATCCCTATCTTTTGTAGCAAATAGGGATGCCATCCAACCAAGTAGCTCAAAGGAACACATGTGTTCCTCATAATCTAATGCCTCCAAAAGCATATCCGGGCAACTTGCGTGATATTCAATGAAACTCCGTTACAAGAGGTGCTGTGCAGCTGCACAGATATTCCATTCAGCCAACACTCCAACAGCAGACGCCCATACCATGCGGCCATCCGTGAACAGGCCTGGTCATGGGTATCGTTGGCAGTAAAACACAGGTTGCACGCAAGTGAAGTAGGCAAAGTGAAAAGTTAGTCCATAACTCAAGCTGAGCGTTGCTAATGGCAAGCATCAAAAAAGCTGCTGCATTTGGTCAGTGTACAGTTGCAATTGGCCGGGTCTGTGCAGTACCACAAGTTGGGCAGCCATTGCGTAACAGGAGCAGAAGTACAAGCATGCCAGCCACCAGAGCCAGTATTAAGGGAAAGCCTCCAAAGGTGCTTGAAAAGATAGAATGTATAAAGGCTGGTATTAGTCCAAAAATCATCTGAAAAGAAGTTACAAGGCCGGATCCTACAAGTTTAAAAAAATGAGCAAGGCCTTCTGTATCAGACAAATTAAATATTCTATGTATCAGTTCTCAAAAATGTAGTGGGAGATTCATGTTCAGCAGTGACTGAATCTCACTAGATGTTCTAGCTACCTGCAATTCGAAGGTCTCTCAAGCCGAAGTGAGAGCCACTTCTTGTTGAAACAATAGTGCTTTGAGTCTGCTTAATTTATTGAAATCTGTCTTCACAGTAGGAATGGAAGGCCAAAGGGAACTATCCACAGCCTTGTGTGGAGGTGGAAAAGCACATTGCTACAACAAGTTACACAGTGGGAAACCGTTACTATATACAGGATGCCTGCCCACAAGCCACAGCAGTCGATATTGTTCGAATAAGATAACTGCCGTTAGAAAGTAATATGAGAGTGGGAATTATTGCCGGAACTGGCGTTCCTTTTACAAAACATGCAAGAATAGGTGCGGACACATTTCAAGCGCCGTGCAATTCAACTTGGTTGCAAACTAGGGAGTGTCCTACTGTGGAATCGCAGTCCTCTCCTGTTAGGAAAACTTCTGTATCCTCCCGTTGACATCTGTAAGTAAATGGAAGGGACCATAATTTATGTAGGAAGGAACAACCCAAGGGTACGAAACAGCCTATCGGGAAATGTTTCAAGAAAGATTTAAACTGAAACAGTGAAAAAGGCAGAGAGATAATGCAATGAATCAGCCATACAGCCGAATCAGTTTCCGCTACAGAAAATGACTAGTATTAAAATTGTTCAATGAGTAATAGTGTGTATGTAGCATCTTTCATGGACATGTAACACTATTTCTCAGTTAGATTAAAAGGTAAAAACAATGCAGAAGCACTCAAATAATCCCATGGCACTTTTCCAATTTTGAGTGTCTGTAATGTCCATGCGAATTGCATTATAGATCGTAATTGATTTTGACCATGATATAAAACAGAAGCATCATTCTGAACAATATCAATAACAGATAAAACAATATTATCTAAAGTATAAAGGCAGGAAGACAGTGCATTTATGCTATTATCCACCACTGCAAGAACTTTTCCCAAATTAGCTTTGTCAATTTGGCGCAGACAGGTTGCTGCTTCAATTTGAGAATTTTTCCATAGTTCATTGTATGTTGCATAGATAAATCTTTTTGATCTAGGAGATTTAGTACCCAAGAGAAAATCAGACAAGTTAATGTCGCTTGACAAAAGTGGCAGATGTTGTTTCACAGATGACAGAGTGGAATGTTCTAACCACTGTAGACACAATTTTCCCTCCAAATATGTGGTGACCGAGTGTGAATGTGGTATCAGGGATCAGGTCTAGTTTGTGTGAAACCTGTTGTTGCATTATAAAAACACAGTATACAAGCATTAGAATTGGTTTGCCACAAAAACCATCCCAAAGTGTCAACATCAGAGCTATTGAAACGGTCATTTTGAAACAGAGCTTGTAGGACATCTATTGTATAATTGGTGTGATTACGCCAATTATCAAACTCAGCCAATGACGGAATAGAAGGAGTATTTAAATTTTTGGCAGTAGTCAGGTCAAAACAAGTAGTTTGGTGCACCGTGTCATTTAAAAACAATATTTGAGTCGGTATCAGGCATACATGATGCAAAGCCTTGATTCCTTGCACCTGCCAAATTTTAGATCTCCAAATCGATTTTAAATCAATGGTATTTTTCCAGTGATCATAACCCTGTAAGGCCAAGTCAGTCCTAAATCTGTTTGAAATGTGTGTCAAAATAAATTTATATTGAGACTGCATTTTCAGTTTAAAGAAATAGGAGTTTGGATTGGACGTGTTATAGTCAGTGAAATAAGTTAACTTATTTTTAAGTGTTTTTCAGCTACCCTGTAACGGAGTTGGGCAATGTTCCCACTGCGTGTAATTAAAAGTGGGTCTTAACATGTTTGTTTTGTGTAAGAAATGGTGGCCATAATGTTGCTAACAGAACAAATCAGCATAATTGGCAGTATTTAAATATAAATATTCAGCATCAAAAGCAGCTTAATATTTCAAATCAAAAAATTATTAATGTACTGCTTGTACATTCCAATCATCAGAATGCATGTCCTGTGTTACCACACCTCCTAAGGAGACGCGAAACACATATGTTATCTTATGGACCTCTGTCGGGCCATGAATTTCGAATGCCACTTTATCCTAAATGATGCCGTCTGCAACTGGGAAAGCTGAAAGGTTTCCAAATGCTTGATCCTGTTTCATGATATGGGACAATGTGTGGGGAGCCAGAATACCATCTACCAACTTTACAGCAGAGCGTTCTGGCAAATATTGACCATTGATGAGCAAGAAGCACACTGTCACAAATCCAATCAACTAAAAAGGAAAATCAGGATAAGCATAAACCAGATGTAGGTCCAGGGCGGGACCAGGTAAGTCTTTTTGACCCAAGAGAAAAAAAATACTTGTCTTTGATGGTGCAGATGCCACAGAAAAAGTAGAGTCATATTAGAAGCTGGTACGGTCCTCAAAATAACCGCTGAAAGCCACGTTCAGCAAAGGTGGCAGTACAACATTATCCTCATGTTGTAAAGGACTGTCCAGTACCTCTATATGACACTCATCAGTAGGATAAGTAAACTCAACGTCCATGTTGGAAAGCACTGTGGATGAAGACACAGAAGGCAAAAGACTAGTCGAACTTTGCATCTCACCCTCACCGACACTGGAATCAGTTGAAGATGCAGACATCACCTGATTCGAAGGAAGAGCGTTGCAGGAAACACTCAGTCACGCTATTCAGAATTGGCCAGATGATGTAACTTGACATTGTCTTTTCCACCAGGCAAAGGTGGCAGTAACACTGTACGAGTACCCTTCAATCCAAGAACCAGGACCAGTGCACAATAAGAGGGACCAAATTATTTTTTGTTCTCTAGCCTTTCTGGTACCGGATCGCCAATCTTGGGAAGCCAGCCGGGGACAGGAATTAGTATGGCTGTGTCAGTGGAAGAGGGCATATGTTCGGTAGCGTAGCTTTCACAGGTCTTTTGAACATAGTTGAGGGTTATCTAAGTCAAATGTGGCATCCGCTGCCACCACTTCTAACCATCAAGGTCAGGCACAAACATTTTGATGCCAAAGAACATTTTGTATGGGGTCCGCCCACCCAGAGATCTTCATGGGAGATTATTAAATGCACGTTGTACCCCATACAAATGAGCGAGTCAGTTCCTGCCAGTACCTAAGAGTCTAGCTGTCAAAGATTGCTTTAAGTCATGGTTCATTCGCTCCACTATAGAATTGCCCCAAGGCCTGTATGGGGACAAAAACTGCACCAGCACCTCCAAAGATTTCAACGCGTCCTTGTACGGACCTTGGTCCGAATGGAAGGTGCCACAGGCAAACGTCCTGACAAAGACACGCAAATCTCTAATGATATTTTGAGTGTCAGCACTGCGTTGTGGCCAAACCCAGAGGAATCTAGAGCACGAATGAACTGCAACAAAAATATATTTATACGCAGTATCAGAAGTCAATGGACCTCAGTGATTAAGATATATACAGCCAAACGGCTAATTTGATATATATAGCTGTGTCTGCGGTGGACGTGAAACAGTATATGGTTTGATTTGTTGACAAATGTCACAAGAAAGCACATAACTATGGCTTTGTTTATTTAAACATCGCCACCATTAACGTTGCTGTAGAATAGACACTGTCACAGACACTCCAGCATGTGCAGAAGTCATGCCCACATGTGCTGCTGTGATCCCTTCCCAAATTTTGCTCTACTCTGGTTTTTATATCTGAATGGATGAGTTTCAATCATTTGAAACTCAGCCCGGACAAGACGGAGCTGGTCTTGACGGGCGGCTCCTCCAACCCCTGGTCTTCCTCTTTTTGGCCCCTCACCTTTGGTCCTCCCCCTGTACCTGTTGCTTCTGTTCGCACCTTGGGTATTAGGGTTAGTCAGGATCTTTCTATGCATGCACAAATCAGTTCTGTCGTTTCTTCTTGCTTTCTGTCTCTTCGCCTTATTCGTAAAATTTCCCGTTTCTTTTCTTCTGATGCCCTCAAAATTATTATTATGGCCTTTATCACTTCCCGTCTTGATTATGGAAATGGCCTGTACGCGGGCATCCCAGCCTACGAAATTTGTCGCTTACAGGCAATTCAAAATCAGGCTGCCCGACTCATTCTCCATCTTCCTAAAACCTCTCACATCACTCCGGCACTTAAGTCCCTCCACTGGCTCCCTGTCCTCCAGAGATCCCTCTTCAAATTGGGCTGCCTAGTTTTCAGAGCTCAGGCCCGCTCTGCTCCTTTGTTTATCAGTTCCCTCATTTCTTCTCATGCCCCTACCCGCACTCTCCGCTCCTCCACTCTATCCCTTCTTCATGTCCCCCGCTTTCGCAAGACCAGAACGGGTGGTACCAGATTTTCTGTTTTGGCCCCCCGTTTCTGGAACTGCCTTCCCCTGTCCATATGCTCTATTCCCATCTATTCCCACTTCCGTAAAGCTTTAAAAACTTCTTGTTCTCTCAGGCGTTCTCCTGTTAAATCCCATGGGCCTCCTCTGTGACTTGTGGTTTTAGTCCCCAGCGCCAGGAAGCCGCTTGGCCACAGTGCGCTTTATTAAATATTTTTTCATTCATTCATTCATTCATTCATCAATGGAAGTATGTGGTCCATGTTGGAAATCAGCCGATCCCCAACCAATGGAATTGAAGCAGAAGGAATAAATGATAAGAATATTCAGATGGGAAACCCTGCGGGTAAGCAGTTCCATCTTTCGTGGCAGCTATAGCTGCCAGAATCTCATTATCTACCTTAGTCATGGACCTATTTACTGCTGCAACAGAGCATGTGGCTATTGCAGATTTGGCTGTGTCGTCAGCCAAAGAATTACGAACAGCATGTGCTCCCACACGCTGATGGCCAAGAGTGTGAATAACCTGTGTAAGTGGCAGGTGTTTTTGAAGCTCCGCCATTCGAACCCATAGCCTTTTATACTTTATTGAGCTGCCCTTAGAGCCTCAATATTATTTTTGAGACCAAAAGAATATGTTGTCATTAAAAGACTGGACACAGTAGTAAGAATCACACACAACAAGAGTATTCACATTAGGATCTACAAACTCGAGAGCTAGAATAAGAGCACACAGCTCAGACAATTGTGCTGTGCAGACTCCAAGAGCTTGTGTATGCACAATCGAAGACTTAAATTCAGCATTTACAATTGAACCAGCAACAATAGCGCAAGCCATGGAATAAACATGTTTGAACTTGATGGCCAGTTGAGCCGAGCCATCGGTGTAAATGACACAGTTGTACTCTTCCAAAGGAAGCAAGGACAATGGAGGCGGATGAACATGTTCATACTGTAAAAACTCCTCTGTTTGGAGAGCAGGATCAAGAATAAACGTGACATCAGCGATGTCAAAGAAGTAGCCCATTGAATCCAACGGGGATGTAAAGCCTTAGAGTTTGGTACACTTGCATTAGTCACCCCTTCTAAAGCAGGGATAGGCGAAACCATCAGAATGCATTTTCACTGCGCCAGCGAGCATTCTTTCAAAATCGCCATTTAGACTGCAGTTAAAATCTTATCAACACTCAAAAAGCGCATTTCCGCTGCTGTGTACAGACATGATTTGTATGCAATAGGTGCTGTGTCCCCTTGTTTAATGTTAGGTACGTGAAACCCACCGTCCCTGGTACAATACATATGACCAGATACGTAGAATTATCACATTCCAACTAGAAGTTAGTCTCTAGCAGATCAGACTGCATAGATCGTAGAATAGAGGTATGTACCGGTAACCAGCAGGCAGAAGTAAATGTAGGTTGTATCATCGCATAGAGCAGTTTGATACGCTGGGCACAATTGGAATGTATGTTCTACTGATATTAAAAATCCCAGCAAAGACTGAAGTTTCTTTAGTGTAGTAGGAGGTTGCAATTGTGCATATTTCTCCGGAAAGTGGGGAGCTAACCCCCTACCTTCATTGTTGAGCTCAAGAGCACTGCCAAACAAGCGTTGTGTGATTGTGCAAAATTAAATTTGTATCCATAGTCGGCAAACAATAATATAATTCTGTCGACTCGGACTAGATGCGGCATCAGCTAGTTGTCTGTCAGATAAATATCATCAACGTACCAGAACGCATCAGGGTTTATGCTGTGTAATAAAGACACAACACGTGCAGCAAAAGCCCCGGGGCTTGCCCATAGGCAAGTGTGTAATTGTTTTTTAATTTCAGATGGCGGTAAATGCTGTCAAATCACGGCTCATAGGAGTCAAGTTGTGACTGTAGAAACCATTTGATATATCCAGTGTCGTCATATATCTTTTACAAACGATGCTGTTCAATAGCGCAGACCTGTGGGTTTTCTGTACCGCAAATATACGACAATGACTAATCAAATTTCGATAATCTAATGCCAAGAGATATGAACCATCCTGTTTCGATACCGGAAAAAGAGGATTATTCATCGGTGATACATAGGATTAAATTACACCTTGATATTCCAATTGAGTCAGAACGTCACAAACAGGAGCTTTAGCCTCTCGTCTGATTGGATATTGCAGTTGTGGCTGTGACCATAATGGAATCTCGTGTGCCGGTGAATCCCTATCCCTGCCCTATGAAGTGAGATTTTCCCCCAAAAAACACCGTAATTATGCGCTGTATATCACCTTCAATTTGGAGGACTAATTCATAGAGTCTATCCGGGAGAGCCACTCGATTATCTGCTGTTTCTACTGTAATAAATGTATCAGTTGCTCTCGCGTTTAGACAGGGACGCAGTGCCTCCCGCACTATGGTTACCTCTGCTGTGCTGTCGAGCAGTCTAGGCGCAGCATCCTCACCATCTGAGGCATATTTAGCTGTTAAAGGAGCCACTGTCTTCTTTTGATATGGGGGTCCAAACCGAGGCAGTCCCTCTTGTTTGTCCCTCACGTCAAACTGCCAAGGTTGATCCTGTCCCTGTTGAGTGGTCGCACCTTTGCAGCAATCTTGACGCTCTCCACCACCGACTAGAGAGTCCAATGAGTCCTATAAAGTAGGAGAGAGCTGATCAGTAACTTGATATCTCTCACGAGACTTAATTTTCGCATGATCGCTCAAATCATAAGTTCACTCAGAAGATTCAGGTGTCGGTGAACCAGCACGCAAACCCTGCTTCTGTTGTTGCTGTCCCTGTTTTCCGGTTCTTTTTTAGGAAAGAACGGGTGCCATTCCTACTCAGGTTGGGCTTTCTGTTGAAATTGATTTTGAGGTTGAATAAATGGCTTAATTCCCAGATTATTGCATCCTAAGGTTTTATAAGCTTTAGAAATAATCTTTGGCAATTTGCGCTGTTTGTCTGCGTCAGCCTCCAAGCGTTGCGCCACCTGCAAGCTTACTGCATCACCCTTAACATTAGCAAGGATCATATCGCAAACAATATTGAATACTCCCACCAGTCTCATCCCCAACTCCAGGGCCGCCTCGGCCTCATGTTCATCTGAACACGTTACACACAGAAGGGAGAACGGTAATTGAGGGGCTGCCGAAACACATTGAATAAACCAATGCAAACACTTAACCCCAAGTGGTACAATCAGCCAACTCGGGAACCAGGCCTTTAGGTACACTCATTGTCAGGATTCTGTGTTTCTCCACAGGTGTGGTATTTTGAAAAACAGCTTCGAGTTGTCAAAATTTTTCAGCAAGCCAATAAGGAAGTTCATCCTTATTTTGCGGTCGCTTACCCATTACTGAATTAATCATAAATGGAACTAATAATTATGCTACCAGGTCCCGGAGGTTGTGCAGCAAGGCCAGGTGGTCCCACCTGGAAGTTGTGCGACACTAACTGAATAGCAGCTCTGTGTATACCTATTAATGAAGTGTGTAATACGCGTAGCTCTGCGACTGTAACAGTAAGATAATTCGGATGTGGGGTAAACCCAGCCAAAATGGGCCATGTGGCAAGGGGCCTAAATGGACCGCATTTACAGGGTGAGGAAGGGCGCTGTTAGTTTTTGTAAATTTATAATGTTTAAATAAAAATATTTTGTTTAAATAACTTATTTTTACTGGTTTTAATATTTATTTTAGGAGCGGGTTGTTGGATTTATAGGGGATAAGAATGGGTAGTAATTTAAAAATGTTGTTTAAAATTTTATATATTTTAATCATTAGTATATATTTTAGAAGTGGGATGTTGGGGGATAAAGGTGGGTAGTAATTTAAAAATACTGTTTCAAATTTAATATATTTTCATATTTTGTATATATTTTAGGAACAGGATGTTGGTTTTATAGGGGATAAGGGTGGGTAGTGGGTAGTAAATAAAAAATATTGGGGGTATTAATTATATTTAATAGTTATATTTAGTAATATTAACTAAATTGTTGCTGTGGCATATGGAGGTTATATGGAATTTCGTGTTTGAGTTATTGAAGAATGTTTGTGTAAAACAAAATAAAAAAATGACTTTTTAAATATTTAAATATTAAAAAATAAATAAAAAATGAAACAAAATCAAAATTTAGGGGCTCATTACGATGGCGGGTGGATCGCCCCCGCTGGCCCAGTGGGGGTGATCTGCCCGCCATCCACACAGCAAAGACCCCCCGCCATATTATGATGACTGGGGTGTCCGTGGCGGATGGTGAGACTGTCTGATGCTTTACTGCCAGTCAACGAGTCGACCAGCAGAAAACAAGGTTAATATGGTGGCGGTATCTGCAAGACACTGACATCCATATTATGATGACTGCGGAGATAGACCTTTCCATGGTGGCGAACGGCATGTGGTATTTGCCTTTGGGGGCCTGACACGGGCCCCCAGGATGTTGGGGGGTGAGGGTGCACATGGGGGTACCTATGGTACCCCGCTGCATTTGCATGCACAAGGTGGCAGGCACTGCGCGGTGCCTGTCACGTTGTGCATGCAAATGCATGTCGTGCATTCCCAGCTGGGAATAAGGTTTGCCACCGCCGTGGTGGCATCCTGATGGGAGTTGCTTTTCGTCCGTCCAGGTACGTTTAGTTTTACATACTTTTAAACTAGTTTTAAGGCAGGGGTAAGTTAGTAGTAGTGTAAATATATTTGTTAGGGTGTTATTTGATCGTTTTCGGGAGAGTTAATTGTTGTTTTGGCAGTTTCTATGTGTTTGACTTAGGGGTCGATTTCGATTCGGGAAACAAATCCGTACGACAATTCGTATTCATAGCCATTTCCGTACGAATCGTACAAATCCGTCCGTATTGCGTAGTACGATCCGTAGGAAAAGAATACCTATGAGTCTTTGCGAAACGTACGAAAAGCAAGCGAAAATCCATATGATACAGGACCCTCACGGTGAACCGTACGAATCGTGAACATGCTGTACGACCCGACAAGGATGATCTGGACCGGGGAGCGAGAACGCGATTCGTACGGAAAACGTCATATGAGCAATTCATATGGAGAGCCTCACATTCACATATGCACCGTACCTCTGCAATCATGGCGTATCCCTATGCTCTGTACCCCTATGCACCGTACACCTACGCACCGTACCCCTATGCACCGTACCCCTACGTACCGTACACCTACGCACCGTACACCTACGTACCGTACCCCGATGCACCGTACCCCTATGCACCGTACTCCTACGCACCGTACCCCTGCAATCATGGGGTGCACTCGCGTACCCGGGGGGGGGTCGTTTCGCACATGGTTTGAGTCGAAATTTGCTTTTACGGACGTTTTAAACTCCCATAGAAAAAGAGTCGTAAGGAGTGTTGTCAAGACGAATCGTACTTGCTGGTTCATAAAAAGCGGCTTCAATCCGTACGGACGTCGTGTACTGCATGTTCTGATTGCGATTTGTATGTATTTTTGAGTCATATGGTCTTTCGTGCGATTCGTATGGAGATCTGCTTTGGGTTCGGATCGTACTTCATCGTACGTACGGGGATGTTGAAGGTGTATGATTCGTACGAGAAAAATGCTCCGTACGGCGATTCGTAGGGGATTTTACCGAATCTGAATCGACCCCTTAGTGTTGGATATAATTTGAATGTTCTGTAGTTTTAATTATGTGTTCATTACATGTGTTTTTGTGTATTTTATGTTGATATATGTACTTGTGGGTTTGTATTTTTGTTGTGGGTGGGGTTTGTTTATTTTTTATTTACAGGTACTGGCTTTGGTGCACGGATGGAGTTATGCATGCGTTTAAAAAAAAAAAAATAACAATGTTGTTTCTTGTTTGATAACAACTTACTATACATTTCCTTTTTTTCCGGGTTGTTGGAGTGTTTTAAAAAATATATATTTATGGGTTTTGAGGGTTTCATTATTCAGAGGACTGCTCCGTTGGATTTCCCTTTTCTACAGTTGTATTTTTAAATTTTTGGGGGGTTTCCTAATCAATGGATTCATTTTTGCTTGGTTTGGTGAGGATATTCTACAGCTACATAATTGTAAGTAATTATTTTTTTATTGTTGTGGGTGGGAAATGTTGATTTTTTCATTCTCTTTTTAAAAATATTGATATTATTTCATATAATGTTGCGTTATAGTTTACATTTTATAAAATAATTATATGCATTAATTGAAAAAAAGAGAAATACTTTGTTTTTATGTTTTCTATGTTTATAAGGTTTTCTATTTGGTTTCATTTAAGAATTGATTTCCCAATTATGTCTATATATTCTAGACCTTGGTACTGTGAAAAAACTGGAGGTACTATTATGATCAACCGCCCAAAAAACATGACCGCGGCTGAACGAGGCAACGAAAAAACACCTGTAGCGGACGGACAGGGCCAAATTCCTTCCGCGGTCGGATTCGCAGCTGGAAATCACCAAACCGCCGCCAGGACAGTGGAGAGACCGCTCGAGAAATTAGGATATCCCCAATGTGACTGCTGTACCTTCCGCTGTCTCTGACCACCGCAGCCGCTAAAAGTGAAAAATGGGAGAGCCTGCAAAAGTGCTGTAGCATAGCCACTGCTGCGGACGCTCCGATTCAAAGATGGCAGTCAACAGAATAAACTCACAACAAGGCCACAAAGTGCACATAGCAAACTCGCCCTGCCCCCAAAAACCTAACACACTCCAATGGCACACCCACATGGCAACTACAAAAATACAAATGCCAGGACAGCCCACACAACACACCTGACAGCAATACCCCATTTGGACACACCAACATAGCTGAGTATAAAAACAGCCACTTCCCTGACCACAATCCTTGGAACACTCCAGAACTGAAGGGACATACACCACAGCTGAAAGGAGAGGCAAATCAACACTCCATCACTAATTACACCACACACAGCACCACCACCACTTCCACTCCTGCACCTCGAACCCCTCTGCGCATCACACACCATGGCACCAGAGAAAATGCCCACATTCACAGAGAGTGAGTTGACAGTCATAGTAGATGAGTTAATCAGAGTAGAACCTTGAGTGTTTGGTAGCCTGGTCCAACAGGCTCCAATAACCACAGGAGCACAAATGTGGGTAAGGATAGTCAACGAGGTCAATGCAGTAGGGACCACCCTGCGCTCCAAGCAGGAAATCATGAAGCGGTGGCATGACTTGAAGAGGAACAAGTACCATGAGCTGGCGGTGGCCCTCCCATTCCACCAAGAACATTCAATGCATGGGAGGAGAAGGTGCTTGCCATACTGCATCCAGAGAGTCTCACAGGAATACCCGGGGTAGTGCAGGCTGGATAGTACAAACATATATAGACCATCACACTGCTATGTACTGTCCAGCACAACTACAAAGCTACATCCCAGAGTCACAAGTATTCAAATGCACCACAATATCCAACACATGTCCCACAGATGTAAAATCCACTCCATCTGAATCACCCCAAAGATACACAACACAGACAGGGTTGTACATGTCCATGCAACCTGCACTACAAATCCCAACAGGCCATCCTGTCCCACCCCTGAGCAGCATGTAGCATTCACCCCCACCTAGAAGCATCTGCCAGCTATTGTATGGTTCCCACTCATCTAACAGATAGGTAGCCATCTTCCCAGGTAGTGCTGTTTGGGGGTGGGAGGCCTGCACTACAACTCCCACCAGGCACCCCTTTCCCACCCCTGAGCAGGTTGGATCACTCCCCACTCACCCAGATGCATATGTCAGCCATTGCATTACACTTCAAACTAACAGGTAGGTAGCCATCTTTCCAGGGAAGGAAATTTGGGTGTGGGAGGCCTGGACTACTACTCCCACCATGCCCCATGTCCCACCCCTGAGCAGGATGCAGCACTCCCCCCACCCAGAAGCATGTGGCACCCATTGCATTGCTCGCCTTCACCTAACAAGTAGGTAGCCATCTTCCCATGGAGGGATGTTTGGGGGCGGGAGGCCTGCACTACAACTCCCACCAGGCACCCCAGTCCCACCCGTGAGCAGGAAGTAGCATTCCCCCCACCCAGAAGCATGTGGCAGCCATTGCATTGTTCACCTTCATCTAACAGGTAGGTAGCCATCTTCCCAGGGAGAGGTGTTTGGGGGGTAGGAGGCATGCACTACAACTTCCACCAGGCACCCCGTCCCACCCCTGAGCAGATTAGAAGCCTCCAGCACACACACACACAGAGATGTGTCACAAATGCATCACAACATGTCAAAACAGAACAGGTAAGTAGCCAGTACATGCACCTAGCCATTCCTCTCAAAAAGTATGGTACCATATGACAACACCAGTCCTCTCATCACACAAAAATCCACACAGAACCTATTGCCACTCAGTGTACAGAAGCTAAGCAAATTATTATTATTATTATTCTGAGTTTTGTATAGCGCCTGGTTACCAAATAGGCATCCCAGCGCTCGCCAGATAATAACGCTACCAAAGAATAATGCTGGGTTAAACAGAAAACAGAAACGTCTTTAAAAGTTTGCGGAACCGGAGAAGACTAGCTTCCGAGCGAAGTTGTAGGGGCAGTGAATTCCACAAAGTGGCCACATTTATCGAGAACCTTTTGCCACCGGTTCTGGCCCTCTTCACCCTCCCGACCTGAAGAAGATGTTGATGGTCGGAGCGAAGAGAGCGAGAAGCCTTGTAAGGCTGAACCATCTCCCCCAGAATAGGTGGGCCTACCCCATGCAGAACTTTATGGGCTATACAGAGTGATTTGAATTTCACCCTGTCCCTAACAGGGAGCCAATGTAGAGCCCTCAGCGCCGGGCGAGCAGACTGGCACCTGGGGAGACCCGTCAAGAGCCTGGCGGCCGCATTCTGCACTTGCTGCAGTTTGTTCAGGGTAGATTCAGGTGCACCCAGGAATAACGCGTTGCTGAAATCCAGCCGCGAGATGATCAATCCCTGGATGAGGAGCCTCCTAGTGGACGCTGGGAGCAAAGGTAAGATCTTCCGGGCTGAGCGGAGCAGGCCAAAACACACGCCAGCAGTCTTCTTAGCATGAGTTTTAAACGAGAGGCCCTGCTCCAGCCACACACCCAAGCTCTTGATCTCCTGCTTGGGGGTGGGTACCGGGCCCAGACAGTCAGGCCAGCTGCTGGGGGACAAAGATGGAGAGGAGTTCCCCAGCAGCATGAGTTCCGTCTTGGAGCCATTTAACTTTAGCGCTGAGCTGCACATCCACGTGTAGATCTTCTGCAGACACGAGTGCAGCCGGTCGGGATGATGCTCCGACTGGGAAAGGCCAACCACCAGCTGAGTATCATCAGCATAGCTGATGATTTTAATACCCAGCGGCAGTACCACACTCTCCAGGGGGGCCATGTAGATGTTGAATAAGGTAGGGCTCAATGAAGAGCCCTGTGGCACCCCACACTGGAGAGGGATTGTAGATGATTTTTCATGGCCTTCCCACACCTCAAAAGTCCGACCTTCCAAGAAGGAAGCAAACCATTTGAGAGCCACACCAGTGACCCCCACCCCCGACAGCCGTTGGAGAAGCACCTGATGGTCCATGGTATCAAAAGCAGCACTGAGGTCCAGGAGGATCACTGCCACTGATCCCCCCGAATCCAGAATGCTCCTTGCATTCTCCACGACCGCCAGCAGGGCGGTGTCAGTCCCCTGACCGGGACGAAAACCCGTTTGGGAATCGCCCAGGAGGGAGTTAGCTTCCAGGAAGTCCGACAGTCGACTATTTACCAGCTTCTCAGCCACCTTACTAATACCCGGCAGCAAGGAGATCGGCCTAAAGTTGGCGAGGTCGGCGGGGTCCAGGTTAGGCTTTTTCAGAAGAGCCTTAACCACCGCCCCTTTCCAACTGGGGGGGACTATCCCTTGAGTGAGGGACAAGTTTACAAGGTCCGTCACTGGGCCACCGATGGTAGAAGCCACCTGTTTAAGATATTTAATAGGTGCTGAGTCTTTCGGGGAGCCACTCTTCATGGTCCTCAAAACCGAAAGAGCTTCCTCCATCGTGACCGGACCAAGAGAGGCCAGCTCCACTGAACGCATCCTAGGTTGGAAACTGAAGTTGTCCTCCAAGGAAGAAACCTCCCCCTGGCGGGGAAGGGAAGCCAGTATGTTGTCGATTTTAGTTTTAAAAAAGGAGGCCAATTCTATGCATTTTTTGCGTGGGTCCTCATGGATGACCTGAGGTTCGGGGATATTCAGTAGTTCCTTTGTGACCCTGAACGACTCTTTAGAAGAGCTGGCCGCAGAGCCTATTCTCTCTTCGAAGAATCCCGCTTTTGCCACCCGAATAGCAGATTTATAGCTGCTCAGAGCCGCACGATATTGTTTCCGGCTCGAGTCACTCCAGTCTCTCCTCCAGGACCGCTCTAGCCTCTTGCATCCCTTCCTCAGGGTCCTCAAATCAGACGAATACCAAGGCGCCGAACCCACTCTCTTCCCCCTCGTAAGTTGTTTCTTTTTTGGAAGGAGGGTATCCAGCGAGTCCGCGAGCCAGGTGTGAAAATTGGCATCAGCAATGATCGGGTTAACTCCCTGAGGGGGTAGTGTAGCCTCCAGGTGTGCCGCCCAGGAATCAACTGCGAGCCTCGACCAGGCTCTTTCCAAGATGTGAACCCTTGGGGCCACCGCCACTGGACTATCAAATTGCCACATTGCGGACATCAAAAAATGGTCTGTCCAAGGCAAGGCCAAAGCCGGAGATGAATTAAGATAGTCCAGATTTGAAAGTATGGGATCAAGCAAGTGGCCCTTCTCATGGGTCGCACCCGAGTTGGCCAAATTGATTCCAAAAGATTTGAGATCCTCGAGTAGATCTACACCCACGGCGTTAGTGGGGTCATCAAGATGGATATTGAAATCTCCGAGAAGGACGAAGTTGGCAGTTGAGGAAGCAAGAAGTGCGGTGGTTTCTAGGAGAGAGTTAGGGAAATTTCCCAAGGGTCCGGGAGGGCGATAAATCAACAAGCCTACCAAGGACACTGTAGGTGAAAGACGAAGGGAAAACTGACAGCTCTCACAGTCAGTCACCCCTCCGATCTGAATCTTACAAGCCAGCGTGTCTCTGAAAAGGATAGCAATGCCTCCTCCCCTCCCCATAGGTCTATCAAGATGGGATATAAGAAAATCTGGGGGGAGTGCTCTGACCATATCAGGGCCGGAGCTGGTTGAGAGCCAAGTCTCGGTAAGAAACAACACATCGAGCTCGTGATCCAAGATGAGTGAATTAATTTCAATGGCGTGACTCGGCAAGGACCGGCAGTTCAATAGCATGGAAAGGGCGGATTTCCCCGCCACTGAATTCTGGCCGGACAGACAGGCTCTACACGGTAGAAAAGGAAAGGTTCCCTCCTGAGAAAAACAACAGATGGTAGGGTGGGGCGGACGGTAGGAGATAAGAACGTCCCTCCCATATCGTAACCTATTGGTAGGCGGCGCCAGAGGAACGGGCATGATGACAGGCCCTAGGCCCGTCTGGGCCCGGACGGGCTGAACTCTGGCGTAACTCCGGCGTCAATTCGGCGTCCCCGCTGCGCGTGACCGCTGCGCGTTGGCATGGCTACCTATATACTCAACCAGCAAGGTAGAGAAAGGACTGATGCACGCTGCTCCCACTCACCAAAGATGGCCGCCTCGAAACAGGGCGAAGGACCCGCAAAGAGCGGTGAGTTGTACCAATTAGGGTGCAAGTAGAGATGACAGAGATGAGGGTATGCGGGCCAGGCAATTTTAAAATCAAGGAATAAGTGCCCAAATTTAAAATAAACAAAAATACAAAAACGGGAGAGTTAAAACGAACAGACTGCTACTGCACACGCACTACTTGTAAATAGCGCCACACGCTGGTCAAGGAACGCACTGACCGAGGTTGCCTACCTATATACTCAACCAGCAAGGTAGAGAAAGGACTGATGCACGCTGCTCCCACTCACCAAAGATGGCCGCCTCGAAACAGGGCGAAGGACCCGCAAAGAGCGGTGAGTTGTACCAATTAGGGTGCAAGTAGAGATGACAGAGATGAGGGTATGCGGGCCAGGCAATTTTAAAATCAAGGAATAAGTGCCCAAATTTAAAATAAACAAAAATACAAAAACGGGAGAGTTAAAACGAACAGACTGTTGTTCTGCTGTTACAAATGTAACTGTCACAACAACCAAAGTGTGACACACCAATTCACATGTAGAAGAAGGTCTGTGCACAATCATGCACAGCACTGAATGCCATGTGTCATGTGGCCAGAGCATCAAGGACCATATGAAAGCAAAGAAAGCATGGTTTGTGGTACAAGTTTCGATTTGCACATGACATGACAAAGGTATGCATGAGATGACTATGGCCAGTTCAAGCTCAGATGTAACGTCTGCCAGGCTGAGTAATCAACAAAGAGGCCTCACATAAATTATTTGTTGCGCTAGTCACTAGATGGCAACATATACCTTGTTTTCACAAGATATGCACGTGGCGCATGGTATGTTTCGATACATCACACCATGGACAAATAATGCCTGTACCTCAACATAAGTCCACATTTGTAAAGCGCACAATCACCCGTAAGGGTCTCTAGGCGCTGGGGGCCGTCGGGAAGATTAAGCAAGCTATTGCCCAGAGTCACATGGTGCTGGGCTAACCTGCCGCCGGTGCCAGGGATCGAACCGTGATCCCCAGATTCCAGCGTCAGTCGCCCTGGCCGCGGCGCCACACCTCTCCCCCTGATGTCAGGAGGCACAGTAGTGTGCATACAAACAATGTGGTGATTAGTCAACTGCATGGTGTACAAACAGTGAATAATACACATCTAACACAAAGCTTGCGGAGTGCACTACAATGACCATTTCCCCTCTGTCCCACAGGTGACCAAGATCTGACTGAAGAGGACAACACCAGCAACCAGCAGAGCCAGTCTCCCCCACCCCCTGGAACACGGACCCACTGATGTTGACTCCTGGGATTCAGAGGACGAGGAGCTCGTAGCCGGCCCATCTGGTGTGCCAGAGCGCAACAGGTCCCAAGACCCCATCGTCCCTGCACCACATCTGCAGCAACACCAACCTATCGGCAGACCCCTGCTGTTATGGCCTGTGCGTCGTCCACCACCACCAGTGCTGCCTGCAACACTCTCCCTGTCCCAGAGAATGACCAGCCCACACCACCATCTGAGGAGAGCAGGTAGAGGATGCGGGGGACCACAGTGGGGAGGCAACAGGTCTGTGTCAGCAGGGCAAGTGGGAGGGCAAGGGCCAGTCACAGACAACCAGACCCTGGGACCAAAGCCCTGGACATCAGCAACAGAGTTTTTGGGGCCTATGAACGGGCCCAGGGACGAATGGGCTGGTCAGAGAAAGATTCACACGAGCTCCTCTTGCTAATGAGATTCATGGACACCCGCATGGGCCAAATTGTGGACCTCTTGGGCCAGCTAGTGGCAGTACTGAGGGACAGACCTGCGTCACAACCAACAACTCCACCTCCCTCTGGTGTGCCACAGGATGACAGTTCACCATCCTCCCCAGCGGCCACAGAGTGGGGTGACTCCTCAGACCTCACTGGCCCAACAGCAGAGGCCCCCCGCCAAGCAACGAAGGGGCCATCCCAAGAAATCCTTGGGAGTATCCCGTGGCACAGCACCTGTCAAATGTCAGTCACGGAGCCAGCCATGAAGGCAACCCTCTTCACTACTAAATTGACTTTTTGGACTGTCCTTAGCCACACTGCCTTGTGAATGGTTCCTGTCTGTTGGACTGGGTCACCACATCAATGTGGTGACCCATGAATGTGGTGACTACTCAATCCCTCATTTGCCATAACTTTCAACTCACTGTTTCACTAATCACCTCAATGTAAATGTTCACCCCCTCACATGTCACCATTGTAAATAAATACTCCTTACACACATGTCGTTGTTTCTTCTCTGTTTATACCAGGATGTGCAGTCTTCACCATGATTACAATGTACAAGGAGCTTGAAATGTATGTAGGCAAGGAGAGGCTGAAGGGACCTAGGAAAACACAACAGAACAAGATTCAATAGTCAGGGAGTGGCATCAGAGACATCACACAACACTTACCATCAAGCTACTCCATTATGCACACATCACAATGAGAAACAGTGCCAACATACACATCCTTTAGATGTACCAAAATTCCCTGTTCCGGAAACCACCACTGAGTCAACAACCGGCTGCAGTCACAAAGCACAAAAACAGCGACATCATCAGACAATGGGTCCGTTGTACCTCGTCACTCACCTTCAAGTGAAGTAGAGGTTGATGAGCTGTTGACGCAGGCCGACACCATCCTCCTCTCCACTATCCTCGTCACTGGACACGAGTTGGTTTGCAGGAGGGAGCAGGGGATCTCCTTGCGAATAGCCAGGTTGTGGAGCATGCAGCATGCAACTACAATCTTGTCCAGGCAGCGCGACCAACAGTACGCTCCACCACACGACATGTCCTCCCATGGGCATCATGGTAATGGACTTCAGCAGGTGCCCTGGAATTCCGCAGTGGACTCAGCAACCAAGGTCAGTTGGGATATGCAGAGTCACCTAGGCGTGAGAAACACAGAGTAACCTTGTAATGACACTGTGGCTGAAAACAGCATGTCAAACACGCAGTACGCTAATTGACTCACCCAAAATCCATGCATGCTCAGGTATCAGATTAGCCATCAGCTGTGGTACAATGCTGTTACGCATGATGTATGAGTCATGGGCCGAGCCTGGAAATTGGCACACATGTGCGAGATGATCATATCCACCTGGCACACTACTTGCACATTTATGGGGTGGACATGTTTACAATTTTTGTAGATGTGCTCACGTGCCTGTGGTGGAACCAGCCCAACATGTGTGCAATCAATGGCACCGACAACATGGGGATGTGTTCAAGGGCATAAAAATCACCCTTAACACCCGCCAAATCACGTCCCCTGGGGAAATGGATATATCTATCCTTGTAGATCATCATAGCGGACATGACATCAGGTAGCACCATACTGAACATAGGTTGTGACATCCAACCTGCGCTGGACACCATGTACTGGAAAGATCCAGAAGCAGAAAAATGCAGGGCCGCCATCACCTTAGACGTTGTTGTGAAAGCACCCAGATATGTCCTGTGAGACTGCAGGTGGGGCTCCACATAGCACATAGGTCTTTGAGGGTGTCTCTATCCAGATGGAATTTCTGTATGACATCTTCATCCTCCATCTTTTCCAGCACTGTGAAGGGACGAAGCACATTCGGGCACCTCCTGTAAGGATCCAAGTGTTGTTTCCGCAGGAGTGCCAGGAACCGCAGACAAGCCCAACCCGTCCCCCCTACACCTCTTGTGTCAATCAAACACTAGAGCCCAATGGTGATATGGAGGGAAAGGCGGGAACAAAACAAAGAAAGGAAGGGAAAAAAAGACTCCGCGGACAGGACTTCCAACTGGTCGGAAACAGGTGCTATAAGAAACAATTACGGTCAACATGCAGCAAAAGAAAACATCTAACAATATCTGGTATATCTATATGTGTTTACCTAATTGGTGTCTGGAAGTGTCAAGCAATGCCAATGACCAAATTGCTCCCAGGAGTATCACAGGACCGAATCACCTCAGCAATGAATGTCATAAGTCTGTATGGAATGAAAGGTCGAGATATCTCCAGGATGTGCCTACTCCCTGCTATAATATTCTTATGCTTAGGTGTTGTTTCTTACCCTATCGTAAAACAGGTGAAATAGAGGAGGTAAGCCTGTCCTATTAACGATTCTCAGGTCTGCAATATCTGCAATATAACAATACCAGCATAAGTAACATAAATAGCTCACTTTAGAAGTTATAGGGAAAGTGCGCAAAGCGCTTTTACCAGGTCTTCTTTCTTCTAGACTGTGATGAATGCCAGCTTCCGAATACCAGCGGGAGTCCAAAAGAACCAGAGAGGAGGAATGATAAGGAGAAGGGGCCTCTAGGCGGACCACAACTACCACAATGCCTTGGGAGCAACCGTACACCAGCCCAACCCAAGTACGGCCGGCCAACGGAACCTAAAGTCCGGTCGGCGGGCGAAACCGGGAGAAGCAGGATGGTGCCCCAGGGAGAAGTGGAGAGGATAGCCGGCACCAGAGAATAAGAAGGGGAACCTCGAGTCCGCCTAAAAACCAAGGACGGAGGCGAAGTGGGCGGTTTAAATGCTCTTAGCAACGAGCAACAAAACCCCTAAGGTAATTAGCTCACAGGAGGGTTACGAATACCGAATTTGTGGTACCGCAACTTGAAGGAAACGCTCCAGCCACGAGCGACTGGAAGAATCAATCAGGAAACAGTGTACCCGCAAACGGCTCAGCGGAAGTGACGCGACGCAAGAGGTCCGAAACACTAGAGCGCGAGGCACCGTTCTAGGGGGGAAGTCAGGCTTTTGACTCTAGCCTGACCCCCTTGCACATGCGCTTCTCAGGGTGGCCATCTTTGCGCGAACTGGCCGGCGAGCTGGCAGGTGTTACACCTCCTAGGTGAGATGAGAGAGGACACATGTCAATGCTATCCAACAGGAGATGTGTCTGACATCTTACGTTTTGACTGACACAACGGCAACAATGACTAGCATCATAGTTGAGCTTACAGCACACCTTACATGTAGGGATACCTCAGATACACTAGTTGTACACTTCTCCACCTTTCACACAGCAAGTACCTACAAAACAATATCTTACTATGAGAATGCCCTAAGAAATATGGCCACATCTTGCATGAGCAGCCCTGAGAGTAGTTCAGACAGCATATGTGTGAAACAGCAAAACGACTGTCTCATACCTAGTTGCAGTACCTAACTATTAGGGGAAAAGTCCACCCACATAAATTGAACAATGGCTCACAGGGAATCCACAAGTTAATATATATTGCGCAGGAGCTCACAAAAGGGGGCAACAGAAGACTCACGGGGATGAAATAATTTCAGATATAAGTGTACAAAATCTTTATTTTCTTTTTATCATATTAGATTAATATATTCGTTATTCAAAGCATAAGACATCATAACAACTCAACAAATAAATAGAAAATTATTACCGAAATAAATATACATAGTTTACCATAGTTTCTCTACATCAACCTCTCCACCACCATACACTCACTGGTACTTCAGTCACACACATACATTCACGCAAGTTCCACATTCACAGTAAATTCCTCAACGTAATTCCCAAAATGACACAAGAGAGGGATCCAGCGGAGCCTAGATAGCACACTGCTAAAGAGTCCCGGTTGATAAAACAGGATACCACAACCAGGTAACGCCAACACGCGTTTCGGTGCCAGGCCCAGATCTACGGGCGCACCTTCATCAGGGCTTGCACGTCGAGGAAGGGGGGAAGACAGCTCATAAATGATACACCCGTGACAAATCTTGGCCACTGGGGGTACTGGTCCGTAAGAAAACGCTGCCGGTCCGTGGAAGGTCCGAGGAAATAATAATAAGAGGCTCACTTCAGTCCATTCATAACCAGTTAAAAAGGTTTATTCATCCACCCACAGTAATTAGAGCGGTTTCCTAGGCGATTTGGATCCACAGAACGATCGTTTGGAACTCAAGGATTTTCCAGTGCATGTATCAAAAGTCATGCAGCAGAGATCATAGATTCGGGCCCACGATCAGGAGAGTTCATAGGGCTTTAGCGTATGCGGCCATCTGGACTCCAATTTCTAAAGTATCAGCCAGAGAAAGAAGCTCTCCTCACATCGAGTCCTCACGGGCGGTCAGCGGGTTTCACCTGCCACACCCTCCGGTGTAAGTCAAACAGTTTTCAGTTTCAGTTTATTTTATTTTGCAGAGTTTCTTAAAACCATTGCAATACGTGCAAAAAATAAAACCATGTATACAAATTTTGTTCACAGTGTTAAAATTTCAACTTAATTAACTATAAAAACACTTCCATTGCTGGGAGGTTAAAAAATACCAATTAATTGTGCCAAGACCAATCATTGTAAGTGGCCCAGTCGAGAAATTATATTAAATTGTCCAATTGTCCAATGGGCCATTTTTCCCAGAAAAAAAAGCTTTAGTGACAGTTTGGCATTTTCGCCCTGGACGCTTCAAGAAATCTAACTAATCTGGAGTTTAGTTGTGGTAATGTTGGATCGAAGCAAGCCAGCACTGCTTGCCCCCTTGTCCGAATTCCCCTTTGGTTGAAGGTTTTTTTTAACAGTTGCCTCCTTTCCTGAAGCATCTCCGTGTAAGTGAAACAGGGCACTCATCAACAACACAATGAGCACAGTCTGTGCGAGAAAAACAAGTATGTGCATGAGCCAGGAAAAGTAGACACTCAAATCAGCACTTTGGTCAGTAAGACAATCATCACTGTGAGTTGCTCAGCACTTACACGATGGCCATGTGTACCCATTGGAGGGTCCATCACAACATTGTTCTGAGTGCATGCCCAGCAATATCACAAGGGACATGTGAGAGTGTGCATGCCAATGTCCCAAAGCATAAACACAAACATGGCATGTGTAGTCAGCAGTGAGGTAAATGTGACATTGGCATTGTGTGCACAATCATGTGCCATAGATCATGTGGCCAGTGTGCACTGTTGAGAACTGCACATTGACCTTTCACACGTGTCCATAGGTGCTGTCAAACTGCACCACCACCCAAATCACAGTCATTCATGGCAATATATGGCTCCCAAATCGCGGTAACTACCGCCTGGCACCAGCGGTGTGTCACCGCAAATGCCTAAGACACACTCACGGTAGTGATAGGCATAAACACATGGTCAAATGGCGGTTGGCATGCTCCACCACCAAAATTGTGGTAGCTACCGCCTGGAACCAGCGGTGTGTCACCGCAAATGCCCAAGACACAATTGCGGTAGTGGTAGGCATATGCACATGGTCAAATGGTGGTTGCATGTTCCACCACCCAAGACGCGGTAGCTACCACCTGGCACCAGCAGTGTGTCACCGCAAATGCCCAAGACACAATCGCGGTAGTTATAGGCATATACACATGGTCAAACAGCGGTTGGCATGCTCCGCCACCCAAATCGTGGTAGCTACCGTCTGACACCAGCGGTGTCTCACCACAAATGCCCAAGACATAATCGCGGTAGTGATAGGCATATACACATGGTCAAATGGGGGTTGGCATACTCCGCCACAAAAATCACAGTCATTCATGCAAATGTATGGCACCCATATCGCGGTAGCTACCGCCTGGCACCAGCGGTGTGTGACCGCAAATGCTCAAGACACACTTGCGGTAGTGATAGGCATATACACATGGTCAAATGGCGGTTGGCATGCTCCGCCTACCAAATCGTGATAGCTACCGCCAGGCCCCTACACCATGTACCACGCTCTTACAGCCACTGAGATCCACAATCGCGGTAGCACAATGCAAGATTTAAAAATTGCGGTAGGCGTGTTCCGCCACCACGGAGTCGGTCATTGGATGCATTTGAAAAAGGCCGACCTGGAACACCAATTGCAGCAGCTTAGAATCACTGAAACAACCCCAGGGGGATATATATGTGTGGGAAAGCACCCAAAATTTCCACAACTCACAGAGCCTGGTGCCCGAGACCTCTCACCACCAACTACTGCTGCTCCTGTCTCCAGAGACTGCTGCCTGAGACCCCTCACCACCAACTGCTGCTGCTGCTGCTCCTGACTTCAGAGACTGCCGCCTGAGGCCCCTCACCACTAACTGCTGCTGCTCCTGTCTCCAGAGACTACTGCCTGAGACCCCTCACCACCAGCTGCTACTGTTGGTGCTCCTGTCTCCAGAGACTGCTGCCTGAGACTTCTCACCACCAACTGCTGCTACTCCTGTCTCCAGAGACTGCTGCATGCCATCCCTCACCACCAATTACTGCTGCTTCTGTCTCCAGAGACGACCCCTCACCACATGCTGCTACTGTTGGTGCTCCTGTCTCCAGAGACTGCTGCCTGAGACCTCTCACTACCAAATGCTGCTGCTCCTGTCTCCAGAGACTGCTACCTAAGACCCCTCACCACCAACTGCTGCTGCTCCTGTCTTCAGAGACTGCCGCCTGAGGCCCCTTACCACCAACTGCTGCTGCTCCTGTCTCCAGAGACTACTGCCTGAGACCCCTCACCACCAGCTGCTACTGTTGATGCTCCTGTCTCCAGAGACTGCTGCCTGAGACCTCTTCCTACCAAATGCTGCTGCTCCTGTCTCCAGAGACTGCTACCTAAGACCCCTCACCACCAACTGCTGCTGCTGCTGCTCCTGTCTCCAGAGACTGCTGCATGCCATCCCTCAACACCAACTACTGCTGCTGCTGTCTCCTGGTCACAGTGATGTCGAGGACTCAGAAGATCCGTGCCAGTCCCTTCACCAGCAAGGAGCAGGAGGTTCTGGTGGACGAGGTGCTCACACGGTGTCCGAGGCTATATGGTACTCAAAATGTCATGGTAAGTGTTCCAGAATGGGAGTGAGACTGCAGTGTGGGGCACGCATGAAGTTGATCTGCTGCAGTATGTGCCTGAGAGTGTGTGGTCGTGTCATGCAGTGCCTAGCATGCTGTGTCCTGAGAAAGGGGTGTGTAGCCTATTTGACACGTCTCCCTGCCTGCACATCAAGATTGGGGGACATATATTGTCTTGTCAGCCATACATAGATGCAGCAAGTTGGTAATGCAGGAGTCAGGGCAGTGATTGCTTGTGTGAATGGTTGTGTGGGTTCCTGGTGTCTTCACAGGCCCATCTGTGGCCTTAGCTGGGGTTTTCGTACAGAGGGTAGTGATGGGATTGTGTCTGGCTCCTAATTGTACATCATCTCCAGTTCAGCAATATCCTCAGGACTTCATTACCCAAGGTTGACACTATTGGTGGGCATTCACCTATGACACAGCCGATTGGCGTACTATTGTGCACAGCACCCTCCAATTCCACCACCATGTGTACTGACTGGCATGTGAAGGCACTGTTTCCGCTCTCAATTTGTCCCTTCATGTGACATTTCTGATGCCCCACGTTGGACCTCAGTGTGAGCCCACCTGGCCTTCCCAGTCACCGCCCAATCTGACAAGGACACATCACTGAATGTACACAGTGTTACATGTGTGCATTTTGCGGGACTCTCCATCAATGAGCCATCTCAGCCCTGTAGATAGCACACAACAGGCCTTGTGAGAAGAGTGTGGCTTTGTAAATTCATGTCACTCAATGTGACATCCATGACAGAGTGAGCCATACACAGGGATAGGACATTGAGGGCTGCTCAGGGTTGGACACAGTGATTCAACCACCAAACATATATTGTACTGTATGCCTTGCTCAACTAAAAGATTGGACAGTATATGTGGGCAGCCTATACATAGCTATCTGTGCTGGCATCCTGCATGTGTATGAGATGGGCAGGTACTGTGTCCGCCTTCATACCTGCATCCATTTACATGTGATTCTCCCATGCTTATGGACTATGTGAGATGCTGTATTGTATCTGTTAGTGATATCTGTGTATTTGGGATGAGTTAGTATCATGCTCCTGACTAAGAGATATTGGTACATAACACTGTGTCACAGATGTGTCCACCTCTTGTCTCCTATGCCTGCAGCTCAAAGTCTACCAGCGTTGGCCATGTGGAGGGCCATTGCATGCAAGGTGCAGGCTCTGGGTGTCTCCAACCAACGGCGCACCCACTGTCACAAGTGGTTGGATGACATCTGCCGGCTGAGCAAGAAAGTGGCGGAGATGAACCTGGGGCTGCTCCCTCGGACTGGCAGGTTGGCGCGGCAGATCATGACACAACTAATGGCCCACATCTTGGCCGTGAACACAGCCTGAGCTGGATGCATGTTTGAAGGAGTATCAGCAGCAAGCTAGGGATGAGTATTCTTGGAAGGGTGACTTTGGCTGTGAGTGGCTGCATGTGTTCACAGCCTGTGCCAGTGCTGGGCTATGTGATGTTAGTAGTGTGATGCAGTGTCTTCTAAGTGGCCTTTGTGTTGGGTGCAGCTGCCGTGCATTTGCCCTACCTGTACTTCCTAATGTTATTGGAGTAATGGGCATAGACATTGCATTCAGAGTCAAGGGCTTCAGATATCGTCTGCATTGGGTTAGTCTGGGAAATCCCATGTAAGGGCATGACAGTGTGCCTAATCTGCGTGTGCTTTCATCAATGCTTGCATTGCCTGACCTCAGAATGGTGAGGCTTAGACATCTGACACAACTGTGCAACAGTAGGTATGCACCAAAGTACAACATGGGGGAAGGCATATGCTCAAGGCCATTGTGGACTGTTATGTTGTAGTCTGTATCTGTGTTGTCCCCTTCTGCTCCATCCAGATATGACAGTGGCAACATGTGGTGGGGTACATCTTTGCCCCCATCCAGGCCCTAGGTGTGCTCAGAGCTTTTTGTGTGTCTATTTGAACGCAGCCACCGGAAGGATATTGTGCTGTGTGGTCATCACATGGCTCACTTATGCCCCGTTAGCTTGTTGACAGGCAAAAATTTAGTTAAAAATTGAAGTTGCACAATGTTGTTTGCACAGGGTGGCGTGCAACATGGAGATTTCATCATCTTTAGTGATGCTTTGCTTGCATATGATTGTTCTGTTGTTGCCAATGAACTGACCCTACATCTCTCTCTCTCTCATGCAGCATCTCCCTTGGGCACGGAAGGAAAAGGGACGGACACCAGTGGTGAAGCATCAAGCACAACTGCTGCATACGAGCACAGTGACACAGGTGTTACCAGCGCCTCGGAGAGGGACAGGAGGCCGCTTGAGGAATCACAGCCAGAGACGCTGAGCGCAATGTCATTGGACGCCAGCTGTGATGCATCTATGTTGGCGGACCCAGGGAACGGGTCTCTGCCACCTCTTCTACCATACAGAGTACAGTGCCCACCCTCCCAGTTACTTACTGTTTCTGCCCGTGTTCGCAACAGTAAGAAGGGAAGAGTGTCCTTCACCCCAGGCACTGCTGCCCCTGCCTCTGTCCCCCCTGCTGCTATCAGTGGTGAATCTGCGGACTATTTGCGCCAACTGTGTGTGGGCCAGAGAGCTATCCTCAATGCCTTTGTAGACCACGACAAAAAGTTGGCACAGGTGGTAGCTTTCATGGAGGGCATTCAATCAGACGTGGGTGGGCTACACTGGACTGTCGAGTCTTTGTCCTTCGCAGTGATGGCAGCAATTCAATTGGCACAGTCTCAGAGTCCAGCTCCAGTCCCTTTGTCCACCCCCCTGCCAGTGGCCACATCTGATGATAGTGACCACACTCCACAGGCCTCAAGGGCAAGTTACAGCACACGCAGCACACAGCAGCAGCAGCCCAAGAGGTCCAGGGCGCAGACACCATCCCAAGGCCACTGGCCTTGAAGTGCGCCCCTTACTTGTGCAGCTTTCCATGTAACTACTCTGCACCTTGTCCTGGCCACTGGCCTTGTTGTTCCCTCCTGTTTGCCACTTGCCTGTGCAGGATCTCATGTAACTACTCTGAACATTGGACTGGCCACTGGCCTTGATGTGTGCCCCTTACTCGTGCAGCTTCTCATGGACATACTCTGCACCTTGTCCTGGCCACTGGCCTTGTTGTTCCTTGCTTTTTGCCACTTGCCTCTGCAGGATCTCATGTACCTAATCTACCCTTTGTCCTGGCCACTGGCCTTGATATGCACCCCTTACCTGTGCAGCTTCTCATGGACATACTCGGCACCTTGTCCTAGCCACTGGACTTGTTGTTCCCTGCTGTTTGCCAATTGCCTGTGCAGGATCTCATGTAACTACTCTGAACATTGGACTGGTCACTGGCCTTGATGTGTGCCACTTAACTGTGCAGCTTCTCATGGACATACTCTGCACCTTGTCCTGGCCACTGGCCTTGTTGTTCCCTGCTGGTTGTCTCTTGTCTGTGCTGAATCTCATGGACATACTCTTCTCCTTGTACTGGCCACTGGCCTTGTTGTTCCCTGTTGTTTGCCACTTGCCTGGCAGGATCGCATGTACCTCATCTGCACTTTGTCCTGGCCACTGGCCTTGATGTGCGCCCCTTACCTGTGCAGCTTCCCATGTAACTACTCTGCACCTTGTTCTGGCCACTGGCCTTGTTGTTCCCTGCTGTTTGCCACTTGTTTGTGCAGGATCTCATGTAACTACTCTGAACATTGGACTGGCCACTGGCCTTATTATGTGCCCCTTACCTGTGCAGCTTCTCATGGACATACTCTGCAACTTGTCCTGGCCACTGGCCTTGTTGTTCCCTGCTGTTTGCCACTAGCCTGTGCAGGATCTCATGTACCCCATCTGCACTTTGTCCTGGCCACTGGCCTTGATGTGTGCTCCTTACCTGTGCAGCTTCTCCTGTAACTACTCTGCATTTTGTCCTGGCCACTGACCTTGCTCTTGTCTACCTTTGGTGCCTATCTGTGTAATAAGTGAATAAAACCAGTTACTCCTATTGTCTGCCTTGTCAGTGTCCTTGCTAAGTAAAGCGTTTTCTGTGTGTGTATGGTTTACTGTGATACATGCTCTATATGCCACTGCAACATTGCCAATGGTTTGTTTCCTCTGATCATGTTGTTTCCACTTTGGGGTCCCAGACTTGCGCATCTGTGGGTGTTGGGTTAGCTGTATGTGTGTTTGCTGAAGGACTTCTTAACTTCCTGGGTGTGGTGTTGCCTGTGTGCTGTTTTGATTGTTGTTGTAGGTGTTCATGGGATGTCACTCATATCTGTGTGGAACTGGTAAATTTGTTGTGCACACACTGCTTGGTGTGCATGCAGTGCTGTATGTGTGTTGCCTCGTCCTTGCCTGGAGTGCATCCCAATTTACTGCTGTGTTTGCAATGTGATTTGTTGGCATGTGCATCTGTTGTGTGTCTGATGTGGCTGTGTGCAGTGTTTGGGTTGTGTTGTCTCTTGCAGTTGACAGATGTTCTGTGTGTGGTGTTCTATTTGCATGTCAGTGTGTGTGTTTTGTTGGTGTGTTTCATTCAGTTGTGGGTCGCCAGTGTAGTGCGCCTTACTTTTGTGCCTGTCACATGAGCGTAGGTCTATTCTAGTTCCTGTGCTAGCTTTAGTTGCGTCCTTGGTGTTTCCTCCTCTCATATTTGAGCTGTCTCTTGTCATTCTTGTGCATGTGAAGGCATGTGGTACATTATGATACATGTTGACTTTCTGGGTGGTGTGGTATGACTGTCTGCGTTTCATTGTAGGCCCCTTTCTCCCAGTTTGTGTCCATGATTGTTTTGTGATGATGCACTTCTTGTCTGTGTTATGGTATGTTGTCTGTGCATTGTTCCTGAATGATGAGGTTGTGTACTCATATTGTGTCTGTGCTCCCATTCTCTTTCCACAGTTTTGCTGCACAGATCATGTCTTGTCTTATTGTAGTTCTGTGTGTGTACTTTTTATTGAGTTATGTGTTTGGCTGTTGTTTCTGTGCAAACATTGGTTCAGGTGTGTGTGATGTTTGTTGATACCCCCCAGGGAGTGTGATTGGCTGTCAGTGTATTGACTGGACATTTTTGGCACCCTTCTGTGTGTTTGACACTGGTGTTGTGCGCTCCTGGTGTGATGGGGGTGTTTGTGTGAAGGTTCATACTTGTGTTTGACATTCATAGAGTGTTGCAATGGACCCTGTGTGTTGTGCTGCTGACATACTCCTGTCATGTAGTTGTATACAGATGTGTGGCTGATCACTGTTTGACTTCATACCCTTCCTTTTATCCCTGTGCCTATACATGATTTACCTTGCTGTTTCCCTGAGTTGTTGCACTGAGGTGACTGTGGTTTGACTTCACTCACTGTGCCAGCCATGTGTAATTTGATGGGCTGAGGTTGTTGTTATATTTTTCTTCTCTTGCATGTGATGTACACATGCTTGATGGTTGGCTCCTTGGCCTTCTATTTGTGTGCACCTCACTTGAGGTTTTCCAATTTGTTCGAATTTGGTGCCAGCACCCTCCATTGCTGCTGGCATGTGGTCTGTATATGTGGCTGTGTGTCAGTGTGGGTATGTATATGTGATTTGGAAGCCTGTGCGTTCTGTAGAGTGTTTTCTTGTCATGAGTGTGGTGTTGTTGTAGTGTGTGGGTTGCTCTGGCCCTGTGCTTCTGTGCTGTGTGTTCCATTGCAGCCACACCTGCTGAGACTCTCTCACTAGTTGTTTGGTGTGTGGTGCAGGGTGTGGGTACACCTGGTTGGTTGTTGTGCATGGGGGAGCACAGGAGGGGCACATGGCATGTCTCTTCATTTGGGGGGGGGCTAGAGTGTGGAGGTGTGGCCCTGTCAACTTTGTGTACTGGCCATGCCTGGCACTGGCCCTGCATTCTGCATTGTGCGCATGTTTTCACACGGCTTCACCACTGCAGTGACCTGACTGGGACATTACTTCAAGATCGTGGAAAATGGGTGACCCGGATGCGGAGGGGTAACACGGTGACAGGTAGGACATGTGTGGGTACACTTTTGGATGTGTTCCAGTCCCCACCAGGGTGTCTGATGTGGACAGGGACCCTGTATCTGCGCAGGATCTCATGTAACTACTCTGAACATTGGACTGGCCACTGGCCTAGATGTGTGCCCCTTACATGTGTGGCTTCTCATGTACATACTCTGCACCTTGTCCTGCATCTGCGCCTGGGTAATGTGTTGTTGTTGTGTGCAGAGTGGTGTTATTGCATACCTGTGGCGGAGTCCACGACAGTGCATGAGTTACTGGTAGTGTATCAGGTACAGCACCGGGAAGATGATTAGAGCTGGATCCATTGCGGTCGGGACCGGGCGGTGAGGACCGGGACTCTGGTTTCGTGCTCCGCTGTCGTGCTTCCGCCATCTCTGGTTGGGCGGTTGCTCTGCTGAGGTGCGACTGGCTGTTTGGGGCATTCTTATTTGTACAGCAGCCGGGACGTCATTCCTTACGGCAGTGGATCTCTATTGGCTCCCACCGCCTCGGTGGCAGGCGCTTTTTTACGGCGGTTCGCATCGCAGCGCAGCAGACGGGAAATGGGCTATGTTTGACCATACTAATATGGCAGGTGTGAGGACCTCTGCTGGCGTGCGGAAAAGGGCATATTCCGCCAGCACCGCGGTGGTACCTCCGCCCACCATTCTAATGGGCCCCATAGTTTTCATTTGTTTGCTTAATTTAGGTCCTACTTCGCTTAGTGATTGCTCTAGTCTGAGCTCTTGATAACTCTGTTCTTTTTTAATAGCTTCAATAAGTTGGTGTAATGTTGGTTGTCCTCTCCCTATTGTGGCTTGTAAGGCATTATGCAATCCTTCCACTGCGTTGTTTGTTTTGACTTTTTGAGCTACAGTACTGGCATAAACATTCCACCAGGGGATCTGAAATTTAGGTTGTCAACGATGATCTGACCTATGTAACCTTCCCACCCAGGTGTCTTCAAAGTAGTCAAGCAGGGGACTTAATTTTGTTTCATTGGCTTGATAGAAAGGACTTTTTATTAGTAAGTTGTAGTGATTGGTTACTTTAGTAGTTGGTATGTAGGCCAGGGTTATTCATTTTTTAATTTGTTAGGCAAAGTTGATGTTAGTTGAATATTCTATGCTTAAAGCAGATTTTTGTAGGTGCCTTCATATGCTTTGGGGAAATTGATAGTAGCACATTTGTATTGCAGTGTGTGGGTATAGTTTGAGTATTGCTTGAATCATGGCCTGTTCAAAATCTATTATTATTCTTTGGGGATAGTAATTTTCTGTGAATTGTTTTATTGTAGTTAGTACTTCTATATAGATGGTGTTATGTTTATTAGGAAGCAATGCGTAAAATGAATGGGATATTTGTCTCTTAAAATTTTCCATGAATTGTATAAGCTGATAAAATGGGTTTGGACAAACGTTAAAAGTTCCATCCATCATCCACGTTTCGCAATTTTTAACTTTATGCAAATTAGTATTAGTTGCAAATCTAACAATTTTTTGCTCATGATCTTTGGTGTGATAGAGTAAGAATTGTTCTTCTTTGTAGGTGATGGTGTATTCTGAGAGTATTTGAATTTCTCCAAAAGTTTGGGGGGTAGGTAGAATTGGATCTGAAGCTCTCTTAGTTATTGCTATTAATCTTTTTAAGTTGAGGATAGACGGAAGTTGTCCTGTGACATGTTCTGGTACTGTGGTTAAAAAGTTTTTGAATTTGACTACTTGTCTGCTGGGAACTTTTGCTTATTTCCCTTATTGTCTCTAGGGCATCTCTTACTTCCACTTCAGACACATTGGAGGGGATGGTCGTGCTCTCTAACATTCACAACATTTAAAATCTACTGTACTAGCTCTCCCGTAACAGGCATTGGAGTAATATTTGCTACATTTCCAATGCGTTTTATTTTCTATAACTTTTTCATCAGTGTAAGTGTAAACCATGTAACAAAGCATTAGTTTCCCCTTGAGATGTAATAAATTTAGCACCTTCTGCCATATTTGGGGTATATCTGTGAAGATATATAAATATGTGTTTAGTAAATATGCTATTGTAAATCATAAAAATGCTAGTATTATTAATAATATAAAAAATATTTACATAAGAGTTTTGTTGATGGGATTATTTGCTGCTTTTTGTCTTTTCACTTTTAATGTTGGTGCGCAAGAAAAATCTTTATGTGATTTAAATGTGAGATATGTTTTTAATTTATTTGTATTGTTTTTTATTTAGCACTGAAACAAATAATACTTACTACCTGAAGTTGATGAATTTAATTTCGTAGATGTTCTTTGTAGGTGCAGTTTGTAAAAGCTGTTAAGAAAAATGTGTTTATTAGTTATGTTTGGAGAAGCGTGGCTCAGTGGTTAGAGGCGGCAGACCCGGAAGCTGAGATCAGCTGTGGACCAGGGTTCGATTCCCCGCCTCGGCGGGTCTCGGGCTCAAAAATTCCACGGACTCGACAATTCTCGCTCCGGTGCCTACTTGACTCACGGGGTCACACTCTGCGACTCTGGGCAATAGCTTGCTTAATCTCCACTACGGCCCCTCGCGGCGGGATGCCTGGCTTTCACCTTGTGAATACCCTGCCGGGGTATCTCACAGGGGAATACCAGGACGGGTTCCCTAAGCAAGCGCCTTGAGACCCCTGGGTGATTCGTGCGCTATATAAATCGAAATACATTTACATTTACATTTACATTTATCATACGTTTAAAAACTCAGAGTTATTTACTTCCTTTATAGGTTAAGTCGTACATTTATTTATTTATATTTTGTATTAAGTTGAGTTAAATAAGGTACCTAATAACATTTTTGTGTTGTCTTTAATTGTTGTTGTTATATTTCACTTTAGTTTTGATTTAAAAAAGGGGAACAATTCATTATTTTAGTTATTTTAGTTATTTAAGTTAAGGAGGTTGAGGTATTTATATTTTGTAGAAAAGTTGTGTTCTTACCTGTGTTGTAGTATAATTTGATATAGTATTGATATTTGAGCGAGTAGTAGATTTTCTTTCTTTTCTGGTGTCTCTTTCGCAAAGTAACGCTCTCCCTCCGTGTTTGGCCGATAAACTGTAAAATTGTGTTAATTAATTGTATGTTTTTAAAAAGTGTCTAGTTAATTAGTTAACATTTTTTATTGGTTTGTGTGTCTTTAGTTTTAATTCATTGGTTGAGCTACGTGTTTTGAATTTTTTACCAGTTACCTTTCAATTAGGTAAATATATATAATGTTTATTTAATGTTTATATTTATGTTATTGGTTTTTGTTATTTAAATATATTTGTTAATAAATGTAATTAATAAAAAATGTTGTTATATATTATATATATGTAATTGTAGTATCATTGGAAAGTAATTTAATGTTATATTGTGAATGTATTTATTTATTTGGGTTAGTATAATTATATTATAATTTTTTTAATCATTTAATAGTTTTTATATATGTTGTTATAATTTATTATAATTAATTGGGATATGTTAGATAATTAAATAATTGTATGCAGTGTTTATTCAATGTTAAATGGCATTTTTGATATTATTTATATGTATTTTAGTTATATTTGTGTAGTCGATATTAGTGTTCTAGATATTTTGTATTGTGTTTCATTATGATTTAATGTTATTAATATTTTTGTTAACTATATTTTTCTTGCCGATATTTTTGTAATCGATATTTAATCAGGCGATATATTTTTATTGATATCTGTGTCATTTCTTGTTTAAGTATGTATACACCGAAATTTGTGTGTACAATATTTTTACCACAATATTTTCGTTGGTCGGTGTTTTTGTCATCGATATTTAATCAGTGATCCGCCGGAAAGGTGACCCAAGAATATAATATCTCGAAGCGTGACCTGCATCCGCTTCAACAACAAAAATAAGTGCAACACCAGCATCAGGGACTCCATATTGAGTCAAATACGCCCTGACTGGTGCCCGGTTAGGAAGTGCTATGGCAACTGCCATATTCAATAGTAGAGAATAGCAACTTATGTGTGTCAGCGCAATAACGGGTAAAAAGAAAGAGAAAGACCTTTGAAAAATGTAAGCGTGAAAAACCTATAAAATATCACAATATAGGAGGCTACACCATCACAACTGTCACCGGAAACAGAAGTGAGTGGTTTCTGGACAAGCACAAGCACTACTCAGGCATCTCGCAGATAAGAACCAGACCTAATGTTGGTGGCGCCATGTTGCGGGGATACTGCACATATATAGAACTATGCACAGGAAAACAGGACCTCTGTGTGTAGGGGCTAAGACTTCCCACCGCGTCAGTACCAAAAATCCCAGAACTGACTAGCTATAGTGTCTCATTCGTTCTCCTACATAATCACAAAGCTACAAATGATTAGCCAGTCCAGAACACAACACTCCTGACTCTCTTAGGAATCGTGGTAGCAAGACGTACCCTTTCGCTCACTCACTCATACTTGTCCACAATAAGATTGGACAAAGTCACGGTTATAGTTCAACATTTTAATTTTTAATTATTGTGCTGTATAATGCAGTATACCGGTCGCTACCAGCAGCAAAACGCATAAACCTAACACAGTTAGCATTGGAGCAAGTCCCTAGACTATGAAAGGAGAAATCATCGTATACAGACAGTGGATAAAGGACTATAAGGCCTAACCACCCTCCCCTTGGAAAGAAGAAGTTTTATTATTTAAAGGAAGATCTCTGGCCTTTATCAGCAGACATATCAAAAAAGTGATGTGAACAGACGCCTCAATCCGGGTGCACAGCGTTGCTTACTTTTGTCACAAAAGTGCCATACATTTTTCAGTTTTTCAGATTTTTATTCACATTTAATCCTTTTCTTCTCAATACATCTTTATAGTTACTCCAATCACATGAGAGACACTTATACACCTTTTCCTTAATGCTTGCGAAATGCCCATCCAGGCCTTATTCTGAAGCACGGAGTGTGCGTAAGTTATCCTCAAAGGTCAATCTGTGTTTACCCAATGCATTTCGAGCCATACCCGACTCTTCATCAGGGGTTATCTACAAAATAAAACATTCCTGTTAGACTGTGACCGACCAAAACACAGAGTCTGATTTCAAGTGTTTAAAAAAATACATCCCATCAAAAGTAACTCGCCCTGCATACAACGTCTGCCCTCTGAATTCATTATTAACCATTACCTCGGAACCCTCTCTCCCCAACTGCCACAGTGCCACATGTGACTCTTGTCCCTATTCAAAAAATCTCCCATTATATGCACATTGGTTCATCCACCAAACCCTTTCTACTATACATTAACCCTCCCGTATGAGTTTTTCCAAACGAACACATACCTTCACAAACGGGCCTGCCGATATTTTTCCCTCGTGTTAGTAATCCTTCTAGTGCAACGCCCTTCACTCCACTTAGATGCCTATATCTAGTCCCCACCCCTCTGTACTTAACCAATAAACATTGCTGTTCCTTAAACTACCTCAGCCCTAATGTGCACTATACAAACTGTGGAATTAATCCCTTTCAGAAGTTGACGCCCAGTCACTGCCTTTCACTAGCCGCTTTCTGCTGATTTTAACCTTGTGCGCGAACTGTTTATAAATCATTTCTTTCTTCCTCAGACTAATGCGTTAACCCTGTCAGTACCTTGTTTATCTACCATACTCGTGCATCTACCCAGTCTCCACTAGAGTCACCTCAGCGTTGTAAAAACATTTCTTTTACGAAAAATCAACCCACAGTTCCACAGTTTGTATAGTGCACATTAGGGCTGAGGTAGTTTAAGGAACAGAAATGTTTATTGGCTAAGTACAGAGGGGTGGGGACTAGATATAGGCATCTAAGTGGAGTGAAGGGCGTTGCACTAGAAGGATTACTAACACGAGGGGAAACTATCGGCAGGTCCGTTTGTGAAGGTATGTGTTCGTTTGGAAAAACTCATACGGGAGGGTTAATGTATAGTAGAAAGGGTTTGGTGGATGAACCAATGTGCATATAATGGGATATTTTTTGAATAGGGACAAGAGTCACATGTGGCACTGTGGCAGTTGGGAAAAGAGGGTTCCGAGGTAATGGTTAATAATGAATTCAGAGGGCAGACGTTGTATGCAGGGCGAGTTACTTGTGATGGGATGTATTTTTTTAAACACTTGAAACCAGACTCTGTGTTTTGGTCGGTCACAGTCTAACAGGAATGTTTTAATTTGTAGATAACCCCTGATGAAGAGTCGGGTATGGCTCGAAATGCATTGGGTAAACACGGATTGACCATTGAGGATAACTTACGCACACTCCGTGCTTCAGAATAAGGCCTGGATGGGCATTTCGCAAGCATTAAGGAAACGGTGTATAAGTGTCTCTCGTGTGATTGGAGTAACTATAAGGATGTAAACTGGATTAACAGGTGTGCACTCTCACCTCCCTTCTTTGATGTATTACTTCACTGCGCATTGAAGAGTTGCACCCACGAATGAAAGCGATGAATTTCTAAATAATGAGAGAGTCACATGAGAGACTATGAAAAAAACCATTTCCCAAAGGGATTGACATGAACTACTTTGTGAGATACAAGATGGAGGACTGTTTGAAATATTTATCATCTAACAGATGTTGTTGGAGAATGCTCACATTAAAAGCGATTTAATGTACTAGTTAATAACACAATGTCACAAATGGCAACTACGGGTGGGCGGTGAATTCATGTAAATACATCGGAACAGATACGATTAAAGTGAATGATTTAAACACAGACAAACTAAGGGTAAGCACCAGAGTGAATCATGAGAGGCAGGGGCATGTGATGCATTATGGGATTTGTAGGATTGAGCACTATGGAGGGTTGATTTTTCCTAAAAGAAATGTTTTTACAATGCTGAGGGGACTCCAGTGGAGACTGGGTAGATGCACGAGTATGGCAGATAAACAAGGTACTGACAGGGTTAACGCATTAGTCTGAGGGAGAAAGAAATGATTTATAAACAGTTAGCGCACGAGGTTAAAATCAGCAGAAAGCGGCTAGTGAAAGGCAGTGACTGGGCGTCAACTTCTGAAAGGGATTAATTCCACAGTTTGTATAGTGCACATTAGGGCTGAGGTAGTTTAAGGAACAGCAATGTTTATTGGTTAAGTACAGAGGGGTGGGGAAGAGATTTAGGCATCTAAGTGGAGTGAAGGGCGTTGCACTAGAAGGATTACTAACACGAGGGAAAACTATCGGCAGGTCCGTTTGTGAAGGTATGTGTTTGTTTGGAAAACCTCATACGGGAGGGTTGATGTATAGTAGAAAGGGTTTGGTGGATGAACCAATGTGCATATAATGGGAGATTTTTTGAATAGAGACAAGAGTCACATGTGGCACTGTGGCAGTTGGGGAGCGAGGGTTCCGAGGTAATAGTTAATAATGAATTCAGAGGGCAGACGTTGTATGCAGGGCGAGTTACTTTTGATGGGATGTATTTTTTTAAACACTTGAAATCAGACTCTGTGTTTTGGTCGGTCACAGTCTAACAGGAATGTTTTAATTTGTAGATAACCCCTGATGAAGAGTCGGGTATGGCTCGAAATGCATTGGGTAAACACAGATTGACCTTTGAGGATAACTTACGCACACTCCGTGCTTCAGAATAAGGCCTGGATGGGCATTTCGCAAGCATTAAGGAAACGGTGTATAAGTGTCTCTCATGTGATTGGAGTAACTATAAAGATGTATTGAGAAGAAAAGGATTAAATGTGAATAAAAATCTGAAAAACTGAAAAATGTATGGCACTTTTGTGACAAAAGTAAGCAACGCTGTGCACCCGGATTGAGGCGTCTGTTCGCCTAACTTTTTTGACATTTCTACAAGCACGTGTTTGGGCAGATCACGGATAACCGGGCTTGCACGCACACGGATGAATTGTGAAAAAAATACAGAGGATGTAAACTCGATTAACAGGTGTGCACTCTCACCCCCCTTCTTTGCTTTATCAGCAGACCCCATATCTTAATTTAATTTAATTTAAAAAGTATTTGTTAAGCGCAACGTTCACCATGCGGTTTCTTGGCGCTATGGAGGCAAACTTTAGCAGTGACACAAACAAGACTAGAGAATAACAGGGAGGGGAAGGAATTACATTGGGAAAGCTTGGGTAAAAAGAAAAGTCTTGAGCTCTTTTCGAAAGGCAGGGTAGTGAGTAGCCGAACGTAAATGGTCAGGGAGGGAGTTCCAAAAGGAGGGTGCCAAAACAGAAAAATTGGATCCACCCCATTTCTTACGTCTGTATCTGGGGACTTGTAGGAGTGATTGGGTAGATGACCGCAGCTCGCGAACAGGGGTGTATTCTTTGAGTAAAGAAGAAATGAAGGCCGGAGCAGTCCCTTGGCGTGCCTGGAAGACCATGCAGCCAGTCTTAAATAAGGTTCGCTCCTTTACAGGCAGCCAGTGCAGTGCTTTCAGCAGGGGGGTGGAATGATGGAAACGAGAAAGTCCGTGGATCAATCTGGCCGCCTGGTTTTGAACCAGCTGGAGCTTCTGGAGACTATAAGCCGGGATGCCGTTGTAAAGGGCATTGGCGTAGTCCAGCCGGGAAACAACCAGGGCGGACATGATTAACCTGAGGGCAGAAGGAGAAAAGAAACGGGAAACAGAGCGGATGGTGCGGAGAACAAGAAAGCAAGAAGATACAACAGAACTGATTTGTGAATGGAGGTTGAGATGGTTATTGAGTTTGATACCCAAGGTTTTAACTGAGGAAGAGGGTGTGGGAGGGGGTCCCAAAGAGGAGGGCCAGAAGAGGGAGTTCCAGGGACTGGATGAACCACCTGTAAGGACCAACTCTGTTTTATCACGGTTCAACTTCAGATGATTGTGGTTCATCCAGTCCCTGATAAAAATCATAATAGACTGAAAGTTAGAGATAGAATGAGGAGAAGAGGAAAGGTTGAAGATAAGCTGGAGGTCATCTGCGTAGTTAAACACAGTGACCTCCAGCTGTTGAAGGGCAAAAATCAAAGGATAGATATAGAGATTGAATAGGAGGGGAGAAAGGGAAGAGCCCTGAGGGACACCACAAGTGAGTTGAAGTTGAGTGGCCGAGAAATCCCCCAGCCGAACCGCCTGGGTACGGTCCCTCAGGAAGGACGCTAACCACACCAGGGCTGGGCCCTTGACCCCCGCCGCTCCGACACGGGACAGTAGGATGGTATGATCAACCGTGTCGAAGGCGGCGGAGAGGTCGAGGAGCACCAAGGCCTGGTTGTTGTCATGGTCCATGCCCTCCCTGAGATGGTTCAGGACCGACACCACGACGGACTCGGTGGAGTGCCTAGGCCGAAAGCCCGCCTGGCTGGACGCAAGGCCACCATTTGCTTCCACATGGGCACTGAGGACTGATGTAACGTGTCGCTCTAGTACCTTGCCCAGATAGGGCAGGAGGGAAATGGGGCGGTAGTTGGCTGGGATAGAAGGGTCCAGCCCAGGCTTCTTAAGAATAGGGACTACGGTGGCAGATTTCAAGGCTGGAATTACTACACCCTGAGCCAGCGAGCTGTTAAGAAAGGATAAAGGTGGTTTGGGGCAGACCGAGTAGATTTGTTGGAGGATATAGGCAGGGCAGGTATCCGCCGGGGAACCAGATTTTATTTTGGGGAGTGTTGCAAGGAATGCCTCCTCAGTGAGCGGAGGGAAGGAGGAAAGAAAGCAATGAACAGTCGGAGGAGTAGGCTCCACAAAAGCGTGGGAAGGAGGTGGGATGTTAGCTCTGATATTGACAATTTTTTCCAAAAAATAGATGTTCAATGAATCGCAGAGGGACTGGGAAGGGGGAGGTTTGGGGGAAGCTCTGTCAGAATACGCCAGGTCCTGGACAATGGAGAAGATCTCCCTGGACTTGTTCTCCGCTGCCAATATTTTCGCTGAGAAATGAGCTGTTTTGGCGCTCAATATAGCTTTTTTATAGTCATTCAGCAAAAATAAATAGGACTTTTTTAATAAGGGGCAGTAGTCCGTTCTCCAGTGCCTTTCTGCACGCCGAAGAGTCAGCTTCTTTGCCTTTAGATCGTCACCAAACCAGCGATTGGATTCCTTAGGTCTTTGAGTGGATATCCGTCGTAGTGGGGCTGCCTTATCACAGCCTCCCGCAAGCCAGGTGTCAATGGCGGCGGCTTGGGAGGTGGAAGATAGGCCCTCAAGGTTAGGTGCGGAGGTTAGCAGCGAAGATGACAGGGCGGGAAAGTCCACCCTATTCCAATTGCGTGCCCAGATATTTTTGGCAGGTGGAATCTTAGTTGCCAACCTAGGGTGGAGAGAAAAGGATACCGTGGCGTGGTCTGACCAGGGACATGGGGACACGGTCATGGAAGAGACCGATACATTAAGGGACCAGACCTGGTCAAGTACATGACCGTGAGTGTGGGTGGGAGTGTGTAAGTGAGAGGCAAAGTTAAGGGAAGTGAGTGAGTCGGAAAATTGTTTGGAAGCTAAGCTTTCCTGAGGGTCTGAGGGCCAGTAATTAAAATCCCCTAGTACCAGAATAGAGGCATGATTTATAGCTAAAGTGGCTAACAGGTCCTGAAAAGCCGGCAGGAATGACTGGGTAGGTTGGGGTGGGCGGTACATCAGTAAGCAAGTGAGCGGGGGAGGGAAAGCCAGAGAACGAGCTACCAGGTGCTCGGTGGAGTTGATAGTGAGGGAAGGAAGGAGTTGAAAATTATACTCGGCTCTAGAAATAAGGGCTACTCCACCTCCTGACTTACCCCCTGATCGATCGGCACGAAGGGCCACATAAGAGGTAGGGAGAGCAGCCAACAGAGAGGGCAATGAGGTTTCACAGAACCATGTTTCTGTTAGAAATAACATATCAGGCCGGTGGGTGTCCAACAGCACAAATAGCTCTTGATGGTGCTTTACGGCCGACCTGGTATTAAGTAAAATAAGAGATAGAGGGAGGGGAGGAGGTGCAGGGGAAGGGTCAAGTGGGTGGGACGAGGAGAGTGAGAAGGTGGGGGATACCGGATAATGGGGATTAAGATACAGACCAGAATCAGTGATGTGTCTGATGGTAGAAGCTGCTAAGGGCCAAGGGCCACGAAGAGCGATGAGAGCCGAGGAGGAATAGGGAGGTACATATGGCCGCGCCCCTAGCCCTGTCCGGCCGCGGACGGGCGCAGACGGGCAGGACTTTGGCTTGACTTCGGCGCGCCTTCGTCGCGCCCGCTGCGCTTGTCCGCTGCGCTCCCTCATTGGGGGACGACTAAATAGGGGCGGAGCGCGGGGGTGTGGCGTCGAGCTAGGTCGCCTGACCTGCCCAGCTCAAGATGGCGCCCACACTCCACCGAGCCCTGAGGTGAGTTATAAAAGATAAGGCTCCAGTTGCCTTTAGGAAGGTCCAAAAATGATAAAAGTAATTTTTAAAAGGCGGCGCCGCTGCTCTCGCTCAGCAGGGCGTCAGCGTTTCAACAGTCTCAAATGGCACACTGCAGGCGCGAACCCACTGCCACCGGGGTCGCCTGCCTCCAGGCTGAGCTCTGCAGACGCTGCTCCTAAATAGGGGCGGAGCGCGGGGGGTGTGGCGTCGAGCTAGGTCGCCTGACCTGCCCAGCTCAAGATGGCGCCCACACTCCACCGAGCCCTGAGGTGAGTTATAAAAGATAAGGCTCCAGTTGCCTTTAGGAAGGTCCAAAAATGATAAAAGTAATTTTTAAAAGGCGGCGCCGCTGCTCTCGCTCAGCAGGGCGTCAGCGTTTCAACAGTCTCAAATGTCACACTGCAGGCGCGAACCCACTGCCACCGGGGTCGCCTGCCTCCAGGCTGAGCTCTGCAGACGCTGCTCCTAAATAGGGGCAGAGCGCGGGGGGTGTGGCGTCGAGCTAGGTCGCCTGACCTGCCCAGCTCAAGATGGCGCCCACACTCCACCGAGCCCTGTGGTGAGTTATAAAAGATAAGGCTCCAGTTGCCTTTAGGAAGGTCCAAAAATGATAAAAGTAATTTTTAAAAGGCGGCGCCGCTGCTCTCGCTCAGCAGGGCGTCAGCGTTTCAACAGTCTCAAATGGCACACTGCAGGCGCGAACCCACTGCCACCGGGGTCGCCTGCCTCCTATCTTAGTGCTTAGAAGGTAGTTTTTACATCAGAGGAAATGCAGAGCTCTTCTCCCTGGAAAGGTCCCTCTCCAAGTGTGTAACAAACGAACATACAATCCCATACTATCGTAGCACGGGTGTCCAGCAGCCTAGAGCTGTGTAGCATGTTTTGTCTAAGTGCTAGGGACTGACCAGAACAGAATAACAAGGGGCATTGTTTATCGACCTTGCACATCGTGTTCAGTCTAAACTCCAGGAACAGGAAGAGAACGCAGAAAGCAGACAGTTCTCATGTGAAAGGCACAAACAGAGTCTTGCAACATAAAGTCATGTAGTAACACGCACAAAAGCAGCATCATGGAAGCAGAGCTCATGCTAATTTAGCAATGTCAAAAATTTTCCCAACGGCCATACTATAAGTAGTCCCTAATCAAAACTGTAATCATTTCCACCTACACTTATGACAGACACATTCATCATCTCTACCACAAGATTTGTCAGAGATGCAATCAGTCTATAGTGTTACCCGAACCATCTCTGCTTACCACTAACACAGTCTCCATCATCTACAATACCATCACTGCTACAGATGTCATTCATCTAATCTGTAATCATCACCACACACGCTTATCACAAACATAATCATCATCTCCGTCACAAGATCTGTCACAACTTTTATCATTCTACAGCATAGGAAGGACCATCAGTGCTTACCACTGACACAGACACAATCAGCATCATTTACAGTACCATCCCTGCCTTAGAAGTCCCTCATCTAATCTGTAATCATTACCACCCACGCTTACGGCAAACACAATCATCACCTCCACCATAAGACCTGTCACAGATGCAGTCAATCTACAGTGTAACCAGAATCATCTCTGCTTACCACACCTACATCATCTACAGTAATATCCCTTCTGCAGATGTCACTCATCTAATCTGTAATCACCACCTCCCACGCTTGGTACAGACACGAGCATTCATCTCCGCCACAAGATCTGTCACAACTGTCATCAATCTACAGTATGAGAAGAACCATCTGTGATCACCACTGACACAATCAGCAACATCGATGCTGATTCAGATGTCCCCCATCTAATCCGCAATAATCACCACCCACGCTTATTACAAACACAAATATCATCTCCAGCAAAAGACCTGTCACAGATGCAGTCAATCTACATTAGGACCCACACCATCTCTGCATACCACTGACACAAACCGCATCATCGATAATAGCATCCCTGCCGCAGATGTCTCTCATCTAATCTGTAATCATCACCACCCATGCTTATCAAAGACACACGCATCATCTTCACCACAAGATCTGTCACAGATGCATCTACTCTACAGTGAAACTAGCATCATCTCTGCTTGCCACTGGCACAATCCACATCATCTACAGTACCATTCCTGCAGCAGATGTCACTCATCTAATCTGTAATCATCACCACCCACACTTATAACAGACACAACCATCATCTCCACGACAAGATCTGTCACAGAGGGAGTCAATCTAATGTTTTACCAGCATAATCTCTGTTTACCACTGCAACAACCTGCATCATCTGCAGTACTATCCCTGAGCAGATGTCACTCATCTAGTCTATAATCATCACCACAACTATTACTAATCTACAGCGTAAAAAGGACCATCTGTGTTTACCACAGACACAATCAGCAGCATCCACATTAACATCCCTGACTCCAAGATTGTTGCTAAGGGTCTAAACACCAATGTTAAGGTATGCACCTTTACTGTTATTTTTGGCATTTTGGACACTAATGAACCTAATATTGTTTTAAGTAAAAACCAGAAATATCTTTTATTTACTTCAATGTTATTAGCTAGACGTGAGGTGTGTATAAATTGGATTCTTCCATCTCCTCCTAAGGTGGAAGACTGGCTCTGTTCAGTTGACAAGTTTAGGAAATGTTGCAGGGTAGGAAGAGACGTTCAATGATTCCAACTAACGCGATCATATAAATTCAAGGGAATCATCATGGTGGCTCTGTGGTGGTAATACTCAAAGAATATGTAGGTTTTTTAAGACATGGTCTTACCTCGCAATCCAAGGGCAGTCTCTTTTCCAATGAACAGGAGGTGACCTTGCTTGCTATAACCATGAAGATCGCATAAATGAGGACTTAAAAAAAATAAAAAAATCCCTGCCTCAGATGTCCCTCATCTAATGTGTAATAATCACCACCCATGCTTATCACAGACACAAACATCATCTCCGTGACAAACCCTGTCACAGATGCAGTCAATCTACTGTGTAACCAGCACCATCACTGCTTACCACTGACTAAATCAGCATCATCTACAGTACCATCCCTGTCGCAGATGTCAAACATCTAATCTGTGATCATCACCACCCACGCTTATCACAGACACAAGCATCCTATCCACTACTGGATCTGTCAGAGATGCAGTCAATCTACAGTGTAACCAGCACAATCTCTGATTACCACTGACACAATCTACATCATCTTCTATACCATTTCTGCCACAGATGTCAGTCATCTAATCGGTAATAATCACCATCCATACTTATCATAGACACAAGCATCATCTCCTCCACAATACCTGTCACACATGCAGTCAATCTACAGTGTAACCAGCACCATCTCTGCTTACCACTAACACACTCTGCATCATCTACAGTACCATCCCTGCAGAAGATGTCACTCATCTAATCTGTAATCATCACCCCCCATGCTTTTTACAGACACACGTATCATCTCCATCCCAAGACTTGTCACAGATGCAGTCAATCTACAGTGTAACCAGCACCATCTCTGCTTACCACTGACTAAATCAGCATAATCTTCAGTACCAACCCTGTCCGGATGTCACACTTCTAATCTGTAATCATCACCACTCACGATTATTACAGACATAAGCGTCATCTCCACCACAAGACCTGTCACAGATGCAGTCCATCTACAACATAACCAACACCATCTCTATTTCCCACTGACACAATCTGCATCATCTATAATGCCATTCCTGCCATAGATGTTATTTATCTGCAATCATCACCACCCACGCTCATCACACAGAAGCATCATCTCTACCAAAAGACCTGTCATTGATACAGTCAATCTAAAGCATAACCAGCACCATCTCTACTTCCCACTGATACAATGAATATCATCCACAGTACCATCACTGCAGCAGATTTCACTTATCTAATCGGTATAAAGCACCACCCTTGCTTATCACGGACACAAGCATCATCTCCGTCACAAGATCTGTCACAACTGTCATCAATCAACAGTGTTATAAGGAACATCTGTGTTTACCACTGACACAATCAGCATCATCTACAATACCATCACTGCCGCAGATGCCACTCATCTAATCTATAATCATCACCACTCATGCTTATCACAGACACAAGCAGCATCTCCTCCACAAAACCTGTCTCAGATGAAGTCAATCTAAAATGTAACCAGCACCATCTCTGCTTACCACTTACACATTCCGCATCATCTACAGTACCATCACTGCTGCAGATGTCACACATCTAATCTGTAATCATCACTACTCAAGCTTATCACAGACACAAGCATCATCTCCACCACAAGACCTGTCACAGATGCAGTCAATCTACAGCGTAACCAACACCATCTCTGTTTCCCACTGACACAATGAATATCATCTACAATACTATTGCTGCCGCAGATGTCACTCATCTAATCTGTAATCATCACCACCCACACTTATCACAGACACAAGTATCATCTCCACCACAAGACTTGTCACAAATGCAGTCAATCTACAGTGTAACCAGCACCTTTCCTGCCACAAGTGTCAATCATCTAATCTGTACTCATCACCACCCATGCTTATCACAGCCACAAGCATCTTCTCCATCACAACACCTCTCACAGATGCTGTCAAGCTCAGTGTAGCCAGCACCATCTCTGCTTACCACTGACACAGTACGCATCATCTATAGTAGCATCCCTGCAGCAGATTTCCTGCATCTAATCTGTAACGGTCGCAACCCATGCCAATCATAGACAAAAGCAGCATTTCCACCACATGACCTGTCACAGATGCAGTCAATATAAAGTTAACCAGTTCAATCTCTGCTTACCATCAACACAATCTGCATAATCTACAGTACCATTCGTGCTGCAGATGTCACTCATCTAATCTGTAATCATCACCACCCACACTTATCACACACACAAGCATCATCTCTGTCACAACATCTGTCACAGTTGCCATCAATCTACAGCATAGGTAGGACCATCTGTGCTTACCAATGACAGAATCAGCATCATCTACAGTATCATGCCTGCCACAAAATTCCCTCATCTAATTTGTAATCATCACCACCCACGCTTAAGATAGACACAATCATCATCCTCACCACAAAACAATCAATCTACAGTGTAACCAGCACAATTTCTGCTTTGCATTGACACAATCCGCATCATCTACAGTACTATCCTGCCGCAGATGTCACTCATCTAATCTTTAATCATCACCACCCACGCTCATTACACACACAAGCATCTACTCCGTCACTAGATCTGTCACAACTGTCATCAATCTACAGTTTAAGAAGGACCATCTGTGTTTCCCTCTGACACAATCAGCTTCATCTACAATACCGTTAGTGCCGCAGATGTCACTCATCTAATCTGTAATCATCACCACCCATGCTTATCACAGACACAAGAAGCATCGCCACCACAAGACCTGTCACAGATACATTCAATCTACAATGTGCCAGCACCATCTCTGTTTATCACTGACACAATCCACTTCCTTACATGATCTTATCCCATGTTGCATAAAGATAGGCCTTAGATATCTGTGTCTCTGTTGTGATAAGCGTACGCAGCCACATACGATATAGGTAACTGAGTCAGAGTCGTAATTACACAGCCTACATTGCTCCTGCCCCAAGGCCCAGTTATTCCAACGTGCCCAGTACTCCCTGATTGGTGTAGTTACAGTCTCCTACACATGAGAAGGGGCATATTTTAGATCAAATTTTTTCGACCGTTCCGGTGGTCCTTTCCTCCCTTGCCCCAGTTCTCTGGTCGTACCATTTCCTAGCGGATTTCACGTTAGTACATCAGCCTGTGGCCGCCCGCATTTCGCAGCGGCTCGCTGCTCGTAGTTCTAGAGCCTTCCACAAAGTCACCCCGGTCATGATCACCCAGGCCTTAGAAACCCATCCTTGTGTTCTTACGGGCAGTTTGGAGGATGATGTGGTGTGTTTTCAGAATTGGCTCACTGCACGTCTGGAATCCTTGGCACCATCTCGCCAGGTTAGGTCTGAACTGGCACGAGCATCAGCCCCGTGGTTCTCTGCTGCCTTGGCGGCCAAGAGAAGGCACTGCAAGAGGCTGGAGAGAATTTGGAGGAGGCACTATGATACATCGGCTAAGCAGTCTTACAGAGTAGCAGTGAAAGAATATCACAGGGAGATCGTTGCAGAGAAAAAATCCTTTTTGGCCAAAAGGATCGAGGAAGCAGACAGCTCCTGCAAAGAGATCTTTAAGATTGTTAAAGAATTCACCTCCCCCTCCTGCTGCACTCCTGCGTCTGCTTTCTCGGAACCTTGGGTCATGGAGCTTGCAGTATTTTTTACTAATAAAATACGTACTATCCAGTCAGCTTTGCAAGGAACCCAGATCAGCTTGAGTACGGGTTCAGCGGTCGACGGCCTTTCCAACCCCGGGTTATGCCCACTAGTTATGCATATGGATTCCGTGGGCCCTACCCTGCACTGTTTTCCCTCTTTAGAGCCTCAGGTCTCGCTTGACCTTTTGTCTAGCCTGAAATCTGGCTCTCCTCTGGACCCTTGTCCCGCCAAGTGTCTTGTGACCCTGGCACCTGCCCTTAACCCGATCATCAACCCTCTCATTAATGCATCTTTGAAGTCGGGCAAAGTCCCCTCCTCCTGGAAACAGGCCTTAGTTCTTCCCCTCATTAAAAAACCGAATGCAGATGCCAAACTGCATTCCAACTATAGGCCTATCTCGCTGCTTCCTGCCCTGGCCAAGATCACTGAAAAGTATGTTCATTCCACCCTTACCAACTTTGTAGAGGGTAACTCCCTTTTACACCAGTCACAGTCTGGATTTAGATCTAACCTGAGCACCGAGACCGCTCTACTTGAGGTAACTGAGATTGTGAAGGAGACCCTCGATAGGGGTGGAAAGGCCCTGCTCATCATGCTTGATTTGTCGGCGGCCTTCGACACCGTCCCCCATGACCTCCTCCTAATTAGACTCTGGGAGATTGGGCTGCGAGGTACGGTGTTCGCATGGTTTCAGTCTTTTTTGGCCGATCGGAGACAAACGATCTGGGCTCCCCCTTTCTCCGCCCGGATGCCGCAGCTTGAGGTAGGGGTCCCGCAGGGCTCCATACTGAGTCCTTCCCTCTTTAATATCTTCCTTACACCTCTTGCGGCACGGGTGGAGGAGCTAGGGGCCCAGATCATATCCTATGCGGATGACACACAGCTCCTGTTCACTTGTGACAGGGGTTGTGACTTCGATGGAGCAGCCATTCGGAAGTGTTTGGAGTTTGTGTTTGACTGGTTTGCGAAAAACGGCCTCAAATGCAACTCCGACAAATCCGAGATATTGTTCTTTGGCTGTTCTGCAGACCCGCGATGGAAGCAATGGTGGCCTTCGGCCATGTCTCCCCCTGCCAGCGATTCGGTCACAGCTAAGAACCTGGGTATGATGGTCGACAACACTCTTTCCTTCAAAACCCAGGTTGCTGGCTTGACTGGGAAGTGCTTTGCCATCTTAAGGATGTTGCGTAAGTTTCTGCCCTATTTATCTTTGGAGCATAAGAAAATCACGGTGCAAGCATTAATTGGCTCGCGCCTAGACTACGCCAACATCCTTTACTTAGGTCTTCCTGAATATCTGCTGACTCGTCTACAGATAGTTCAAAATTCTGCAGCCAGAGCAATCTTCGGTCTAACTAGAAGATCTAGGGCCAGCAGTCTCCTTGTCTCTCTACACTGGTTGCCGATTCGTAAGCGTATCTTCTTCAAGACCCTAACTACAGCGTTTAGGGCGCTTCACAATTTCGGCGCTGAATATCTGCAGAGAAGGGTCAATTTTTATCTTCCATCTAGACCTCTGAGATCTGCTGCCCAGGCCAAGGCTATCGTTCCAACAGTGAAGCGTGCTCGCTGTGGAGGTCGCTCCTTTAGTTACCTTGCACCCCGCCTCTGGAACACACTGCCCCTGACGTTGCGGGCATGCACCAATCTCTCCGTGTTTAGGAAAGGACTTAAAACTCACCTGTTTGCTTTGTAATGCTGTTATGGTTAATTCTGGTTTTATTTTCTGTTATGGCTGTTTGTTTGCTGCTGGTATTTGGTGTGATGATCTTAAGCGCCGGGACGCTCTTTGGAGCAGCTGAGCGCTCTACAAAACAAACAGTAACATAACATAACAGTAACATTATCGGTGTTATAGAATGATCTCGAAAGCAAACTTTCCATTTCCTGATCTCAAGTATGGTTGGCAGAGAAAGTCTTCATGGGATGCTGCAAGCTCCTCCGCACCTCTGGTGCATCTTGCCTTGTTGAAGTCCAGATCCCTCTAGGCCTCTTTGGCATATTCCTTTAATTTGCTTTTTAGTTCTACTTTGCTTATTGGGAGGCTGGCAAAAGTGCTTGATCCAAGTTTTGTGTTGAGCCAGGTGGCTCCTGGTACTTCACCAAGGCGATTTTCTTGTCCAGAAACATTGCCTTAAGGGCATCCCGCAGGGACTAAAGGTCAGACCAACTCACCTGAAGATGGTAATTGATTATTACTTTTTTGCGTGCTACATTCATGCTTACTAGGTTGAATTCCAGACGTATTAAAGGCAAGTGTGCTCGGGCATACCAAATTACATTGTGTCGTTCTGCTCAATTGTCTCGAATAGCCTTTCTGGATAGGCAAGGTGACCATAGCCTATTGTTGCTACCAGTTTAGCCCCGATGTCACTTCGAATTGCCTCAGCCAAATGGCTGTTTAGCTTATGGTGGAGTGTAGGTAGAGAGAACGTGCTTTTTGCTGCTTTAGGTGCTATCGCCTTTATTTGCAGTGTTTGTTTCCCTGTGTCCATCAGCCAAACTCCAAGATAGTTATACTTGGAGAACGTGTCAACCTTTAGCGGGCCGAGTTGCCATTTGAGTTGGTGTTTTAGAGGGCTTTAGTCAAAAATCAGGACTTTTGTTTTACCAGCATTTGCGTGGAGGGCGTTGCGTTTGTTGTATGTGTGTAAAATATCCAGGGCCCTCCTCATTCCATCTGGTCCATCAAGACCAAGTCATCCGCATACTATATTATTGGTAATGTTTTCCATCCTAGAGATGGTGGAAAGGTTCTGCCTTACAATAATTCTTCCCCAAGGTCTGCTTTACATAATTTGAATAAAGTCGGGGCGAGTATGCACCCCTGCTTTAAGCCTCTATTGGTGAGGATCTGGCCGGTGGCGTGTGATTTTGTTTGCTTGATCCTCACCCATGTGTCCATGTATAAAGCTGCTATTGCTGTGAGCAGTTGTTTCGGGATGCCCCAACCTGCCAGTTTTCTCCATAGGGTGTTGCAGTCGATGCCGTCAAAGGCAGCGCTATAGTCGACAAAGCAGGCACATAATGGGGGCGTATTTATTTCACTCGCCTTTGAGTCCAGATAGGTCAGGGCGATGATGTTGTCTAGGGTCAATGCATTGGGTCTAAACCCTGTCTGATAGGTGGAATGATTTTGTTATCCGTTATCCATTGCTCTAGTTATGTTAGGATGACTCGGGCAAAGATTTTGCCATCCACGTCAAGAAGGGCAATTAACCTGAAGTTTTTCGGCTGAGTTGGGTCTCCTTTTTTATGAATTGGGTAGAGGATCAAGCCCTTCCATGCTTCCGGTATGGCTGATGTGGCCAGGCATTCGTTAAATAGATTGAGATTCACAGGAGCCCAGAAAGTTCAGTCATCTTTACAGATGGTCCCTGGTATGCCATTCAGTCTTGGAGCCCCATTGCTCCAGCTATTTTTTAGTCTCTTTAGTACCTCTGCCCTTGTTACTGTTATAGTGTGTCCTCCAAGTCTTTAGTTTGTTCGAGTCTACATATAGGCTCTCCACGTGCTGCTCCCACTTGATTGCTAGTACAATGTTTTCCTTCCTATATGACGTAGTTGCTAAGCTGTTTATGTATTTCCAGAATTCTTTGGATTTGCTGGGCATTAGCAAGGGGTATTTGTGTTTCCACTGTTCCTGAGTTTCCTGTTGTTTTTGGCACTACACACTCTTTTTGTATTGATTTGTGGCCTCTTTCAGTTTCCTTTCAGTGGCTCTGGCTCTTTCCTTTCTATGTTGTTGAGCAGCGTTTTGGTATGTTTTTTTCTCTCTAGAATCTTTCGTGTTCCAGGAATTTATGGCCACCGACCTTCTTTCGGCACAGTTTGACGTTCCTTTTGGCTTTGTGGAGTTAGTGACTCATAGAGCTTGTCTAAGACTGAGGACCACTGCCCTGTCTTTGTTGTTTCGTGGGTCCATTGTGCAGTTGTAAAAGTGCGTTTTCTGCCTTTATAGTTGATCATTATAACTGGCCTGCATTTGTTTCGGACTTACAGCCGGCTGGATTTAAGTTTTTGTGGATCTTTGCACTTATGTTGATATCTATGGAATCAGATTGTGGTTGCTTTCGTTCCTCCGGTGTATTTGCTAAGCTGTGCACCTCTTTAGTAGCTCCCTGCTTAGAAAGATGTAATCCAAAGTCGATATGTCTCTGTAAGTGTAGGTCATAGTGCCATCTGTAGACTCCACTAGCGCCGCTGACCTGAGATCGAAGACACAGATGCATGCTTTTAGAATCATTCTTTGTTGGCCTCCTTGAGATATTTCAGATTGGTCTAAATTTTCAGGTATTGGAGTCACCAGTCATTATGTACTGATCTCCTGGATGTTCATATATGAATGGCTTTATGTGTTCGGTTATGTTCTTCACTATGGCCAATTTTGTGTCTCTAAGTGGATTTATGTACAGGTTTATCAAGGATATTAACTTGGGCATTTTGTCTAGTGCTAGGCCGTTTATGTTGACTGTCTGTAAGCCACAGGTGTTGTTTGGCCATTCTTTGATTTTCACTTGTAGATCTAATTTCACATAGATTGCAAGACCTCCCATTGATCTTTCGAACAAGTTTTTTGTCTATACTGGTATACAGCTGACTTGAAAATCTGGGATAGGAATGGGGCGGTCGACCACATTTCTTGCGTGCATATGATATCTCCTGTGTTTAGAAATTCCAGTATTTTTCCATCAGTCATGAGGGAGTATAGGCCCACAACGTTCCAGTTAGTTATCCGAAATGCACATTTTTGGGGCTTTGTTGTTTTTAGTTGTCTTCCATTTTCTCCCCTCAGAATTCGACCGCCCTCTAGTCGTAAGGGCTGTGGGGAGCCAGGCCCAGTCAAGCTTTTCCGTGTGTGTGTGTGAATGAGTTGCTCCTCTGTCTTAACGTTTTTGCTCCTGCAATTGCACAGTTGGATTTTGATTGTGCTCCTTTCAAGAGTGGAACAAGTGTCTTTTTGGGTTCCCCTTAAAATTGTATTTGGTCTTTCGTGGGGTATTGTTGTGTGCTGTAGTAAGTCATCGGAGCTTCTGAGTTGGTGCTTCTATTGTGTCCTCTTGCTTTACCAGTTTGCTCAGTACTTCTGTTTGTGGTTCTTTTTGAGCGATTCTATAGGCTTTGACTGTTCTTTTATTGACCATGTGTGCTTTGCGCAATTTCTTTTTTTGTCTCCACAACAGTTGTGTCGTCTTCTCATCTGGTTGTGCCTTATTAGTTTGAGTGCCTCTGGCTTGTGCTGGGGTCTGGTTGCATTCAAGATCTTCATTGGTTGGTTGCAAAGGCATTGCAATCATAGAGTATGGAAGCCCTTGCTTGCATACCAGGCCTCACTGCTTGCTTCTTGTGTTTTTTGGTCTGATGGTGCACGCCCATTATCTAGTAATTCATTCTCCTTCTTACTCTCTATTGCTGATTGTGTGATAGTCCTCTCGCTCTGCTGTTTGCTTTCATAGATACGTTTACATTGATTGATCAGGGGGGGCGTGGCCAAGTGTCGAACATGGTGGACGTGTAGTCCCTGAGCTCCGTCCTCAGCCCTGAATACGAGCAATTTATCCTGACATCCCTGCCTGCAACCAACCTGAAACCTGCCCACGGAGTCTCAGAGAGCAAGCGGAGTGCAGCGGTGAGGTGCTGATTCCCCCGCACCGCGCCGTAACAGCAACGAGGCCATGGTGTTTTTGCGGCCTGCGGCGCAGCGTGAAGCCTCGGTTGAGTGGCCTGCCCGACCTGCTCCCGACCATTGCCGCATCCAGGCCGGATCCCTGGACCGGCGGCGAGCCGCGACTCCTGCGGAGGCGCCGGGATGCGTGGGGAGCCCTCTGCTCTGCCCGCGGCCCCGCTGCCTCCCCCCGACCTGCTTTAACCCTCGGCCGGCTTGCACTGTTGCGGCCCCGCCCGGGACGCGGAGCCCCCCCGGACCAGCTCACAGCCCGCCAGCACCAACAGCGGCGCCCACGCCACCAACGACACGAGTGAGGTCAGTGGGGCGGGTGGAGCGTGTAGCCCCCCGTCGGACCTGTGGGCTCAGCTTCTCTCTGGCTACACCTCACGCTCAGGGACGAGGGACGGCCCGCCATCGAGGCTCCCCATCGGCGCCATCGTGTCTACACGCCGGGACCGAGGGGGACCCCTGGGGTCTTGGCCATGGCGTCTTCTTTACCCCCTGGGCCACACGATAACGGGCGGAATTTGAGGATCTAACGTGAGGTGGCACACATCGAAGGCCCGCAGACCGACATTGCCCTGCCGTTTCTGGGGTCTGTACCGCAACACCGCCATTGCTTTACTCTGACGCAACTCGGACCCCCCGCAACCACTGCCTGCCTCCCTGAGTGAACACTTGCAGGGGTTGCGGTTGACGGCTGCAGCTACTTCGGCGCCACCCTGTTCACGAGGTCAATGGGCAGACACAGGGGTAAGACCCAAGACCAGGGCGCTCCGACGGACATGCAGTCCACGGGCTCCGAGGACCCGCTTGCCTCTTCAAGTGCGGACATCATCCCGCCGACTGGACAGGGATCCCAGGACGCCAAGTTGGACCTTATCCTGAACAAAATACGCGCGACGCGCGAAGCACTGGAGTCGCGTATAGACAGTATGGCAACTGGCTTATCCCTACTGCGGGCTGACCATAACAAATTGGCGGAGCGGGTCTCCGAACAGAAGATAGCGCTGAGCGACCTCATACCACAACAGACTGAGCATTCCACGAGGTTGGAGAACGTAGAGAAACAGCTCCGACACCTCCGGGACAGTGTGGACGACGCGGAAGGGCGTGCCCGCCGCAATAATGTCCGCATTTTGGGCATTCCGTAGAGAAGCGAGGGGAGGAATCCCACCCAATTCGTGGAGGACTGGCTACGAAAATTGGTGGGCCAGGAAGATCTCACTGCCCTATACAGTGTAGAACGGGCACACAGAATGCCGTCGCGACCTCCTCAACCGGGGGCACCACCTCGCCCCTTAATTGCACGCCTTCTCCATTATAGAGATCGGGACACTGTTCTAAGAGCGGCTAGAGAGAAAGCGCTGATACGATTCGAAGATAAGAACATCTCAGTATATCCTGATTTCACACCCACAGTGCAACGAGCCCGGTCCACCTTCCTGGGTGTGTAGCGCAAATTGCGAGACAGAAATATGAAATATTCGCTTCTGTTCCCCGCCAGGCTCAAAATACTCCATGGCAACAAATCTCACTTCTTCGATACGCCAGAGGAGGCGGAGGAATGGATGGTAGTCACGCTAACTCCACCGAACTCTCAAGAGCCACTCGCAGATCGTCATAGCGGTGGTCGCGGGAGCCCACCGGGCAAACAGAATGACGCTTCCGATCCAGGACGCCACCCTTCACAGGATGCACCGACGAAAACGCACCCTTCCGGAGGTCAGTCGGCGGGTCGTTCGCCACCGCAGATGCGGCTCACAGAGGAGGCACTGGCCGCTCACGACGCGGGAGCGACTGGAGATGGAATCACCGTTACCACCGACACTCACACTGAGGTGTCCGGATCAGTGGACAGCATACAACTATTTCCTAAGATCACAGCTCAGATGGCAGCGGAGTTCTGAGCGGCAACACGATTGATCCCCTCCAGGTGGTAACGTATGACTGATCCTTTTCTACAGGTATAATGGGTTGCATACGGGACCACCCTTCCGTGGGCTACCATGCCCATGCAGGCCGTAAAGTGACAGTTTCCAGAGGCCTACTTCCCCCAGTATGCACACAAACCTGACTGACTTGTGCTCACGATGGGCACCTTGGTTTGGCTCCCGAGCCCGTTGGTTTGGGGACCTTATTGTTAAGGGGTACATGTTCGCAGGACACTCTCGCCCTGTAGCAACACAGAACTGACGTGGTCACCCGGGTGCTTCAGTATAACGCATCACACAGATGGTTATGGGGCCTCTTAATGTTTACCAATTGTGCACCTGGAATGTGAGGGGCATGGGTTCAGTACACAAACGCCATAGAATTTTGGCTCAACTGAACCGCAGGGGGACACAGATTGCTTGCCTCCAGGAGACACATTTGAACAATGATGAAAACATGAAGCTACGCAAGAAATGGAGAGGGCAGCTCTTCGCTACCTCCTATTCCGCGTTCTCCAGGGGGGCGGCGATTTGGCTCCGCAACTCTGTCCCTTTCCAGATGTTGGAGCAGAGGATTGATCTGGAAGGACGTTATGTGTTTGTGCGGGGACTGTGGGATGGGGCTGCCATTGTACTTGGTTGTGTGTACTCACCGAATGCAGGTCAAACAGAGTTTTTGTCAACTATAAATGGAGTGCTTGCGGGTTGGGCTGCTCACCGATGGATAATTGGGGGAGATTTTAATGCTGTGCTCAATGTTACGCTAGATAGGTCACACCCCCCCTTGCAGGCCGCTGAGAGCAGGAAACAGGCGGACGCTCTGACACGGTGGGCTGAGGGCTGGAATTTGGCGGACGCATGGCGCAGCGCGCACTCACGAGAGAGAGAATATACCTTTTTTTCCCCACCCCACCAACTTCACACCAGGATAGACCATGTCTTCTGCTCCCGCTCCCTCACAGACTCAATTGTCCAGACGCAACACATGGGGAAACTCTATCAGATCACAGCCCCGTTGAGCTCACTTGGCAGTGGGGCAGGCGGCTGGCCCCCATCCCGACCTGGAGACTGTCTCCGGATCTCCTTGAAGACTCGGTCTTCCGGTCATCCCTGTCCGACACTATAGCAACCTACTTCTCCACAAATGTGAACACCGCCAGCTCCCGGCAGATAGAATGGGACGCTTTTAAGGTCTGTCTCAGGGGGGCGGCGATGACTACCCGAGTGGGCATGAAGCGGGTGGTGATTGGGCAATTGAACGAAGTAGAGGGCTCACTGGCGTCCCTGGAGAGTGAGGCAGCGGGCACAAATGCACCTTTCACGCCACTACAGGAGGCCCACATTAGACATGCAGAGCTACTGGAAGACCTGCGGCTCCTAGACTACAGGGAATACACGAATAGACAGCATACACAAGCGGATAGGGCCGGCCCCCTACTAGCCCGCCTCCTACGTGATTCCCCAGTTTGCCGTCCGATCCTAGAAATACTGGACCAGACAGGCAGTCCGACTTCCACCCAAGTTGGGATAAATACAGCGTTTAAGGACTACTATACCACGCTGTACAGCCCCCCCCCAGCCCCTGTCAGAGACCGCGTTCGAAACCTTTCTGAGTGACCTAGACCTCCCCCGACTCACTGACAGACAATGCAAAGACCTGAAGCGCACCATTTCAGTAGCGGAAATTAGGCAAGCAATACGAGCTCTCCCGAAGAGCAAAGCTCCCGGAACGGATGGCCTACCGGCCGAGTTCTATGCAACATTCCTTGATCTCCTGGCCCCGCGGTTGCACTCTGTTTATTTGGAAGCTCTACGGACAACCTCCCTGCCACAATCTTCCATGCAAGCGTTGATCACATCCCTCTTAAAGCCTGGCAAAGACGGGCTGCAGATGGCCGATTACAGACCCCTATCCCTCCTCAATACTGACTCCAAGATCTTGAGCAAAGTGCTGGCGTCGAGACTCGTGCAGTTCATACCACAACTGATCCATCCGGACCAATATGGTTTTGTACCGGGCCGCAATACGGCCATGAATCTCAGGCGCTTGGCCCAGCTGATGCTCGGCAACCAAATGGGCACGAGCTAGGAGGGCTGCATTTCTCTGGATCTGAGGCAGGCGTTCGATTCCCTTAGATGGGACTATATGTTTGCCACACTGGTAAGGTTCGGGATACCACCCGAATTCATTGCCTGGGTCAGATTACTTTACACCCTCCCCACGGCTAGAGTGCGTACCTCCAGCCACATCTCCGGACCCATAGCTATAGCGAGGGGCACCCGACAGGGTTGCCCGCTCTCCCCTCTCCTTTTTATCCTCGCCCTCGAACCACTGCTCTGCAAGCTCAGGACACTGGCCCCCCGCTGTGGTGTTCAGAGGCACGGGACGGCGCACATTGTGTCCGCTTACGCAGATGACATCATATTATATCTCCGGGATTTACGGGGCGATTTGAGCCCTATACCCCAAATATTTGAGGACTTCAGGGCAATCTCTGGCCTCACCATCAGCGAATCTAAGTCCTATGGCTTCGCCTTTGTAACCTCGGGCTCACCTACTCCTCTACCATTCACCCCCCATGTATTCCAGATGGCGGATACCACCTTCCGATACCTGGGGATACAAATCTACAGGGAGGCAGATATGATGATAGACGGTAACCTTGGGAGGGCCATTAGAGCACTGAAGACACAGATTCAGTTCTGGCTAACACTACCCCTCTTCATAGCCGGCAGAGTGGCGATTTCCAAGATGGTGATGCTTCCCCGCCTCATTTACCACTTCACCAATCTGCCGTTCCTAATTCCAGCGGCGACATTTCATACTCTTGACACACTGCTCACGGAACTTGTATGGGGACACGGGCGCAGACGCATAGGCCTTGCTAAACTACAACTCCCCTCTGACTCAGGTGGTATGGGCCTACCGGACTTTAGGGCTTATAACTATGCGTGCCAACTGCAATGGCTGGCCTACTGGGTAGCAGGACGCAATCTTCACGAGATCAATGTATCAGAGGATGAACATGCAAAAGGGAGGGTACACACATTACTTTTACCCAGATCAGATCTACCGAGAGACGCCCCACCACTCCTCCGGTTGACAGTGATGTACTGGCGGAAGGCACTAAGGTACACGTCCCCCAAGACGTCTTATTCCCCCACGATCCCACTCTTGGGTATCCCTCTGGGCTCGGTAACACTCACGACGAATAAGCTGGTGTCCTGGCACGACGCAGGGGTGTTCCAAGTGGGTGACCTGTTTGCCGAGGGGCGCCTATTATCATTCGAGGACCTTCGGGCCGCGCGTGGCGTTCCCAGGGGCTCATTTCTCTTGCACGCAGGCCTTGGCCATTATATCACGCACAGGTGGTCACCTGAGGGACAGGAGCCTGTCACAAACCCCCTCATAGCTATGCAATACCTCATGGGCGCGGGCGGCCATCTGACCAAATGGCTCACTTCTAGCATCAAAAAGGGGAGGGCTATCACACTGTCGCCGCTCAGAACAGCGTGGGAGGGGGATATCGGCAGGCCTCTGAGAGACAAAGAGTGGAAGCGTATCCTTCAGTTTCCTAGGAAGGTTGCTAGAAACCCCAAGTTTGAGTTTATTAAATTGATGCTGCTACATAGAGCATACCTGAACCCACACCGCATACATGTAATGTTCCCTGACGCTGATGGCACCTGCCCCCGATGTGACGCTGACGACGCATCGCTATTACACATGCTATGGCACTGCCCTAAGTTGGGATATTATTGGACCACTGTCCATGACTCGCTTGAGAGGGCTGGTGCCCTGTCCCAATCACCTACACCAGAACATACCCTGTTAGAGCTAGGACCGCCAACACGCACTAGAACCGTGGCGACACGTTTTACAGACATGGCCCTATTGTTAGCGAAGCGAGCAATCACGATGAGGTGGAAGTCATCCACACCACCCAACCCTGAAATATGGAAAGCAGAGGTGATACGGTGGGGCAAAGCAGAAGGCGAAGCTTTACAGCGAGAGGAACGCAGGGGTCTCCAGAAAAAACAGATCTCACTGGATTGGTTTACCATAGTGGGAGCGTTTGAAATGGGGGATGACGGGGATGATGTTGATACGCATGTCTCCCCACATATGGGATGAACGTTCAGACCTAGTCCTCTCACGGACCTTCACGGCCTGAGGTGCACTGTGATGGGGCACGGGTATTCCCGGGCCATCGACCTATTTCCCTCAAGCCTACCTGTGTGTATAGGAAAAGTTACATGTCACAATGCCACGGGTGACCCAGATGCAGATACTGTGATTATACGCAGAATGCGAGAGTGTTGGGAGGGATTATTGAGGGTGGAGGGAGAATGGGAATGACGTTGGATTGTTTAGTTACTATGGTTCCGGACAACAAAACGACAAATCGTTGATCCTACGTACTTATATGTTTTCAGCAAGCACATGCATGTACTATCCTGATTACATTTGCGCTCAAATATGTATGTACCTGCTTTACTTACTATGCTAATAAACAGATTTTCAAAAAAAAATACATTGATTGATCAGTGTTGTTAAGAAATCGGGAAGTGAGGTTAATTTCTCAATTACAGCGTCATTTGTGTCATCTATGGATCCCTCAGTGCTCTTGCTCTTGTTTAGCAGGCAGTCTATTTTTGTGTTTAGTGCTTCAATCTTCTTATCAATTGAGAGCACGCTCTTAGCTAGCATGTGTGTCAAATCTACTTGTATTTCTTGTTTGTGCAATTGCCAAGTGAGTGCCTTGATAGCCGCAAGTAGAGAGGTGTTTATGGTATAATAGTATAATCAGTTCTGGGGCTTCCTCACTTCTTTAGTTGGGAAAATAATGATTCTAGTATGTTTGACCTGGGCTTGAGTCAGGTGATTGGTCTGGTGATTGGTGCCTAGGCTCTGGCTAGTTGTTGCTAGTGGAGTCAAGCAGGGCTATTTTGGCCTTCTCCTGTAGCAGGGTTTCTGTTCTCCCACAGAACTGTGCACAGAGGATTGGAACCTCAGCGAATTAGGGTGACCCAAAACTCACCTTAGTACCCAACAAACCCCTTACAGAGCTAGCTACAGTGTCTCATTGGTCATAAAAAAACTCCCAATGTTTAGACAAACCAGAACATGAGCTTACAATACCTCAGGTTACGTGTAACACATGAGCACTCTTTCGTTATACAATCATTTCAAACCAGAACATGGAGTAAAGAAGAACACGTGAGCATTTGAAATGTTTATTTACTAATGCCGTCTTCTCAGGCGCAGTATCTTAGATAATACAAGTAAACATATTATCAGAAGCAAAGTTACCAGCATAGTTACTAGTCCATAGAAAGCGAATGGTGACAGCATGTTAACATGCTGTAAATGAATAAGGGTTAACAACACTTATTTCTCACCCTCCCTAACTCGCATATTATATTAATAGCTAAGAAGGTCTCTTTGGGTTGAATTAGGGCGGGCCCATATCTCAGGATCCTAGAATGAAGAGATCACATCAGCATACACCAGCTCTCTCTGCATGCGAACAGCATCAAGTGTGTTTGTGTGCTTCAAGCAAAGCAATATAAAACCCGCCTAAAGCCCAAAGTTGGCAGAAGCTGCACTTATGTTATGTCTATGAAGGCGCGAAGATCAGACCTCATAACAATTCTGTATCGTGTTATTCCTGAAGCTTCAGCACTCTCTGTACAGACATAGTTTATTAAGCAAAGCTGATATCAGAGTAATAACATATTATTCTCATGTAAACCACAACGAACTACTAGGTTGAAAGCTAAATCAACAATTAAGTGTCGTGTGCAGAAGCAGCAAAAGGAAAAAATGGCGTTTAAACATGTAATGAGCCTATGCTAACTTAACGCATTATAAAGATATACAGTAGCTATATGACACCACCCCATGATCCGAGGACGGATAAGATAAGATAAGGGCAACTTCAAGAAAGCAGAGTTCAAGAACAATGAACAACCTTATAATTATAAAAAGTACAGTAATCAAATCAAAATATAAAAAATGTCAATTTCAGAATTCCACAGCACTCAAGCCAATAGGACTGGGAGGTGAAAAAATGCAAAAAAAATGGGGCATCATCATAAACCAATAAGGTTCATCAAGGCAAGACCGAATATGCAAAATATGCAGCAACAGCCTCCAACAGGAAATCACCGTCTTCATCTGAAAATAGTTCAGCCATCCAATTCAAAAGAGGAAAAGAACAAACGTGTTCTCCCAGTACAGGAGCCTCTATTACCATCAGAGGACAACTCGGTGGGTTTTCAAGAAAGCTCAGTGCCAAGAAATCTTGCGCTGCTGTTAGAAAGTTCCAAGGACCCATTAGTCCATGCATCGCTGCTAAGGCCATAATCCTGTCGCCAGTGCAAACCAACTCGTGAGTAACGATGGGACTCATCAGCTGATTAAAGTCGACTTCAGGAGAAACCGGTCCGCAGAGACACAAATCAATGGCCCAGTCAAAATCACAGCTTAGGCAATGAAACACAGGCTGGGCACAGGTGAAGTAGGAAAACCGAAACGATAATCCATATGCCGTGCTTAAAATCGCAAGCGGCAGCGTGCCATAATATTCAAGCATCCGGTTGCGAAACAACGCCAGGAGGGGCTGGGCTGCTCCTTCCACATGTGGGACATCCATATTTAAGGAAGCAAACAACCACTAGAACGGCTGCAGCTAGTGCCAATATAAACGGGAAACCACCAAACAAACTCGAAAAAATGGAATGGAAGAAAGCAGGGATGACTCCAAAGATTTTTTCAAATGAAGTTACAAAACCACTGCTTACAGATTTAAAAAAATGCGCCAGCCCATTTGTGGAGGACGCGTTAAAGATAGAATGTACCATTTCGCTGAAATGCAACGGTAAATCAGTATTTAAAAGGGCCTGAACCTCAGTCCGGGTGTTAGCTATGTGAAGAACGAAAGTCTCCCTAGCCGAACTCAAGGCCACTTCTTTCTGGGACAATAGCGCCCTTATTCTGCTCATGCCGCTGAATTCTGCTTTCAAGGTTGGGATGCGTGGCCAAATGGAAACCTCCCTATTTTCATGTGTGGGTGGGTACAGGACATTTCTGCAGCAAACGACACGCTCAGTTACAGTTACCACATAAGCTACACCTTTAATTAACCCGCAACAATCTTCATTATTTAAAAGTAAATAACTTACGTTCCCTAGTAAGGTAAAAGTCGGGGTGATTGCAGGAACTGGAGTCCCTTTTAAAACACAGGCCAAGTTCGGCCGGTCTTGGTTACAGGAACCGTGCAATTGTATATGCCTACACATCAGCGAATGGTCTGGTGTTTCCGTACACTCCTCCCCATTCAGATAAACTTCCTGTCCGTCTTTCAAACATCTATAAGTGAAAGGAAGGGACCAGACTTCATGGAGAAATGCACTGCCCAAGGGCTCATAGCGACCTATGGCAACATATCGCATACAGTTTGTAAATTTATACAAAGCAAAAGGTAAAGTTATTAAACCGTGGATTAGCCACGTTGCATCGTTGGCCTCTGCGACCGAAAAAGGCAAGGACTCCAATCATTCAATATGTAACATAGAAAATGAAGCATCTCGCATGGAAAGCAAGCGCTGCTTGTCAGTCAAATTAAAGGGGGCAAAGAGAGAAGAAACATTCATGTAGCTCCATGGCACCTTGCCAGTTTTCAACGTTTGAAGGGTCCATGCAAACTGCATGATAGAACGCAATTGATTCTGACCATGGTACAACACAGACACTTCATCATGCACAATATCCACTACAGAAGACACAATATTATCTAAAGTGTAAATGCGGGAAGAAAGCATGTTAATACTATTATCTACCACAGCAAGCACCTTTTCTAGATTGGCTTGATCTATAGCTCTAAGGCGTGTTGCAGCCTCAACCTGTGATGTCTTCCAGATTTCATTGTAAACAGCATATATCCATCTTTTTGATCTACCACTAGCCGGGCCCTTTATGAAGTCATTCAAATCTATATCATCATTCAGCTTTGCAAGATGTAATTTAACTGCAGCCAATGTTGAATGTTTCAGCCAATTCTGACACAATTTGCCCACAGAGTAAGTCGTGACAGAATGCTCAGTTTCAAAACGTGGATTTATTTATTTGGCGATTTTTAGAGCGCGCAAATACCCTAGGGTGTCTCGGCGCTGTATTTGCAGATCACTCCAGAGGAGGGGGGATTAGGCAGGGAACAACCATGTCTTTAGTTGTTTTCTAAATTTAAGGTCAGGATCAGGTCTAACCTGTGTAAAGCCATCTGATAAACCCAGAAAACGGTGCTGGCATGATTCCGCACTTCTGTGCCACACTAGCCAACCTTTTGGATCCATACTGGATATGTTAAAGGATGAATTCAGCAATAAGGTTTGCAAGTCCCTAATAGAAAACCGAGTATAATTACTCCAGCCAGAATATTCTTCTAACTCCGGGATAATAGGAAAATTTAGTTTTTTAGAAGTAGCCAATCCAAAGCACGTTGTCTGTGAAATAGTGGAATTCAAAAACAACATTTGATTCGGGATGAGACACGCACGGTGCAAAGCCTCAGTGCCTTGTACCTGCCAGATTTTCGAACCCCAAACAGATTTTAGGTCAATAGTTTCCCTCCATAAATCATAGCCGCCAACAGCCAGTTGATCAAGAAAGGACTTGGAGTACAACAATTTAGTATCGGTAAGTCTAACCTTGGACATAGGCTTCTGTGTCATTTTAAAATAAAAGGACTCGGGATTAGACTGATTGAAGTCAGTAAAATAAGTGTACTTTTTCAAAAAAGTACTAGAACTGCCTTGTTTAGGAGCTGGGCAATGTTCCCATTGTGTATAATTTACAGTATTCCTTCTGGATGCTGTTTTATGTAAGAAGTGATTGCCAAAATGTTGAAAGCAAAACAAATCACCATAATTAGCAGATTCTAAGTATAAATCCTCACCATCAAAGGCAGCATAGTATTTCAAATCAGAAAACAAAGACTCTACGGCCTGAACATCCCAATCATCAGAACGTATGTTTTGTTTCACCACATCCCCCATATTAACTCTAAGCACATTAGGGACATTAACAACCTCAGTAGGCCCATGAATTTGAAATCTAACAGCATCCCACACTATCCCATCAAGGACAGGCCAAGCAGTGATGTTAACAAAAGTCAAGTCTCTTCTCAGTCTGGGTGCAGAATGCGATGAGGACAGGGGGGCCAAAGTTCCATTGAGATGTCGAATGCATGTTCTTTCCTCGACATAGTGTCCATTTACCAAGCGGAAGAAATAAAACACAAACCCAATTGACATAAAAAGGTAAATCGAAAAAAGCACCAGCCAAATGTATGTCCAAGGGGGAATTAAAAAATGTTTGTTAAATAAGCTGGCATAAACTGCAAAACGTGAGGGTTTCTTTGAGCCATTGGAAACAGTGTCAAATGAAAATCTGGATTCTGTGGCCAAACGTGCTTGCAGGTCAGGCATGGACAAGTCAGTGGGGTAAGTATAGTCTATTTCAGCAAGGCCTGTACCGGGCAAAGTACTTAATAAAGGACTGGAAATTGCAGGTAATTTGATGGCCACCTCAGTTTCTTGATTAGAAGCAGTGTGCAAAACTGAATTTCTCAAAATGGAAGGACAGGAAACAGCCGGTGTCATGCTAAGAAGAATCGGCCACTCTGTGTATCTTGACATTGTCAATTGAGATAAACCTGTTTTCCTTACGACCAGGAAGTGGTGGTAAAATGACTGTTCTTGTGCCCTTCACTCCAAGCACTGGAACCGGAGCTCGATAGGAAGGACCAAATTCTTTTTTGTTATCGATCTTCTCGCAAACCAGTTCTCCTACTTGGGGTAGCCAGCCGACTACCGGGATCTGCAACGCAACATCCGATGTGGAGGGCAAATGTTCCTTTGCAAGACTGTCTCTGGTCTTTTGTAGATTCTGTAAAAGAGTACAATGTTCATCTACGTCAAAGGTTGTGGCGCGAGCCACGCAGTCTAGACCGTCAAGGTCAGGGACGAACATCTTGATGCCAAAGAGCATTTCGTATGGGGTCCGCCCACCCAGAGACCTTCTAGGGAGATTATTAAGAGCACGCTGCACGCCATAGAGGTGGGCTAGCCAGTTTCTGCCAGTGCCTATAACTCGAGCTGTCAAAGATTGCTTTAAATCACGGTTCATTCGCTCCACTACACTGTTACCCTCAGGTCTGTAGGGAGATGAAAACTTGACTTGGACCCCCATCGAATTCATGGCATCCTTATACGCCTTAGAGGCAAAAGCCGGACCCTGATCCGAATGGAAGGTACCACAGGCAAAAATCCCTACAAAGATGCGCAAATCTCTAATGACAGTCCGTGAATCAGCGCTGCGATGGGGCCAGACCCACACAAAGCGTGTGCATGAATCAACTGCAACTAAGATTTACTTATAAGCAGTATCAGATGAAAAAGGACCGCAGTGATCTAAATAAACACAACCTAGTGGTTTATTAGAAATGTACAACTGAGTCTGTGGCGGACGCGCAGCAGTCGAAGGTTTAATCTGCTGACAAATGTCACATAGTAGGACATAATCACGCGTCTGTTTGTACAGTCCGCGCCACCAGAAACGTTGTTGTAATTGAGTTACAGTGGCTGAGACGCCCGCATGCGCAGACGCCACACCTTCATGAGCTGCTGTAATCAAGTCAGCCCTGCGATCCGAGTTGGGAATCAGACGTTCACCAACATCAGGAATTTTCACAAAAGGAACCTTTTCGGGACTTAAGTGGTATGTGTACTTCGAAGGGAACCCCGAAGGATGTTTACCTCCCTTCTCAGTGGCCGCAACTGCCGCCAAGATATCACTATCAATCTTACTTTTGGACCGTGTAACTGCTGCAACTAAGTATGTAGACACCGCTAATTTCGCTGCTTCATCAGCAAGCGAGTTACCGACAGCGTGGACTCCTAGACGCTGGTGGCCGAGAGTATGAATTACAAAAACAAGCGGCAATTGAGGTTTAAGCTCTGCCACTCGAACCCAGATCATCTTGTGTTTTATTGTGCTACCCTTGGAATCACGAAAATCATTCCGAATCCAAAAGAACTAATTTTCATTGTAAGACTGGACACAGTAGAAAGAATCACTTACAATAAGAGTAGTAACACTAGGATCTGCGTACTCCAACGCTAGTAAGAGAGCACGAAGCTCTGCCAATTGTGCGGTGCAATCACCCAGTGGCAACGTGTGCACTTCCCTGGAGATGAACTCATCGTTCAACATAGCACCGACCACAATGGCGCATGCGGAAACGTAGGCATGTTTAGAGCCATGCGCAACCTGCGCCGAACCATCAGTGTAAATGATACAATGGAAGTCCTCCAAAGGTCGCATAGCTAGAGGAGCAGGATGAACAAACTCATACTGCAAGTACTCTTGCGACCGCAATGAGGTGTCAAAAATAAACGTGACATCTGTGGACGTCAAGGACGCAGCCCACTGAATCCACCAAGGGTGCAAAGCTTTTGAATTTGGTACACTGGCTTTCGTGACTGCCTCCAAATGAGGACAGGGTGTAACAACCAACATGCGTTTCCCCTGTGACAGAGCTCGTTCCTTAAGAATACCCATCTGCACAGCTGTTAAAACCTTTTCCACAGTGGGAAACCGCATCTCTGCTGAAGTGTACAAGTGTGACTTGTAAGCAATAGGTACTGTGTCTCCTTCATTAAAAGTCAAGTACGTGAAACCCACCGTCCCAGGAATATTTCTTATCACCAGGTTGGTGTGGTTATCACGAGTCAATAAAAATTTAGAAGCGAGCAGATCAGCCTGCAAAGATTGCAAGACGGCTGAGTGCTCAGGCAGCCAGCATGATTTAGAAAAAGTAGGTTGTATGAAAGCATACAAAGGCTTGATACGCTGGGCATATTCCGGAATGTATGTCCTCCCGAAATTTAAAAAACCCAGTAAAGACTGTAATTTTTTAGTGTTGTAGGAGCGCGCAACTGAGCGCATTTCTCCAAGAAGTGAGGAGCTAAACCCCTACCTTCATTGTTGAGCTTATAGCCCAAGAACAATACTGTGTACTCAGCAATGTGCGATTTTGCAAAGTTACATTTGTAACCCATATATGCAAAGGTACAAATAATCGAATTTACACGACACAGATGCTCCCAAATTTCGTCGTCTGTGAGATATATGTCATCCACGTACGAGTAAGCATCTGGGTCGATTCTCTCCAAAAGAGAGACAATGCGTGCGGTAAAAATACCAGGACTATTCTTATAGCCCATTGGGAGACGCCGGAATTGTTTTTGGACCCCAGCGCATGTAAAACTGGTCCATTTGGAGCTTAAGCCATCCAAACTATGGGCATAGAAACAGTTGGAAATGTCAAGCGTAGTTTTAAAACGCTTACGCACAAGACTATCCACTAGGGCAGAGCCGTGAGTATTCTGTACTGCACAGTTACGGCAATGCGAGTTTAAATGCCGGTAATCCAATACCAAACGATATGATCCGTCAGGCGTGGTCACAGTAAAAAGAGGATTATTCATCGGTGACACACAAGTTTCAATAACTCCCTGATATTCCAATTGTTCAAGGATTTCCGCGACGGAAGACTTTGCTTCACGCCGAAGGGGATATTGAGGTTGAGGCTGCGGCTGAGACCACAATGGAATTTTGTGGCAAGGAGACAGTTTATCCCAACCACATTGGTTACGGTACAGAGCCGGTGCGAGAGCCCGAGCCCACTCTTCTGCAAAATGCTGCGCATGCTCTTTCGAGACAGTGGTCGCGAAACTGGGGAGGATTACCTCCTCCCCTCGCGGCGCCGCGAGCACAAAAGGTGGGGGCCAGTCAGCCTCCGAAAGCAAAATATCATACATAGAAGACAGATTTTCCCAAAACACCCCTTTTACGGTACGCTGTATGTCACCTTCAATTAACAGGACAATTTCATAAAGTCTTTCAGGGGGAGCAAGTCTCGTATCGGCTGTTTCAATTACAACGTAGACATCAGTCGCTGTCACCCTCAGTAGTGGACGCAGCGCCTCTCTGACTATGGTACTCTCCGCCGCGCTGTCCAGCAAGGTCAGAGCCCATGTCAGATTCCGAAGCCGCGTTCTCACTATCTGTGGCATATCGATGCGCTGTTAAGGCTGCAACTTTCTTTTTCGCAAACTGCGGTTTTATCGGCGTAGAATCCTCCTGCTTCGCTGCGCCTTCAATCTGGCGGGGCTGGCCACGTCTCTGTTGGCCACCACGTCCCCTACCGCCTCCTCCTCCACCGGTTTTCGGGGCCGATGAGTCCTGAAAGGAACGAGGAGAGCGTTGATCAGAAACCTGAAATCGATCAGGCGATTTAATCATCGCGCGATCGCGCAAATCAGAAACTTTTTCTGTCGGCGCAGGAACTTGTGTTGCAGGATAAGAATCCTGAGTCTGCTTTTGTTGCTTCCCCTGTGTCTGTTTTTTAGGCCAATTTTGTTTTTTGGACTTGGGTTGGACATCTGCCGCAGCAGACTGTCCTTGTGGTTGTTTTTTCTCCTTGACAGGAAAATATTTCAGATCTCTACTTGTGCGGCCAATCGTTTTATATGCGGCCACAACGATCTTCGCTAACTGTCAGGGTTTATCGGCATCGGGCAGAGCAGCCAAAGCATTTGACACCTGAAAGTTCACCGCATCCCCTTTAATATTGGAGAGTATGAGATCGCTTACTATCTCAAACGAACCACACAGGCGCATACCCAATTCAACCGCTGCCTCCGGTCCGTGATCGTCCTGAACACGCTTAACGATCTCAGGCAGTGCGGACATAGACGGGGTACCGAAACACCTCGTATAAACAGCCGCAAAAGTCTTTCCCCAGCTTTCACAGTCAACGAGCTCCGGAGTTAAATCCTTTGGTAAAGTGATCGTCAACATTCTATGTTTATCAGCAGGAGTAGAATTCGGAAACACAGCCTCCAGTTGGTCATACTTCTCGGCTAGCCAGAAAGGGAAGTCATCGTTATCAACGTGACGCTGACCAAAAACCGAATTGACCATAACTGGATTGAGCCTTAAACCGCCATGTTCCGTTTGAACGGCCGCACCCCCGTGGGGACCACCCGGGAGATGACAACCTATGTATTGCACTAATGCACGAATCACAGCAATCGAGGCAACGTGTAGTCTACGAATATCCACAAGGGGACAAGCGCCGTGATTCGGGTGCGGGGTGAATCCACCCAAAGCAGGCCAATTTGTACCTGGAATGGAAAGTGGACCTAACCTCGCAGCTGACAAAGAGTGGGGGTGGGCGCCATCAAACCAAACGCGATGCTGCCAATGATCAATAGGTATTTCCAGTGCCCTGTAAGGTGTATACTCAGCCGGTACAGGGGAGGGTGTGTAGTGGAGGAACACTTGAGAATTCGCGTCCACCTCCGGAAATGTGACCCACGAGTAAAACAGCTCGAAAGGGTACGCCGGATCTGCACACACCACCAAAATCACAGCCATGCCTTCCAAAGGGACTTGGTAAGTTTGTAAATGGTTGCGCACCGCAATGCGACTATGCTGCGCAATGGCCACAGCCATGATATCACCGGAACTACTGAATAACAAAGAAAACTTTGTAGCACAACTTGGTAGTAAGTCAAGGAAACTGTTTTAGATAGATTCAAGCTTGAAAAGACCTATTTCAAAAATAAGTAGGTTTCACCGACGCCACCGTTTTCCGGAAACGATAGTGAAGGGGTTAAGGTTTGAACGATATACTACTCGAGTGTCATGATATAAGACCACCAACGTACGGGCGCCATGTAGCAGGGTTTCTGTTCTCCCACAGAACTATGCACAGAGGATTGGAACCTCAGCGAATTAGGGTGACCCAAAACTCACCTTAGTACCCAACAAACCCCTTACCGACCTAGCTACAGTGTCTCATTGGTCATAACAAACTCCCAATGTTTAGACAAACCAGAACATGAGCTTACAATACCTCAGGTTACGTGGAACACATGAGCACTCTTTCGTTATACAATCATTTCAAACTAGAACATGGAGTAAAGAAGAACACGTGAGCATTTGAAATGTTTATTTACTAATGCCGTCTTCTCAGGCGCAGTATCTTAGATAATACAAGTAAACATATTATCAGAAGCAAAGTTACCAGCATAGTTACTAGTCCATAGAAAGCGAATGGTGACAGCATGTTAACATGCTGTAAATGAATAAGGGTTAACAACACTTATTTCTCACCCTCCCTAACTCGCATATTATATTAATAGCTAAGAAGGTCTCTTTGGGTTGAATTAGGGCGGGCCCATATCTCAGGATCCTAGAATGAAGAGATCACATCAGCATACACCAGCTCTCTCTGCATGCGAACAGCATCAAGTGTGTTTGTGTGCTTCAAGCAAAGCAATATAAAACCCGCCTAAAGCCCAAAGTTGGCAGAAGCTGCACTTATGTTATGTCTATGAAGGCGCGAAGATCAGACCTCATAACAATTCTGTATCGTGTTATTCCTGAAGCTTCAGCACTCTCTATACAGACATAGTTTATTAAGCAAAGCTGATATCAGAGTAATAACATATTATTCTCATGTAAACCACAACGAACTACTAGGTTGAAAGCTAAATCAACAATTAAGTGTCGTGTACAGTAGCAGCAAAAGGAAAAAATGGCGTTTAAACATGTAATGAGCCTATGCTAACTTAACGCATTATAAAGATATACAGTAGCTATATGACACTCCCTGACGCGTTTTGTTGTGTGTCAGGCTGATAGTTCTCTGGGTAGGAGATTATTGCCTCCACTGTGAGTAGATGCCTGTTTTGCATCCTTGCCAAATGTTGCCCCTCCGTTTGCATGTGCTCACTGGTATGTTTCGGGCCTTGCACCTCCATGTCTTCCTTTGTGTTATCTTCCTCATTGTACCTTGTAGAAGAAATTTCGATGTCTTCTGTCACTACCACCGGCTCTATGCCTGACATGTGATGGAGCTTAATACAGTGAACACATTTCGTTTTTTCTGGTTCCTTTCCTGTCGTCTCCTTTATTATTGTTGGGGAGCTCCCTTTTCTCTCCACCTTGTCCATGGTAGTTTTTCAGGTGCTGATTTTCCCTGCTTAATTGTCTGTTAATTCAGCCATCTCTGCCATCTCTGCCATTTCTGCTGTAGTTTGCATCTTTAGATTACGGCTGCCTTTGCCAGCTTCATACTTTGCATTGTTTAAGGCTAGCGGGTTCCAGGGCGTTAAGTCTGACCCATCTACCTGCGGGAGTTGGGGGCCTGTGGCTTCGTCCACACCAACCCTTTTCCTGGTAAAGTACCTGTGTATTAGATTTTTTGGTTTTACTGGTCCCGGGCTCTGATCAGTTGTCTCTGGTTTTTCCAACGTGCACTCCCCCCTTGCTTCCTTGGTCTCGCTTCACGTAGTTGTTTGCGTATTTTTGGCTGAGTGTGATGTGTGGCTTTTTGTTGTTTTCCTCAGTGCACCTCTCCTCACCACCCACAGTTATGACACACATAAGCATCATCACGACCACAAGATCTGTCACAGATGCAGTCAATCTACAGTGTAACCACCACCATCTCTGTTTACCACTGCAGTAATCCGCATCATTTACATTACTATCCCTGCTGCAGATGTCATTTATCTAATCTGTAATCATCACCACCCAGGATTATTACAGACAGGAGCATCATCTCTGCCACAAGATCTATCACTCTGCAGTCCATCTACAGTGTAATTAGCACCATCTGTATTTACCAGTGACACCATCTGTATAATCCACAGTACCAGCCCTGTCCCAGATGTCACTCATCTTCTTTAATCATCAATACCCGGTCTCATTAGAGACATAAACATCTTCTCCAACACAAGATCTGTCACAGATGCAGTCAATCTACAGTGTAACCAGCACCATCACTGCTTACCACTGACACAATCCACGTCATCCACATTACCAACCCTGTTGCAGATGTAACTTTTCTAGTCTATAATCATCACCACCAACGCTTATCAGACAACAACATCATTTCCGTCACAAAACCTGTCACTCTGCAGTCAATCTACAGTGTAACCAGCACCATCTGTATCTACCAGTGACACAATCTGCATAATCCACAGTACCTGCCCTGTCCCAGATGTCACTTATCTAATCTGTAATCATCACTACCCGGTTTTATTAGAGACACAAACATCTTCTCCACCACAAGATCTGTCACAGATGGAGTCAATCTACAGTGTAACCAACAACATATGTGCGTACCACTGACACAATCCACGCCATCCACAGTACCAACCCTTCCGCAGATGTTACTCTTCTAATCTATAATAATCACCACCAACGCTTATGAGACACCAGCATCATCTCCGTCACAAGAACTGTCTCTGATGCAGTCAATCTACAGTGTAACCAGCACCATCTGTACTAACCACTGACACAATCCGCGTAATCTGCAGTACCATCGCTGTCGAGATGTCACTCTTCTAATCTGAAATCACCACTCACACTTATAAGAGACACAAGCATCATCTTCACCACAAGATCTGTCACAGACACAGTCAATCTTCAGTGTAACCAGCACCTGTGACAGTTCTTATGCATCTGTGACAGTTCTTATGGTGGAGATAATGTTTGTGTTTCTTATAAGCGTGGGCATTGATGATTGTAGATTAGATGAATGACATCTGGGACAGGGATGGTACTGTAGATGACACAGATTCTGTCACTTGTAAGTACAGATGGTGCTAATTACCCTGTAAATTGACTGTTGAGTGGCCCAATATCACAAGGAGGTCCCCCAATTGAACCTGACCTGGGATCTGGTGATCCCTGACCTACCTCAAGCCTCACGACGATGCCTGCAGCCTCTATCTGGAGGATCTCCAGGACTGCGGCTGGAGCTGGTAAGGAAACACGCTTAAAGATGTACCCGACGACGCCCGATGCCCCACGGCCTTGGGTGGCCCAACTGACGGTGTCCAGGCAACCCCCTGCCTCCCAACTTACCTCTCCAACTGGTGGTCGCCTGCAGGAAGCCTACCATCCCAAACCTGCGGTTTTTGTTCCGACCGGAGTTCTCCAATTGAAACCAACAGGGCGCCGGATATCAAATCAGCTTCCTGCACCTGGCCACCCATGTGCTGCTGTGGGTGTACCTTGTGTGCTAACTCAGATCCCCTTTAACCCTGAGCTTGACCCATGCTCCCTCATCCCTGTGGTTTGCCCAAGAGCAGCTACAAACCAACTGCCCTCTAGCCCCATAGGCTAACATTGGGCCTCAGTACTCTACACCTGGCTGCCCTAGTGCTACTGAGGTTGCTCTTTGAGTGCATCCTTGACCCTGGGGGGAACCCTTGTTCTAACCCTGGAAACGCGACCCTAAAGCCGGTTGCTTACCCACAAACCGATAACCTAATTTTTCTCAATAGGATTGCATTGACTGATTTTCCCTGTAAAAGTTCTTAGTGTTGAGTTGTGTTTGTATGGAAACATAATCAACTGTGTTTTAATGCAAAACGGTTTTACTTACCTTTGTCTAGGAAATGTCCCAGTGTGATAGCTAGGCATACCACATTGAGTAGAAAAAGTAATCTAAAAAGTGCTCTCAAGAGTAATATGAAAAGTCATCATAAAGTAATTCCTATTGTCTTTAAATATATTACAAGCCTGCAACAACGTCAATTTCAACCAGCTCGCTTATTTTGAACAACCTGTTTTGAAAAGTACTATTCTACTTACCTGTACCAAGTCCTGCTTGGTTCTAAAAATAAAATAAAACAAAATAAATATTTTTTATACCAACAATTGGTCTGAATTCAGTCTTTGTCTGTGACATCATTTCTTGCCTGAGTGTGTACAATAAATGCTTAACACTACCCTCTGATAAAGCCTTACTGCTCTCCCACACTACTACAACTAGAGAATAAGGTATTATCTACTTTTACCTCTGTAAGTCTTTGGGGATTCACTGGACTCTGTGCACACTATACCTTACTTTGCTATAGTATACACAGAGCCGGGGTCTTACACAAGACACCTTCGGGCAATAGCACAATTTAAAATAATTATTTTCATTTAATTTAATATGCCCTAGAGAAACTGCAGTCCCAGAGACACTCCTAGCAAATCATGAATGACTCCCTCTAGGAATAGCTGCCCCAGCATCTCAGGACAGGCACTCAAGAGGAATGGAGGTTGATGCTCCTTAAGAGAAACACTCAAGACGAAGTGCTGCTGCAACATCTCAGGACATATATCCTCTAGGAAGATCTCTCCACACTATGGAAGACACACTGTATAGGGAGATGTTCCCCCACCCCACAAAAGATACTGTAGAGATATAGTTAGTTAGTTAGTAAGTTAGTTTTCGGAATTTGTATTGCGCAACAGCTACCCAAAAAGAGTTTCACGGCGCAGACAAAATAGTAGAGGCAGCAGGAAATCAGAGAATTTTATTTATCAAACAACCAGGTTTTAAGTGACTTGCGGAAGGTGATGTAATTTGTCTAATTTTGGAGCGTGACAGGGAGTGAATTCCAGAGTGCGGGCCCTAAATGTGCAAATGATTTCCCCCCCATCCGGGCCAGTTTGAATTTGGGGATGACAAATCTTCCTTGGGTGGCTGATCGTGGATTATGAGATGGGATATATGGTTTAGCCAGAGCAAGAAGGTAACTAGGGGCCGTTCCTCATTTAATTTTATGCATATAGGTAAGTGTCTTAAATTTTACTTGCCTCTCAATTTTCAGCCAGTGAAGTTTACGTCGGTGCGTTGAAATAGATGAGGTCTTAGGAACTCTACATAGTAGCCTGACTGCAGCATTTTGTGCCACCTGTAATCTATGGATTACAGATTTGTTTGCTCCCACATAAAGCGCATTACCGTAGTCCAGCCTTAATGTAATCAAGGCATTGACTATGGTTTTTCTGGTCGCTTCTGGTAGCATCCAGCAGATTTCTTGCAGCCATTTGATGATGGTAAAACAAGTGGCTGCGACTTTAACTGACTGGGAATGCATACTGAGGGTCTCATCAATTAGCACACCTAAATTGCGTACTTGCCATATGGCAGTTCAAATACCATAAAAGAGACACCCATGAGCAGTGCATAACTAGCATTTCAGGACAGATACTGTAGAAGAAGGGTAACATGAGCAATCAAAGATAGACACATTAGAAGACAATAGCCCTAGGAAACACCCTTGCTGAAGATATCTCAGCACCACAGGGGAGACACACTAGAGTAAGGGATCCAATGGTAGTTGGACAACACACATGGGAATGTGCAGGTATATGCAAGAGATATTTGAGGTTTGATGGGTACAGTTTAACACAGAGTGACTCAAGAGAGCAATATCAACCCCACCCACAGCAACACTTACATTAACAAAGCAATTAAACTCTCAACCACCAAATGAATATGGTCCAATGGAGTACCTGCTCCATAATGAGACAGTGTAGACTCACCTCCGTTGTAAGTGGCTTTAAAACTGTTTAATGCACTTGGACTACTGAAGACAAATTCCAACAGCATAGTGTTCCCTGAGGACAAGAGTGAGAGCCCTTTGCCCTGCCCACAGGTGTTGTCCAGTATGACACGTGAGGTCTTGCTGTTTCCATCATAAATCCGCAGGTAGTTGGACTTACAGGACACAGATGAAATGATGTTAAAGTCACTGAGCCACAGGAAAACCTGCAAAGGGATATAGTCAATATTTATCTCATAAAGCTTATCTGGCATCTAACTTTCAAACAAGTTCACTAATAAATCTGCAATATTCATTTTCGTATACAAAACAGTAATGGATAGAATGTTTGAATTAATCTCAGCCTCTGGTAATTATTCGGGCCACATCCAAATTCATTGTTATTTCGCAAGCCATGCCATTTTAGTTTGGACCCAGCTATTTGCAAATCAGTCTTGACCCTACTCCAATAAGAACAGTCCACTCCGAACTACCAAGCCAGGTCCTCCCTGAACTAGAACACAAGCAGTACAGGACCGGGTTTGCCCTTGTTATGAGCTCATCAGCCATTTTTAATTTAGCTTTGTTCCAGTGACAAAGTGTTCACTGGACTTATGTCAGAGCATACCAGTCCCAGTTAGAGCAACATAGTCCAGCCCAAAATGCCAAGGCAGGTCCTAGCTGAACCAGAACACAAACAATCCAGGGCTAATTTCACCCTTGTTATGGTCAAGAGTGATTTGTATTTGGCGGGGTCCAAAGTGGGGTGGGGTGATGTGGTGAACAAAATAACAATGGATTTAACCCAGATCTGTGACTGGGGGTGAATACTTGACAATGTTAAGCATTCTATCCATCAACTTTTTATGTTGCTATAAGTCGTCCTTAGTGGGAAGGGTATTCCCAGACGTGGATTCTGTGCTTGATATGCCACTGGATTCAAGTTAGAGTGCCTAATAAGGGGTGATAACCCAAAACAGATCCCAGAATGATTGTTTTCCACTCCAGAGAGGACCTGTTCTGGCAGTTTGGGCTGACTGTTCTCTCATGGGGACCAGGGTTGAGACTGATTTGCATATGGCTGGGTGAAAACTGGGCTGGGGTGGCAAGCAAAAGAATAATGGATGTAACCCAGCTCAGTGATTGGGGTGGACGTTTGACAATGTTCAGCATTCCGTACCTCAACTTTTTGTGCTGCTTATTTTCCTTTCCATCATTTTACTTGAGGAAACTTGACAATTTAGTTAGGGCAGCTCTGCAATTTTCCCCAGTGCAAGATTACAGAGTCTCTATCTGATTGCAGTCTCTCAACCTACATATTCTGCTGACTGCCATCAACAGCATAGCATACAGAGTGTGCTTTAGGTCAGCTCCTTGCTCATGACTGGAAGGCTCTGTTTTCTGTCTCAGTTAGCGAATGGATGTCTTTCCTCTGTATTCCTGTGCTTGTGCCACCTCTGTACTATTTCTTGTTTTCCCTCACTCTTCACCATCATCCCATCTCTGCTGTCCCACTAACTAATCATATTGCTTTCCTGACATCGAGCACAGTCAAGTTTTCAGTCCCGCCCACTACTCTCCTTCATGCCTCTGCTTTCATGCTGTCTTTCTACCCCTTTGCCTTTCTTTGCCCTCCGCTGTTCCAATGCCACTGCCCACAGCACACCAGTAGCATTAGCTCTACCATGTCAGCTTCAAAATACAGAACATTTAATTTTTACATACATTCAAGATGGCCATCATATTTATTACATCAAATGCAACTTGACAGTCATCATAAAGTATAAAAAATTACATTTTGTATACTTTCAAGATTGCCGCCAGATTAAATGACACAAATGACCGCCATCTTGAAAGTATGGAAAGTAAGGTTTTCACACATCCAGATTACTACCACACCTGCCACACTTGATCCATGCTGACTAATTTGGATGTATCCCCCGTCAGAATACGTTGCGTAATTTGCGCCGACTGACCCATGTGTAGCATGCCCGGAGCTGGCTTGCAATTCATTTGTGCTTGTCTTTCTTGATACTGAACAGGCTTTCGACTCAGTGAGATGGTAATACGTTTAGGAGGTTCTAGAAAGAATGGTATTGGTCGCAATTATATCAAGTGGATCCTGCTGCTGTATTGCTCCCCCCCAGCCAGGTTTGGGATGGGACGGGTTGTTTCTAAGATCATAAACTTACAAAGCGGCACCCGCCAGGTGAGTCCCCTCACACAGTTGATCTTTGCTATTGTGATGGAGCCCCTGGCCTGTAGGCTATGGCAGGTCCAGCAGGGTTGGGGTATCTCTGTTCACAAAACTGAGCATATAGTGTCTCTTTTTGCTACTGATGCTATGGTGTACAAGCAACAACCTCAAACATTGGGCTCAACGTTTTAGAAGAATTCCAGGAATATTTGGGACTACCGGTTAATAGTGCCAAATCGATGCTCTTCCACATGTGTCTCTAGCAGACGGTCCCCATGGATTGTATCCCTCTGGTTGGACTGCTCTGGAATGTCTGGAATGTCGACCAAGTTAATTATTTAGAATGCACATAGCGCATGGCGAACAGCGCTTGTTTGACCTGAATATGGGTTGCTGTTCTGCAGACTCCAACCCCGATCGTGTTCTGGAACACTCCGAAACTGCCTCTGGTAGGAACATTTGCTCTGACCAAGATGGTGGTTTTACCGAGGTGTTTATATATCTTTCTTGGGGTCGTGTTAGAGATCCCCAGAGAAATGTTTTGGAAATTGGACTCCCTGATCATGGAGCTTCTTTGCGCTGGGTGGCCCTCAACACACCCCATGGGGAATGGCATGGTGGGTGGAGGTACCAGATCTAGAACTTTACTACCTGGTGGCCCAGATACAACAAACAGTGCATTGGTTAGATCCTGAGCCAAATTTGGAGAGATCCCTGTTGGCGCCCATGCATGAGGGGCGTCAACTTGGGGCACTTCATGTGCACGTCTGGGATATCTCGGACTCTTTCCCTCATTTGATTCGGCTCATGGGTAGGCTTCGGGATAAACCTGTCAAACTAATAGTCCGGTCCACGCCGTATGCTCCCGTTATAGATGTTTGGATTATGCGCCCTTTTGTCCAAATAGCAGTTGATCAATGATTCTCTGACCTTCATTCGGAAGGTCATTTCATCACTATGCAGGAGGCAGCGGAACCCTTTGGTATAGAAGGGGTACAATTTTTGCAATATACGCTGCTGTCAATAGCGGGAGGCCACTGTCTTATCACACATATATACAGGGTACTGCGTGCTGACCATAGGTTACCGCAACTTTGTGTGGAGGGAGCATGGTAGGCGGGCAGTGATGTCACAATAACCCTTAAGGACTAGTCAAAGATTCATGTGGGGGTTTTAGTTCATTATTTTATGTGTTTATTTTGGGTATATTGGGGTTTAAGTTGGGGAAGTAATTTTTTTCAATTAATTAATAAATAGTTATACATTAATATTAATTAATTAATTGATAATTAATTATGTTAATTGTTTATTTGCCTTTTTTGTGTGTGGATTTTCGGTTTATAGGTGTAACGGGTGGGGAGTAAATTAATTTTACTTACTTTATAATTAGTTGTTAAATACAATTAATTATTTAATTGAAAATGTATTTCATTAAAGTTTAATTTCAGGTGCGGGTTCTGGGGATTATAGGGGTAAACAGTGGGAAGTAAATTTTTATGAATTGTAATGTTTTTCCAATTAATAATATTTGTTTAATTGCTAATTAAGTATATTAATTGTGCAAATATATTTTCGATTGTAGTTGTGGGTTGTGAGTTTTGTGGTGTCATAGGGTAGGAAGAAAATAATCTAAATCTATGTAATAATTAATGGTTTTGTTAATAATTAATTACTAACTAAAAATATTTATTTACATGAAAATATTTTCTATTATACTTGATATTATAGTTTTAAGTATTTGTGATATCTATTTATTATTATAATACGTTCATAGTTTGTTACATTTTAATATTAAATATATTTTTATTTTACTTTTCAACATAGTTATAACATTTTTTATTTACTTTATTTTTAAAATATTTTAGTTTGTTGACGATATTTTTTATTTTTTTTTATTTTGAACTAACTGAAGTGGGAGCAGTAAAGTTCACCCCTCTGCAATCTAACCCTTTCCCTACTATTGTACTGACTGGAATGGGAATATTAAATGTTATCCCTCCACTATCCAACACTTTCCCTACTGTTGCACTCACTGGAGTGGAAATAGGATTTTTTACCCCTCTGCTATCCAACACCTTCCCTACTGTTGCACTCATTGGTGTGGGAATACTTATTTTTACCCATCCGCAATCAAACACTTTCCCTACTGTTCTACTGGCTGGAGCGGTAATAGCAAATTGAATCCCTCCGCTATCCAAGACTTTCCCTACAGTTGCACTCACTTGAGTGGGAATTGTAATTTTTATCCCTCTGCAATTCAACACTTTCCCCACTGTTGTACTGACTGGAGTGGGAATAGTAAATTGTATCTCTCCGCTATCCAACACTTTCCCTACTGTTGTACTGACTGGAGTGGGTATAGTAAAATGTATCCCTCGCTATCCAACACTTTCCCTACTGTTACACTCACTGAAGTGGGAATAGTAATTTTTACCCCTCCACAGTCCAACAGTTTCCCTACTGTTTTACGGGCTGGAGTGGGAATAGTAAATTTTATCCCTCAGCTATCCAACACTTTCCCTACTGTTGCACTCACTGAGGTGGGAATAGTAATTTTACCCCTCCGCAATCCAACACTTCATCACTACTATTGTACTGTCTGGAGTGTGAATAGTAAATTTGATCTCTGCTTTTCAACACTTTCCCTACTGTTACACTCACTTGAGTAGGGAAAAGTTATTTTTACCTCTCTGCAATCCAACACTTTCCCTATTGTTAGACTGAGTGGAGTGGTAATAGTAAATTTTACGCCTCCACAATCAAACTCTTTCCCTACTTTTGCACTGACTGGAGTGGGAATAGTACATTTTATCCCTCTGAAATCCAACACTTTCCCTACTGTTGCACTGACTGGAGTGGGAAATGTTTTTTTTTAGTGTTATTATACATTTTATTGTTGTCTTAAGTGTAGAGGGAATAGTAAATTGTAGTATTTTGTAATGTTATATTTTTATGTGATTTTATATTAATTGTAGTAAATCTTAATTTTGTGTGATGTAAAATATTTTCTTACTGTTGTGTTGTGTTACGTGGCAGTAATTCGTTTTATATTTATTTAGTATAAAATATTTTCTTTTTAATGTGGTGGGAAATGTATATTTATTTATTTTAAATTGCAATCATTTATTTTATGGTGTAATTTATATAAGTATGTGTTTGATTTATTATATTTATATGTATAATTTACAATATGTTTTGTTTGTAACTTATATTTAATCAAATTGTAAAATATGTGTTGTTTAATTTTTATTTTAAATTAGATTGATTCCTTTTTTAATGTTTTATGTGTTTGGTTCATTTAAATATGTTTACACATTTTTTTAATAATATTATGCTATTTAAGATTTTTTTTAATGATGTTATTAACTAAAATGTTAGTTTATTTATATTTGTATATATAAATAATTACATATATATGTATATCTATATGTGTATTTACATTTTCAAAAGGAAGTTTATCTGCTGTATTTGAAAAAAGTGGAGTGGGGGGGTGTTTCTGTAATAATGAGAGTTACGTAGCCCAACATTTTTATGGGGGGGACCACCATCAACTGCATGAACGCCCTTTGAACACAGGGCAGGGAACGGAACAGTGTTTGAAATACTTGCTTGTTTGGTACATTTATCCTCCAAAGTCATCCTTATGATGCAGTGCCTTTATTGACTGATGTATTGTATGTCGCCCTGTCATTGAAACATGTTAAAAGAAAAAGTAAGGTTTTCATATTGTCAAAATTGCCACCACGTTGCAACATGAAGACCACATTGAAAGTATAAAAAAACATTTAAGGTGGCCGGGCACTTCTGTTGTCTCTGAGAATTCCAAAAGCATCCAGCATTGGCAAAACCAATAGCGGTAATCTCAAAGCTTTGGAAAATTGGGACAGATTGGCTTTGCCTATACATGTGTCTGAAGTTGCCATAGTCTCCCACATTCAGGACTGCTTTGCAGCTGGGTGTAGCACTGTGAGGTTCTGAAGATTGTATCTTCTATGTGGCCCTGCAGATCAGCTTGCCAGTCTGAGTCCACTGATGTTTTAAGTGCAGCTGCACTTGCAGTTATAAATTCCCCGCACAGTGTCTGATTATTCAGTGTTTGCAAGTCTAGATACCTTGGGATGTTGACGTCACAACTGTCTATTCTTTCTTTCATAAAACTTTATTTTGGTCGAGCGACCATAAAAGTGTGCATAGAAAAACAGTACATTAAAATTCACGTCACTTTAAAATTATACAGTAGTTACCATACTTTTTTGCATGGATCTAGTTACAGCACCTACATGGATTTAACAGTAGAAACAAATAAACAATGGCAACTCACCGATGTACAATAATTCATGAGCTCATATAGGTTGGGTAATTACAAAGACAGAGGCACTGGCTGATGGAACAAAGCCCTGGTGGAAGCCCATGAGTGTTAATAGACATGGTCCAAATAATGAGAATTTATCTAAAAATGTAAATGGCAGTTCCTTAGTACATGTTATGACTAAATAAAACCAGACAGTGACTTAATCTTCTAAAACATGCCGGCTTAATTGTTTTTTTGTAAATTGAAGCTAGTGAGGGATAAAAATTCTTTGGGGGACCTATAATTTATGGGGACAAAATTTATTTTGTTACCGTTTGATCTTGTCTACAAACTTCCAGCACCTGCCCCACATCACAATACAGCAAATACAATGGGTCTGCAGGTGTCGTATTTTAAAACTGTGAATGCCTCTGCACAGTGTGCAAACCCTAAATTCCTGTACAGAGGAACAATCCAAGATTTTGTTGCTGATTTATAGGCTGGACAAAAAAAGATAACATGAAGCTCAGATTCATCTCCCAAATTCAGTTCTGCTTGGTGGCTGGGTGTAGCACTGTGAGGTTCTGAAGGTTGTATCTTCTATGCAGCCTGCATATATGAAATGCCAAATCAGTCCATGTAATATTTAGTGAATAAATTAAGACATGTCTACAAGACATGTGGACAATCATACTCACAAATAACGATTAAATATAAGTAAGACATTAATGGTTCTATCTCTGTTTTAATAGGAAAGTGACTCGTTTATCAGTTACCCGCCATCAATGCGGATCATCATACTCATTTCAATCTGAAGACTCATGAACCAAATATCAGCTAATACCTTTTAGCCTAACAGAAATCAGCAAGCACTAAATTTAGCCGTTTGAATGATATGATATAACTTTAGGCTTTTAACCCATAGATTTCCTATCATGCTAAAGGTTGCTGTCCAGAATAGACATTAAGAAACGGCATCAGACCTCAATAAGTGTTGATCATGAGGGTGGGGGTTAGTAATGTATGGATAATGGAGGTTTGCAGGTAAGTAAACATTTAAATAAATCAAACGAATTTCGTTGCGCGCACTGCAGTGCATTTGGGGATATATTCACATCTATGTGGCCCCACTTGCCAAGGTGGTGAGATCCTATGGATTTGAGGTGTTGTCCTATGCTGATGACACCCAAATCATGGTCTCCCTTACCCAGTCGGTGAAAGACTCTGCCCTCAATTTAAAAACCTCTATGGAGGCAGTTTCCCGCTGGATGGTGCAAAACTTCTTAAAACTTAACGGAGAAAAGACCGAGGTCCTGATCTTTGGGGTGGCCATGATACTTGGTCTAAAGATTGGTGGCCGGACTCCCTTGGGGATTGCCCTCTTCCATCCCACTCGGCCAGGAACCTTGGGGTCCTGATTGACACTTCCCTTTCATTTGACCTTCAGGTTAGCAGGACCGTATCCACATGCTGTGGGATCATTAGGATCCGTAGAAAAATAGGCTCATATCTTTCCTTCGATGCAAGGAACCAGGTGATGGTAGCATTAGTATCATCGAGATTGGACTACTGTAATGCATTGTATGTGGGCATGAATAAGAGCTCTGTCCATCGATTACAGATGGTCCAGAATGCGGCAGCCAGGTTGGTGCTCAATCTTCCCAGGCTTTCTTCAGCTTCCCTGGAGAGGAAATACCTTCACTGGCTGCCCATTCAGGCAAGGATCTCGTTTAAGCTTCTCTGCCTAGCCCATGGGGCCATCTATGGCTCTGGGTCGGAGGGTATCAGGTCCCTTCTTCTTCCCTACCTCCCAACCAGAGCTCTTCAATCTTCCACCAAAAAGCTCCTCCGAGTGCCTAGATTTGCCAAGGCCAGATGGGGGGGGGAGCGTATTTCTCTCTGGCTCATAAGCTCTGGAACGCCCTTCCGTTCGATCTGATGGCGCAACCATCTCTGGCTTTATTTCGCAAGGATTTAAAATCTTGGCTGTTCCGTGAGGTTTACCTCTAAGCCATGGATCCGGTAACTCTGAGACTTGTTGTTTTAATTTGTGGCTTTGCCTTGTGCCTTGATGCCCTTGGGCTAAGTTGCGCATTATAAATTTTGTTTCATTCATTCATTCATCCATACATTACTATCCCCCACCCTGTCCCTCCCCCTCCCTGCGTCACCGCCCCGGCAGGTTCCCCTACCGACCGCGGCTGATAAATAGCTTTGAACATTAAAAGATATTAATATCATGTCTCTGCTTTTAATAAAAATATTACTACATTGGAAATTATTTATCATATCAGGTTATGTTATTTTATTTAACCAACGACCTGTTATAAAACCGTAGGTTTCAAGCAACATCTATCATTATCCGGAATAAACCAATCAGTGATGCAGTAACTTTTTGGTCGTAGATATAAAGTAAGCATCCTAGAAATATTAATGTATCTCTTTGGGCACTATAAAAGTTAGAACGGGATGTTTGGCACTCACTAGCCCTCTATCTCTAACATCATCTTTTTCACATTCAACTAAACTTTTCCCCCTTTCCTTTTCTGTATCTGGTATTAAATTTTAAGTGTAAAATGAAGGCATATTAAGCTGATCAATGTATTCGATTTGTGTGTGTCAGTTCAATAGTGTAATGTAAAATATGTTTTAAATTATTATGCAAAGTAATGACAATACAAATGGTTGTTTAGTATGTCCTTTTATTAATTTTAGGATTTGTGGCTTTTCCTGACGAAGGCGTGCTTAACGCTGAAACGCGCGTCGAAGATTAATCATTCTGCCACCAGATTGCCTTTTTTAGATTACTTTTGTACAGTAATGAGAATTTTTTATTCATAAATGATGATGAAACAAACTTTATGTTGATACATATTATTGTGTTTTTAAATGGTGTACTATAGCATTGTCCCTTAAAAATAAACTTTATCATGTTTTAATAACTTTGTCGTTACACTTACTTACTTTATAAGACACACAGAATAAGAAATGTTTTATATATATATTGCCAGGGATTTATCTTTCATTGTGTATTGTCCTGTCCTAGGTATTTTATTTCTGTTTTATCAGGGGGTCCTTGTTACTCACTGTGGCGACCTGACAAGCAGGGACCGAGGACAGGACACTAGGACCCTGTGGGTCATGAGGGAGGTGACCAGGTCACCAGACACGACATCCGGTCAGGGGACAGGAAGAGGACAGACCAGACTAGGGCGACCAAGGGAATGGACGTGGGTACGACCAGCTGCAACTAAGAACACAATAAAGAAACGTAATTGTACCAACCTATGTCCTGTGGATCATTGTCCTGTGTGGTGCCCACTACGAGGACACGACAACTGGCGACGAGGAGGGATCGACGTGTGCCCATTCGAGATTTCGATTCAGGAGCCCACCCTGGATAGCGTCGTGAGGAAAGAAGAGGAAAGTGCCTTCAACGCGGGAAAGAAGAGGAAAGTGCCTTCAACGCGGAGCCCACCCCGACTGATGTGGAGACGAAGACTGCTGACTCCGGTAAGCGCTGTGTAGCAAAAAAGCGCGAAGTAAAAGGGAATTGGCGCGAGCTCTCGCGAGAGTCTCGGCGGCCATTTTCAAATCAGGCGGGAGAACCAATCATCGCGAAGAAAAAGACGGCGGCCATTTGGAGTCAGGCATCGCGTTGATTGGACGCGAAGCCTCGCGAGAACACCGGCGGCCATCTTAAGAGCAGGCGCAGGAGCCAATCAAATTGAAGGAAACGGCGGCGGCCATTTTAAAGAGTCAGGCACAGCGCGAAAAATAGAAAATAAGAAAAATAAAGGAAATAAAGGTGGAAAGGAAATGAAAGAAAGAGCACACAAGAATAAAGGG